>NC_091133.1:20148080-20856830 GCF_040183065.1 Periplaneta americana
AGGTAGGTTGGTTGGTTGGTTGGTTGGTTGGTTGGTTGGTTGGTTGTTTTTTTAAGATCGTCTATCCAGAGATACCTGATTATAACATTTGATTGATGAATTTCATCTTCAAGTAACTGTATTACGAAAGATTTATGAGTAATCTCTCAATTATATCTTCATCTTGTATCTGTATATGCATTTTACACATTTGATGTTCCTTATTAGCTATAATGATTTCAATAGTCCAAGGGGAAGGGCTTTATTTTTATATACCGTGTCCATAATTTCATTCACGAGCAAATGTGCCTATACTTTATTATACCAACATAGACTTGTGGTGCAATGTGTAACAATATGGACAATTATTATAAAGCAACTGAAATAAATGGAAAAAAATTATTCATTGTCTATTTAATGTGTAATGGTGTAATAATTATAAAGCAATTGAAATAAATGGGAAAAAATATATTCATTGTGTATTTATTTCTTTGGGTGTTTCTCATTAACAAGATTATGGGGATGACAGCAAAAACCCTTCTCTTGAGACTGAAAACCAAACTTAAGAAATTGGATAGGATTGGAGCTTACGTGGCCCCCCAATATATTCAAGTTGGCGCACCTGGACATCAACCAATGAATGACCATGTCGAGATAAGATGCTTCTGTAACAGTATTCTTTTGGAGAGGGGAAAAAAGGAGGGAGCAGTATATATTTTTACAGGACAAAGCATAAAACACGTTAACCTTTCGGGAATTGCGTATGTACTCTATTGTTGCTCTAGGATTTTCAGTCAATCATATTTGAACTTTCTGTTTATTTACCTTTCTACTCATTGCTAAAACTTAGCTGAAGTTTGTATGGGGTCATTTTCAACCACTTCCATAAAATTTTCCAAATGGTTGATTGTGGAATTTGTAGCTCTAGACTTGCTCGACTTTTTTTTTTATTTCTTTGGACTCCATTGGAAAGTAGCAAGAACATGATCAACTTTTTCATCTCACACATGTGGTCTTTCAGGACTTCCATTATACAGAAATTTCTTGTGGTAATTTTCTAAACTTGTTGTAAAATATCGATGCATGGCAGTAACAAAATTCGTTTTGGTGAGGTTAATTAAAGCACACAAAATGCCTTTTCAATGGTGGTGGCCACCATCTTACCAGAACTGTGATGCTATGTAAATCGATAATCATTACATATCAATACAAACTTTGACTGTTGTTGAACAGAAATCTACAAATAGAATTTCTACATTTTGAATGGTCATGATTTTATAACCTGTTGAATTTGTCTATTTCTTAATGTAATCACAGGTAATCTACAGTTGTATTCTGTACTACAGAGTAAATATTTTCAAGGGTATGTAATTAGAAGAAGATCCTGCAGTATGCACGTACATTATTAGCAGTATCAAAGAAGATGGATCGCAGGTGCAGTCGACTCTCCTGAGATCTGCATGACAGCAGTAGTTTAATTATTTTTTGTAGGCATAATGAAAGTCATTAGTAGCAATTACAGTTTGCTGAAATTACTAATTATATCGATCAGACAACCGTGATTATTAATGTTAACATTCTTCTCGGAAAATACCAAAAGATTTCACTAGAGATAGGCACAATGTAAAGAAAATTTTTCTAGAATATGAAATTTATTTTGGCAAAATTTGAAATAAATATTTCATTTTTAAAATATCTTATTTCCTAAACCATTTGGAGAAGGTTTACATAATTATTTACAAAATAAGCCTTTAGAGATTATTAGTTTTGTCTATATTTATTGATGTGCTATCAAATAAAGTAGTACAATAAATATGCATAATTAAAGAGTTTTCTAGCATCAAACTCTTACCTGAATATATAACTCATTTTATTACACCAAAGAAGGGAACAAAAAATGTTTCTTACATTGGCTGAACTCGGCACTGGCTACAATAAAACACAAGTAACTTCTCTGTATTTTCTGGCAAAAGATTGCACTTTCTGTCAGTCATGGGTGGCTTGAGTTTTTCAAGTGTGTCCTGGAAAACATCTCTGTCTCCTTATAATGTCTGGAATGCTGAGTTCAGTGGTAGTTATAGAAATATTAATGGAGGAGAGGAAAAAAAAATCTTACAAAATATGAAACAAATATGAATATTTTTATGAGATGTGAACTTTTAAGAAAGCATTATGTGAAATGAAAATACTTTGGTTTTATTTGAATTTCTACACATCGTGAATCGTAGAAATCCTCTTCCCCTACCGCTAAGAAGAATGCTTTAGAATAATATGAAATTTCATATTTCATCTGTCACTAGACATCATTTAATGTCGACATTCTTTGTTTTCAGAAGCCTAAAAACTTATGTACTGGATACTTTGTGATATCAACGTTACCCAAAGTAAAGTTCATTGATTTATGTTTCAAACTTTGAATTCTTTCCATATCCTTACAAGACACGTAGTTCAGACCAAATTTGTGTTTCATATTATATTATATGTAGCAAGTCGGCAATGTATGCAATGTATGCCTTAATTGCTTCAAAAGTCGTGCCTTGTAGGTATCACTTGTGAGGTTCAGACCTATTTTCGGACAGTTGACTAATCAACAACATATATTATATTATATTATATTTATTATATTATATTATATTATATTATATTATATTATATTATATTATATTATATTATATTATATTATATTATATAGTTCACTCAACATATTCGGTTCTGCTGGCCTCTCACATTACTGTATTCGGGCCATCAGTTTCTTTTTTACATTATTTACCAGTGGCGAAGCTCTTAAGAGGCTTTTGAGGCTTAGCCTATCCAAAAAATTGAGTTATTAGGTCCTAGTAACAGTTTGTAATAATGATATATCGTAACACTTGGTTGCACTCCGATCCTTACTTATATTAAGTTCACTGTTGGCAGTCATTTCAGTGTGGAGAGAGCAGTGTGAGCAGCGTGGCTTAAGGTAAAAGGCCTCTAAACTCTAAAGGCATGGCTACGACCTTGACTCGCAAGCTTGAGGGGGACCAGGGAGGGGGTATCAATTCACTACATCTCAGTATGGCATGAGGCTAACCTTCCGTCACACTATTATATTACACTATATTGGTGTTATCTGAAAGTGCTGTGTTGTTGTTGGGTTTAATCTAATCAAAAGTATTATATATTAATTTTTTGTAAAATGGCTGTATTTGTAGAATTAAAAGAGAAACCATTTTCAAGTTGAATGTATGAAGCAAATGTGCTTACAAAAATAGGAGATCGACACCACATTTACATATTAAAATAGCAGGTGAAGGAAGACAAATTAGTTACATTGTTTTATCTATATTCTGTTTGAGGGTGAAAATGGGTGGTCATCATCTTCATGTGGGGTCTGTGTCACAAAAAATTTTGATAGAAAAGTCTGTAAACATATGCTGTATAAAAAGATACAAGGTAAGCAGATTATTTTCAGCCTACCCAGTATTTACATCTTGGCTTCGCCACTGTCATTTACAACATTATACATTAACATACAGTGACCAAACGCATGCTCTTGATTATGTCTTTATTTGTCCATTCATTTCACTTATTATTCCGTAAAATTCATATCACTTACTATCGTACTACTACTATCTTATTCTAATTCTCACCTACTTCAAGCAAATACGATTATTATTTGATTCAGTTTCTACTTCACTCCAACATTTCTCTTCATTTAATGTTCTAATTCTTACTTGCATTACTCATTCATATAATTTAATTGATTTATGCCATTTTCATCTTGTTTATATGCACACAACACATTCATATCCCCTATTTCTTTCCTTCCTAATTTATCACTAGTGGTGTATTTCAGATCTGGTGGTCCCTGGTAGCACCAGGATACTACTTTTCGAGTCTGGGCAGCGCCAGGACACGTTTATGATTTTCATATTATCGTCAAATTTTGCATTTATAAAGTTATATTTTATTCATATTTAAACAATTTCATAATCAGGTCTACTCCACACATATATCAACCTCTATATCTAGATTCGAATCCATAGTTTTTCGTCTGACATTCCATAAATATTCCTGCAGAAATGGTGATAGTGATGATGATGATGATGATGATGATGATGATGATGATGATGATGATGGAAGATGAAGATGAAGACAGCTACTACCGGTATTACCGAAATCCTAGAGCCAAGGCACTTTTTTGTTTAGAAATACACCACTGTTTATCACTTACCAATACCTACCAGCATACTCTTTAATTCCTTATCTTAACGCATTAATCCTTACCTCAAAACACGGTGATCTATTATTACTCATTCATTCATCTCCGTCTTTTCTTGTATAGATACCTCTGCTATTCTTTTCCCTCGCTGAGACCCCATTTCCTTAGATTATATACTGGCTTTATTATTACTCTCTCGCTTCACACTACTTGCTCGATTCACGTTCTCCATCTTTCTCCTTGTTTTCACTGCCCCTCTTCCCCCCTCCCCACTATCTTCTTTCCTGAACTCATTCTTCTTCACCTGTTGATCTACATCTTCATGGTCTCGTCTGCTGACATCATAGAAGTCTGCTATCTCCTGGACTTTTCTGATGTCCCTTTCTCCTGACGTGGCCTTGGGATGACGTCATTATTGACCTCATCCAACTATCCATTCTTCTCTTCTCCACTTTGATCCCGATATGGTTGGACATTCCTGATTTTCAGGAAATTTTCCATGTTCCACTCATACTCGTCTCGAGATGCAGAATCCTTTAAAAACATTACCCATTCCTAAGCGGAATTGAATTCACGGACAGTTTTCAGACTTGAGGTGTATGCAGATTTAAGAGAATACTCTTCTACAGTTTTAAATTTATATTTTGATGTTTATATGTTAATTTAGCGAGAAGAAGAAGTGTATATAGTATTTGTGGTCTTAAAAAAGGTGTTTGATAGAGTGAATTATAACAAACTGATGAACATCCTGAAGAAAATAGGTGTGGATTGGAAAGACAGGAGGCTGTTCAGTAATCTTGATTTTAAATGAGACAAAATCAGAATTGGAGAAGAAATGTCTGAAGGAAGTGAAATAGGGAGAGGAATACGACAAGAATGCCCTTATCACCTACCCTGTTCAACATCTACTTGGAGGATTTGGTGAAGAACTGTTTTCAGAACATGGGAGGGGTGATAGTAGAAGAAAGAAGAATAAAGTGTGTAAGATTTGCTGACAATATGGCGTTGCTAGCAGAAGAGGAGACGATACTAAGGGATATGCTACTGGAGCTAAATGACAGCTGTGAGCAGTATGGGGTGAAGATAAATGCAAACAAGACGAAGACAGTGGTTGTCTGAAGAAAAATAAAGAAGGTAAAACTTGCGAATACTAAACGAGGCAGTAGAGCAAGTGAACAGCTGCAGATATTTGGGATGTACTATAAGCAGTAACATGAGCTGCTACCAAGGAGTCAAAAGGAGGATAGCAACGATAGAGGAAGCTTTTAATAGAAAAAGGAGCATCTTCTGCAGACCTCTGGAAAAAGAATTAAGGAAGAGACTAGTGAAATGTTTGTGTATAGTATGGCATTGTATGGGGCGAAAACACGGACATTACCACGAAGTGAAGAGAAACTTCCAGAAGCACTTGAAATGTGGATATGGAGAAGGATGGAGCGTGTGAAGTGGACAGACAGAATAATAAATGAAGCTGTGTTGGAAAGAGTAGGTGAAGAAAGAATGATGCTGAAACTGATCAGGAAGAGAAAAGGAATTGGTTGAGTCACTGGCTGAGAAGGAACTGCCTATTTAAGGATGCTTTGGAAGAAATGGTGAACGGGAGAAGAGTTTGGGGCAGAAAGAATATCAGATGATAGACAACATTAAGATATATGAAATCCACACCTGTGGAGTAACGGTCAGCGCGTCTGGCTGCGAAACCAGGTGACCCGGGTTCGATTCCTGGTCGGGGCAAGTTACCTGGTTGAGGTTTTTTCCAGGGTTTTCCCTCAACCCAATATGAGCAAATGCTGGGTAACTTTCGGTGCTGGACCCTGGATTCATTTCACCGGCATTATCACCTTTATCTCATTCAGATGCTAAATAACCTGAGATGTTGATAAAGCATCGTAAAATAACCTACTAAAATAAAAATAAAAAGATATATGAATCATATGCGGAACTAAAAGGAAGGCAGACAATAGGAAAGATTGAAGAAAGCTGGGTTTGCAGTGAAAGACCTGCCCATGGGCAGAACACTTATGTATGTGTGTTAATTTAAATATTGAATTGAATTTAAAAAGGGGAGGGCTATGACAGTCCCAGCACTGCGACCTGAAAGATCTGTTGCTTATCCTCATCATAATATCCTAACAGTCCAATAGTTTGATGTTCTTAATGAACTGAATCAAACTACGGACTGGGACGTTGATAGCTCATCAAGCTTTGGAGAATGTTTTCCAAAGATGAGAGCTCTTTGATGAGCAAGTGCATTGCAGTTGGACAATAGATGAGCTACAGACTCATCTCCCTATGAACGAGTACAGGTTGAATTGATATTATGTCCCATTCTGTGCAGGTTTTCCTTGAGGGTACAGTGTCCTGTAAGGAATCTGACTGCCCAGTGGAGCTGTTTCTTGCTCGGTTTAAAAAGTCGACTTGCTTTTATTAAAATCTCTTATGAGGGCCTTAGAGTGTCTACAGCCCTCACTTGAGTTCCAGTAGTTTTTGTGTTTCCTGAGAGCCCAGTCCATGATAACCTGCTTTACTGGTCTTAGAGATAGTCCCAGCACAGATCTTAATTTAAATGTTACTTAACAAAAATGTATTATATGACAATTTAATAGCTATATATATATATATATATATATATATATATATATATATATATATATATATATATAGCTATTAAATTGTCACATTAAATGACACAATATTGTAAATTATAACCAATATGGGTGAAGAAAGAATGATACTGAAACTGATCAGGAAGAGAAAAAGGAATTGGTTGGGTCACTGACTGAGAAAAAACTGCCTAATGAAAGATACACTGGAAGAAATGGTGAATGGGAGAAGAGTTCGGGGCAGAAGAAGATATCAGATGATAGACAACATTAAGATAAATGGATCATATATAGAGTTGCCAACCCTTCCATTTTTCCCGGGTTCTCCTGGCTCCCGTATTATTCTTCTCTTCGAGCATTTTTCTCCCTTATTTTTGTATAATGTAATTTTTTTTTATTCTAAACATTTGATTTTGCCGTGAATGATGATTAATTATATGATGAATTTTGTTGTTCAAGAGATGCATTAAAATATGCAGTCTTTATAGAATGCAGTGTTTGCCAAGAATGGATTTTAATGCTCACTTGTTTAAAATCATTCTGTGTTAATGTTATAAATTTGGAAACTCTGGCTAGTTTTGTTCTAAGCATACCAAGTAAGTAATGTTCATACAAAGAGGGTGTTTCATCTCATGAACAATAATTGGACAGATGTTTGAAATATGAACAGGACACATTTAATCAAATTAGAATGAAAACTGCAGTCGACTTCAACTATTATACGAGACATAATCCATCCCAAAATACTCTTTAATTTAAGCCTAGCTGCCGAAGTGTAGAATAAAGTTGTTTTTCAGTAAGTGAACCGAATAGTTTGTCTATTTTATAAGTGAAATTTTGTCGATTCCTTAGTCTCCCATATTTTCTTCAAAAAAAAAGTTAGCAACCCTAATCATATATGGGGAGACTAAGAGAAAGGCAGAAAATAGGAAAGATTGGCAAATGCTAGGTTTGATGTGAAAGACCTGCCCTGGGGCAGAACATGTATGTATGTATGTATGTATGTATGTATGTATGTATGTATGTATGTATGTATGTATGTATGTATAACAAATGCAATGATAAATATTAATTAAAATGTGGGAAAAATAATTCTTTAATAATTATTATATAGTACTTATTACAATATAGACCTTAAGTGCAGGGGCGCTTATTTTCACTTTCGCTAGTTTGCCAGAGGAGGGACGATATTATACATACATAAGCTACACTACATTAATACATTATTAAGTCGCTTGTAAATCAACTGCAGTAAGATGTCCCTCTTTGATATTTTTAAAACCTTGCAACCCTACTCACAAGTGATACCAACAAGGCACTACTTCTGAGGCAACTAGGCCAGGAGGTAATGGGTAGAGTGGCTAGTTACTTTCCCCCTCCATTGCATACATTGCTGATTACACTAATCAGACTTGAGATGCGTACAAACAATTGTTCTTCTTCTGTCTGACACATATCATCAAGTGAGATGTGCTGCCTGATATATCAGCAAGAACCTCAGAGGCAGTGATTTTTTCTCTCGTTCCAGCACATTTTACTTGTATTATTCATCATGGAACCGAGAAATGTATTAATAATTATGTTTTAATGTCATCTTTCTTTGAACTCCACAAGCCTGGTAAGCATTAAAGTTAGACGAAAATGAGGTTAAAAACGACAAAATTCCCATGTGTTCGTGTAGGCTTCCACGGCTGGTGTACATGGTGTGTGGATAAGCTTCAGGGCTTCTACCGCGTTGTCTTGGTGTTATTGGCTGACGTTTCAACCGCTGTGTTGTGGTCATCTTCAGAGCATCTATTTCCTTATCCAACAACTGCTCTGAAGATGACCACAACACAGCGGTCGAAACGTCAGCCAATAACACCAAGACAACGCGGTAGAAGCCCTGAAGCTTATCCACACACCAAAATTCCCATGTACTGGACAGTAATAATCTCCCTGTCTGCTGTAACGGACATACAAAGTTCCACCACCTTTTTTTTCATAAGAAAAGCACTGATTATATTACCGTATGTTATTCGTCCAATTCACAAAATGAATTGCTCATACTTATGGGTGATATGCCAATATAGTATTATAAATTATGTGTTATGTACAGTATTATATGTTACATGTTCTTGTCAAGGTGCGTACACATGTAGCAAACAAACAGCGAACAAATGCATTCGCTGACTGAATTCAGAACTGTGGACGGTTTGGCAAAGGCGAACTGACTGACTGTTTGGTTTGCCTTCGTAAGTGATCCATTGCTTGTTGGTACATCAAAGGAGTCTGCATTCGATATGGACGGGATTTGTCACTTGTTCTATTTGGATCTATAAGAATTAATGTAAAATGTTAACCAAAGTTTGTAAGTTGCTTAATTTTTACATAGCAGTTTATGACATCTAAAAGCAAAATAATACCTGTTCCATACAAAAATTGGCAACTTATTGGTTAAATACCTGAAATTTAAAGAGTCTGTTTCGTTATAAAGATTAATTATTCGACTTTAACGAATTTATTTATGTCCAATATCTTCCTTCTTCCATTGTTGATATCGTATTATTCACAATAATTTCAAAATCATTCCATTCTGGTGCTGCAAAAATTATAAATACAACCCTTCATCAACCTTATTCACTTGTATGTATCAGGACCAGGAAATTTTTAGAAAAGTCATGTAACTCAGCTATTTCTAAACTTAGAATAAGAACATCAAACCTGTATACGAATCCCTGTTGCGAGATTTGAGAGAAGTGCTAATCTTTCATGAAAAGATATTCCTTCTCACCAGTTTTTGTCTTTCTTGCAAATTTTGGGCCTATTTTGTATAGTAGACCAACATTTCAAAGTCTGTTGCTGAAATTCGACTGAAGCCCTAAAACTATCTCATTAAATTTAATGAAATCATTAAACAAGTCATTGTCCCTATTCTATTCTGATTGCGACTTTCGTATAGTGGCATCCGTCACCATCATCTTTTATTTTCCAACTTCATTTTTATTTGACTGCCTATAATAACTGCTGCATTTACTGTAACAAATCTTCGTCTACCATTATTGCGGATAACCAGCGAACACGAATATTTTCTAACCATTTGCTGATTATTTGTATATTGCTCCAAACAATGAAGGTTTGCTTCATCATTTGTTTGTTCGTTCGCTATGTGTGTATGCATCTTTAGACAAATTCCGTTTCTTCACGTATTCGTTCGTAATATCTGTGGTTTAATCATGCCTGCCCATTAGTTATGCATTTAATATTGTCAGCATTATACAATAAGAACTATTTCATAGGGATTTAATAAACGGATGACGAGCGCTGCTCATTTGGTCCTCAAATATTATTATTGTATCCTCTTTTTATATTTATGTATTATTTTATTTCTATTTCTATTGTTGTAATTATATTCTGTAGTCTGATGTATTATTCTGTATTATATGTTCTGTTATGTATTATTATATAAATTTATACTTGACCATGTTATAGCATTTTCTGATGCATTTGAAATTCATAAAATAATTGTACCAATTTATTTATATAATGTTCCAAAGATATGCACTAGTATAATTTGTTTTAAGGTATATATTGACTCTTAGGATAAAAATTCACATCTCTTCCTTAATGTCTTTAAAACTTTGGTGACATGATTCTTGGGAGTAAACTAAGCAATTTATATAATTCATACTTGAAAATCGAATTTGGGGGCTCAAAGAAAATTTTCTTTTTGGAAAAAATTAATAAAACTTTGAACTGAACTAACTCCATTAGAAACTCGGATGAAACTTCTTTCGCCAAAATGATTCCCTATGTATGGAGAATTTTACATACTGAAATTATTTATTTATCAAAATATATGCCACATTAGAAAAATTTGTTTTGTAAATTTTTGGGATACAGTAAATATAATTGATTGAAAATAATAATTTTAGTTTACAACATAGCCACATGTTTAAGCTTCAATTTGGTACCTCAGTGAAGTCTTTTGCTCAATATGTCTGTCGTAAAATGTGAAATAGGAGAAAAAAGACACTGAATATGGCATAAGGTACGGTACAGAAGATATTATAAATGCCTAAATAGTTATAAAAATATTGAGTTAATAGGTATAAGTTATATATTTTTTAAGACTAGAGGAAATGAGCTTCCAGATGAGGCAAGAACATTATTTACCAAAATTATGAACAAATCTGACATTTCTAGAGTCGATGTGTACCTTAATACTAGGTGCCAAAACTTGTATTCATTTTAAAGCATAAGCTTATATTAAGAATATCTTTCTCTACTCTTAGTCACTACAATTTGTATTAATTTTATACAATGTGTATCAAAATTAAATGTGCATCGGCGTGCGCACATGCCCACACACGTGCGCGCACACACACACACACACACACACACACACACACACACACACACAAACTCATACACACACACACACACACACACACACACACAAATTGTTGAAAAATTAATTTGGTTAATGACTGTGAGAACTTCAGTACTTCAGTAAATTCTTGCTCCTTAGTTATGTTTGTATTTTCTGTAAAAAAATAATAAAGTTTTAAAAATAATTTACCCAACACTATTTAGTTATATATCTGTTTAAAATCTAATTTCTAATTGAAGTCAGTAATATGTTGTCTCGTCTGTTACTAATGGTCATTATCATTACTTTTTTTTTTCAGATGAAATATTATAATCTTAAATTAAATACCAGTTTCTCATGAAATCGAATTGATTACTTCTTAGTAAGGTATTTTAAACTCGGAAATACTCGTAATGAATTACATAATTATGCTGTTTCGATATTCTACTATAAATTTAAACAAGTTGTTTTACATTATTTCAGAATTAAAATTTTAAGTGTTGTCCCTAGTGATGAGATGTAAATATTGTTTTTCTGCTTGTAGTAATGATAATGATCATTAATTTAACATCTGTTTTCATTCTCATTCATATTTCCGTTTAATTAAAATGAATTCTGTTAACTTTCCTGCTTTTTCTAAATGGTAGATTCACCTATGGCCTTACTTCTAAGTTCTCTGCTTTGGGTCATATTGAACTTAGCTGAAGCAGAGTGCATTTATAATTTATATATATTTTTTAATATAATGTTGTAAAGGTGGGCATGTTCTGTGGAGGGGAGAGAAATTTGAAAATGGTGTAGGTATAATTGGGGTAGATTTTTTGCTAAGCTTCTAGTACCATGGTAGTCGTAACTACCTCAGTACTAATGATAATTAGGCCTACACCAGCACCAATAGTGTAGCTTTTATTTAAAGTATGGATAAAGTAGATGCTAGATTTAGCTTCGTAGAAGGGTTGCTTTTGCTATCTTTATTTCATTATCTAGTTATTTATAGTGCTGCAGTTTTTTTGTAATGTCACCAGTCTTAGGTGTGTCTGTGTGTGTATGTGGGTGTGTATGTAAAGTTTGACTGCTATGATTTTCAATAATTTTCAGTTAAGGATGGTTTTATATATATTCATCAGTTTGTATTTATTAGTATAGATACATAACTAAATGTATAAAGGATGAGGGATGAGGAATGGATTGTGTATGGGATGATTTAGAAAAATAATGAAAGTTAAATGTTACTTTCATACTACAAGCAACATTCATTAATACAGTTATTAAAATCAAACCTTTTATAACAATTCACACAACACTCATACAAACTGTCAAGGAGTTCACAACATGTAAGTGCAATTTACAATGATTCCTAGTGTAAATAGCCGACAAGGTTTAAAATTGGATAGAAAATGTTGGATTTCAGTTGGTTCTATTTTATGAACAACGATTTACAACCATAAAGATTGTCTACTTTAGTGTATATTAGGCTGTATTGAACAACGTTATATGCAAAATGTATAATGCGATAATATTTTATTTTATTTTACTTCTGGTTTGAATGATGTAATAACTTAGATACCGGTAGCTAAGAGATATTAATATGGTGTTAAAAAGTATACAATAATAATAGAATTTTCGGATAAGTTGATAGAGGACTTTGTTATTGATGTACTAAACTACCATAATTAACTACAACCAATGTTATATTATACAAGTAAAGTCTAATCCAGCATTTACCATCCAGATGTATAATATTTTGTATGGGAGAAATATGAGATATGTTTATTGCATCATGCATGCGAAGTTTTTTCTCACAGACGGAAATAGTGCTTTCACATTTAACAATGCAGTAAATGTAGTTGATTTAAATATATAATATAGATTCAACTGAAACCTTCGTTGACAGGGCATTCTTGAGAAAGTTTATGATTACAAATGATTGCAAGTAATACACACCGATTCAGATTTTTAAATTTCCCAGTTCATCTAAGGTTTCAGTTTGACTTTACAGACGTGACTTGCATGTTGTTTTCCTGTATAATTTCAAAGATGAAAGTCACTAATTGTTTACTAATTATGTTTATAACAAAATTTGACTAAACTATTCTGAGTTAGGAGAAGGAGCAGAAGGAGCATGAAAATGGCTGTTAGGCTACATCATCTTCTACAGTAGCCTACATCAAGACTATTTCCTCTTGTGTGAGCAAAGTAGTTATACGTATACACTAACATGAGTACGTAGATATAAACACAGATTCCTACACATAAACAAATACTGTACATATGCATGCATGCATACATACATACATACATACATACATACATACATACATACATACATACATACATACATACATACATACATACATACATACATACATACATGGGTCATTCCGTGTCAACTTAATCAAAGGGTGTTGCATCAACACCATCAGTTTGGCCCATTTTTTTTTTTAAAGTTAGTTCACGTTGAAGAACTTGTAAACCCCACAGGAAAGGCTTTCATTGCAAATAGTTTAGGAACCAGGGCTGTCCAAACTTCCAAAACTCATATTTTTAGACGAACATATAATATTTTTTTAATCATTGAGTCATCAATCATTGCATTTATTTTTAAACATCTTATCGCTAAGTGTTGTAGTTCATTACGAAAAAAAAAAAAAACTTGTTCCTAACACTGTTTATTAGACATATAATAAGCAAGAAACTTTTTCAAATTTTGTGAAAATATTGCATTTTTATAAATTTATTTTTCATGTACGAACATGAAGTCGGTAGTTTTTATTTCCAGTGCAATGGAATCTCCATATATACATGTATTACAGGGAAAAAACTGTCCTAATACAACTAAACTTAAAAAAAAAAATCAATGCCTGGTAGCTTTCACGGATATAATTTTATTTTTCACATAATTCTCACACTTATGGCAGTCTATGAACAAAGTTTCATCTTCCATCTCAAGAGATATAGGTACTTGCTACAGTTTCTTTTACTCACAGCAGGAATACGTAGAATTTTGTCAAGGGGGGCAGGGAGGAGTCATAATTAAAACTGTTTACAATTTACGTACATTATCGGTATTTTAAATGTTGTATACGAGGGCTATTTTTTTAAAGTTCCGATCGGTCGTGAAATTAAAACCACAGTGAAAATCTGATGAAGTTTTACGCAATGTCTCTAGTATGCCCATCGATCGCGTCACATCGCACTTGTCAGTTCTGAGCGCATAGTGAGCATGTAAACATGCCTACAACTATAGGGCCTCCTGTCAAATGTGAAGTGTGTGCTGTAATTCGATTTTTTTATGCGAAGGGGTACAATGCAGCCAAAATTCGACAAATGAGTAATGTGTACGGTGAAACTTTCATGAGTGATAGCAAAGTGCAGCAATAGTGCAGGAACTTTAAAGCAGGACATACAGACGTTCATGATGCAGGAGGTCAGGGAAGGAAGCGAGTGTCAACCGATGATCTTGTTCAGCGAGTGGATCAGGCGATTCGAGAAAATCGCCAGTTCACAATTTCTGTGTTGAGTGATTTGTTTCCCGAAATTTCAAGGTCAGCTCTCTATACCATCGTGACTGAGAGACTTCATTACCGCAAACTGTGTGCAAGGTGGGTTCCCAAGATACTGTCCGACCATCACAAAACACAGCGAATGGGCGCCGCCTTAACGTTTCTCCAGCGCTACCATGATGAAGGAGAAGATTTTTTGAACAAAATTGTCACAGGGCACGAGACATGAGTTCATTTCGAAATTGAAAAACAAAAGAACAATCCAAACAGTGGATGCATTCTCATTCCCTGAGTAAAGTAAAGAAGTTCAAGCAAACCTTCTCCATCAGAAAGTGTATGGCTACTGTGTTCTGGGACCGAAAAGGAGTTCTCTTGGTGGAATTCATGGAATGTGGCACGACCATCACTGCAGCCTCATACAGCATGACTCTTCAACGTCTACGAAGGGCAATTCAGAACAAGCGACGAGGAATGTTGTCATCAGGCATTGTCCTTCTTCATGACAATGCTCGACCGCACACTGCAGCTGCAACAAAGAGGCTCCTGCAGCAGTTTCGATGGGAAGTGTTTGATCATCCACCATACAGCCCGGACATGTCTCCCTCTGATTTTCGTCTCTTTCCTCGTATGAAACGGAGTCTAGGAGGACAACATTTTGGCACAGACAATGAAATGCAGACCAGCATAGAGAATTGGCTGAAATCACAGACGGCTGGCTTCTATGACGAGGATATTGGAAAGTTGATACCACGCTACGAAAAGTGTCTACGTCGGAGTGGCGACTATGTAGAGAAGTAGCTGGTAGGTGTAGCTAAATGTTGCAAATAAAACATTTTTGATTTTCACTGTGGTTTTCATTTCGCGACCGATCGGGCCTTGAAAAAAAATAGCCCATACATTATTATTATTATTATTATTATTATTATTATTATTATTATTATTATTATTATTATTATTATTATAATAAAAATATGAACATACTGTCAAATGTAGAAAATGTTAACTGAATATTTCACAATAAAGTGTCAGAACTAAAATTAACGGATGGGTGAATACAGCTCTTAGAATGAGTTTAAATTTGACAGTGCATAATATTTAACATCTGCGCAGCAGAACTGTCAAAACAATCTTTTCAATATTTAAATTTCATATTGGGTCAGCTTTATTTTATGACAAGGTTGGTACTGGCAGTAGGTCTCTCTATAATAAAGATATTGTTGTTATAATTCAAAAGGAGCATATTATGCAGACCTCTGGAAAAAGAACTAAGGAAGAGACCAGTGAAGTGTTTTGTACGGAGTGTGGCATTGTATGGGGCAGAAACATGAACATTAAGACGAAGTGAAGAGAAACTAATAAAACTATTTGAAATTTGGATATGAAGAAGAATGGAACATGTGAAGTGGACAGACAGAATAATAAATGAAGCTATGTTGGGAAGAGTGGGTGAAGAAAGAATGATGCCGAAACTGATCAGGAAGAGGAAAAGGAATTGGTTGGGTCACTGGCTGAGAAGAAACTGCTTACTGAAGGATGGAATGGTGAACGGGAAAAGAGTTTGGGGCAGAAGAAGATATTAGATGATAGACGATATTAAGATATATGGATCATATGAGGCGACAAAGAGAAAAGCAGAAAATAGGAAAGATTGAAGAAAGCTGGGTTTGCAGTGAAAGACCTGCCCTTGGGCAGAACACTGAATGAATGAATGAATGTTATAATTTGAACGTACCACCACACCAAGCACAGGGATTGTATTGAAGGAGGGGTAGGCAAGCTGTGCCTTATGTTGATGTATATTTTGTTATTCTGACAATGAAAAATTAGAGAAGGGAAAAGGATTATGGATAAAAAATATTCAAATCTAAATATGTATTTTTTTTAAGTTCAAGTGAGGGGTTCAAACCCGATAACCCCCCCTCACCCATTCCATACGTCTCTGTAATAATGTACTGTATGTAACTAACTTCAGAGATTCAAATTCTGAATGTTTTAAATTCCGGAAATTACATTACTGATGATGAGAAAAACATATACAATTATAATTGAATAATTGATAAAAATGTCCCTTAGTTATGTTTCCTGGGGACATTTGATAGAGACAATGTTGGCTCGCAAACATTAGAATATCTTTCAAGTCTTTGTGCCAGGTACCACCATTTGTTTCTGGAATTGTACAAAGGATATATTTATTAAATCTAGCATGTATCTACACTGGCGGGCCAGAAGAAAGAAGCAGCTGAAGCTTTTGGATGGAGAAATGTAATTTTACATTCTTGAGTGTTGTGCGACTTTTCAACTTTTCAAGGACCATACCAAAACACCATTTGCCGTCATACACATATGCTACATTGTGTTTTCTTCTTTAAAAAAACTGGATGCCTGTTATATCTTCATATGGAAATTTAAAATGTTTCAAATGGGCGTTGTAAACTGGCTTTAGCTGCAAGTTTTTTGACTGTTCCACCAATTCCATCATATGCATCCCTGCAATGAACTGGTGCAAAGAAATGCCATTTAGCCTCTTTACTAAGAAGTCTCTTTTTATGGATCAGCATACTTGTGAAATTCTTATTGTTTTTGTATTAGAAGCTGTGCTGTGTTCGATATTACTAATGATACACATAGATACGGATTATTGTATTCAATGTAAGCTACAAAAGGTTGTAACGTAGAGTGATTATTATTGACCCAATGAAAATCTTGAACAGCATGTTGGGCAAGGCTCTCAGAAAAATCGCCTAAAAACTGGATTGTTGTTTGGCAATGTAATGGTGGTTACGGAGGTGGCAGAGTTTGTCGGCTAATTTTTCAATACATTCCTCACACGTGTCCACACATGTCACAAATATAGATCTACCTGTGCTGACCCCTTAGTTCAGTACACATACATTGTCATCAAACGAGGTGATTTTTCAAAACAGTAGTTTATAAATGGCGAAAAGAAATATGGTTTTGCACGTACTGAGATCTGAAGAATCCAAAGATGGGGAAATAAATACATGTTGCTATTTAAAAAATCAGACTCATTGGCACATCCTTTATAAATGAGGAGCATAGTATTTGAAAACATGTTCAAAATATTCTTTCTTTGATACCCTAAACTTTTGTATAAATAGTTTCTTCATAAAATTAGAAATAAGAAAGTTACAAGCATTGTTCCATACTTTTTACTCACTCTGTATAGTATGTACAAAGGTTATGCAGTTATTATGCTGTTATTTGGTATTAGAATTTTGCTTGAAATTGAAAAAGAGTGCAATACTTCAAAATCTATAAAAAAAAAATCAACCAGCCAGAGTTGGAAAAATAAATATACGACACGAACTACTAAACTGTACTGGATATGAGGAAAAAGTTTGAAAACTGAAATCTCACCCAGACATCGCCAGACATAGTCGTGAAAACTTGAAAAAAATAATTTTGACCAAAATTAAGACTGAATATTTCTTTACTCATTATTTTGTAAACTGATATATGCCATTGATAGATGTATATAAGAGGTAACTCCTGAAAATAACAAGTTCTATCTTAAATCTATCCTATTGAAAAATATGATAAAATACCATATTTCAGCAATGTTTCGTATATTATGTGACACACCTGTGAACAATCCTTAAAATTTTGGGACAACTGTTTGCCTAGTTTTTACTGTAGAGAAAGCTCTTTCAAATTATATACTGTATGAATAAAATATTTGTCATTAATCATACTGTATGAGTAAAATGTTTATCATTAATCATTTGTTTTTGTATTCCAGCCCTAATTTTCAAAACTTTGGACAGCCCTGGCACGCAAACTATTTACATTTTATGATTTTCCATTCACAATTATGTATGTCATATTACGACCTCTTCACGAAAAAAAAAAAATACCACACACACACACAAATATAAACATACATACACTATCTGCAAGTTACAGTGGAATTGTAAATGATTATACAATTTTATTGCAATGAAACGTAATAGAGGTGTGAAATAGCCATTAGGTGAAAGAAAAACTCTTAACGTTTTTGACCTATCATGGTTACCCTTGTTATCTGCCGATCTTGTGTTATTGTTATGATCGTAGAGTGTTTAGTGCTGTGAATATGGATTCATGAAAATCCACGTATCATTGTTGAATGTGAGCACAATAGCCTGAAAGTTAATGTGTGGTGTGCTCTTGTAATTATTGCAATAGATAAGAGTGATTAAGCCACCAGCATAGCTCAGTAGGCTAAGGCGCTTGCCTGCCAGTCTGGAGTTGCTGGGATGCAGGTTGGATTCCTGCTTCGGTTGATTACCTGGTTGGATTTTTTCCGAGATTTTTCCTAAACATAAGGCAAATGTTTGGTAATCAGTGGCGAATCCTCAGCCTCATCTTGCCAAATACCATCTTGCTATCACTAATCCCATCGATGCTAAATAATCTCGTAGTTGATACAGCGTCGTTAAATAACCAAGTTATAAGAAGCTATGACATCCGTCTTTTTAATGCTTTTCGTCATGTGTGGTAGGAATTGGAGTACCACTGTATGTATGTCTGCCAGCCTACTAGAGGAACCGATATCGAACTTCAGTGAATATACAGTAAAAACTTGGAGAGTGATTCTTTCATTTGGTGGCTGTTTCACATCCCCATCATGTTTCGTTACAGTTATACAGTATAATAAAATTCCACTATTACTACTGTATACACACAACACACGCATTCAATAGAATTATTTTTCAATCATTTGTTTTAATTAGTAACCAGTAATCTGTAACTTTATCAACACATACCAAGACCACCGCCTCTTATAAACACTATAGTTGAACATTTCCTTGATGAAGTAATGAATATACACTTTTCTTTACGATTTTATTTTGTTGATCGTACATAAGATGGAATTACCAATTCTGATCGAAGAGAATGGTGATTTCTCGAGTTTTAGTATGAAACAATAACAATGATGATGAATTATGTTAAAGATTGAAATCGTTGAATACGTTACAGCAAATTAGCACATTGCAGTCTTAAAAATATTACTAGTGTACATTTGATATTGAAGCGAAAATTTGTAGTTCAGTACAATTCTTGACGATGCAAATAAAATAAAAAAATGTTATTGCTTTAATTTCAAACTGTTTATTTCATTTACTTATTCTGTAATTTAAGCAGAAATTAAAGATACTTATTTCCGTTTTTTATTGTACTATTTGAGGGGTTCTGGAATAAAACATGGTAAGTGACGTTTTAGTGTTTTGAAGTTATTAGGTACGGTAGGTAAACATTTATACATGCAACAGTTTGTATGGTTACCAGGAAAGTAAAATCTGCATACTTCTGCCACCTATTGAAATGTTGAAAAACTAACTACTGCATTAGATACTACATATCTCATTTGTGACCAAAATGTCAGTCACAATGTTTTACACCTGAGCCCCTCATTTTTGTACATGTGAATCGTTTCACATTTAATTTAGTTCCTTAATAAGCTACAAAAACTAAATTTGTTTCACACATGAATCTGGGATGTGGTGGGCAGTCAAAGCAGGGAATGGGTACAGATGTGATAGTGAAACAAATGGCATTGTTAATGGCTGTAATGCTACCATGCAAGATTTTTTTCGTTCTGTTTCTGAGTGCATAAGAATATTTGGCAGTATAGCTATGTGAATTATAAAAATAAAAATTTCCCTATTCAGTCACTGGGTATGAAATTTTGTATCTTAGAAATTAATGAGCATGTACAAAGTTTGGAAAAATTGTAAATATTCAGTCCACTTAAAACACTCATCAGCAGAATTATGTAAAAGTTCAAATACTAGTTTCATGTAAAACACCTTCACTGAAATTAACAATATAATATAAAAAAATTTAAATTATAATGTACTTGTCAGCTGAACCTTTTGTGTGGCATATACTGTATCACAGTTTTCCATGTTTTAAATCATAGCATGTGCAGGCTAATGGCGAATCTGGTGTTGGTAGGTCGTAATCATTTTTCTGTGCAAGATGTAACTTCAAAATTAGTAGAGTTTCATGATGATTGCTCTTTCTTGTCTGTGTATTCATCATTATTTTTGTTCCGAGCTCACCAGATTTCTGTAAAATTTCCCGTTTTAAATACTGAGTTTGTTTCTCAGATCCTTTCATTAAATTTGTGCCAATTGAATATAATGTAACTAACTTAATTGTGGTTTTTATTAATATTTTGTTTATATTGTGTTCGATCCTCAGAACAGTTCTGTTCTGCATACACTATGCGAACAATACTAACAAATTTTGTAAATTTATTAAAATGTTAGTGAGAGAGCCTCGATATATAAAAATTTAAGGTTTGTTCAAGATGCAGTTGGCCTTGAACTACCTGTGAGGAAATTAAAATATCTGAAAAAGCAGAGAGTAATTTTTAAATTTGTGTGATGCCAGAAATTGATTAGAAACATAAATTTACTTCATTGTTTGCAGTTTTTCTTAGTTCAATTTGTAAAGTGAATATAAATACAGTACCGTATATTCTAATGAACTCTTACTTTGAGTAAACAATTATTTATATGGAGTGAAATCATATTTATATCAGCACCCAAATCCATTGTTTCTGTTAGAGGAATGCATGAAATATGTTGGGATTTCGATTATAAAATTAAGTCTCGATGACAATTTTTTTTTTAATTAAAAGTTCACATATTTAAAGTAGTATTATGAAATAAAATCACTTTTGAATAGGTAACACAGATTATCAGCAGAACATAACGCGTATCTCCAGCAAACTAGTTTAATTTTTTTATCTTCCCCACTCAAACAGCTGGTGTTTTCATTCTTATCAATTGACCTCAAGCATCCTCTTTTAGAAAGTATGCGGCAGAACTGTAAATTTATCTAACCATCTTCCATAATGTCCATGATCCATCAATGAGATTACTATTATTATATACTTACTTACAAATAGCTTTTAAGGAACCCGAAGGTTCATTGCCACCTTCACATAAGCCCGCCATCAGTCCCTTTTCTGAGCAAGATTAATCCAATCTCTACCATCATATCCCACCTTCCTCAAATCCATTTATTATTATTGTTATTATTATTATTATTATTATTATTTTATTGTTGTTGAAGAAATGTCAGTATCCTTGTAGGAGAAACAGGAGTATCTAAAAAGCAGTCCTTAACACATCTTTGTCCACTACAAATTATACACACTTGAAATTACCAGGGTTTGAACATGCATCTTCAATGTGGAAAACGTTTTCTTTTAATCTGTTACTTAACGACTCTATCAGGAACATGCTTATCTAACTTCGGTGACATTAGATGGTATTTCGCGAGATGAGTCGTGGGATTTGCCATGGGATTACTTGAAATTCACTTTAGAATTAGGGAAAGCCTCTGGGAGGAGGGGAGGGGAGGACGAGATAAGGTAATCGGCCCAAACAAGAATCGAACCCACTCCTGGACGCAACTTCAGATCATGAGCACCACTCGTTCGTTACCTTGACACTAGGTGTTGGTTTTAGGAAACTTACATAGAATGTAGGTGAGGAATTAGGATTGAGGGATCGGAAGAATGAAACATATTAAAAGAAAAATTTACGAGATAATAGTAACCTTTGCCCTGTATGTGCGTTATTAGAAATATCCTACTTAATGACCATAGTTATTTATTTTTGTTTGCATTAGTTCAAAATACTTCACTAGTCTTCTACCATACTTGAACCTTTTAAAAAAAATGAATTTATGGAAAAATGCTGTGTAGAAGAACAAAATGGAATAATTACGGTATTGTCTGCAAAGGGATTTTGAATATTACTGCAAAACAGCTGTCAGTCAATTTTAAAACAAATTATATTTTTTTTTTATTGATAAAACTATAATAAAACTTCATTTTAAGCTGAAATTAATACTACGGTTATGAAAGACATTCTACTTTATTAGGTTTAGGCGTTATTCCAGCACAGAAATAAGAGGTGTGTTACCATTTGTATTCTCATATCTGAAAATGTCAGTTAGTGTTGATGTCATTATCAGAAACCTCTTTTGTAAGCCCAGAAGAAAGGTGTTTATACCTCACTTTGCTTCTAGGCTATTACAACCAATATGATAGCAAGACATTGACAGGAGGAGAAGTCAATATTCTGGGAGATCGTAGTATCGGTCATTTTAAACAAAAATGTTCATATGAATTATGGTATAGATTGAACAGTTGTTGAGATAGAACTGTTTGAATGTTAAATCTAAAAAGTAAAATAAGAAAAAAAGTTTTTGTTTTATTTCATGTTATTTCTTGTTCAAGTGACAAAGATTTTGCAATACATTCCAAAAATTTCACCAAGCACCTCAATAGACTCATTAACTCATCAATATGATGAAATGTCACTTGTCGAAGGTCATTGTGGCATTTTCTGATGCTGGTAACAGCAAGCAGTTCATTTCGCGTATTAACTTGCCTTTTGTACACTTCATCCTTCATCCAAGCCCATAAACAACAATTGTATGGATTGAGGTCTGGAGACCTTGGTGTCCAAGGAATGGTACTATCATGACCAATTCATCATTCAGGGGATTTGGTACTGAGATGAGCTCTCATGTGGTGCCAATGATGAGAAGGGGCTCCGTCATGCTAAAGTACATAACACATCATCTAGCAAAGTAGCTTTGAACGTAAACAAGTTTCCATGGCAATACTCAACCACATAGAATGTACTTACATTGGCAATGCCAAATGTAAGATACTGTATCTAATGTACAGGTAAAGTCATACATTCAAACTGTTCTATCTCAACAACTGTTCAGTAAAAGACCACACATTTTTATGAACTCTTTTATTCAAAATGACCAATACTGTGACATCCCAGAATATTGACCTTTCCTCGTGGGACATTCTGTATATGTACAGTCATAATATCTGCAGCCTATCTTTATGCAGTTTAATTTTTGCATTAATGTTTATTATTGTCCTTACTATCGTATTCCGTTTACTTTCTAAATTCTTTATATAATGTTTCTTACACGAATGAATATTTCAAATTATGAATGGTACATAATGTCGACCTAAGTACATAAACACAAAATATCTCAGATACAGATTCACTCATACTCAAATTTTGTGTATTATTTTTTTTTCGCGCTCCTTGGTAGTATCTAGACTAGAAGTTCATTGTATTATCTCAGGATCACTCTGCAGCTCATTTTTTAAATGTTCTGGAGGAGTTCCGGTAATATCAGCCTGTCTGTTCTTTTCTTACTTGGTAGGAAGAACAAATTTATTATGAATTGAGCAATAATCTGATGATCCATGAGATTTTTGGTGAAGAAACAAGCTAGGAGATGGTTTTCTCACAGTACTTTGGTTTACTGCTTCTGTTTTAATTCCAACATTCTTTATTGCGTGTGGTTTAAGAAGGGAAATTAAATAAGGTATGGCACTCATCTATTTGAATTGAAAGTATTATTTATTCTCAATTGTCCTTACTTGTAACTCTTGGGGTAGTAAAAATTTCAAATGCTCGTAATATAATAGAGTAGAGTAGTTCCCATTTTTATTTCATAATTACAATTCTAATTTCAGTTAAAAAAATATATATATGAAAACTTAAGAGGAGTACTTTCAGGTACTCCATTGTGTCTTGGGATTTTACATGTCTAACACATCGAAACTACATTACTGTACATACAAAAAATCTGTATGTAAACCTGAAACATCGGACATGTTAAGCCCCAGCACACAGTGGAACAGTCAAAATTTTGAACATAATCACAGTGAAAGTGTAAAATCTCGTAATATGAAAACTTTTGAGAGTAGTTACGGAAAAAAAAGTAGTGAAGCATCTGATTGTAATCGTGATTTTAAATCTCGTCTCTTATACTCAAGATAGAGGATCTGTACATTAATGTACTGTAATTTTATTGTTATAAGAATTCCATTATCTTATTTTTCAAACAACAGAATCTGCCATTAACTTGGTATGTTTATAGAAATGCTAAATCTTCACAGCCACACAACAGGTACAGATGAAAGTAGTGCTAAAATCTTGTACTGGTAACACAATGACAGGATTGCCAATTGTCTATCCCCAGAGCAACTGGACCGCATCGAAGAGGGTATGGACCAAATCAATGCCGACATGCGAGAAGCAGAAAAGAATCTCACTGGCATGGAGAAATGCTGTGGATTATGTGTACTGCCTTGCAACAAGTAAGTATTTGAAGATGTATTTTTCATCAGAGTCTAGTTATGAGAAGTATGATGCATTGAGATATAAAAGTACAAATTTCACAACAACAAAAAAATTGCCTTGAATGATTTTCTTTGTGCAGTGATTTTGTTACAGAATCATGGTGCTCATAGGTTTGAAATACTTTTTATTTGTAGCATTTTAAATATGGTAGCATGAATTTATCAGTATGAAATCCTAGTTTTTCAAATACATTATAATTAACATAAATACTTTCCTAATTTTTTGGAATACACATGAGTTTCACTAATGAATTGATGCACGTAGTTGATATTTAATATGAGTATATTATTAGAAACTATAATTATGCCATTTTTTGATGAGCAATCTCGAGAAGCATGGAAGTTTGTATATATTTTACAGGCGCAAGGGGACACCATGGCACTAATGAGTCCTGGAGAGCTGTTACTCATCTTTTTCTGTTGCAGTGAGTTTATTTCTGGAGAAACAATTCTGCACCAAGTGCTTTATGTTTAGGTCAGCCTCATTCAAGGAGGATGAGGGCACATGGAAGGGGAATGATGATGGTAAAGTTGTTAACAATCAGCCTCAGCGTGTGATGGATGACAGGAACGGACTGGGGCCCCAGGGAGGATACATAGCCAGGTGGGTGGTGCGGTGTCGTCTTTTCACCCGAATTTTTTTGCTCGAAATCTGATTCACCCATTAGATGTATTCATGTAAATGATGGATGTGATTTAATTTTTGTATTGTCACATGTGTAATTTATGTTGCTGCTTTTGTATTTAATTTGTTCTGAATTCTTAATGAACAGGTTACTGTAATGTAAAATAATTTTATATTAAAGTCACTGTTTCGTATATTGATAGCTAATTATTCTTGATTTGTATTTCTAAGGTATTTTATTTAGTTTTGTTAAGTAAGAAGGCGCAATATTTCAATTCTACTCTAAATATCACTTATAAATATGATTTTAATACCATAATTCATGCATTTTTCAAGATACTCTAATTATGCTTCTATTTATCTAGAGGGCCCAGACGTAAGTCACATTGTACTTTCGATTCCAGTAAATTCTTTGTAATTTATAATAACAAAGCAATTACAGATCAAGATTGCTCGATTCTCCTGCCATTTTAATATAGGGTTGCCAACCTAATTTTGCCCCTAATTTTTAACAGTCTCCCGGCTCCCATATTATTCTTCTCTTCGAGCGTTGTTCTCCCTTATTTTTGCATAATGTTAGAATGTTTATTTTAACATTTGATTTTGCCGTGAATGATGATTGATTATATCAGCGGTCATAAGCACAGAGCACTCTCGGACTAGTGTCTCTTACCCACACATAAGACACTGCACTGGCGTGTATCCGTGGCTGCTGGCAGGTATGCTTTCTATCTCTCCCTTCTGCATGAAGGAGCACTCGTTACACTTTACCTATTTCAGCGAGTGCTGATGACCACTGGATTATATGATGAATTTTGTTGTTCAAGACAGGCATTAAAATATGCAGTCTTTTTAGAAAGTAATGCTTGCCAGAAATGGATTTTAGTGCACACCCGTTTAAAATCAAACCGTGTTAATGCTATAAATTTGGAAAAATTGGCTAGTTTTGTTCTAAACATACAAAGCAGTAATGCTCATACAAAGAGGGTGTTTCATATCATGAACAGTAATTGGACAGATGTTCGAAACATGAGCACGACACATTTGATCAAATCAAAGCTGAAAACTGCAGTCGACTTTAACTATTACGCAAGACAAAATCTGTGTCAAAATACTCTTATTTTAAGCCTAGCTGCCGAAGTGTAGAATAAAGTTATTTTTCAGTAACTGAACCGAATAATTTGTGTATTTTATATGCGAAATTTTGTTGATTCCTTAGTCTCCCGTATTTTCTTCAAAAAAAAAAAGTTGGCAACCCTATTTTAATATCACTTGTCATTCTTGTCATTATATTGTCATCCAATAGTCTCGGAGTTTTTCACTACCCTGTAGTTCGTTATATAAATAACTAATTAACATTTTAAAATCCAATGTTGATAAATAAATTTGCACTTGAATGACAACAGGTTGTCATTCTTTGACTCCATTAGCCATTAAAAATGCAGTAATGCTTTAGCTACTTGAATAACATGAGTGCCGTAAGTTTTATTGTACCAGTATACCCTGTTTTACAATGTATCAAACATCTTCTGGTGTCCAAAAACTCATTATTGTATCATATGCTACTTTTATGTTGGTAATACATTAAAAAGTTTGTAGAACTTATTTGTAGGAAACATAAGAAAAGTTAGTTTCAGTATGGAATATTTTATTTTACTGATATCCACAAATTCGAATATACGATTTATTGAAATATTTTGACAACTACTGTATATTGATGTAAAGGCTTGAAATGTTAAAAATTGTAGCTTTTGAAGATAATGTATGTAAATTCCATGGCTCTTGTATTTTGTTGCGTTGGAAGATATTGAAACATAAAAATCAGTCTCTTCATATGAATACCTCGATTAATAATATCATTAACTCGTATAAGGAACTAATGCTGTTTTTTTTTTTTTTATATAATTTGTGTTAGAATGAGAGTAGCTGTGTTCCAGTAAAATTAATGTTTTGGTACCTTTCCTGTTCATTGCTGTTAAATGTTTTCGCAGAAATCAGTGATTTTGCTCACTCATCTGCTGGATATATTTTAAATATGGAAAAAAAAAAAGAAAAAAAAAATTCAAGGATTTTTATCTGCTTTGTTTTTAAACAAGTTCAGTTACTATTTATTCAGATTTAAATTAAATATTAAATTTGTAGTTTGTATTTTGTGAATATTTTCAAATTTCTGTCATACATATTAATTAGTGTTTTATTTTGATACAGTGGTATTGGCAGATGAATGAACAATAACTGAATCTCCCTCCAGTTTATTACCTATAACTCTCTTCTCTTAAAATAACAACATACATTAAATGATTGGTATCTTTAAACATAACGTTAAAATAAATTAAGTTCAGTAAGTTATTCACAAATGGAAATTATATTAAATGAACTGAAACTGCAAGATGTAAAGATTAAACTGGTTTGAAAGTCATTATACCTTAATATCTTATTCTCTTCCGGCACGATTTTGAAGCACATAAATATAATGATTGGTCTTTTACCATGTGTGAACTGTATAACTGTTCACAATTAACCAGAAATGGAATCAGATCTCATTGTTTTCCGTGCTGCCACTTTTTCTCCTAATGCTGTGTGTATTGATGTATATGCTGTTTGCGCTTCTGCCTACTTTTTTCAGCCATTATGATGAATTCTGTTCTCAGATTAGGGCACCCATTAGGTCGGATCTGTTCACCCCCCTATGATTGGATGATATGAGAATAGAAGTAGACAGGATGAACGAAGGTGATAATCTGATAATGATGGCAAAATGAGGCCGGGGTTCAGATACGAAAGTTACCCAGCATTTATTCTTAATGCGTTGAGAGAAAACTCTGGAAAAAAACTTCAACCAGGCAACCTGTCCCAGTCACCATTCAATCCTGGGCCTGCTATTTTCACAGTGAAGCATGCCGATCACTACTCCAAAGCAATGGAGGACACTGCTGCCAAAATGTTTAATACAGTGATAACATAATGCACTTTTCTTCTTGTTTCAACCGTGAGTGTACACAACCTCCTATGTTATTAGTGGGCCTACTCTGCGAATAGACCTAAGCTTTTTTTTCTCATATTTTTATCAGGTGCCTATATTTTGTACATCTTGATTACACAACTTTTAACGCTATATCACTCAGAATATAAAGTTTATATTGCTTTCACGTATTAAATACATATATTCCGAGCCTATATTTTACTTGCCATATTTATACATTTCTTGTCGGTTTTTTTTTTTCTTATTGTTTTAATTAATATTCACAATTCAAGAAAATCAAAAGTTAAAAACTTACGAAGCAGTTAGAATGTTTTAAACATACAGTATCACAGTGTTTATGCCGTAAATGTAACTCAGCTGAAAATATAATTAATTATCTTCAGAATAAAATATTTCTGTATTCTAGATACATCTATAAACGAAACAACCCTACATAAATTATATTCTCGTACACTACGTTATCATTGTAAAGGTACTTTTCATTGGTCTGAGGCAATGTTGTAATCATTGTAATAATTGTACTAAGTAATCTAATGTAATAACTTTATAACGAATGATGTGACACTTAAGTTGTGTTTTAATGTTTGTTGTGAATTTTTAGAGAGAGAATTTGGTGTTAGAAAGGAGTTTTAAATTGAATGCATGCAGAATCTTTTGGGTGAATCAGTATTTTGTAATCTCGCACACAGAGATGGGTGAGAAGGTTTGGGTGAATTGCCTGGCCACCAAGTGACGCCCTTCGGTCGTGTTGTTCCTAATTCCCTGGATGCATCAGTTCTGTTATGTTGTATCTGTCACATAAGAGTAGTTTGCCATGTTGGTAAAGGCAAAAATCCACATAGATAGATTCAATAGAGGAGGCCAAACACACAGTAGATCAACCTCTCATAGCTTCAGGTAGTGCAGTAAAATCTTTGTTGACAAGTTCGTAAATTTGAGAGACGTGTGGTGTTTAAAAGACAGTATTTTTTTTAAGTATACTTCAACTTTTTGTTGGTTTAAAAGGTAGGTATGGCTGTGTACAAGTCTGTTGTGTATTTCGTATGTTAATACAACACAGTTCACAAATTTAAATTACACGTATAATCGTTCGTCTTTCTGATCTATTGGTTTTCAGTGATCATAGTGTATTATATTAAGTGCTAACATATGTAAGCACTTCTAATTTCAAAGTACGAAAATAATGAGCATTTATATATTCAAGTGCCCTCCTCTGTAAAATGTTTTATACATATTCCTTATTTTCGTGTCAATTTCAACAGATATGTATGGTGATAACAACAGAAAGCTATGCTGTTACGTTTGGCAGCAAAACATATCAAGTTGATGAGCACTGGTATGATTATGAAGAATGAATATGAA
This sequence comes from Periplaneta americana, assembly GCF_040183065.1. Taxonomy (NCBI): domain Eukaryota; kingdom Metazoa; phylum Arthropoda; class Insecta; order Blattodea; family Blattidae; genus Periplaneta; species Periplaneta americana. The sequence goes on from NC_091133.1 coordinate 20,177,892, forward strand.
GGAACAGACTAAATTATCTCCTGCTTAAATTACTTGTAGGTTTTTCAGTGCGAATAATTAAAAAAAAAGTTTTGTGTTTTCTGTAAAGAATTGCTGCTAGATGTTAAATAATGAACTACAGTTCATTTTCTCCATTTACAATCGCCAATGCAGGGGACCTCTACACTCTGAAGATCGCGTCCTGAACAGGTTTTATCAATTGATAATTCACCCCTCACAGCTACACCTGCTGTCACTTGTCAGTTTGCAGTTACGATATAAAATATAATTTAGAATTTTTGTGTTATTATTTACATTTAGTGTTATTATAGTCTATTAATGTGTCATTGTTATTAATTACAGTGTGTCAGTGAAGTAAATTGTTGCTCACTAAAATGTTACCACAAGTTAACATTAGAACAGAAAACTTTAATGTAAGAAACTTATGTAATAACTAAACTGCGGACCATTAAGCTTAAAAATGTCTATTTTAGATGCCTAAAATAAGCAGTCGAAGTTCTTAAAATAGTCTCTTTTTAACTGAAAATAGGTTCTTCCTGAGTATATATATATATTAACATATAAATAATTGTTAATTGTAAGAGTTCTCCTTCTGTTTTAATGAAAATACACATTATTATACAAACTCAGCTTTTCCCCTTACTTTATTTTCCTTTATAAACACTCAGATACACCAAAAGTGAAAAATAATAATATTAATGGTTTCAATAAGTTTGTATGTAGTAATTAAAGAAATATCACGTTACACTTCCTTTCTGTAATTTTCTTTGCACTAGATGACCAAAACTTTTATTAAATTGTCTCCTGTAAAGCTGCGACGTTTGTCACTAAGTATTGACGTAAAAGGAGAGAATGAGCGAGTGCTCAACATCGTTAGATGTCGCTGGACAGCACTTCAGATTTGACAAAATGTTAGTAGAGATATCACAGTCTGCAGTTTTTTTTTTTCGGCCAAAAAGTTCGCCGTCACACTAAGCTTGTTTAGTCCTGTGTTCTTCTCAAAAAATGTATTCGATTTTTTACTCACTTTCGCTCCAACAATACCTGGATCTTTGAATATTCTGCTTTTCATCTTTTCGGTATGTTCAATTTGTTCGTACAAGGGCCTCCCAGTAGCTTCATGTGCTGAAATAATATCTACTAAGCAGCAGTGTACTTCTGCCTAGGTTGCCAACCTCGGAGGGAGCCCCAGCCAGGGAAAATAATAATAATAATAATAATAATAATAATAATAATTATTATTATTATTATTATTATTATTATTATTATTATTATTATTATTATTATTATTATTATTATTATTTTCAATTAAAGTCTATCCGGGGGTTTTGGATGGTACAAGTGTGTACATCTGCGGGCTCATTTGTTGTCCCCTGGGACTATAGGGGGGAAAGGGATTATCATCTCTGGAGCTATACAAGTACATCCTGGAAAAAGGCTTTTTGGACATGTATCCAAATATGGAAATAGCGCTCCGGATGTTGTTGTGTACACCAGGGACAAACTGTTTGGCAGAATTGTCGTTTTCAGTACTGAAGAGAATAAAGAATTATTTAAGGTACCACAGAATAAAACAGGCTTAATTTATTCACTCTCTGTGCTATACAATGCAGTCTGTGGACTACAGTAAGGTCATCCATTCCTTTGCAAAGAAGAAAGTTCGTTGCGTGGCAGTCTAATCTTGTAATTATAATGTATAAAAAGGTATAGTTGGTACTTGTATATTTCATTTCTAAGTCTGCTCGTCTATTTTCTAAAGTCTCTGGGCCTACTACTAAAAATATGAAATGTGTTTTAATGAACTTACTTACTTACTTACAAATGGCTTTTAAGGAACCCGCAGGTTCATTGCTGCCCTCACATAAGCCCGCCATCAGTCCCTATTCTGTGCAAGATTAATTCAGTCTCTATCATCATATGCTACCTCCCTCAAATCCATTTTAATATTATTCTCCCATCTACGTCTCGGCCTCCCCAGAGGTCTTTTTCCCTCCGGTCTCCCTACTAACACTCTATATGCTTTTCTGTTTTAATGAACACTAAGTCTTAATGAACAGAAATGTCATTTAGAACTGTCTTTGCCTCAGTTACGCACACATCTTTTTCCAAAGTGGGCACATCTTTCATTTCTTGAAAATGAACGCCATAATATGGAGCAGCTTTCACCCAGGTTCCCTAGCATATCAACACTGGCTCTGGAGACAAATGAATTTCTGAAAGTTTCTGGCAAAATGTTTGAATGCTGGTTAGAGTTGTTGAATACTTTGACTGTTGGTACTGATTTGTTAACTTTAGGGAATTCTAGTCTGACTTGCAACACAATTGATATCATGTACGAGATAAGTCACATGAATAAATTCAGGATAGAATACTTTGAGAAGTTGCATAGCAGGGGCCATGTAGGAAGTAGCATCTGTAAATGGCAGCAGTACTTTGTTCTCTTTAATGCTAAGAAGCTGAAATCCATTAGCATTATTACGAAATGTGCTGTTGTTTCTTGTTTTGTTTTTGCAAGTTTCCTAGTGCAGATTGGATATAGCCTATCTTAGATAGTTTGTCTGACTGTGAGTCAAGTTTTCCAACAATCAAGTTTGCAATAAAGTATCAGTTGTCTCGTCCACAGAAATCTACATATGTTTTTCACTTAAGTTCTTCCGAATCCTGCACATGGTGTCTTCATAAGCATATCCAACAGGGAACTAGTTGCTGATGGTACTTCTCCAAGAAAGCCTTTAAGTTTTAATTTGTAGGGTTTTTAAAAGGAATGTATTTTCTAGCACGATTGCGTGACATAAATGTGCATTAGATACTGTGGCGACTGTAAAACATAGTGGTACTTTATGTAGAGTTTTCGAGCTTGTGCCGTATTGTCTCAGTTACTAGAGCTAATGTTTCGATCATTCTACTGTGATCATCCGCAGAGCTGTGGATAAGAATTGTAAGTTGGCAGAGCTATTTTTATAGTGGCTCTTGAGTTTCTGCCCGACGCTGGTTCGTTATATTATTGTTATTCTCTCTTGTGATTGATCCTTAGATCGTCCAAATTCTGTGAATGGTTCACCATATATGTACGGCATTTGGGCTGGCTACTATGTGCGTTGTCGAGTTTTGAACCACCATCATTGTATATGTTGATCTTATTTGCTGGCAGATGTGTGAAGGAAGATGACTTTGAAAAAAGGAATAAGGCCCTCATAAATCCTGCTTCTTTCTGATGTCATCCACTGGATCTCGTTCTCTTCTTGATTAGTCTGTAGTGTTCTTTTCTGTCCATTATATTGACGTTATTTGTGAATGTTATATGATAGCTAATTCTTTTCATGGGTAAATGTTGGAGTTGGCAGCTTTCATCCAACTACAATGTACTGCAGTGTCCCAGCGATAACATCTTGTTGAGTAGGAAGAGAAATCGTAGCTGCATCCAGTGTTGTAGGTAATGACTTAGAGATCACTTCTGCATTGTGGTATGAATACCCGGGAATCTTCTCAGGCATATTGCTGCTGGTAGTATCTCTCTGCTGTAGTTCATGTGCTTCGGTCTGTCGGCCATGAATCCTTGATTAATGATGAGTGTACGTGTCCTGGTGATGACACTAATTGAGTAGGAAGAGGAATCGTGGCTGCATCCAGCGTATTGGCAATGAATTGGAGATCATTCCCTGTCGTTAATATGTTATTCGGGAATCTTCTCAGGCAGATTGCTGCTGATAGTATCTCTCTGCTGTAGCTCATGTGCTCCGGTCTCTAGGCTGTGAATCATCAATTAATGGTAAGTTATCTATGCTCTTTGGGAGTATTTATAATTTCTGCTGGATTTCTGTCAGTCATTTTGGTTAGTTGTTGTATTCTGTGTTGTGATTGAAGTTCTGTCAGTCTTTGATTGGTTGTTGTATTCTTTCTGTGATAGGTCCATGTTCGACCAATCTGTGTACGACAATTCTATATGGTGTACTGGGTGGGAGGGAGGGAAGTGTATGCACCGTAAATCAGTGAGATCATCACCCACTGACTTGGCCTTGAAAAAAGGAAGTGTGGCCCTCATAAGTTCACAACTGATTTGAGAGGTAGGAGCAGGCTTCTCCATGAGTCGCTGAGTTGTAGACCATCATCCTTATTGATGTGGTTGGGGTTTATTATAATCTGGATAGCTTCTCTAATTAGTCTGTTGTGTTTCTTTTCTTCTCTGTCAAGTATCTTAATATTGTCAAATTCAGTGATGTGGCCGGTTTTGTTGAGTGTTGTGCCTTGGCTGATTTATCATAAGGGTCGTATTTGCAGAGCCGGATATGTTCTTTTTTCTTCGACAGTGCGACCAGTCTGACCTATGTATATTAGTCTGCAGGAACAGGGAATGTTGTATATTCCTGCTGAGTGGATATACAGGAGCTTGTCCTTTACCTTGACCAAGGACCAGGCTATAGTGGTACTTCCTTTTTCCAAAGTTAGTCGTTTGTTTCTTTAATTCCTAAAGACCTGTTTTGTATTGTTGACTATGGGTTGGTAGGAATACCAAAGTGATGACCTCGATGTGATTATCATTATCTTGCCTTGAAAATCGGTTAGCATGTCAAAAATAGATAATCAACCTAAAGAATGGGAAATTGCAAGGATGAGTGTTAAAAATTTCTCTGTTCTATAAAGCAAATACGATATTATGGATCACATAAATTGAATCAGAATTTATAACAGTCAGGTTTACAGCTGCTGCCACAATACCAATACGTTGTTGGCATTATAGAGTGATATAATAAACACGATTAGTGATGTTCTTTTAGACCCACAAAGGAGTGATATGTGTGAAAGTTTAAAAATTTGATTATTAAAGAAATTTTCCTATACCGAGGTGTAATGGTAAAAAAATGACTTACAGTTAGACTTGAGTCCCAAATATGCATTACAATTGATAAGAGAAGTGAAAGTCAGCCCATGGAACACTTCACAATGCAGTATTACGGATGCTGTAGCTTCAGGGACTTCCATCACAAATGCAGGCAATATTGTCGGTAAATAAATAAGATCTAAGTTGCCATCTATGGCCAACAAAACCCAAGAGGTTTATCTGACTTCCAATGTACACTTGATGGCGACTACATCTTCAGCACAGAACACAAACTAAGTTATTTTCCTGTTGGAACTCGAGTATCCAAGCAAGACCATCTCCAATACTCAGACCATAATACAGAAACAAAGATGGCCACCATTGCGGTCCAACCATTTCCATATATATATATAGACGGTTCCGCCATATCCTTATGTCAAAATAGTTGCATTTTTCGTATTTATTAAGTTGAATTACTAAATTGTGTCGGAAATAAACGTCCAGCGTTAATTTATGAGCAATGTTAGGTTCAGTTTCAAAGGTGAGACAGCAAGATGTACGGCACAAGTAAAAACACATTGCCATAATGTTATGAATTGACAGTGCAAACACAGCTGAAAATAGTTTTCAATAAGTTGAAAATCATACCCTGAATTCCTTAAAAGTTACTGCAATAAATGCAAACGTTCACTAATATTTGTTGGACATACAGAAGCATAACACATACCCAAAATCAATAACACAATTACAGAAAGTCAGCCAGTATTACTACTGATACAATTACTGCTAGCACCTTTGTATAGTTATTAATGATGGAATTTCTTCTACACTGTCATCTTTCATATTCAAGAAAATAACATAGTCACTGAAGCCACTGAACAATATAGATACAAATTATTATCAGAAAATCTGCCGTCTTATCTGCATTAGCTTTTGCTGATGACATAACTTTAATCAGTAAACAAGAAAATTATGCAACAACAATGCTTAATTTGGCAGAGAGCAGTCTCGCAGAGTTGGGTTTAACAATTAATCCTTCAAAAAGTAAAGCTTCAGTACTAAGGAAAGAAAAGTTAATATAGGGAAAAATTACAACTTTACAAGGTTCAAATATTGATTCAGTAACAAATAAAAAAGAACATATTAGCCGAAATACCTTGGCATTGATTTTACTGATGAAATTTCAATTGACAAAAATAGAATTGTTAAAAATCTAACATCTGATCTTAATGGCTTTGTACAAACAAAATTACTTAAATCTGAGCAGAAATTAAAAATGATTAATTAATATGTGTGACCCAATCTCACCTAGTCTCATAACTCTTACAGTGTGCGCCTTTAAATCAATTATCTATCGGTTTCGTAAGAGATTCTGGCAAAATAGAAGTGCTGTCAAAGAAATCATGATGTTACCAGACGACACTCCAAATTCTTTGTTATATTCATCTAAAAAAAGTTCGTGGACTAGGTATACTGTGTGCAGAATGGGAAGCCAGTATATAGCATTTTAAAATCTACAATCGTCTTCAGCCTCTTCATGATCCACATTTACATCACATACGGAATCTTGAAGAAGAGAAAAATGCTGCCCTTGGAAAACTTAATTTTATTAAATCGTCTCTTCCGCCAAAGACCAGTGGGAGGATACTTAGAAAAATTCTAAGAACGAGATCTTTCCAAGCTTGGTGTCAACTGCCACATAAAGGGAAAGAAGTGATTATGTATGCTGAGTGCCCTAAAGCTAATTTGATGGATGTCCAACAAAAAACCTCTTTCAACATCTGAATATGCCAATGTGGTGAAGCTTTCTTGCAATCTTATTCCTGTAAGATCTGTCCCTGGCAATCCTGTAATACAACCTGTTGTAGGCATGCAGAAACTATTGGTCACGTATTGGGATTCTGCAGGAAAAGCGATCTCCTAAGAAACAATGACATCATAGAGTGAAGACAAGTATTGCAGAAGTCCTAAGACACCTTAGTTGGGAGGTTCATGAAGAGGTTCATTGCATTTCAGCCGCAGATTCTAACAGGTGCTCAGACATCATAGCATCGACAGGGTTAAGTATAAGGCCATGTTATTAGATCCAACCATCCACTTTGAGAGAAACCTCTCACAAGCGGACGAGGTCAACAAGGAAAAACAAGAAATATATGAACCATGCCTACCTTTCCTCTCTAAATATAACATACCTGTTAATCAGTGGATCGGCAAAGGCATGTTATTTAGAGCGAGAGGTTCCCTTCCACAGTCTACCTACAAACTATTAGTGAAATTAAAATTTCAAGTCTTTCAAATACAAAGCATCTTATTACAAATTCTTAGGGACTCTTTACATATTATTCAATATCATTTATATTTTCAAGAAAGATAATTTTGTCAATATGACATTTTGGCATCAAGCGAGTCCCAAATCCAAAATTTAGCGTTTTTTTTTTAATTAATCGACTTAATCAGGATCCTTGTAGTCACCCTCACTGGAGGATTAATGATTTAATCAAATCCTTCTCTTCCTGAACATCACTTTGAAACTGATCAAAAGTGCTATTAATGTACCTTTTACACCATTCCCTGAAAAATTCTTCTTCTCTCTCCTTTCTGTTGATCTGGATCCTTTCTGTGCACTAGAATGAAGGCTGGTTAGGAAATATGGTTGTTTAGACATCATTGGTAACTTTCGAAATTTCCCCGAGGAATACAAAAGCATCACCATTTACGGTAGGAAAAATATCTTTCCTAATAACTAGTCTAGGTTCAAAATGTTTTATGTGTAACACTGTCATTTTAGGAGGATAGGAACTGGCCACTCTACCTCATTAACTTTTGGCTTAGTTACCTCATAAGTGGTGGCTTGTTGGTATCATTGTCGTGTAAATTTGTATTTTTCGGTAATGTAAATGCTGAAATATGAGACACAGATCCACTATTAGAATTACAACCCAATACACAACACGAACCGCCCATTTCACGACGTAATTAACACAAGAAAAATCATAACCAAACCACGTGGTAATCATGCTTGGATCGCCACCAGTGCCATTTTGGCCACTACCGATATCTGCATTAAGGTCTGAGTATTAGAGTTGGCCTTAATCCAAGCTAATAGAACAGGTTGAGGCAATAAGAAGAGCGTGCGAGAGGTTCCTCCCTTGCACAATCACGAAGCAGACATTTCCCCCTGTGTTCTTGTAGCATATGCAATGTTTGGAGTAAAATCTAGCAAATGTACCATTAGGTTTTACACAATACTGCCACAACATAAGACGTTTAGAATATTGGAATGTATCTATAGAAGTGCATTATATTCAAGACTGTAATGCATTTTCCCTCATTCACACATAAATATTACTTATCAGCATATTACTTCTTTAATTCAAACCATACTAATTTTTTAGTTTCAGAGAAGACAATCTAAAACAGAAACCTTATACTTACTTGTGTTTGTCAATTTCGAAATATGTACCTGAAACACCATTTGTAGGCCTAAAATTATCTACTGGTACATTTATCCTGAATCTTGCACTTTATTTACATTAATTTAAGAAGTAGACATGAGAGCGTTCATTAACAATCGTGATTTGCATTATTTCTTCTTAGTTGCAATTTTTTGAGTAAAAAAATTATTTGTTATTCAGTATATATTTTTTGTACGTACATCCAATAGTTCTTCAGTTTCTTCGGTATATGTGTAATACTGTCAATTCAGGATAATCTTTTCTTAACTGGCGTGTATTAAATCAATATGACTTTTACTGTACTACCTACACTTTGTAAATTTTATAAAGAATTTCTGTGATATTAATAAAATTTATCTTTAGTCAAAACTTTCAGAGAGGAATAAGTATACAGGGTTTAAACTGAGTACACGAAATCCTTCAGTGACTGTGTTGTTTTTGTTAAGAAAAGTCATGTGACTTTGTAAAATTATTCTGCTGATCGTAGCATTATCTGGCTTAAGCGGCAGTTAATGTTATGTGAATAGCAGTATTTCCTTTCGTTTAATAAAATATTTGGAAGATAATTCTGTTTCAGTTTAAGCCCTGCAATTTAGGTGCATAACCGTAACATCAATATCAATATTCAAATACACAGGTTGGTTTATTATGGGTATGGTCTCCTCAATTGACACAGAATTTTTTTTAAGATTGTGCAGAATATTGGATGATGTCTTATACTTCAATGACAGGAAATAAAAATACACTTGACTTTGCCCAGCATTCTGTACAATCAACACATCATGATCCTCATCATTCTAGAAAGTGTGTTTATGTGATCTGAAGTTCATTTTTCTAATTTATTGATTACAGGATCACATTATTGAAAACTTTGTTGGATATTTTCCGTTGTCTGAACTGATTATTAAAGGGATAAAATTTCTTTATGTCACTTTTGGACTATTTTCCAATTACGTTTCTTTTGACTTCCGTAAATAGTTTTCATTGACGAAAATCCTTTGTAGTTATATGAACCCATTTGACTACTAGGGTCTTCAATTTGTTTCATATATTTGTTATAGGCTTTGTATGTTCCATAATTTTACTACACTTATTTTTTTATAGTGTTGAAAGTGTGGAATAAACTACAAAGTCTTATTTATTACTACTGTTATTGGAGGTACAAAATTGTTCAGGCATAAAATATTTCAGACAATGGATAATGTCGAGGAAAGTTGTTGATTTGAACCATTGTCAACAATATTCAAATCTAGGATCACGAATGATGCTCGTGAGGATGAGATGGAGGAGAACATGGGGCAAGTGAACACGATGATAGGCAACCTGCGCAACATGGCTATTGACATGGGCTCAGAATTGGAGAACCAGAACCGGCAAATCGACAGAATCAACCGCAAGGTACACAATCGCAACCTCGTCGTGCTCGTGTGTCCTTGTGTTGGTGTAGTTCCTACAAATTACAGATGCTTACATTGTGTACATTTTGTTCTGTTTAGCAAACATGATGTTTGCTGTCCCTGGTTTATCAGTAATGGGTGTTACAATAAAGAGGACCACTTTGTGTTTTTGAACAAAAGTATACGGGTTAATTTAATTTTCTTTTATAGAAGTCTAAAATTCCTATTTTCCCTTGAGAAATGTACAGCATAGTTAATTATTGAGGCAACAAGTGCTTTTCAGGTGTTAGAATCAGTAATTTAAGTTACTGAAAAGTTCTGTCTCTTTTTTTTAATATTATTTTGAACCATTTTTTATTTAATTTAGTAAGTTATTTTGCTTCTCTATATATAGCTTGAATAGGGTAAGATGATTACTAGTATATATTGCCTGAAAATTTAAAGAAAATAACTCCATTTCCTATATATGGTGCAAGATTGTGCTTGAGCACCATGTAGGAAAACGAAAGAAAATTATATGTCGTTAGTTTTTGTTGATGTTTTGGAGCAACCAATGAACCTTTTAGCTTACAGGATTTCCTGGTGGTCTTGCAAGACCGATCCTTATTACTGATTTTTTTTATTAGTCGTTTGCATTGTATGTGACAGAAATGTTAATTTTTTATCTTTCTGGTAGAAAATACACAGTGAGCTATATACAGTTTGATGTGTGGTGTAGTCAGGTAATGTGGTATGTCATGTGTTTCTCTGTGTATCTTTTTCTCCTCCAATGCGACCCAGGTAAGAAAGTGTTATACTGTTACTATTTATTTTGAAACATGCAATCAGAAACAGACCCTAAAATTTTCAGTGCTTGTTTTATAAAATAATTAACTATTAATTTGTAGTAATGTTGTGTTTAGTTGCATTGGAATATATATTTGCACTGATTGCTTATTTCATTTCTTAACTTTGTTCCCACAACAAGTCACGAGTAGACTTTATGTTCCATGAAAGTAGTGTTTAAATATGTATATATATATTTTTTTTGTTGGTAGTTGCTGATGTTCACATATATAGACCTTTAATGTGAATTTTTTTCAGTCCCATTATTTAGTAGTATACTTCAATCCTTTTCTTGACTTCAGATATGCAGCTGTAGAACTCAAATTTACAATACATTTTTTGCTGTCATGACATATTATGGGCTATGGTAGTCATTGCAAATTTTGAAACATGTTGTAGAGATCTTAATTCTACTCTTTAAATATTTAAATTATCATCCTTCAGCTTCCCATTCTAAAGATAACACATAATAAAAACCATAAGATTACTTTCAATATTTATAGCAATGATGTTATTTTATGTTATTTTTCATTTATTCGAAGTGGCCTTACTCTGCAATTGGATTTAGAAGTAAATCAGCAGTAAATAAAAATCTTAAGTTGCAAGATGTCAACATAACGTAATAGTTAACTTCAAAATGCAATTGTGTAAAGTATAAAAAAGAACAATGTATAGGGTTATTATAAAGTAATATTCGTTTAATATATCTGTGCAGACGGATGTTTACAGAACTAATTCATTGCTCTGAATGGCAGCCTTTAGTCAACATCCTTCTCAGAAATTGCTCTCATATATCAAATGACTAATAACTGCTTCATTCTTGATTACACTCCTTTAACACTTATATATCACTAAAGAACTGTTAAGTTACTTAAATAAACAACTATTTAATTGTGTTAATGTTAAACTATCTTGGTATTTTTATCTTAATTGACTAGTTTTGATGTGGTGTGCATGATCTTCTAAATTCGTGGGGGGCATGGAGGAAGAGTCCCTGCTTTCTTGACCTTGTGCTAGACTGAGGTGGTATGGTCATCACCATGCTCCAACTGCCTTTTATTCCTGAGAAAGACCCGATGCTCAGTTTGATAGGAGCCTGAGTGAACCTTGGGGCTGTTCTGGAAGTTTTGGCAATAAGAAAATCCCATCACTCACCTGGGATTGAACGTAGGATCTTCCAGACCATAGCCAGTTGCTCTACGAACCTGGTGTCTTTATAAAGTAATTAACATAGTTGAAATTAATATAACTGCCAAACAAATAGAGCAATCTAGATGAACTAAGAGGCTATGGAATATATTAAGAATGGAATTTAGTTATGGTTGATTTTCCATGTGAACTAATATACATAATGAAAAGTTGTTTCCTTCTAATTCAAATATTTGCAGTTTATAAGAATACATTTTCAGAAGTGTGCGTAAAATTTTCCAAATAATGCTATATAGAATTTGCTAACACATTAGCACTGCTGACTGATGACGGATTTTTGTCTAGCTAGGTTTTGGCTTTCATGAACAACCACTGCAGCCTGAATATCATTAATAAATAATTGGTTTTCCCAATTTTATTTTATCATGAACCGAATCAGCTTCTTCAGACTTCTTAATTAATACACGGTAAGAAAGCATGGTACAAGGCCCATCTCTCAGATGCATTTTTGTTCCAAATCTTCTTAATTCGGCAATGGAGTTTCTACCACATTCATCATAATATTGCACCGAACCAATTCTTGTTTGAAGATTTGAAACCATTTTTTCAAACTTCCAGAAGATATATAGGGTGAGTCATAAGTATGTTTGGAAAACGCGTGAGCGTGCTCCGGATCAAAAATAAGAACAATTCCTTATATAAAAATTTGACGGAAAATGCTTATTTATTGGAGTAATAGTGACTTTTGTTTTCATAAGTATCTGATCATATTATTCTGTTATTTTTGTTTTGATTTTGTACCAGTGTTTGTTTACAAACAAGACAGTGACAAGACAGTAGTACATTTTTTTTGTTTTGATTGGACGTGGTGGTCCAGTGCCTTGACGACCCAGATCACCTGATCTCACCCAATTAGATTTTTACCTTTGAAGTCACTTGAAGGCTGTCGTCTATGCAACACCAGCAACACCGTGAATGATGTTGAGGAACTATTGCAACGTGTTGAAAATGCATGCCAATTGATCCATGATGAAACCTAGTGTTTGATGCGAACTTGCCAGTTGTGCTCAAGCATGTGTAAACAATGGAGGGGGGCACATTGAACACATTTGTAAATGTTTCCAAACATGTACTTGTGACACAAAAAAAAAAGAACAAAAAAGTAAGACCATTTCTCCAATAAATAAGCATTTTTCGTCAAATTTTCATATAAGGAATTGTTCTTATTTTCTATCTACGAGCATGCTCATGCGTTTTCCAAACATACTTATGACTAGAGCCCGGATTCTTATGTAATTACATATTGCATTCCTTTACTTGTATACTACCGAAAATGACATGTCGGCGATTTGTGGTTCTGATATGGTTATAATAGTCTCATTTTACATATTTTTACATATTCTTAGTAATATTACATATTTTACGTATTATATAAAGAATGTAACATTTTTGTACATTGTCGTCTTCCTAACAAGTATTAGGCCGAGTGGCCTGTTACGGTCTCAAACTAGAATTTTCAGTCCATCTCTTCTTCGGACGACATTTTTGTACATATCTAGGAAATTATTGAGTTTTTAATTTTTTTTATTAAATTCGTTTTATTTTTCAGACAAAATTATTGAATTTTTTTTCATATATTTAGACATATATCTTAACGTTCCTATTCCAATACTCTGACTGGAGGGCGCCTTTTGTTCTCACTATTATAGTACACGATGCTGGTAAAGAGGGAGGGCCCGTTACTGACGTCGTTATGTTTTGTTCGCAACTATAGAAAATACTTCAATTCCCTAAGCTGACTTAAGAGAATAGTTCTTTTATAAATAAAAAACAAACATAAAACTAGGGATTCCAACTTTTTGTCATAATCTGAGATGATCAGGTGCGCCGGTCATTTAACTATGTTACAAATTGAAAGTAGGCTATTAGCGAGGGGTTTGGGTGGGGTGTGAGGTAAGTCAAAATACCATTATTTGTGCCACAGAAAAATATTTTTCTAGGAAATCTCAAGGCACAAGAAAAAACATAAATTTTTGCAGAGACAAGTTGTACTTGCAAACTATACAATGGGGTGGAAATGGCAAATCGACTTTCCAGGCTGCATCCTCCCACTTCAACTGACCAGTTAAATTGTGAAGAAATTTTTGTGAATTTAATGTATTAATAAAAAGTGATTTTAAATTACATATTTTATTAATACTACATATTTAATTACATATTTCCCCGATATTTACTACATTTTTATGTACATATTTAGCACTTTCATATTACATAAAAATCCGGAGCTTACTTATGACTCACTCTATATAATAAACAAGCTAAATGGGTAACAAGGTTTTGTTTATTTTTCACAGCTTAATTGTTGCATAATAACAATGGAAGCATTTGTTTAGCATGGAATAACTAAATCCCATTCTTCACACATTTCATAGCCGCTTAGTTCATCATGATTGATGAATTTGTTTAGAAATTATATTAATTTCAACTATGTTAGTTTCCTTATGGAAAGGAAAACTATAAATCGAAATACCGGTATTGTAAAAATTATACAAAATTTGGAATTGTTTGATAGTGAAAGTAGCCAACAGAGCTGGAGAGATTGAAAAGCGTTGTTAAAGAGGTGACAACTGAAGGTTTATTAGAGAGAACTACATAAAGAAAGTGAGGTAGTATGAAACAATAAAAGTGAATCACATGAGTTAACACTACAAGGACCAAGGGCTAGGAGTCGGATGACCGAATATAAACAAAAAGCAGAGAAGAGTGCGGTACTGGCACTTGAAAAAGAAAAGGCAGTTCTTCTACATGTCTCTACCTTATCTGATACACTTGTATGCATTTTCAGTGACTCGATATGAGCTATTCTAAATATCATGAAATATACTCCAACTTCCTATGCACAAATTACAATCTCTATACAAAAAATATTAAATAAACTTAATCTTCAAAAAGAAATAGTATTCCAATGGATACCTAATCATTGTGGCATTACTGGAAATGGATTGTAGATAATATTGCTAAACAGGAAACATCTTTGGGGCCCAAACCTATGCAAATAATTTCTTTAACCAGCGCATATTCTGCAATTAATTATCATTTAACAAATTTATGGGCCGAATTATGGCTTTCTTCTGATAAAGACCAAGTGCTTCAAAACATTCAAAAGAAACCTAATGATTTACAAATGTTCCGCAACATTCCCAGACACATACAAACTTTCTTAGCAAGAGCCAGGACAGGCCATATTATCTCTCGGAAGTATCTTCACCGTTTAAATCTTGTTGACTCTAGTAGTTGTTGATGGTGCAACAATAACGAAGAAGATTTGGAACATATCCTCTTAAATTGCCCTGTCACAAACATTCATAGAACTAATCTAAAATCTGCAATCCCTGTAACCTTGGACAATTCTCTCCAGTACATATTGAATTTGGAATGTGGCTGCTGAAATATACAACAAGCATCGTGCTTTTTACCCATCATTTGTAAGAAGAGGAAATTCGTAGTGAAACATAGTGGAACACGTGTAGTCAACAAATAGCTGGATACACTACAAAGATAGAATAAATGAGGCAGTAGAGCAAGTGGACAGCTTCAAATACTTGGGATGTACTATAAGCAGTAAGCTGCAGCCAGGAAGTCAAAAGGAGGATAGCAATGGCAAAGGAAGCTTTTAATAGAAAAAGGAGCATCTTCTGCAGACCTCTGGAAAAAGAACTAAGGAAGAGACTACAATGGATACCAGCACATTGTGGAATCTCTGGCAACAAGACTGCTGATCTTCTTGAGAGAAAGACTATGACCTAAAATAAAAAGAAAAATTTACCCTTCATATCCATAAAACAATAATTGAAAACAGATACAAAGACCAACACAACCAAGAACTACACAACAATGCCAAGGACAAAAAGTGGAATATATCATTCATTATTAATAAACAAGAAACCATCCCTCAAGCACCTTGCAAAACTGCAGTAGCAAAATTCAAACTTATCGTAGGACACAACTATTTAGCGAAGCACTTAAACAAAATATGAATGTACAATAACCCAAACTGCCCTCTATTTGATAAAGAAGAAGAAATTACTGAAATATTCAAATCTGTAATGCCCTGCCTGCTGGATCCTTAGTAGAAAAATACTGGCTTCACTGCCAAGGGCCAAGCATTAGACAACAACGCATTCGAATACACTTTTATTTATTGATTTTAAAGCAGCTTATGACTGTATTAAAAGAGGAGCATTGGCAATGCTAGAGTTTCAGATAGGTGGGCCTACTCCTAAACTGACCAGATTAATGGTGGCAACAATGGAAAACAGTGTGAGTCGAGTTGAAATTGACTCAGAATTCATTCATTCATTCATAGTTGTCTGCCCAAGGGAAGGTCCTTCATTGCAAACTCAACATTCTCCAATTTTTCCTATTTTCTGCCTTCCTCTTAGTCTCCGTATATGATCCATATATCTTAATGATGTCTATCATCTGATATCTTCTTCTGCCCCGAACTTTTCTCTCGTTCATTCGTTCCAGTGCATCCTTCAGTAGCAGTTGGAAATTTCTTCTTAGCCAGTGACCCAGCCAATTTCTTTTTCTCTTTCTGATCAGTTTCAAACATTATTCTTTCTTCACCCATTCTTTTGCGTCATAATGTGTCCTTTTCTAGTATCCCCCTCCCGGACATCCAAATGGGGGATAGGACTCAGAATTATCAGAGATATTTTAAATTAATAAAGTAGTAAGACAAGGTGATCTACTACAAGGTGCGGCAGAGGAATCGGACGTTTTTCAAATGGAAATAACTCGGTAGTTATGTCTATTAGAATAAATCTATTACTGCCAAAAAAGCTGGCTATGTATGCCATTTTGTTGACATATATTTAGGGTGTCTTGAAAATTATGTTCTATAAATAGTGTCCGTCTCTCTCTCTATACTCTCTTCAAGTCTTTCCCTGAAGTTGCGTGTCACTCTTTCCAACAATTCGACATCAGTGTTAGCGATTTCCTGAGCATTCAGTTGTTTGGGGCCTGTTTACATACACTTTGGACTTCAGGTAACCCCACAGAATGTAGTCGCAGACGGTAAGGTCAGGCGAGGAGGAAGACCAGGGAATGTTGCCACGCCGAGAAATGATGTGCCCTGGAAACATGCAGCGCAGAACTGTCATTGAATTTTGTGCTGTATAAACCGTGGCACCATCTTGCTGAAACCATACAATTTGTCTATAAATCCCATGTAGACGCCTACGCAATTCTGGTTGAAGAAATGTCCTCAGCATTTTGACGTAGCGTTCACTATTCATTGTCACAGTGTTCCCGTTCTCCTCAAAAAAATACGGCCTATGATGCAGTATCTAGACTCAGCACACCAAACTGTAAGCTTTGCACAGTGAAGCAGAGACTCGTATAGTTCGTTAGGATTTTCGGGGGCCCAGTATCTGAAGTTCTGCTTATTAAGATAACCATTTAAATGGAAAGTGCCTCGTCACTCATGGACATAACAATTTCGTCAGCCAAAATTTCCACCATTCTCTCGGCGAATGTCCTGCATTGGACATAGTCTCCCTCATTCAATTGCTGAACAATCATAAGTTTATATGGATGAAACTTAAGATCTGAATGCAATATTCGGCGCACAGAACGTTCTGAAAGTTGCAGTGCTATAGTCTGCCATCTAGCTGATCGATGTGGACTTCTCGTAACAGCCACTCTTACTCGCTCAATGTTATCTGGCGTTCGTACACTTCGAAGGTGTCCTGGTGGTTTCTTCTTGCAAGCTGATGCTGATAATCGAAAGTTTTGTACCCATCTCAATATGGTATTGCGAGCAGGAATGGCTCTGTGGTGGCCAACATTAAATTGGAGATGAAAGGCACGTTGAGTTTTCACAACTGAATCACCATTCTTGAAAAATGTCTCAATAACGAAGCACGATGCTCCAAGCTCCATACTTCCATGATTACACAAAATGGCATCAAAAATGCTAACAAATGACGGTCGATCGATATCCATAACCCCTAACGTTGCTTAATAAATGACCATCTAAAACTGTCTGATTCCTTTGCCGCACCTTGTAGTTTTTCATTTTAACATCACTCTAGAGGAAGCCAATGACATTGGCTGTAATAATTCAAGTAGGAAACATCATATTTTATAAATCATCACAATTTTTAGCATTCGCAAATGATTTGCTATATCAGTCGAAATCTGGAATCACTACATGAGAATTTTATAAAATAGAATAAAGCTGCAGAGGTTATGGGTTTGGAAGTGAACGAGAACAAAATTAAATAATATGTTTGCTAAACACATAAGTACACAAATACCTGAAAGACTCTAAATGAATATGCCTTTGAGCGATAAAATATCTAGGTTTAATCATCACAGCACTTGAAATCGAAGCAAGACTAATCACCATAAACAAGAGTTATTGTGGATTATTAAGACTCTTCAAGTCCAACATTTTTCCTAGAACACTGAAAACTAAATTGTACAAAACAGTAATAAGACCCATATTATTTTATGGAGTAGAAACTTGGGCTGTGTCCAAAGTAGAAGAAAATTACCTCAGAGCTTTTGAATGGAAGATACTCTCCATAGAATATTTGGATCAATAAATGAAGGGGGCAGTTGGTGAAGAAGTTAGACCATATGTATAATGGCACGATGTAGTTACTACCATAAAATCTTCAAGAATGTGATGGTTGGGGCACATTATGTGGATGAACAAAAGAGATATTCCGAAAAGACTCTTGTTCAGTGAAAATTTAGTTAAAATATTATCTTGTCAAAATAAAATTATTCACTGGAATATTTTTCTATCCCACTAGGGACCAAAAAAGACTTGGGCGACTAAAATTGAGATGGTTAGATGGTGTAACTGACGATTTGATGGGTATTTGAGAGAAAGTGATACTTGGAAGAGGATTGTTGAAGATTCTGGTGCCCACCTTGGGCTGTAGTGCAAGTGGTGTTGATGATGATGGTGGTGGTGATGGCGATGGTGATGATGATGATAATTATTATTATTATTATTATTATTATTATTATTATTATTATTATTATTATTATTATTATTACTACTGGTACTTTATAATAACCCTATATTTCTGTATTGATACTCTAATGTCTGCCCACCACAAGTACTGATTCCTTATGTTCTTAGAGGAATGTACGATATAAAAACCGGGTTAAGAGGCATCCCACAATAATGTATTTGAATGCAATAATTCCACGAGTTATAACACCCTTACATTTGACCTACTGATCCATAAGCTACAAATGAGACGTACGCAAGTATAAATTACATATTATCACTCTCTTAGTGTTGAGCATAACTTGGTCATAGAACATGACAAAGGATATGTAACATGAAAATTGTTACGAAACATGGTATAAATAACTTTTCATAACAAGTTACGAAACAAAAGTTCCGTAACAAAGCCTGTTCTGGACGCAGTCTTATACATAACAGTGCAAAATTATAACTACAAACACTGTTTGCTGTCAGCGCTTAGTGTGCTGTTGTAATTCTAATTCTCTGGCTTTGGACGAGATTGCATCCTGTTTTCCCAGCAATGCAGCAGAGGCGCTTCATTTCAGCCGCGTCACTCTACTAACACCCTTTCCTTTGGCTGGCCAGCTTTCACTTCCATACAATAAGATGGGCTCTATCATCATCATATACTCTACAACCCAACATGAGCCTTGGCCTTCACAATTCTATAACTCCATTCACTCCTATCCTTTGCCATCTGTTCCCAGTTCCTGTAGTGAAGTAGCAGGCACTGTCCTCCTTTACTGCATCGATCCACCTTTTCTGGGGTTTCCCAACATCTCTTTCCAAACATCTTTCCTTTCATGGCCATCCTAGGAATGCTAGAATCTTCCATTTGTTGAACATGCCCCACCCATTGTAATCTTCTAAATTTAACAATCATAGATATTTCTGGTTCTTTATACTGTTGATATAATTCTTTGTTATATCTGATTCTCTAGGTATCATGATCTTTAATGGGATACCATCCAATGTACTTTCAATTTATCTCCACAGTGAGTTCTGCTTTCCCAAAGATAGTATGGTTTCGTTGATAATAGACATTATTTCACTTACAGACCCTGTTAAGGACTTCATGATGGATGTTACCGCATTGATGGAGGATAGTACCTAAATATTCATAGCTCATAACTTGCTCGAGCTGAATGCCACTATATAGTGTACATTGCCTCTCCACCATATCATCAGTGTTCACTACCTGCATCACTTTACTGTTCTCAGGATTGAGGTGCATTCCCTTTTCTGTGAGAGTAGCAGTCAATTTCACAATAGGTTGCTGTAATTTTGCCTCCATATTGGCTATTAGGGCTATATAATTTGCATAGATGAGTGCCTGGAAGTGTACTGGTTTCATTCATCAGTATTATAAACAGCAGTGGGCTTAAACTGTCTTTCTGTTTCACCCCCATCCAGATTGTCAGCTATCATTCTTACAACTTCTTCGGCTTTGTCACAAATTAACTTGATAAACCACATAAGCTTCACATTCACTCTACATTTTACATATCTTTGTCCATGGAACACTATTAAATTCTATCTTTAAGTCAAGGAAGACAAAATTAATATTCCTTCCCCTTGATATTACCTTCTCACAGATAGACTTTAATGAATAAATCCAGTCTTGTCCTTTGGGTTTAAAGGTGCTAGTTCCTCTTCCAGTTCTCCTTCCAATTATTGTCTTCTTAGTCTGGTTTCCAATATTGTTGTAAAAATTTTGAAGATTGTTGAAATGAGATAGATTGTTCTATAATTTTCACAATGGAAGGAATCTCCTGTCTTGAATATTGGCAACATTATATCCCTTTGCCACTCTCTTGGGCTGTGTTCTTCTTCCCATTTACTTATAAATAGTTCTTTCATCTGTCGGGTCACAACATTTCGTCCAGATTTAATAATTTCTGATGTTATATATCTTCACTTGCTGCTTCCCCATTTTTCATCCTTTCAGCTGCCATTTTCACTTCTGTATCATCTTTGTCTTCTATTTCATCTCTTATACTTCTACCTGTACTTTATTTTCAATTTTTTTTTCCTTTACTCTTGAATTTTTCTTTATTGTGTGTTCTCCAACCTTTCAGCACCCTCTCTTTATCTGTTTGTAGCATTCTTTAGCCTTTCTCATCTGTAACACTCCTGACTTTTTTCCTATCTTGCTTCTAACTGTGATTCAGAAGATTTCTTATTTTCATGGAAATTCTCTTCCTCTTTATTTCCGAATCTGAACTCCTCCTAGCTTTTTTTTTAGGATCTGTTACTATTCTTTTGGCTTTGCTTTAGTTTTGTATTCCTCATATGCCTATTTGATTCTGATCTAAATATAGCATTTCCATGCTTCCTTATTCTCCTTCATTGCCGTTCTTGCCTGCTCATTCCACCATTTCATACATTTCCTCTTAGGTCCCACTTTCTTCTTGTCACAGATATCCTCATTGTTTGTAAAGTGTTGTCTTGAAGAGAAGCTACTTAAGATAGGCACCCACTTACTGGAACAGATTCGTTCGACGCATTCGGATTTGTATTCTTTGCACTATTTTAAATGGAGCATCGCCCTCTGCTCGCATGACCAGAATTCTAAACAAATTTCCATATGGGCTATGATGAAAATAAAGAATGCTGTGACAGTTACCTATATCAATTACAAAGCCTCCAATCGCAGTAATATTGAATGTATAACTGAAATGAATGACGTGAA
The DNA here is from genome assembly GCF_040183065.1 of Periplaneta americana. Taxonomy (NCBI): domain Eukaryota; kingdom Metazoa; phylum Arthropoda; class Insecta; order Blattodea; family Blattidae; genus Periplaneta; species Periplaneta americana. The sequence goes on from NC_091133.1 coordinate 20,199,283, forward strand.
GCTTATTTTGTTATTTTGTTTGAAGAGTTCAGAACCATAGTGGGGCAAGCGCCATTTATTAAAAACAGTGAAAGCAAGGGTTTAAAGTTAAGTGAATACCATAGTTTAATGAAGATTGACGTAGTTTATGCATACTTTATATTACTTGCTATATGTTTCATTAAATTATGGTAATCAGTTAACTTTAACATTTCTTTTCTTCATTTTTATTATATGGCGCTTGGCCCACTAAGGTTCTGAACCCTTCAATATATCAAATTATAATTATAGCAATGTAATATGCAAAAAGTGAATATGAGATGATATTGGGAAAATAATGAATCAACCAGGTATGTTCTTTATTGTGTAAGTTACAAAACTATTCATTTTATTTCCAGGTTAAGTTCAGAACACTACAATGAAATAATGCACTCTAGTGGTAAATTACAACACTATTTGATGATCAATTCGAAAATGCGGACAAGTGAGCGATACTATAATAAAAATGCTAATGTGCTGAACAAATTCTTTCCTGCAAGTGAGCGCCTACCTTTAACTTTCACATTTTGTTCGTCTGTCAGAAGTTTTGCTTCGAACCTTTCCCTTAACTTTTCTCGATAGGATTTCTTCTTTTCACCTTTTCCAAATTCTTTATGTGTGATCCTCTCTTGAAATCTCTTCCTTCGTTTCTTGAGTTTCTTTTAAATTTTGTTTTTTCCACAAACAATGTATGATTGGTAGTTAACTCTGCTCCTCTGATCACCTTCATGTCTCGAATTCTTCTATCTAAGTTCTAAAAGAAGAGAATATAATCACTAGTACTACAAACGTAGTCTGCAAAGGTGCATTTTATGCATAGTTTTGTGATTGAATAATGCATCCGCAAATAATCTATTCTGTGCATAGAAAGCAAGTAACATTCTTCCATTACTATTAACTACTCCTTCCCCATTATATCTTCTTATTACTCCATGCCCTACTCTGTGATCATTCCCAATGTGTGCATTCAGGTCACCTATTATCATCACAAAGACTTATTTTGTTACAGTTTTGTCCACTTCTTGTTGGAGTGTTAGATAAAATTGATCTTTTTTATAGTAAGTCTCATCTTCCATGGGTACACATTCCTGGATAAGGCATATTTTCTGCTCCAGATTCATTTCTAAGGAGATAGTCCAAGAGTTCACTGCTGACCAGTTTGTCACTTTCCTATCCACTTTCTCTGAGATAGTTATTCCAGCACCTTTCATTTTTTCTCCATGAGATACCTCCCGAGTATCTCAATATATAACCCTTGTCCAAAAGCTTTTCCCACTCACTTTCATTTTCACTTTGCTTATTCCTAATATTTCAACATTATACTTTCCCATTTCTTCTATTATTTTCATTTTATTTCCTCTTTAATGTTTTAATATTTCATGTTTCTAGTCGTATTTCCATATTATTGTGTTGTTTCCTTTATATCCCTCCTTTCTTGAAGCTATCTGTTGTCCTTCGAATCCATTACACTCTGTGTGGGGATTAGCCCAATGGCAGAGGCGCTGTGGTTGCTCTCCCAGCATTCAGAGTTGTTGGATTTTCTCTCGGGGTTATCTCCCCAAGTCTTTTGTAGATTGTTCTGCTATCACTGCAAGGAAGCGACTATTGGTTTTGTTCTGCTTCGGATATTTGGTGAGCATTCCCTTATCCGCCTCACAGGGAGGCACCTGCCCTGATGGAAGATCAACAACTCTGCATGGGCCATCTCACTCCATTATCTAATTATTGGATAGGGTATACTATCTTGCTTGATAGTTTTCATTTAATCATTAAATCCATCCATACCGTACCTGATCAAAAATTACATATCAAGAATACAGACGTTTTACACAGTCCAAGGAATTTCATAGATCCCCTGCCATTTTTACCACTGTGGAGTAATGGTTAGTATGTCTGACCGTGAAATGAGCGAGCCCACGTTCAAATGCTGGTTGGGACAAATTCCCTTGTTGAGGTTTTACCGAGGTTTTCCCGCAACCCTTTAAGAGCAAATGCTGAATAACTTTCGGCACTGAACCATGAACACATTTTGCTGAAATTATCGCCCTCATTTTCCTCCGACACTAGATAACCATCTCAGTTGATAAAGTGTCGTAAATAAACCAACCAAATTCGTGGATACGTAGCATACATTAACCAAGAGCACCTTATCTGATATTCTGGGCAGAACTATTGTAAATCGTATGTGGACAAATGCAGTTGCATAACAATCTGTTTGAAATATATGATTAACTTTCCTTTAAGTCCCAGTAGTTACTGAGACATGTTGTATAACAAAGGTTATGTAACTCCAGTATAGACATAGCCTAATTCCAGTGGTGGTTCCTCGGGGGAGGGAAGGAAGGAACGTCCTCCTCACATTTTCTTCTTTTGAAAGTAAATACCAAATAAAATATGTGTCTTGAAATTCGAGGAAGATTCGATAATTTTTAAGTTCACAGCTATAAGAAAAACTCGGTTGATCGAGTTTTAAACGACGCGCGCTCATGTGCTGTAGAAAACTGTGAGAAAGATGCGAGATTGTCTGTGTAGAGGAAAGGCACTCCATTCCTCCTCTACTGCAGTTAACACACATAGATAACAGCGCACTAGTGGCCAGAGAAAAAAGCAGAGTTTTAAAGCAAGTAAATGAACGGAGAGGGAGGAGATCCTCCTCTGAATCAGTCATGGACAGGAAATAGAAACCGACTGGTCGTGCAGCAAGCTCGCTACCGCTGCCACCTAAAGATGTTGCATTCAACCGAACCATAACACATCTAGGAGGAGACACAACAAAAACAGTTTTAATGCAACGCTATGAAAGACACCATGTAAACGTTTTTTTTAATTATAAATCAAAAATATTATTCATTGCACTTTATATAGGCTACTATTCATGGTTTGAAACTTTCGTGGATATTTGAAAGTTAAAGTCGGGTTTATGTAAAACAAAGAGGAAGTAGTTTTACGTAGTTGGCCCTGAAATTCACTTCTATTCATTGTTTACTAGACAGGGCAACAGCCAAGTTGTCAATTTTGTACAAATATATTTGAAACTGAAAGTAGGTACTCCAAACTACATCATTTTTAACATAAAAATTAATTGGCCACCGGCAGCTTTGAACAATAATGATAGTATGACTTTACAAGAACTGACATTCTTCAAAAGTATGTGATACTGAACTTGTAAAATGTACATGTGGCAACACAGACCACGTGGGTGGGTGCAGTGTTCTCGCTTTCCTCAGATTATTTCCCATTCCCATTTCCATTTCCGTAAAACAGTTCCAGTTGCGTGTTAGTAGCTAGTCTCTTCCAACACGTGTGATGCTGTAGTGTGCTCGAAAAATTCTACGAGGTTGTGAATTTCCTTGTAATTGTTAATTTGCGCAATTATTCAACAATGAATGGAAGTGAAAACATAATATATTTTGGACAATTTAGGAAACTCAGTTTACAAGAACAGATTATTGCTATACAGAAGGGAAGGCCAACCCCAACACTACCTGGTCTTACATGTATGCATGTAGGCTAATTTGTAGCATGTTCTTTCAAGAAGGTGTCATTTCGTGCTGTTAACTTCTTTCCTCCTCTTAAGAAATATGCAGGAGCCGCCACTGCCTTATTCTTTATCCTGAATATAAAGTTGCTGTTAATACTCAGAATTTCTCCAGACGAAATTGATGATGTCTGTGGTATATATTTTCCAATTGTCTTAGAGAACGATGTGGATGGGAAAAGATGCAGGTATATAAAAACAGACGTACAAATTTTAGCAGGTATGAACAGACATACTGAAACATGGACAAAGTTGAACACAGGTACACTGATTGACAGAATCATGAATACAGATTGACAGACTGAAACATGAGTACAGGCAGGCAGACGACTGATGGACTGACTAAGATATTGAAATGAGTACAAGTAGGCTGGCTGAAAGACTGACAGAATGAGACGAGTACAGACAGGCTGACTGACTGATGAGATATGAGTACAGGCAGGCACACTGACAGACTGAAACATGAGTTCAAGCAGACTGACTGACTGACTTGAGACATTAATACAAGCAGGCAGACTGACTGGATAGCTAACCAACTGTTGACCAACTAAGACATAGACACAACCAGGCAGAATAATCCATTTTTGAATCTTGCGTACACCACTTTTAACACTTGAATATAATTAATTGATGAACTAGTGGACTTACTCGTGTTAAATATGAAATATTCGTCCGGCTTACAGCTGTTTCAGTGCATCACGCACCATAATCAGAGCCTACTAGATCGCGGCGTCATCTCGAACTTCTCTGCCTGTTAGGAGGGTGTGTTTTATTGTTGGAATGTGTTGGATTGTGGAGTCGAATAGTGTGTGTGTACTGAAATCGATCTGTGTGTTGAGGATTTGATCAGGGTGTGTTTTAGTGTGTTTGTATATTTCGTATTGTTCTAGTGTGTTGAGTTTTTGGTTCTTGGGTTGTGTGTGTAGGATTTCCATGTCCGTATTTATGTTATTGTATGTATGGTTGGCATTGGTTATGTGATCGGCGTATGTAGATGTGTTGTGTCCTCTGGTTATAGCTTTAATGTGTTCTTTGTAGCGAGTTTGGAATGATCTGCCTGTCTGTCCTATGTAGAACTTGTCGCAACTATTACATGTGAGTTTGTATACACCTGTGTGGTCGTATTTATTTGTTTGTGTTTTTTTGTGTGTTGAGATGTCTTTGTAGTGTGTTTTCTGTTCTGTATGTTATGTTGTATTTCTGTTTTCTGAATGAAGATGCGATCTTATGTGTGCTTTTGTTTTCATATGTTAGTGTGATGTATTTCTTGCGTTCTTGTGTTTGTGTTGTGTTTTGTGTATTTATGTGTTTGTTAAGTTTTTGTTTTGTCTTCCTTATGATGTTGTCTATTATGTTTGGATTGTATCCGTTTTCTTGTGCTATGAATTTGATTGTGTTTACTTCTTCATTGTAGTGTTGTTGGTTCATGGGTATGTTGAGTAATCTGTGTACCATTGTCCTGAATGCAGCATGTTTGTGTTGTACCAATACATAAACAAATTACATCCAAAACTTCAATACACACTAGAACTTGAAAACAACAACTCCATAAATTTCCTAGACATCACCATAACAAAAATCGACAACAAACACACCTTCAAAATATACAGAAAACCAACCACCACCACCACACACATACACAACACATCTAACCACCCCATACAACACAAACATGCTGCATTCAGGACAATGGTACACAGATTACTCAACATACCCATGAACCAACAACACTACAATGAAGAAGTAAACACAATCAAATTCAAAGCACAAGAAAACAGATACAATCCAAACATAATAGACAACATCATAAGGAAGACAAAACAAAAACTTAACAAACACATAAATACACAAAACACAACACAAACACAAGAACGCAAGAAATACATCACACTAACATATGAAAACAAAAGCACACATAAGATCGCATCTTCATTCAGAAAACAGAAATACAACATAACATACAGAACAGAAAACACACTACAAAGACATCTCAACACACAAAAAAACACAAACAAATAAATACGACCACACAGGTGTATACAAACTCACATGTAATAGTTGCGACAAGTTCTACATAGGACAGACAGGCAGATCATTCCAAACTCGCTACAAAGAACACATTAAAGCTATAACCAGAGGACACAACACATCTACATACGCCGATCACATAACCAATGCCAACCATACATACAATAACATAAATACGGACATGGAAATCCTACACACACAACCCAAGAACCAAAAACTCAACACACTAGAACAATACGAAATATACAAACACACTAAAACACACCCTGATCAAATCCTCAACACACAGATCGATTTCAGTACACACACACTATTCGACTCCACAATCCAACACATTCCAACAATAAAACACACCCTCCTAACAGGCAGAGAAGTTCGAGATGACGCTGCGATCTAGTAGGCTCTGATGATGGTGCGTGATGCACTGAAACAGCTGTAAGCCGGACGAATATTTCATATTTAACACGAGTAAGTCCACTAGTTCATCAATTAATTACAGGCAGAATACCTTAGAATTGGGTACTAACAGATTGAAATAAGACTGAGATGATGATGTCATTTAGTTTTTACGTGTGGAGTCACTGGCATAGCTCAGGTGGTAGCGTTTGCTGCTGATCAAGAGTTGCACTCGGGCATGGGTTCGATTCCTGCTTGGACTGATTGGCTTTTTCCGAGATTTTTCCAAACTGTAAGTCGAATGTCAGATAATCTGTGTAGAATCCTTGGCCTCATCTCGCCAAATACTATCTCACTATTACCAATTCCAGTGACTCTAAATAACCCAGTAGTTGATACAGCGCAATGAAATAACCAAGTAAATAAATAAATTTATATATGGCAATTGTTCAGTAACTTGTGCTCTTGTAATTTTTTTCTCTTCTTTAAGCGATTAGATTGTGCCAAACTTTTTTTCTGCTAGTAACCATAATTTTTTTAGGGAAATAGTGATAGATGAAAATAACAATGAAATATTGATTAGTAAATATTATCAGCTTGCTGAATTTTGTATCTGCAACACGTGAATGAAACCTAAAGAAATACCAGTAGGCTTATTTGCTTTATTTTGAAGACATTGTACAATAGATCCTTACCTGTGGTGGGCAGTACTGTTACAGGACGCTGTATTGTTTAGCAAGATTAGAATTCCTATATCATGATGAATGTTTACTGAATATCATTTTAATAATATAGTTGCCTGCATTTTTTGTACTTCGCATTTTGTGGATGTTGGGACCAGTTTGAGAATTATGTGACATTTGAAGTAGTAATTGATTGCTGGAAGTGTGGTGTTTTCGCTTGTATTCACTTCACTGTTATGGTATGTTTACCCCATAGGATCTTAATACCAATGATTTGGTAAACAAAATATGTATGTAATTTTAAAATCAATATTTATTCTAACTTTCGTATATTAGCGATTAATATTGACACATGTGCTTTCTTCCCCCTCCCCATCTGTCTTACTCCCACACATACACACATCTTTAAAATACAATACCACCTGTCTCTTCTTCACACGTACATACACTTTTTATTTCTTCTCAATTTTAGCTTGGCTGCTCACAAGGGAAAAAAATTGTACTATGCATGAGTATAATAGCAAATATTCACATGCCCAAGATATAACTTGAAGGGGACTTTGAAAGACGTTTTGCAATATAGTGCATTTGCAGTTGCTAAAGTATTTTTCCCGTATCAGTTCAACTTTTGTCACTTGTTTATTATACTGAATGTCGTATTAATTGTTTTGTAGCGGTATTATTGTTCAATGTTTTTCCGATGTATATTGGAGTAGAAATTGACGCTTTGTGTTTGTTGTGTGGTTTGCCGTGCAGGGGGAGTCGAACGAGACAAGGATAGCAGTGGCCAACCAGCGAGCCCATGACCTGTTGAAGTAATCTGTAAACATGGTGGGCGGGAGAATGGGCAGAGGGTTCCAAGCAGTGATGCGACAAAAGTGCTTATTATTAACTTTATTACCAGTATCTGTAACATAGAACATGTGATGTTGTCATGCTTAGCATCATCGTTTGTTGCTTTTTCAAATGCTAAACAAGGCCACTTCCTTGTTTTTCAGTAATCTCTTAGTAGGTATATGATCTTTTATTTCTTAATGGAGCAATACAAGATGCAGTAGAAACGTATGGATAACAGTTAGTGGAGAAATTAAAAAATAATGAAAGAAATATAAGTCAAATAACTTATTTGTACAAGTGAAATAGCTTTTAATGCCCCTTTCTAATAGCAATATTCACAGAAATAAAGGTAACAAAGTAGAAGAGATACAGAAGAAAAGAATTTCTATACACTGTGTAAATGATAAGAATCTCATGCTATTAAGATTAGTATTGCCAGTAATGGACTTAACCATATATCCTCATTAGTCAGTAAAAGAAACTATATATTTTTAATCTCTGACAAGTGTTGTAATGGGAAGTGGCTTTGATTTAGGTCCTTGTTAACTGGTTTATGTTGGTAACTTTGTCTGTACAAAGTCCACTCTTACTGCTTGCTTTTGTACTCCTCTTACCAAGATTTTCCACATAAGATATTATAAATGTCTGATCTTGTGTATGTGCTGCGTAGGAAATGTCAAATGAGCAGCGGATAAAGGATGCGAAAACACGTGTTGATAAAATCTACAAGTCGTAGATTAAGCAAGCAGTGACAGCAAGCAGCCAAATAAGAAGACCACAAGGATAGCAACTGACAGGCTCAGAATGCTCAGAAGTCAAAACAATGGTGACGGGGACATGGAACACACATGTGCTATAGACAGGTGGAAGGTAAAGTAGGTGTTAAGAGTCGGGGCGTTTCAGCTTGGCGATAGATAGATAAGATGTATACAGCTAAGAGATTTCTGTGATATTATGGAGATGGAATTTCACACCCGTTTTATTGTTTCATTGATGTGTCCACTGTTTCTTGTCCTACTAACCGTAAAATAAGTTGCAGTTACATGCTTATGTCATCAGAAACTAAGAGTTGGAGTGTTTGATGTCTCCCTCACTTGAGTATTGTACTTCCTACTCAGCACAAAATTATAAGAAAATGACTTTTCTTAACTATGTACTTATGTGTCACGACATAGTAATTTAAATCTAGTGAAATTATAGTTACTCTAAATAAAAATGTGCAGGCTGTTCGTAAGAGTTTTTCATTTATATTGTTGTTCATTATTTATTCTCTCTTCAACAACTTCATTGTAAGGGGAACTCCAAGAAGTTTCATGTTTCAATCATAATAACTCTTTGTCTGCTGGTAACTAACTTGTACAAAGTAGAGGGAGATTGTTGTTCCATGTACCACACTTTGTTTTATTCAATAGAAAGTTATTGGACCATAAAATCATTAATGGCAAGGTGAACTATGGTAAAAGTATATTTGCCAACATGAGTGTGTAATGTATATATTTTGTATATATTATCAAAATAAATGTAATAATTTGTTCACAGTTGAGTTACATAAAATTTGTTTCTCTATTGTGATGTACATAGGACTATTGAACTCAGTTTTACCATGTTGATGCCGTGTGTTGAAAATTGCTTTCTGTTGCCATTACATGTAATTCAGGGTTTCTGCTTGTATAGATGCTTTCATACTTAGGATCTTCACTTTTAAGCTAAAGTGTGATGAAGGGAGAAAATAATGTACAAGTTGCTGTTGAGATTGGTACTTTATAGTGAGAGTAATGTAAGAGCTCAATACCTGAGATATGGAAGCAGGAAGGGATGCATGATAATCAGGAGTGTAACATTAGATATTTCAATGTAATTTCAAATTGTAGTTAATGGAATCTTAATCAGCCTTTAGGCTCTGATCTGTCGATGGATCTCGGCCTATAATATTGGGTTGTAGAGTCACTCAAGTGGTTTATGAACAACATGCCGATGGTGTAATAGGCATGATGTTGTGCTGTGATTTTACCACATTACTTTTCCAATACCACACATGCCTTTGTTTCTTATTGCTTGTAGAGTTGCTAGCTAATGTAACGGTGAGGATTATGCACATAACAGTGAATTACACTGTATTTTAGTAGAAACCCTGATATTACTGTATTGTTAACCTTAATATTGGTACCGTAAATGAAGATTTTCTATGTAGTTTAATTACTGTTAGGGGATTGTGATGCATTTTATACGACATACAGTAAGGAAGGAATCTACATGTGCCGTGATTTGCTCTTTTATATATATTGTTACAGAGTTAATATTGAGTGGAAGACTAACTAAGCTTCACAGTAATAAATGAGAATTTCTCTCTGACTGAAAATCAATTCAGAATGGCAAGAAATCTATTGCCTATGTAAACGTGTCCCCACTGTTGTGCAAGGAAGAATGCTGTACGAATGTGAAGTGGATGACTTAAAACTTGTCATGAAATGCCTATGATCCTCTCTCAAAAAACAAATTCAATAATAATTGGTCGGTTCCTCTTTCTAGGAGCTTTGTATTAAAAATAAAATTCAGGGTTTTTCATGATTAAAATATTGTTGCCAGGATTACAATAATGAAGTATATTAGGTACACATTTGTATTGTGTGCTTGTAACACATACATTTGAAATTTTAATAATTGGCTCTAAATGGGATTGGAGGTAACAAGTCAATGTATTGTTAAGAGTTTGAAAAGTTCTATATTTCTTCATTAAAAAAGTTTGATAATGAAGGCATATTCTGTGATGGTCTCATATCTGTACTTACTGCTGTTGTAATTTTCCTAATACGGGAACATGTTTAACAAAATATACATGTGTAAGTTGCAAGATCTCTAGGCTGATCTACGGAAGTAATTCAGTTAATAATGCAATCTCCCTGTAACTAACTCTAGTGATCAAACAATCGTTAAAAATCAGGATTTTCTGTATATTATCAAAATAGGCTAAAGCATCCTAGATTCTTTTGTAAGATGATGTGATTGATACTATTTTACAAGTAGCAAAATTACACCTATTTTAGTAAAAAAAAAAAAGGAGCTGTATTCAGAGAGGAATAGTAAGCATGTATACTAAGTAATGCCCTATCATTATTTATAATAGGGTTGAAATATAGTATAAACTGTATGCTCTTGATTATCTTGCACTTAATCTAGTTTATGTGCTAATTTGGTATTAGTTAAGATCCGAGTATCATCAGTCTACTAAAGTAAACGTATCGTACAGCTTATTATTATTATTATTATTATTATTATTATTATTATTATTATTACTACTATTATTATTATTACAGTGGTGCTTATTGCTAGGCTATTTATCTCTGAAAACTGCTTGTATATGTGAATGGTTTGCCTACATTTTTAATCCAACTTCTAATTAAATACAGAATGTAATCATTGTATTTTGGTACCATATTTAATAGTCACCACTAATCTGGAGTGTCAGTGTTTTCTACTATCGCAAAACGCTTTTTACTGTGCTGTTCTTCTCAGTACAGTAGGGATATGATGAGTTCCCATTTCAAGAATATTAATCTGTAAACCAGTACAGTACTTAGTGAATACTTAATCAGTAATTATACAAATGGCTTTGGAATGCACACAAAATACAGAATGAAGTTGAAAACATTGCAGTTGACTGTAAAAAGCAGTACACTGTTCAGCTCTGATTATTTTGCAAAAAGAAAGAGAATGTTTTTATTACTTGACAACTTACGCATTGATAAAGTAAAATGTTTTTTCATAATATAGAACAGTACAATACATACAGTATAAAGTAGAATACTTGTTCAATTGTAGAATGATAAGACGTATGAATATATAATATTTTGAAAGAAAATCTATAGCTGTATATGTATGCCATCTGAACATTTTGTCATCATTGTGTTTAACTGAACTTGTATCAATTTTTTGATCAGCTATAAAGACTATATTCTCTGTATAGTACTAAACTGACCTAGCTGTCCATGTGAGGATGGAAGACTAGAAAGCCTACATAATGAGCAACTGGTAATGGATGAATGCTATAAGCATGGGTGTTTATATTTTTCATGTGTATTCTCATCTTGGCTCTCAGAGACTAACAGAGCTGAACTGTGGTATGCGTACAAATAAAATTCCTCTTCTGCTTTGTTACTAGTTGAAACTATTTTTTTATTAAGTTTATTTGACAATATTCACATGTAAATGGTCCTACAGGTGTTTGCATGCTCTCAGTTTATAAACGGGTGTTAAATCTTAGATTGGTAGATTATTGATGTTTTCAGTATTATGATAATTATTTGAAAGGAGCTTGTTTGTCTCTGAAGGCTGACAGTAAACCATATCCAACCATAATCGATTTCAATGTATTTTAACTAGGGTCTAGTTGATTTTGTGCCCTCTGTACTTATTGAGGCAAATAAACAAATTACAAAGCCAATTGCAGTTTTTGAATGAGTTTAAAAATGAAATCGTTACTTCCTTTTCTTATTAATGTAACTGTGAAAACGAAACAATTCAGTTATCATGTATATTAATGCATGTAGTAAAATTTTTTTGCTTTGTGCCACAGTAGTGTAACTTGTTCATTTACTTCATCGCTTGTACTGCAGGTTAGTTCGTCACAAAATATGTACAGTTTCCCTAGAAAAGGATGAGACGATTGAATATTCCTAAGTCTCAGATGTAAGACACTGCGCATGATCGGAGACCAGAGCACTGATACACAAGATAACGAATATTGAGTTACTTAAATTCAGGCTATTTGGTTTGTTATGAGCATCGTTCCGAAATTCACTTCAAAAACTGCAAAAAATATGATAATATTACGTAAATAAAAGATAGATATATACATAAATCGTGTAGTTAAATCGACAATGGACCTTCATGACTAGATCGACACTCCACACGGAAAGGAAAGCTTTCGTGTCGTTTCAATAGCTCAGACGCTAAGAATTCTGCGTCTCGTGTAGAAGAGTGTGAGTTCGATTCCTAGTCTATACAACGATTTTTTTTTTGTCTAAATAACTTTGAAATAGCTAAATAACGTTGAAATAGAGTTTTACAAATTCCTCAGATTGTGTTAATGATCACAGACAGTACAAAATTACAAGTTATAATATTGTAAATGTTAATATAATGAATACATTTATACATACACACATACAATGTAAATGCATATATATTAAAAACTAACAATTAAAATGAATTATGTTAATAACCTAGAATTTAGCTGTAGCAATGTGTTGTCATAACTTGGGATTTGTTTACTTAACGTAATTAGATTTAATTTGATTAGTTTCGCAACAATAATTGGACTTCCTGTTATATCCTGTTATTTAAATATTTAATTTAGGGTTGACTTATTAGCTCTTACTGTGCAAGATGCCCATTATTTCAATAATTATATATCACGCTAAATAGTCATTGTCTACACTAAAGTATTATCGTCATCCCTCATTTCTCATCGTAATGGCGAACCGACGTGGCATGAGACAGCGAGTTATAGCTCTAGTTGAGGCTGGATATGGGGCTAGATCTGCTGGCCGTTTGGTCGGTGTTCCTGGAAGTACAGCAGCGAGGGGGTTCATCGTTACAAAATTCAGGGGAGGTCGAAAATCGCCCTATTCCATGGGCGTCTGCGGATTTCTTCATTGGAAGAGGATGCTCTCTTATTCGAGACAGTTCGACTGGACCCTTTCGGACTGCTAACGAAATAAGAGCAGCATCTAACTTTCCCGGTTCTTCACAGACTGTGATCAGCAGGTTGAGGAACCGCGGTATTAGGAGCCGGAGGGCTGCGCAAATGGAAATATTGGGGGAAGCACAAGCTGTCAACCATCTTGCCTTCGCTACCAATCGAGTGGATTTCGATTGGAGAAATGTATGATGGTATGCGGACAAGATTTTAAGTTAACGGGTCTCTTTTTGTTTTTTATGATTTTTGTTTCAGGAAGAATACTTTTAACTTCCAAGTAAGATTTATTTATTTTTCGACGAGGTTCAGCCCACTTGTAGACCAAAAAATTGGGCATAAATTATTCCATATTTTTCGACAAATTATACAGTCGAGGAACTCTGAACAAATTAATTACACCTCAATAAAAAAAAAGAGTTTTACCTGGGATCGAACACGAAACGTTTCGTTTATACTGTGGAACCGACACGCTACTATATGAGCTACCGAGACAAGACAGTGACAGCAGCAGTCCAGAATGTAGATTCGATAGCAGGCATTTGCCATTCGGTACAGAGAAGCAATGATATTTTGTTACCCGAGCTATGTTGTGAAATTGTGGCTTTAACTGGCTGTCTTCTTCGTGATCCTTATTCTGATCCCTGTCCTTGTTGTGGTCCTTGTAACAATTCTTGTTCTATTTGTCATGTTATCGTTATACGTCGATATCGAGTGAACCGCGCTGTAGAACTTTAACTTCCGACAACCAAGAATCGTCTCATTCTTTTTAAGGGTAACTGTACATTGAAGATTATATATGTATATAACCATTACATATGTATTTATTAACACTACAATTGGGTATACACCCGGTGGCAGTGATATATCATATAGTCCAAACCTGTGGAGTAATGGTTAGTGTGTCTGGCCACAAAACCAGGTGGCCCGGGTTCGATTCCCAGTCGGGGCAAGTTACCTGGTTGAGGTTTTTCCGGGGTTTTCCCTCAACCCAATATGAGCAAATGCTGGGTAACTTTCGGTGCTGGACCCCGGACTCATTTCACTGGCATTATCACCTTCATCTCATAACGCTAAATAACCTAAGATATTGATAAAGCGTCGTAAAATAACATAATAAAATAAAATAAAAAATATAACATATACAATAATAAAATAAACGTAAATTTAAACGTAAAATAAATGCAATAAACCTAGGACTATAAATAAGAACTATGCTATAATAACGCCTACTATAAGCAAAAGTAATTCTAACTTATAAGTACTTCTATTAAACCCAACTACTTAAGCAATTACAAGTCACCATAATTAATTGCATATCAACTTAATTAATTACATATCAACTTCATTAATTACATGACAATTTAGATATTACACTGCACCTACAATTAAATTTTTAGTCTAATCTTCTCAATCTTTCTTTAAATATATTGATTTTGAGAGAACCATCCTGAAAGATTGCCGCAGGTAAGCTGTTCCATTCTACTATTGTGCGGTTAATAAGAAATAATATACAGAAAATAATTTTGCAAATCATAAAACGGAAAAATTTTTGTTACTCTCACAAACTCTCTTTGATTACTGCCATTCAGAATTACAGAGCAAGTCAGACCTAAGTTACCAGCATTCTTACTTAGCCACAACGTTACTTTTTGACAGGTGGTGCATTGAGTTTACCTGGCTTCATGTTTACTTTAAGCCTGGCACTTTGAGCAGCATGCTCTAACAAAACAAACTTTCGAAGATACAAATGTGAGGTTAGAGTTGAGGCCAAGAAAAAGTACCTGCCACTTAGCACAAGAATTGAACATATTGCAACATTCTTCAATAAGAGGTTTGATTTTTCGCGAAACAATATGCGTATGCTTCGGACAGGATTTCAAACACAACTCGTACTATTTCCTCTTCAATAGATATGTTTCAAGGAGAAAATGTATTGCTGTACTGTGTATTTAACCATGATTAAAAATGTGCATTTCTCAATATAGTTCAGACAACTGACTAACTGAAATTGACAATGTAAAGTGCATACAGAATAAATTGTATTATTGGTTTATTGCAACAACCAATTAGAAAAACCCTCGCAATGTGTCAATGTGTCCTTTGCCAAGTTTAAAGCAAACAAGAGACTGGGAAAACCCAAAACGTCACTCACCAAAAATCAGTCTTGTGGCTCTGTAAGAATGCCAGTAACTTAGGTTTGAGTTGCTCTGTATAACACTCAGATTTTAGTGTTTAACAAGAAAAAAAGTGTGCTGAAGGAAAAGATAATATCGGTAACACTGGTTCCCGACTGGGAGAAATCCCCAAATGTACATTTATACAGCATGTTTTTCGTAATTATAAAACAGCACACAAATAGCTAAAACCAAATGTACAAAATACTTACGAGTACATCTTGATAATAAATTAAACTGGGAACAACATGTCAATAAAATTGAAGCAAAAGTAAACAAAAACTCACATATACTGAAGAGATTAGCTGGGAAGAAATGGGGAAGCTCACTGGACACCCTAAACAAAACATATAAAATCTATGTGAAACCAATATTAACTTATTGAGCAGAATCAATGGTAACAGCCAGAACCATCTATATACAGAGCCGGAACATTGAGTCGGCAACACTGTAATTAACTGTCAAGTGGAGGCCTACAATACAAAAGCACATGTTTGTGTTAATATCGATTTTCAATGTAAATGAATGTTATAACAAGTGTGTGTCGATGAAATTATGTTCCCCCTTGTACCAAACGTTTATTGTTTGTATTATAAACTAAATGCCTAAATGCATATTGGCGATAAAAGCAAGACAACAAATGAAAATAAAATGGTTGCAGTCTCTGACAATTTTTATGGTTAATGATGACAAAGTTTATTCTCATAATTTACAGTACATTCTAAATATTAAATATTGTATAAACTACATTTTTACAGTCTTACTGTGGTTTGTGGTGTATCAGAATTCTAGCCAAATTGTTGGGTCTCGCCTGCTACATATATCAATAAAGTTACCCAGTAGATTTTCAAGTTCGTTGTAAACAGCTGTTTTGTGATCCTATAAATGTTGCAGTTTTGTTGAAGATTCGGAATGCCTGCTATATGTCAGAACTACCTATAATTTGTAGATGCATACACTCGCTTTGTTGGTTTTAGGTTTGTTTGTTAATATTATTTTTTTTTTGTAATAAATTAGTTATAAAGATGTTTCTTTTCACTTAGTATTTACAGGATTTAAAATTCACTGAGTTTACGCTAATTGGGACATACTTACTTACAAATGGCTTTTAAGAAACCCACAGGTTCATTGCCGCCCTCACATAAGCCCACCATTGATCCCTATCTTATGCAAGATTAATCCAGTCTCTGTCATCATATCCTACCTCCCTCAAATCCATTTTAATATTATCCTCCTGTCTATGTCTCGGCCTTCCCAAAGGTCTTTTTCCCTATGGTCTCACAACTAACACTCTATATGCATTTCTGAATTCGCCCATACGTACTATATGCCCTGCCCATCTCAAACGTCTGGATTTAATGTTCCTAATTGGCACATATGTATAGATAATGTTTTGTTACATATTATGTTAAAGGTATGTTCCTGCAGTTTTTCATAGATCTTTTTACTTGGCCTAATTGTATTTACATCCTTATACTTTATTATAATATGTCAGCAGTTTTCTCTGTTTATATTTTTATTTTATTTTCATATTTTACATTCTTAGCTCGTTTTCTGTAGTTATATTTATTTAAAATTATATTTTTAAAAGTTTACAACAATTCAGAATAACAGTATTGTTGTGGTGACTGGCCAGGTTCAAACTAAAACTGGCTTCATAGGCATCTGAAATATTTATAGAAAAGCACGATGAAATTAAAATATATGTGATATCCTAGATCTTTCACGTCAGAGGTGAAACAACATAAAGCAGCAAAACATTGTCAGTTTACTAGCTACATAATGGTTAATTGATTGGAATAGGGTATTTCGAAAGTATGTCGTTATTTTATTTATTTTTGGTACAAGTAACATTTCTTTAAATATTTATTTATTTTCCCTTGCATCAGTAAAAAAAACATGTATGCTTTTAATTTTTTTAAGTGGCTGTATGCAAGTACTTACACGGTATTCTGAAGCTTAAATTAAAATACCATTTCGGATTCCATAATAAATTACGAACATCAGTACACTGAATATTGATCATATGCACTTTTGTATAAATTAATGTCGAAAATGCACACGTGACAACTAATTCAAAGCTCTAAAATGTCAAACGTCATGCTTATTTTGCCTCCGCCCGCCTTCACTCAGCGTTGCCAAACCTACCCATGCTCCGGCTTGTAACTGAAGATGGCTCTGTAACAGCTCAACACACTACAATGAATAAACTACAAACAATCCAGAATAGGAAGCTCAGATTAAGTAAATGAGCAGTCAAAACAATTAACACTAAAGCTGTGAGAATGTACACAAGCAATCTCTCAATTCAGAAGGAGATAGAAAATAAATCTTGCATTATGCGCACAAAATTAGCTGTTTTACCAATAGCACTTCAATCAAAAAGTACAGTACCACGGAACTTAAGCACACAACCAATATTCAGTGGCGTAGCGTCAATGTAAGCTAAAAAGCTCAGCTTCCCCAGTTAATAATAATTTCATAATAAACCTGCAGTTTATGAACAAAATTATTTATTAATTTTAATACAGTTTATATTTATGCGTTAAATATTGTGATGCGGCAGCTCAGGATGATTTGTGATGCAGCAGTAAACAAGAAGCCTGCACACACCAGCTTCCAAGCAGACTGGTTTCTTTCACTCATTCTTCTGTGTAACCCACCCCGCAGATTTTCCATCCCTTTCTAACTAACCTACCCTGCTCGCAAGGCACGGAAGAAGCTAGCTTTTACATTGAAAGTTTCAGAGTTATCCCTTTCATGAGTTGTGTTCAGTTGAAGGTTAGTGTGCATTGCGGCTGATATAATAAATAATGAGTGAAATAACAGTTCCTGACACCTGAATTTTTAGGACAATTCTATTATCAAGACTGACTTACGAACAAAAGTGCGATTTAAAAGACAAATGACCGTGTCTATGTGTTAGAGATATGTGTAAACCATGAAATCATATTTTACCATTTGAGGTCATGCCTTATTGGTGTTACTTACGAGGTTCCAACCAATCTTCGGACTACTGACTTGACATTGACTACTATTTATTTTAAGACTATATTTTTGTAATACGTTTTCTCATATGTACACGAAAGGCAACTTGAGTTAGCTTCCCCTGCTCAAAATTTCATGCTACGCCACTGCCAATATTCTTCCATAAAACTGAAACATCTATCGATCAACAAATATCTCGCTATCACCAATCTCATCGATGCTAAATAACCTAGTAGTTGATACAGCGTCGTTAAATAACCAACTAAAATAAAAAAACAAACCTCTGCAGAAAGATTGAAAAAATCAAGAAAGCATTTCAAATGGAAAACACGCAAGAAAATATTACAGCTGCCAGAGGGAAGTCAACAGAAGTAAAATATAAAGGCGCAAGGAAGCTGTAACAAAATTTAGGTTGATGCTGTCTGGCTCACCATCTACACATGATAGATATATACCAATCCAACAGATGTGTTTTGTGCAACAATTCTGACCACATCATGGACAAACAACACTTTCTGTTCTGCCCAGCCTTAAACCAACTGCACAACAGACTGAGGACCTTGTTAGCTTGTACCGGGAAGCTAGAGAGAAAATGACTTGATAGTCAATTCTCGCCATTGGAGAATAAATAACAATAAAAGGAAGTAAAAAGATGTATTCACCCAAAATCCGTTATTGATAATAAACTTTTCTGGGGCTTAAAGCTAGACTCCGGTATAGTTAAATAAAATTCAAGAAGTATAGCGAATTGTTCGGTTTCTTATCAACAGGACTAAAATTATAATGACTATGGAGTATTAGAAAATTATGCATATAATGTAATACTTTAAAATAGCTTTATTTATTGTCTTATTTATGTATGGCATACTGAAGTTGTATCCATTTGTCTGTGTATGTTAAACTTCGCTGTTTAACTTTGAATTACAATATAGACCTATATGAACGTGAAAGTAAGTATGCGATTGTTCTAGCTGGAGAGATAGAAAAACAATTCAATTCCCATTGATAAAATAGGTGCATATTTAAAAAACACGATATATATGCACAGATCAGGCACCATGTCTCAGTGGCGGATGGTGAGTTTGAAAGTTGAGGAGGCAGAGACGTGACTGATGAGAGGCTGCATTTTATGTACTAAAGATATTGGGCCTGTCACATACCTCATTACTATTACATACTTGTACAACAAATTCACTCAATGACCCTCTTCCTTCGTAAACTGATCAATTGGGTCACAACATACTGAACATTTACTACTAGAAGATACTAGAGACATCAGCATTTATTTCTAAACTATCAGTATTTAATATACTATGTAAATAATATATCTCGTAACACAAAATAAAAAATAACAGGAACACCTGCAAACAAAAAAAAAAAAAAACTGCCAACATAAAACAAAACTTTTACGCAGGGAGAGAAAACTAACAATACATGAACCCAAGAAGAAAGAAAGAGAAAAAGAGAACTTGCTAATACAGCCAGACATAGCCAAAACCAGTTGATAACTAGTCAGCGGTGAGTAGAATTTCTCCAAATTCACCTCCTCTTGTGGGTTCTAGTTAGGTTTAACTAACACTCGGCTAACTAGCTGTCTTATTGGTTGAATTACTGTTGTCATGGTTACCATAGAGGAGAGTCATATAATTGACTCTGCTGTCCCGCTCTCGCATAGAGACTGCAAGCTGCTCGAAGTTAATTGTACAGGTTACAGCGCTGTTTTTCTGGTACGAATTATTTGTGTTATCTATAGCGAGCAGGCATTACTAACTGATGTGATTGGCTTGACGTAACTTACTTCTTAGTCGTAGTTAATAGTAAAATTAATATAAAAGGGAAAATGTCCATCATTTGCTATAACTTGTCTATGATCTTAATTCAGTTGGAATTAATACTATCATATTGCATTCTGGTAGGAGAGATACGTCCTTCCTTGCCTCCCCTGAAAATCCACTGCTGCCATGTCTCACGAATAAAATATTAGTGCCACACCTTGCAATCAGAGACATTTTGTCGGATTTATGTAAAGAACTTTATTGTGAACAAAATAAAGAGGTCAAAAGTATTTCTGTACTACCACTTATTTCAACGAAGTGTCCCTTGTTTTCTCAGCTAACTGCAGTGCTTAATTATTTAAATTTGAGAACAAAGACTTTCTGTCTGAGTTTCCATTATGTGAATTTATTTAACTGCGTCTTTACAATTGCTTTATTAGTTTGAATAAGTTTCGTATCTCATGTATGCGTGATTGAGGAATAAATAACAGGCTTTTACAGAGATAGAGACACTTAGTTTTGATGTGAATGTTTCACTTTACCCCCTCATTCTTCGCATGTTCTTTCTACTACTTTTATTCTTGTTCTGTATGGTTCAGCGATTACTATGCTTGTTTCTGGTCTCCAGGTACTGGTTACTTAAGGGTTCAAGGAAGCAACGGGTAGGTAATTGATTTACAGCATACAAATATGTCTTTATTTGTAAATAAAAATTAATAAAGCCAAAATTCTATGCCCATGCCTGCCATTACTTTACTCTCAACTCTTAGTAACAGATATCACCTAAATATTGGGTAGACCCCTGACAGGGATTTGCTAGTACAAAGCCACCTGGTCTGTACCGAACCACCAACATACTACTGTACGAAGTGTACAAATTAACTAAGATCGTTGAGAAGATCCATCTGTTACTGGTATCAGTATTGCTCTGCATTAGAAATAAAAAACCAACTTATTTTTTCCCCCTGTTTATTTTTGTCATAATCAGTTGTTAACCAATTTATGTACAAAAGTGGCCATGGACTGTTCAATTATTTTATAGCTTTATACAGAAATTTTTCAAAGAAGGAAAAATAATATACACAGTGCCAGTAAACTCGGTGAATAATTAATAAATCATCAATCTGAATAACATAATAAATACCCGACATAAGTTACTAAAGTAGTAATTAAAAAACTCCAGTTCAAAATGAGGAAATATTTGATCTCTTATTTTGAAGCTAAAATTAAACCAGTTTCGTTATGTGAAGAAAATGTAACATTTAACATTAATGAACAATTAATTCTAATGTCCAAGTAATAATAGAACTAAAAATAACAACAAATATTACTTTTATATATTGAATATTATGACATTCATGTTTACTTAAATATCTTAGAACACGTATGTTTCCATACTCTTTTTATATTTCAGTTCATAATTTTTTCCGTGCTTTGGTGATTCTTGTTAATCCATATTATCTGTTTCTGAATTGTGATTTTCCATTTTTACTGCTCTGATAATTGTGTTTTATTGATTCATCTAATCTAATACCTTTTCCTAGATGTTCTTTTTCTGAATTGTCGGATTGAATTGTAGGTTGTATAAGTTGAATGAAGTTCAGGCTTCTGTTTAAGTAATCATTCACTGATTCAAACAAAGGCTCTTCAGTGGTGTCCTTTCATATAAATTCATCCCGTGGCTCATATCCTGGTTCTCCTCTAGATCCAATTGGTAATAGTTGAGAATAAAAACACTGTTCATTATGTCTATATTGATGAGATCTAAAAGTTGTGGTTTGAGTCTGTAGTACCTAGAGTGTCAGCTTTTATGAGGGAATCTTTGAATAGTTGAACAGCGTTCATCAAGTCTTCTGCAGCCTCCGCATAATCTGGTTGGAACATTTTGCCCTCAGGATTCTCACGAAACAAGTATTCAGCCTGTGTGAACAAAAACAAAACTTTATAGTGCATTTTCTGCGGGTTTTTACACACTTAGATCACATATCTGTTGCAAAAATAACACAAATTTTACAAATAAACACACCAAGGTGTCATTAGAATATTTTGTTTTGAGGTAGAGGTTTAAGAAACTAGCTTAGATATTTTATTAAAAAATACTCGCATACGGATCAAAGACGTAACCTTTAACAAAATCTGAGCTGAAGAAAATTGAAACACCCGAAATGCGTTTTCTAAGGGTGGTAGCTGAAGTTTCTTTAAGAGATCAAAAAAAAAAAAAAAAAAAAAAAAAAACTGTGATTACGTCAGGAATGAATTATAAATATATAACTTAAACGAAAAGATAGAGACGAATTAAAATAACTGGTTTCAACATAATACAAAGGATGACGAGAATCACATTCCTAAAATGATGCTTTATTATAGACCTTCGGGTCATAGAAATGTAGAAAGACGAAGACAACATTGGAGAAACTGTCTGCCACATATTCCAACGGGAGCAGAACGAGTCAGTAGGCCCAAGCCCTGAAGTTGATGATATTTAATGTTGAAATGAAGAGAAAATGTTTTAAAAACATAACATTTGTTCATACAAAAAGTTAGGATTCTTGAGATGTAGGCTATATGCGTTACAAACTTTTTTTATGTAAAAGAATACTCCTCACTACAGAGGTTCTTCTTCTGTCAGACAAGATGGCATTATAGCCACACTTCACTCTTTCCTTCCATTTATTAATTGGTTTGCTAGAGGCTAAAGGAAGACAACCTTGAACAAAAAACACCTGATCCTCCAGGCTGGGGATTGACACAGTGGGCCAGCTCCTTACTCATCATAAAAAGGGCAAATGCTAAAAATTTTAACAATAAGCCTCGGATAGGAAGGTTACAAACTTGAAAGTGTATATAATTTTTTTTTATCCAATGCCACCAAGTTGTCATTTGACATTTCTGGTCCCTCCTGGCAAGGGCTTGTTTGTAACCCACTTCTGGGGTTGAGGCACCTGGAAAGCGGAGTTATGCTGCTCCAATGATATTATGATAGGATGATTATGAAGAGCCAGAAGAGGTCTTAAACCTAAGCCTAACCTAATTTTCAGGCCATGGACGAACACAGGAACATTTCCCTTTAAGGAATCGAACCCGGGACCTCATGAACTGTAGTCAGAAGCTTTGACCACTAGCCCATGAGGCTGGTCGAAAGTGTAAATATAATTTGCTTTCCTGTTGTTGCAAGGATTGTTAATTTTGAAATAACAACAGAAACCAAGTTTAAAGGAATTACTGTAAATAATTAAAACTATGTTGTTTACATCTATTTTTAAATGTGTCTGTTTCCTGGTTGGGACAAATGACCTGGTTGGGGTTACTTCCGGGGTTTTCCCTCAACCAATTGAAACAGAATTGTAGGGTAATTTTCGACGTTGGACCTTGGACTCATTTCGCCATCATTAATTCACATGTCATCATCATCATCCATACAATAGCTCGGGTTAAGTTCACGGTGCAGTGTGCTGTACTTGTACAAGAGTGCGGCCGTTCGGCTACACAATTATTCACAAGAATAGGAGTGGTAAGCACAATAAGCCTTCGGGTCCCTTCTCCGTATAAGAAAAAAAAAAGTCTCTGTTTAACCCTAGAATATCAGTGAGGGGTACTTTGTGCCCACCTTCTCCAAAATTTATATTTTAAATATGTAATTGATATAATTAAAGTATAAAAATATTATTTATTGTCAGTTATGAATCCCTCTTATCTTACTGTGTTATTTTTTAATCCTTTTCACTGATAGTTTTACTAAATACGAAAATATGTGTAAGTGGACATAAAATATCCCCCCTTGTTGAAGTAATTGTTGGAAAATATACAATGACATTTCAGTTTCTCTCTTTTATTATAGTACATACTACTATTTGCTGATAACAGATGTCAAAAAATTGTTCAAAATTAAATATTTTTGTAGTGGTCACAAAGTACACTCCCTCCCCCTCCCCCCCCGTTAATATTGAATGTTACTTAAAATACCCTGGTGTTGCTAGGGTTAATGGAATTTCATAAGTTTTAATTAGCCTTAATATGGACTAAGGAAAATACAGTATATTGAAAATTATTATAATGTGCTAAACTCTAAAATATGGATCAATCAATCTTCTTAATGTATCCAGCTGTTTGCTGACAACCACTATAGTCCACTGTAGTCTATTCAGTTGTTGTTTTTCACGAGAAATGAGGGATATTTTGATCGTGTTCATTATAGATGCCTGTTGCTAGTAGCCAGAGGTGGGGTGTAGTCAATATATACTGCAAGGCTGTGTCTTCTGCAACTGATACTGATGATTTTAATTTACTTCTTTTGTAGTTTATGGATGGACAGTATAGAAGAATGTGTTCCAGATCTTCATCATGATTATTACACCACAGACAAGTAGAATTATCAGAAATGTGAAATCGGTGTAGGTACAATTGAGTGACAATGTGACCTGTTCTGGCTCTTGTTAAAAATGTTTGAACATGTCTGGGCAAGTTTTTGTACATTTCCAGGTCATTTGGTTTCTTTTGTACAGACTGTAAAATTTTTCCTTTGTCAGAAGACAGCCAATTATTGATCCATGGGTTTTTAAAATGAGACTTTGTAAAATATGGAAATATATGGAAAATAAAAATAGCATTTTTCAACTGTGCAGATCGTGATACACACAGATAATACAAAATATAATGGATTTTAACTTTATAAATACATATGCATTTACACAAAAATCCGTTTCCTGGTCATAACTGTCGATACTGATATCCTATCAGTCCTCACTGGATGACACAGCATCCTCAGAAAGACGGTATGAGGGCATGTTTGATGGGAAACAACAAAATTGGCCCATTTTTCATAAACGGACATTAAAAACTGTTGAAAGTAGGCTATCTGTTTTATCTTTCTCATGATTATGTTAGTCCGGCTTGGAGACAATTCCCAGTAGACCACGGGCAGTAGGTGTTTGCTTGCTGATCCAGAGATGTGATCAGGTATGGGTTCGATACCCATTTGGGCTGATTACCTGGTTGGGGTTTTTCTCAGGTTTTCCCTAACCATAATGAGAATGTCAGGTAATCTATGGTGACTCCTCTGTCTCATCTCACCAAATACCACCAATCCCATCAATGCTAAATAACTTATTAGTTGGTACAACGTCGTTAAAATATATTTCTCAGTGTCCTTCAGAAGAATATCTGGTTTTAACAAGATTGTGTTCCTGCGCATTTGGGAGAGAAGTAACTAATTTCCTGAATGAAAGATTCCATGGTATAGCCTAAAAATTGAAGTAAAAATCCGTAAAATATGCCAACATCTTGTATCTTCTATCTTTCCCTTCTCCCCTCGTCCTTCAACATCAATTCCTTAAGTATCTGAGAGGATGTTTGTAGGCATCAGCCAATAGAAGAGACCATCCTACAATATTGCCACAATTGTGAAATCTTCATTTCCACTTCGACTGCCAGCTAGGAAGGTTCCATAACACTAGCATTGCAGGCAACTAATCAGTCAATTTCTCTTAAAAGGTTTGAAAACTAGAAGTAGACCTGCTGGTATACTTTGTTTGCAACCAATTTTGCTCTAGCTGAGTTTTATTATATGTGTATGCACTATATCGAAGTACATATTTCGTAATACTGTCTTGTTATTTATTTCTCACCGAATATACTATCTACAATGTATTATTTCAGAAACCATATTAGCCTGTGTATTTACTTACTGTACAAGTTGCAGTGATTGGGCAACACCATACTTGTCTCTCTGTTCCCCTCATTCCCCAATGGCTTTCCTAAGACCTAGTTCTCCAGGTTTTGGTTTAATTTGTCAGGCTATAAACGGGTTACAACAAGAGCACACAGTGTGTGGCCAGCTAGATCACCTGACCTCAACTCACTGGATTTCTTTCTATGGAGCCATTTGAAGTCCAGCATGTATCAGGATGAAGGGAAAAAATTAAGACCTGACAAAAAGAATATAGATGAAATGCAACAGATCAGTCATGTGGCTTCAGAAGTGGGAAAAACCCGCTGATTGTCCTGATATTGTTACTTGCGTTTTCGCATTGAAACTCAAAGAATGAAGATGGATGTGTTCAAGAAAAATTATTTGGCTTAAAAAAAAAGAAACATTAAAAAGGAAGCCTTTTAAAAGAGATATTTTTGACAGGGTTACACTTCGTAGAGTTATTGCTTTGCTTTGAATGTTACATCTTCATTATTATGGAAGCAAATAACTTTCAAAATGTCTGGTAATCTTTCTGGGAAATAAATCTGAAAAATGTTTATTTGAACTTCTAATGAACTTAGTTCGCAACATTTGCTGCACAAGCCACTAGTAGCCTATGTAGTTGAAAAGTTTGTGACTAATGATTGAGTATTAGTAGTAGTTCATGATGTTTATATTTAAGAAGTTGGTAAAGAATGTTGCGGATTGTAATGAATGAAATAGTAAGGTGAGCTAGAAGTAGGGGGTATCAGTAGGGATAAGTAAGTAATGAAGATAGAAGAGAAATCAATGATGGATAGTCAATATGAAAATTATTCAATATATAGTACAAGATTAATACAAGAAAAAGTTAATACCGGTAACGGAATTGTAGAGAAAAAAGATAGGAATAGGATATTAATAAGGGATAAATAATAAATGTTGAGATATAGGAAGTGATAAGTGTAATGAATGGACATGGAAGGACATAGTTGATGAGTAAAGAAAGCGATGAATATGCGTTGGTCACTAAAATATGTCATAATGTGTAAAGATTGTAAATAGTGTAAGAACGGGAGTGCTAGTCAGAATACAGAAATGTGAAGGGCCAACAGAACCGATGTTGGATGTGAATAAATCATATCGTAACAATATGAGTGAGAACAAGTAAATATTGAGTTCATACTAAATAATCCACTGGATCTTCAGGTCGAATATGTGCAACCTCCAAAAGTCCTCTTGTAAGAGTTGGAAAAATATAACGCATGAGATAGTGACGAGCTGGCATCCCTTGAATTGCAAGCAGTTCTTCTTCTTCTTCTTTCAATGCATTTAGAAGATTTGCCTGAAAAAATTATTAAATATTGTAGTAAGCATAAATACATCTTTTTAAAATATTAGAAACCCGGATCTTGTTTGGAGTGTATAAAGGATGTAAATCTACAACACTAGACCTCCAATATTCATATATTTCCACCGACAGCCATTACGAGGAGTTTCCTTGGCCCTTAAAAACCCGTCACTGACAACCAGATTTAAATTAGTGAACTTCTGATCCACTACCTAGCATGTTAAATACAAGACTGTGGAGGAAATTATGAAAGTGTAAGTATTATTCACTAAATTTACGAAAATCTTTTATGCTACAGATTATACAATTTTTTTGATTAACCGTTCAGCCCACCTCCTTCATTACACGGATAAAGGTACAGTCACACGTCGCTACTTTTGCAGCGCTGCAATACAAAAAACTGCGCAACTCTCGTACTGCGACATGTGAACAACGGTGCAACCCGAAAAGTAGCGGCTGCCCGCAGCTTAAAAGTAGCGACATGTGAACAGGGTTCTCAGGGTTGCAGGCGCAGCATTTTTTATATCGGTTTTGTTGAAACTTTTGCTGCAGTTGCGACCAGTGTTGCCACCCAAATGTGCCAATGATACTTTTATTGTTTGGATATATTTTAATGTTACATGTGATGAAAATAAATTATTTGTAACAGTTATTAAATACACAACACAGTCTGAGCATAATTGCTGACGATATAATTCATTTTTTAAATTTTTCGTAGCGTAGTTTCAAACAGGAGGGTTGCCAACATTGATTACGTGAATATACTGTTGGTTATCATTTAAATATATAGGCGTTTTTAAAAGCTTCATAGTAAAAATAATGTCAATTTCTGAATACTAGTTAGGACAGAAAAGCAAATAATAGGTAAGGAAGCTTTCGCATGAGTTTCTTAATAATGCGAACATAACCACAAAATGTATATTGAGAAGTCAACACGGAGATGGAAACCTGCAGCATGACTGCGGCTGCAAAAGTAGCGCCTTGTGTGTGAACAGACTCGCAACCTGCAGTTGCAACTTTTGCAGCACTCGGGTTGCGCAGCACGAAAAATAGCATGCAGCACGCTACTTTTGGCTTACGTGTGAACACGACACGCAACTTTTGCAGCTGCAGTACAAAAGTTGCGCTACAAAAGTAGTGATGTGTGACCGTACCTTAATGCTACTGTTACTCTGAGAAATTATTCATAATAATTTTCTGGACTTTTCTATAGCCCTACCCATTCCTCCATCTTTGCTCGTTGCTCTTCAATAGCTCTCCTTATTAATTCTTCTTTTCGTGCCTGCTTCAGGAGTTCATTTTTTTTAATAAGTTTCTCTTGTTTCGTAAATTCATCATCTTCTCCACTTCTGCTACCTGAAATATGAATGAAAAGTTGATTTTACGTATTATAAACGCTTTGGGCCCCAATATTTGGACAAGAATTTTTATGTTTTTCTGTCTTTATAAGAAAAAGAACATAAAGATACAGTAGGTACTTGTAGGTTATATTTTCTACATTCACACTCATCGATGCTCTTATTGATCATTTTCACAATAGTAGATTTAAGAAATGTTCATAATAGGTTTGTATGTTTAACCAATAGTCTGAAAACTAGTTGAGGAACTGTAGCAAATTGAATGATTCAAAACACAATAGCCCGAATTAGAACAACATCACTGCAAGATCTGCAGTTTTAGTTTTGTATAAAACTAATCAACGTTTATTGTTAGTTCAGTAGGACATTATTTTAGGTCACTGGACAGAAAATATCCGAAAAGATACGCTCTCATTCCAAATGTCACTGCCATGTATATACCAGTACTGTTTTGTAGATAAATAAATACATCAAAGACTAGATGTAGTGAGAGGCGAATTCAGGGAGAATGACATAAGAGAAGAGAGTTAATTTTCAGGACACAGTGGAAAGCCGATGAAGCTGAGACATTTAAAAGGTGTGAGCAACTTAAGAATTCTTCATGAAACAGAAAAAACAGGCTGTTCCCAAGTATAGTACGGTAATTATATTAGCCTAAATTTTGCATAATTCACTGCTTAGGCCTACTATATTTTGAAGTTACCACTACAGTGTAAACTTCACTTTCTGTACTTATCAGATTATCAGGAAACAATTGGCATCCATACAGTCCTCTCTGTAGATTGCAAACTCAAAAAAGTTTCATATTCATTGTTCAAGAATTAAAACAGAAAATCAATATCCCGAATCTAAAAGAAAACTTACAAATTAAACCAAACCCTTTAACTCTATTAAATATAGATTATAATCTAAATTTAACAGAAGAAATACTGAAATCAGAAGTAAACACTGAAATACTGAAACAATTGTCTTTAGAGACAATTAATATTAGGTACCCTCCACAAAACTGGCTTCATTTATACACCGACGGATCCTTGATCTTCAGAGAACAAGGTGCCGGTGCAGGTGTTACGTGCTGTCTCTTCTCACTTTATAGATCTCTTGGATATGGAACAACAAGTTTTGATGGAGAAATCACTGCAATAAGTGAAAGTCTCAAGAATCTTCTCTGTCACATCAATAAATTTAAAAATGCAGTTATATTGTCAGACTCCAAAGCAGCTATTCTATCAATAGTCTCTAAACACACACCTTCATCTCAAACAGGAGAAATAAATAAAATGCTCTCTCAATTAATACCACTCAATAAAATAATTGTATTCCAATGGATACCATCCCATTGTGGAATCCTGGGAAACGAGAATGCGGATGCTTTAGCAAAGAAGGGCAGCACTGCTACTTACAGACCTGTTACTAAATCTACATATTACTCTGTGAAGAGATTTATTAAATCTACATGCTTAGACTTCAACAAACAAAATTTGATAACTCAATCCCAAGGGAAAAAATGGAACTCTCTGCATCAAAATCCACAGTTAATTCCCGATTTACCACGAAAATCGTCTGTAGCTGCATTTAGATTGGCAACGGACCATGATTGTTTGGCCAAACATCTGCATAGAATTTGAATATATCAGTCCCCTAACTGCCCATTGTGCAACTCAAACCAAGAAATGGATTCGGAACACCTCAAAATCTGTGCTTCAGTGGCTAGTCATGATAATATCTTTGAAAAATATTGGAGTGCAAGAGGTCAAATGATTTTATTGTCAAACGCCTGGCATTAGAAAACAACAACAACAATAGAATCCCTCATAACCGTCACCAATGAGACCAGACAAGTTCCGGATACGAGATTTTGCCGAATAATTGAATAAGTACCTATTTTAACAAATTACTTGTTCGTATTTTATAATGCCAACCTGTTGAAACTGCAGCCATATGAAGCTTATTTGTCAGTCACTTGATCAGAACTAAATAATATAAAACTGTGTGGATTTTCTTTATTAGAAAACATCACTTAAAACAAAAATACACTAATTTTCGGTTCGAATATTCACTGAATGAGCGTTGTTTTGTTTGAAGCCTTTAGGCGAGGTTTCCATCGCACATGCCAGTGTTGTTATAGGAAGACACCTCCATAATAAATCAGTCTCGTCTGCATTATATATTTGTTCCGCACTAACATTACTCTCAGACACAATTTTCTGCAACTGATTAATAAACTGATCAGCAGACACTTTGTTGGCATTCTTTTACGTCTAGTGTTCGGATTCCATGTCTCTCTTTGAATCTGTTAAGCCACCCAATGGAAAATCTACACTCCCCTTGCAGTTTCATTTTCTGGTGTAATTCCTTGACTTTTTCTTGTAGCATCAGCCCAGAAATGCACATTCCCTCAGATCTTTTAATTGTGAACCATTCGTATAGAACACAATCTAATTCTTCACAGTGGGACTGATGTACAGTTTTCCGATTTTCCGCATCTTTCGTAGATTCAGTGTTACTTATGAATCACTGGAGTTGACTGCCTTGTTTCTTTATATCGCGTAAAGTAGAACTTCCAACTTTATATTTGTCCATTAATTTGGACCTACTAACTCTCCTCTCTCCAATTTGTCGAGTAATTCAAGCTTTTGCTTCAGTGTGAGGATGTTTCTCTTGCACATAGTGGTAGTAGCCATGGTACTATCACACGGATAAAACTTTTACACACTGTGGGAACAGAGAATTTCACATTTTCCTGTTTAGACTCCTCCAACACTCCTTCGAAATGGGAGAGTTCAAGTGGTAAATTTAAAGATATTGTCTCTGTGCATTGTTTGCAAGACCCAAGCGGCAACTTACTGACGCTACCCAATCTATCCCAGGGACATAACGGAGATTTCTGTTTGTGTTTTCATGTGTGAACAATATAAAGAGTGAACACAATATGTGGCATGTGCGATCCATGAAAACCACTCACATCTTTGTCCGACTCTTCCCTTTCACATGAATGACTTTTTCTTTTTTGGCCTAGCCACAAGTGCTGTTGTTTTGATATTGCCAGTTATTTTGGTGCCAGATGCAAGGGATTTTACTGTATTTAGATTGTAATCATTATGGCTAAGCATTATTGTAATGTTGTCTTTTACGAACTTAATTTTGTATCGAAAATGTTGATTGCCTCACTATAACCTAAGATTCATATGTGGTATAGCAAAAGCTTACAACCTTTATGCACCCACCTCTTCTCTTGGTATTTTTCCTGGTCTAGGTTTGTTTCCATGAGCTATATATGGTTGTTCAGAATTCCTTTTGTGTTTCTTCTGATTCCCCTCCACTTTAACATATTAACTCTTCATATTTCTATCATCACAAAGCTTTGGACTAACTTTCAAGCATGCAGTGTCAGCCATTACTACTAAACGTTTACAATCTTCTTGCTCCCACACAACAATATAAACAGACAAATATAAGGTTAGCAAACATTAACTCCATACATACATTCCTCAAGGCTTCTACAACCTTCCTGCATGGAAACATGCCTTTGAGAAAAAATGCAGGTTACAACCTGTTTGGTGAATGAAGTTTAGACCATTTTCCTTACTTTATTAGCAATGCACGCCATAGCAAAGCCAAGTCTGGCCACTACAACATCTGCTGCCTCTGAAAAGTGATGTACTTATAGAACCACTGAGTTAACTACTGTTACGCAACAATGAAAGAATGAGAAGCTCTCTTGCAGAAGAAAATAAGATAGAACCATGTGCAGTGATGATATCCGACTATTTTATCCCGAGACGGAAGGTGAGTAATGAAACAGTGAAGGGGATTAGATAGAGACAGAATATTTCCTCTATGATAATGCTTTGCACTTGCAAAATATCATCAGGGAAAGTATATATTGCTCACAAATTGAAATCGGTATTTCTAAATTTTGGAAAAATTTTTAATGATGTCCTTTTATGCACACCTGTCATGATTTGTATAGCTTTCTTTTGGAAAACAAAAATATGTTTGCTTCAGATGAGTTGCCCCAGAATATTAATCCATATTCATGTAGAATGTACTGTATGTCATGTTAAGTGTGTTATCACCAATGGAAGATAAAGATCTCAATGCCTAACAGACAGAACCTCAGTTTAGGAGTAACATATTCTATGTGTGTTTTCTAGTCCAAGTGATTATCTGACTCCTAACCAAGAAACTTTGTGTTTATAGATGCTTTGAGATGAGTTCCATATTTAATCTAATATAGTAGGAAAGCTGATGACTGTTATGTGTACTAAATTTGATTACACTGGTTTTATTAATAATACCGTACTGCAGTCTTACGATGGTGACTAGTAATTTCGAACTAGAGCTCTTTTATGCCTGCTGCACACGCGCGGAGCACTTTTACCTGTAAACATTGTTAAAGGATGTACAGATCTTAGAACACAGCACATCATGACGGAACAGAAACACTTAAATCTTTCAAGGAAGAGTGGAAGATACAATATTTATGCTTCGAACATGGTGATGAAGTCCAGTGTTTGTTGTGTAAAAAAAAAATATCATTTGCAAAAAAAAGCAAACATAAAACGGCATTATGAGACGCAACATGAAAAGAAAATATAGGCATTATTCAGGAGAAGAGAGAAATAAATTGATTTCGGAATTGACATCGAAGGTAAATTAATTTACATTTGGGTCAGTAGATTGTACCTAGATTCCTTTTATTTCTTTATTTTAAATGTATTGTTGATGTTTTATTTGTTGCTTGTTTCTGGATATTTACTTTTATTAGACTTCGTGTTTCTTTAATTTAGAAATAACATTTTATCTTTGATTCCACTTTAACTTATACTATTACTAAGCTCAAAAAGCTAATTCACTTTTATTCTAATAACTATTTTCAAGATTTTGAGCAAATATGAAATAAAAATTTTGAAAACTTTGATGCAAGGAGCTTTTTTAGTAACGTCAATATAAAATATAGCCTACTTAAAAATATAATTTCAAAACTATTAGACCTAATTGCACCAAATATTGTACAGATGATATTATTATAGATCTGTTTATATAGTTTAAATTTCACAAATTTTGGCCGAAAATTGTGGAAGTTTTAAAAATCATACATATCCCCTTAAATGATTGACCCCAAAAATTACGATGGCTCTCAATATCTTAATTTAATCAATTTGTTTTTTCGTGTTACTTGCATCTCACAAATCACTCTAAGAAAACTCATTACATAATCATGACTGGAGAGTAAGGACTACATTTTCACAATCACACAATCAATATACTTTATTTCAATCAATAGGCCTATTGTCATTATTATTTTTTTCAACAAATACTCAAAAGTACTTAGAGACCACACACGTCGAGCAGGTAGACCCTATTAGTTTCTCCTAACCAATGAAGTGAAGTATTTACATAATAAATACTTGCTTTTAACAAGAAAATGGTTTACATACTTTTCCTATTTCTCTTTTTGTTCCGGAAAAACCCTTCCCTTTGCGATTTGTTTATATATGTACATGTATATTAAACAATTGAATAATTAGCCCTATTACATAGCCAGAAATTTAGTAACGCAAGTTATTGTAATAATTGCTGCCTTTATTCGCTGCATGTGCATGTAGATCCCTGTGTCTACGTTACGACGCTATGTAGTGGATGCACTATGGGCTCGTGATCAAGGTCGAGCTCTTCTACCATGATTGATAGCTAATATCGTCTTATCCCTGCCGTATGACTTATTCATTAGATTTAACACTGTAAATTTAAATTATGGTTTATTTAACGTCGCCTGCAACTGCAGAGGTTATATCAGCACTGCTGGTGTGCCAGAATTTTGTCCCACAGGAGTCCTTTTACATGCCAGCAAATCTACTGACATGAGCCTGTCGCATTTAAACACACTTAAATGCCATCGACCTCGGCCGGAATCGAACCCACAACCTGGAGCATAGAAGGCTATACCAACTATGCTACCGAGGGCGACTTAACACTGTATTAGAAGTGTTTAAAAAGTAATCATATTGTTTATATTTGAGATAATCACACTTGTATCATCTGCAAATAAGATTACCTGGTATAAATCATTCATATGAACTAGAGACAATAATGGACATAAAATTGATCCCCAGGGAACTTTATGTTTAATATTTCTAAATTCTGAGTGAGTAGGTAACTTTCCTATTTGATAAGTAAGATGTAGACCAACGTAAGGTCTCATCTTTAATACCATACAACTTCAATTTTTGTACCAATATAGGCCTACTGGAAAGACTGAGGAATCCCACATTGCATGGCTGCTCTTTTCAGTTATGTTGCTGACATCTTCTTCAATGTAATACCGTAATTATAATAATTGTTATCCATGCTATTACCTGGCCCGCCTATTATAACTACATGATCCCTCCTAGGAAGTTTTGAACTTAGATTCTCTAAATTCTCAACAACATTTTTTAGGGAAGCAGTAGGCTTCCATATACCAGACACTTCGACTTCATCACCCAGTTGCATAGCTACTCTCTAACAGTACCTAATACTTACTTTTGCTGTTATTAACCTTTAAGTTTATGATCGACCTTTACTTGTGTTGAGATGGGCTTGAGGTGTCCTGATTAATATTCATTGCTTCAAGAACACTGAACTTGCTGCTTAGTTTGAGTGATGCAACAACATCTGCAGAGAACCATCTGTCTACTTCTAGATTTGGAATTCTTCGGTTTCATCCATGCGTCAAATCCCCCCTTACTATAAAAATTACTGTCAGTTTACGTTTTTGCGCACAGAGCCCTTGTGTCCATGTCGTTTGAATTTCCTCTAAGCTTGTGATCACAATGGACGATATTTTATGAAATGTTGAAATATAGGTTAATAGCCATGTTATTGTACTTTTCAGCTGTCATTTCAATATCTACATCAATATAATTTCAGTATTATAAAATACAGTGAGGCTACAAAGTGCTAACGAAGGTTCGACATTTGTTCTTAAATCAACCTTCACCCCCCCACCCCCCTTGTGTTCTGGCACATGTTCAAATGAATGCAATCCGAAGATGCTAACTACATGGAGTTACTACGTATTACTCTGTGAAAAGATTTATTAAATCTACATACTTAGACTTCAACAAACAAAATTTGATAACACAATCCCAAGGGAAAAAATGGAACTCTCTGCGTCATAATCCACAATTAATTCCCGATTTACCACGAAAATCGTCTGTAACTGCATTTAGATTGGCAACAGGCCATGACTGTTTGGCCAAACACTTTCATAGAATTGGAATATATCAGTCCCCTAACTGCCCATTGTGCAACTCAAACCAAAAAATGTATTCGGAACACCTCAAAATCTGTGCTTCAGTGGCTGACCATGATAATATCTTTGAAAAATATTGGAGTGCAAGAGGTCAAATGACTTTATTGTCAAACGCCTGACATTAGAAAACAACCGTAACAACAACAACAACATGGACTGGAGGAGGGAGGGGGGCAGATGGAAAAACCTTTGGAGCAAATACCAGTTCTTTGTTAGCACTTTAAATAATCCCAATGTAGTAGATTCTTGTCTCGAGTAAAAAAATAGGTTAACAAAGAAATAGAAAGTCTATAAATAAGAAATACCATAATTTCTAGGTTTTCCAATTTTATCAGTGATGATTTTAAATGTTTTTTCCATGTATAGACTTGTGTCATTTGTTACATCAAGTAGAAAAGGATGTACTTCTAATTCATCAAAGTAGTTCAAGACTGTATCTTCATTGGTGTTAATTTTCCTAAAAACAAAAAACACAACAGACCTTCATGTAGTATATTCTCCAGTCCCTTTAAAGGAAAAGAGAGGTATCATTTTGTAGCTCAAATATGACTAAGATGCAACTCATTTTAATCTACTGACTGTAAGAAAATGTTTATTTTACAAATGAGATTTCGGTGTATACTGCTTCAACACTGTACCTGAATTCTGCAACGCGGCTTATCATATTTTCTTCAGAATAAATATTATTCTTAAATTCTTCTGCTGGCAGATCCATTACATGAGAATATAGCACATCGTCAGTTGCATCCAAACTTATAACATATTCTGAAATAGATATGTAAAAATTGTCAGGAATTTAAGAATATCCCAATGATTGTTTAAGACATCTACATTCGAAACTATTTGATATTCATATCAAATCCATGTACTCAATATTCCCATTACTATTGTTTGCACAGTTCAATTTAAACTTTACTTATATGACGTTGCTCATCATACAAGCAAGAGAATCAGAACCTCTAGCATACACCATATAGATACAGGAATTATTGGAATTATTCCTTGTAGCGCTCATCTGTCCTCTGCTGAGGCATGGACATGACGCCAGCAGCTGACTGCTGGTCAGCCTTGGCCCTTCATGGGCTGTTTGCATCACGGATGGATCAGTACTATTCTGTGAATCGGAAATTACGTCCAACTGAAAAATGTGTTGCTTATATTATTGCGTGTAACATAACCATATCCTTGAATGCAAGCGACCTAGAGTAAGGTCCAATTTTACTACAATAATAGTAGGTATTTTTTTTCTTGGTTATTTAACGACGCTGTATCACTACTGCGTTATTTAGTGTTGAAAGAATTGGTGATAGCAAGATGGTATTTTGGCGAGATGAGGCCAAGGATTCGCCATAGATTGCCTGGCATTCGTCTTACAGTTGGGGAAAACCTCGGAAAAATCCAACCAGTTAATCAGCCCAAGCGGGAATCGAACTCACGCTCGAGCGCAACTCTGGATCAGCAGGCAAATACTCTACTGCCTGAGCTGTGCCGGTGGCTAATATTAGATCCTGGATTATTTAATAAAGTGACAACAGTCTTCTGTTTTCAAAGTACTGGTACCACGAATGACTTTAGAGTTTACAGAAAAACCTTTCATGCCAAAAACGTTACAATTTTTCTCTCCTTGTAGATCTATTATTATAGACGTTTCACATCAAAATGTTCTATTTAAGCAATAATTATTACGGTAGTCATTTATCTTTGTTCAATAATTTCAACAAAAAGCTCTGTGATCAATTCATTCTTGTGAGAAATGTGTGTAAAAGGCACATTCCCGTTACACACAGGCAGTAGTTAAGAGAAAATAAGACAAGATTAAGATTATGAAAGAAAACAAAATCTCCATGGACCAGATTTTATAATCAACTACCGGTATTACAGTAAAACCTCCCTAAAACGAAACGCGATCGTTCCAGAATTTTTTTTTCTGTTTTCACAGGTTTTCGTTTTACAAAGGGTTTAGTTTTGGCGAAACTAAGAATAGACTACTGCAATATGCTCACTGTAGGAAGAACACAATGAAGAAATAATTTGAAATAAAAGTTACTACAGTACATGCAAAGTGAATTTTATTTTCATAAAATTACGTATTGCAGCCTCTCACTTTCCCACTCTCTGCGCCCTAGTTTCTAGGCCCCCACAATTCTTTTAAAGTGCATTGCCGCGACTTTTCTTGAAGGGAACGCTGTAAGATTTCCTTCGCGTCCTGCATCAATTCAGAGTGTAAATTGCGCCCTGAGCCATCGGTTGTGTAACTGAAGTTACGTTTGGTGGAAAATAGATAAACTTCACATTAGACAAATCAATCCTTGGATGGCAGGTAGCATTATCTAAAAACAGTATGACCTTACGACCTTGACATTTCATTGCTCCATTCAAATTATGAAGCCACTCTTCCATGACAGAAGTGGTCATCTAAGTTTTTTTATTAAATCACACAGTTTTACTTTATTCGCACTGTTATTTAACACTGTATTGGCATATTAACACAAAACTCGGAATAAATAAACGGAAATGTGAAACTAAATTGCCACTGCACTACAATTATTCACAGTTTTATTCTACTCGCACTGCTCTTTATCACTGTATTGACACTTTAGCACAAAACTGAGAATAAATGAAAGAAAATGCAAGAGGGTTGGAAGAAGTAACGGTACCTTGACAAGAAGCACAGAATAGTGACATGGTTAGAGAAGCTTCATCCCCAACACCTGACAAAGAATAGCGAAAGTCTTCCAGATCACAGTCACACAAAAAAATTATGTCATGCTTCGTACAGTATTGTCGCAAAATTAAAAATGGTTTGAAAGAATTTAGCAACAGTTACACTTAAAATTATCCGTTTGTCAGGTTTTTTACCTAAATGGTGCCCAAAAATGATTCTGTTTTCGCGTTAGGCAGTTTTCCGTTTTAAAGTATTATTTGACTTAGGAAATCATTCCATTCTCAAATTTATTTCTCGTTTGTGCAGGTTTACTTTTTATAGAGGGTACGTTTTAGCAAGGTTTTACTGTATATACATTTAAAATATAAAACAAATGAGAGGCAATATAAGAATTACACAGAAATTAATGAAACACAAACAAATTCTAAAAACTTTTTCTATTTGCTTTAAGAGAACTTACATATACTGTAGGAAAAATGTGTTATCAATAACAATGATGATCACACTAGCAGGATGAAGAAATTAATCATATGAGAGATATTGAACTCTATGTAGAAGCGTAAATTTCACCTGGCATTATTTTCTTGTTGAAAGATACTTCTCCACCTCCCTCTTCTTCTTCCTCTGCCGTTTCTTCTTCTTCATCATCTTCTGCTTGGAACAGAGCTCTCGCATTTTCTATCGTTGTAGGATATCCATCCAAAACATAGCCCTGGTTTTGGCATGGGTTTGATATCATTTTCTCTTTCAGAAACCTATATAAAACACACGAATGACGATTATCATTTTGTACAAAAATCAATGTAGAGTAGTAGAAATAGTTAAGCTGTAATAATTCAGATGAGCAGTTTATAAGTTTCGAAACACTGCTACATCGGTTGGCAGTCCGAGCCTCATGCAATCACTGTCATTCACTTCCATGAAAATCAAGATGTTCTTCCTACCTGCAATCAGTCGTGAGTGAGATTTTAATGGAATAGGCGATGGTTGTCAGTAGTGAGTGAGATTTCATTAGAGAGAACAGTAGTGTTGTGCAATTGTGAGATACACATTGCATTGTTGTATATTCATGTTGAAGACGTATCTCAAATACAGAAAGTTTTGTGGCAGAATAAGATAAGTATTTAGACTAAATTTCCTGGCAGCCCAGTTCCAACACGAAAAGCAATATTAAAGTTAGTAGATAATTACTATTTAATACGAGAAAAATTCGTACCGGCACCGGGAATCGAACCCAGGACCTCTCAGCTCTGCGCGCTGAGCGCTTTTTCAACTGAGCTATGCCGGGACACTATACATGGCGCCGGCCGAACCTCTCTCGTAATGCTTTTTATGGCCTTACTACCTGCATTTGAGACGCTACACGTCATATATGCAGGAGCGCATATTTAAATGACTTTATGGCCATATAGTAGATGAGTTTAATAAAACAGGTTCTGTAGCTAACCAGAGAAGAAAAATGTGCTTACAGAAGAAAAACGTCAGCTTGTGTTCCATTGTTTTCAATTATACCAATTGCTCTAAACATGTCATTGCGGCTTAAATGATGACGTTCAGCATTCATTTCTACTATTTTTTAATGTTTTACACTGTTGAAGTTACCCGAATTCTCCGTTACAAATGAACTAATTACCCTATCTGATGCACTAAAATTTCAATGTAATAATATAAATAAAACAAAACACTGGTTGCAATGGTGTCCGGTGCATAGATAAATGAATAAATCCCTTATATGTGCCCAATACTTAGTACTTATTTGGGTTTGGAAAGAATTTTATTAATAAAATCATCTGTTCCTTAGACAATTTTGATGTGTGTATATCGAATCTAGCTCTTTATTACTAATTTAATCTAATCTAATGTAACTTCCGGATAATGGTTACTCCCGCTTCCAAATCTTGGCCTTCTTTAAAATACTGTGCCAGTACACATCTACTGGTATGTTATTTCTTAGAATATTA
The DNA here is from genome assembly GCF_040183065.1 of Periplaneta americana. NCBI lineage: Eukaryota > Metazoa > Arthropoda > Insecta > Blattodea > Blattidae > Periplaneta > Periplaneta americana. The sequence goes on from NC_091133.1 coordinate 20,239,721, forward strand.
GTACTGTACCGAAAATACACCTCACCTTATTACATAGTTTTCATCAAGCTGACCATTATTTTCTTGTATATTAGCCTCTATTTCCGCCAATAAATCGGATATTTCCTCAAAATTGTCTTGTTCTTCTTCTTCCTCTTCTTCTTCTACTTCTTCCTCATCTTCTTGGTCCTCATTTAATTTTTCTTCTTTATCTTTTTCTTTAGCTTTTTCCACTTTTTGTTTCTGTAATGTGATGTGCAACATAGGGTAGGTGAAAGAAATTTTAAAATATATAATTTTTTATATACTTTAAATAATAATACTAATACTAAATTGCAAGAAAAAATTACTACACTAACATAAAAGAAAAAAGTTGTACTATTCAAGCTTTACATTTACAGAACTTTATTTGACAATGAAAAGTAAGTATGCATTGGAATTATTATTAATGTAGAGAGAGATAACAAAAAGTTGTATAAAGATGTAAAAAGATGTATAAAAAGTAATAGCTGCACTTTTTAAGAGTTACCATGAAGATACAGCCCACTAATCAATCCAAAGAAGATAATATTAATTTATGTATGCTAATAATTTTAATTTTAATCTTAATTTGCATTAAAATAAATATGAACCTTGCAAAAATTTACAAACCAAGAAGGAGTTGTTGATTTCGACAACCATAATATTGATAAAAATGTATAGGCCTACATTAATTATCGATACCAGTACTTTAAGATTTACTAGAATTATTTGAATACAGTAAGATTAGATTTCTATTAAACTGATTTCAGAAGTATCAGTACCGGTATGATTTTAATTTTAGTTCGCTTGTATATACATTTATTACAGTAACTTATTGGTGCTGGTACCAAAAAAAGTCATTAAACTACTAATTAATTACCAATTTCTTTAATGTGTTAATATTTATGATTTACCTTGTTTTACTAGTTAAATCATAAATATTAACACAGTAAAGAAGTTCTTAATTAATCAGTGATATGTAAGTATTAAAGGTGTATATAGAAAAATGAAGAATCATGACGAAACAAGTTAATTAAACTAAATGAATTTATTTCAAAATAATCGTGAAAGTAATATATTATATATAATTATTTTTCAATAACGTTTTAATACTGCAATTTATATTGACTCTAAAATACTAGTACCGGCACTTTTAAAGTAAGATATTTTAAGAAAATCTACTTTATATTCTTATTCTGAGATGAAATAAGAGAATAATAGTGGCATAAAAGTAGTACAAAATAAAAAGGAATTAAACTTAGGAAGAAGAAGCAGTGAAAAAATAGGTAGAAATGACTGGAGAATGAGAACATAGATTAAAGATTGTATTCAATAATGATAGCCTTTCTGAAAATGTTTCAATGTATTCTTTACCAATTCAGCAATAGCTGCCTGTACAACATCTTGAATACATAAATAATGCAATTGGTAATATGAGCACAATCGTTTTGCAATTATTGTCTTTCCTACTGCAGGTGGTCCATGAATAAATATTTTCAAAGGCTGAAACACAGAACAGAGTTACATTTAGCTATATATCTCCCTTTGTTGTAATTTCAGTTATATCTGTAGAGTACCGGTATATTTCTGAAATTGAATTTATGTTCTTGAAGTTATGACGACACTTACAGAGCATATTTCTGATGTAATTTTGAGTAGATAGAGGTTTGATTATTAATAATAATAATTAATTAGGTACTGTGTTATAACATTTAAAATCATAATTAACAAAGAAACAATAAAATTACATTAGCTAAGTATAAAAAACCGGTGTAATGACAATGGCACATACTTTCTCGTATACATTTTAGGCATTTCGCAATAATTCACTTGATTGTATAGCACTCCCATGCTTATACAATCTGGCTTTGTTTCATAAATCTGAATATCTCCGACCTTGATTCACAGTGATATACTTCCCAAAATTATTATAAATACGTATGCTATAAAGCTTTCATGGTGATCAATGTGGTGCGAGGTTTTTAAGTAATTGCACTATGTCTTATATGTAGACATTCAATGTTTCGGAGCTACATCAGGGAAGGTAGCAGAAGGGAATGGGGAAATCTGTCTGTTGGATTCATCATCAAGAGCTGTTCTTTAGTCCTTCTCTAATAATGGAGCCAACTTGTAGCTCCGAAACATTGGATTTCTTTACATCTATGGTACAGTAGAAATACCCAATTACAGTATCTCTCGCACTATATTGTAAATGTGATTCATGTTAATATGAACTTTTTTTTTACAATAATCGTAGGAAATAATTCTGTAAGTGCCAAAAATTTTGTTTCATATGATAAAAAAATGTTTGTACTGATAACATAATATATTTGTTACCATATGTCGAAAATCGAATTTTAAAATTGATAAAATTATATCTCATTATCATTATTAGTTCATTTTCAATTATGTCACAGTTACTCTTACTAACCCAGTAAATATTCCTTGGTGTGAGATTTCGATCTTGAAAGAAATCATAGACAAACAAAATAATGTTAAGTGATACCGGTAGTGCAACAGTTGGTGAAAATGTAAGAGCTTGATCGAGAAGTGGAATGTCCAGAGCTCACAGTAACTTGCACACTAGCCATCCTGATGCAGACTATCTTTACACACGCATGATCTTACATAGAGACGAATAAGCTTTCTTTAAATATGAAAATAACAGATAAAAATAGATACAATAATTACCTCCAAATTCTTCTCAGAAAATGGTAGAAATTTTGCTGCAGATGCTGTTTTATAGTACCTATATTATATGGTGTTAAATCAACAGAATATAGAATAGAGGCCATACATCACAGTTTACCTTTGATTGAGGTTCTGGCTGATATGTATATATATTATCGGGTAGTACATCTCACTTGACAATATGTCTCAGAGGAAGAACAATAAATTGTTTGTATACAACTGAAGTCTGATTAGTGTAATATGTTACTAGCCAGGGACATATGCAATGGAGGGGGAAAGAAACTGTGAATATTCTGTGCAAGTACTCACCTTCTTCGTGACGCAAGTCAGCATTATTTGTGAGTTTTTAAAATACTCCACACACAATTCTGCAATAGCATATTGCATTGCAATCTTTTCCTTTATTTGTAGCCCCTTGTTATTACATTATTTCATATATTTGAAATTATGGAATTTGCTGGAATTAGCAGAGAGAATGGATTGCTAAAAATCAGAATGACCTAGTGGTAGTAGTAGTAATGCTGACAATAATGGTAAAGGTTGTGATGCTGTTGGTGACAATGGCAATGACAGTAATAGTAATAGTATTAGTAATTGTGGTGGTGGTGTTGGCAGCGGTGGCAGCAGTAGCGGTGGCAGTGCCGGTGGTGGTGGTGGTGGTGGTGGTGGTGGTGGTGGTGGTATAAATGGTAGAGATGATTATATTAGTATCTAGGTACTTAGTGTTGGAGTTGGTAGAAGTGGTAATGGTGGTGCTACTGGTAGTAGTGGTTGTGTTGCTGCTGGGAGTCATGACGATAATAGTAGTAGTGATTGTGGTACTCTGTAGTGGTAAATGTAGTGATGTTAGTGGTAGAAGTTGTAGTGGTGTTAATAGTGAAGTTGTGGCTGTGGTGCTGGCTGGTGATGGTGGTGGTGATAGTGGTAGTCATGGTGGTGTTGGTGATGTAGATGGTGGTAATGGTATTAATACTGGTAGTGGTTGTGGTGTTGGTAAAGTTGATTAAGGTGGTGTTGGTAAAGATGATTAAGATGATGTTGGTAGTGGTGGCGGTGAGAACAACAATGATTTGGTTTTGTTTCCGAGAAAATAATTATGTGAACTCATTTTATATTGACAAAGACATTATTGTAATTATTTGGTAGACCATCAGTATAAAATTTTAATTTAGAGAGAGAAGAATCCAAAAAGGATAGCTGCCCTTGAAAAAGGGGTACTGAGCGGTAACAGCACTTAAATTAATTGTAGATCAACAATATTATATTTTAAATTTAAAATTTATTTTTATTTTACTTTTATTTAATTTATTTTTGGGGGGCAGCTATTCTCGACATGAATAATTTATTTTTCATATATAGAGCTGTACAGATGGTTATTTACAATTAACAAGGAATGTCTTAAAACATTAATGGCTATATCTTGAAGTTCCAAAAGATCGATATGGAAACGATGAAAGAAATTTATACAAAATCTTGATATAGTGTCCCTTGCACTAAAGAGCAAGCCAATTACTTCCCAGCGACAAACGGGTATGCGGTATTTCTCTTCCAGATGAGGAAAGCAGGGTTCATAATGAAATATATTCTTAGTACTGATGAAACTTCCAAATTTGCAGAATCTTGAATAATAGTAGGTCGATTAGTAATTTTACTAGGATACAAATGGAAGTCCTACAAACGTATACACTTTCAAAACAGTAGTGAATTACTTGCAGCATTCACTTGCAGAATCATGTTTAGAACAAAATTGTACTACACACACTTACCACTCTAAACTATATTTCACTTTTGACATGATTCACCAGTACTTAAAGTGGGCTGGTTTGAGCTGGGTATGCACACAAAACCTGGGAAACTAGCTGATATGACATATCATCAATAATGCTATACTGATAAAATGGGAATTTAATTCACCTTTATATAAGATCACCAACCATCCTAAACAGTTCATTTTATTTAGTTTACATTTAATTAGGCTACATATTATGGATAATATGAAAGCTCTTTTACATAATTTTAATGAGTGACTTATTCTTTAAATAAACGTACCTAACAAGATGTGAGTACCGGTAAATTTCTATTAGTCTAATTTTTCAATTATGTTATGTGCTAAGAGATTATTTGTAGCTTTTATTAAATGAAGTTTTTAAATAGGCCGTATGTTATTTCTTACATCCTATTCTATTTTTAAATGAATTTTTCTAAATAATTATTTATTTTCTTGAAAATACCACCACCACTCTTTTTGTATTTACTCATATTAGTTGCAAACCGTCAGTCACTTCCTTTAGCAACTTTAAGCACTGTAATAAACGTAAATGAAAGTAAACCTTTAAAAAAACCTATACTGGTAGCTTAATTAATTCCATGCAGCTCAAAGAGGAAGGAAGCACAGGGTAAACTTTACTTTCTGCCTGTTATTCAGTTCTCCAACGATCCGTCAGTGTCCACTTCTTGATCATGCTCTTTTTGACTGAAAATTCATGTGAGGAATGGCATCAATAGTTTAACTATAATACAATAAACTAGTTCAGTATATATTTAATTTTGTTACTTTAGAATGAATATTTAAATGCATACTGTAACTTACCTTTAACTTGTTGGCTTCTCTGTATTCTGTTACAATTTGTTGAATGTTGTCAACAAAACCGAGTTCTGAAACCCATTTCAAATCCATATTTTCCACTATGTACATAGGTTGCATATTCAGATTTACTGTCAGTACGTCATACAGTTGTTGCTAGAACATCATAATTCATTAGAATACCGGCACCAGTACAACAATAAAAAATAAATGAAAAGAGAATCAAGCCAGATGAAACGTGAAAGCTTTTTTCGTTGAACATATCATAAAAATTATGCTAATATGATTATTTTACTCACTGATATTTCTGGAATCAGGAACGCCTCTTCTTTTTGTATATTTCTACATTCTCCGTTTGCAAGAGTTGTACTGATAACCTAAATAAAACGAACACTAATTTTCATAAATATGTCAATAAATATGTACCCTATTTATATATATTTTTTTTTTATCAGACGCCACTATAGTGTCTTACCTTTCAATTATTGATTTTTGTAGTAAAACTTTTTTTAGTTGGTTATTTAACGACGCTGTATCAACTATAGTAGAGTGCCAGAAACTCGACTCTCGAAAACTCGACATTCCGTATAACTTGACATCCGTAGAAGCTTCTCTATTTTTTTTCTCATAGTGGATAAATCATGAAATACGAGTATGTTTTTCATTTTATTTCACTACTTACACTGGGCGAGTAATATGACTAAAGGCAGTAATTTTTTTAACATTCTATAGTGTAATACACAATAATAATCCTGGCGACAAGTGACTTGTATGGGGAACTCCTACCTATCCCAGGTAGCAGCTTTAGAAGATGGGACAGCTCGCATCATCACTCACTGCATTTCTTTCTATTTTTGTCGGGGTGGATTTTCCACCGAAAAATGAATTGTAAAGATTGAATGATATGTAATACCTGCACGAGTTTCTTCCAGTTAAACTTTCCTTGGATTGTACTTGCCATTTCTAAGTGAATTGTTGTGCGGAAAAGGTTTCATTTGAGTGCTGTATTGTCTTACCAGTGAAAATGTCGAGTGAGAAGAAAACAAAAAAAATGTGACTATTGAAATGAAACAGGATGCGTTAAAGAAGCTGGATAAAGAGGGAAGTGTAAATAAAATTGCAATGGACTTAGAAAAGATTCCGGGTTGCGAAAAAGCTACTGATGATGATGTTGGAGAATGGATGGGGCGGGATGAAAATGACGAATTACTAGGCGACAGTGAAATAGTTGCAGTGGTGAGAGAGAGGGAAGAGAAAGATGAAGAGGAATCAGAGGACGAAGAGATGAAAGAGAATGGAAATAAAAAGATGACACCTAGTGAAGGATTAAAGTCTGTTGAAGGAATGTTGCGTAATTTCGAGGAGCAAGATGCATCTCCAATGGACATTCTATTCCTCCGACATCTTCGTGATAAAGCCATCAGAAGAAGGAACGAGTGAGAGAGACAAACCATCATCACAAGATTTTTCTCCAGTAAAGACTAAATTTCATGTACATGTAAGTTTTTAAATTCTTTTTAAAATCAAATTGTTTTAGATTAGATTTTACATTTTTTTTCGGCATCTATATGTTAAAAACTTTCATTTTTTTTTAATATACTGTATCCTGAAATAATATGTTTTATATAACTCTTTTACAAGTCTGTGAAACTCGACATTTTCGTAACTTTACACCCTCTCAGTCCACATTAAGTCGAGTTTGTGAGACTCTACTGTACTGTACTGTTGAAGAAATTGGTGATAATGAGATGGTATTTGGCGAGATGAGGCCGAGGATTCGCCATGGATTATCTGACATTCGCCTTACGGTTGGGAAAAACCTCGGAATAAACCCAACCAGGTAATCAGCCCAAGTGGGAATCGAACCAGCGCCCAAGTGCAACTCCGGATCAGCAGGCAAGCACCTCCTTAGCCGACTGAGCTACGCTGGTGGCCAGTAAACCTTTTTGTTGCTTCAAAATATGAGTAGTCACTTTATATTAAAGTAATGTAGAATAGGCCTACTTATGAGTATAATGTTACCGGTAACAGGCATTCATTGTAATTGTTTCTGCCACTTCCTTTTATGTGGTATCATCTTCTCATAATAATAATAATAATAATAATAATAATAATAATAATAATAATAATAATAATAATAATAATAATAATAGCATCAACGTTATAATCATCATCAACATGAAATCATTTCATAATATTTATATACGTGTTATAAACTCATAAATTATTGACTTAATTTCCATTCATACACTAATTATTTAAGTATGGTGGTATTGCTTTTAATGCAAATGCATTTAGTATTGTAATAGTATTTATTTACCTTCATAATTTTCTTCAATTTGGACACCACCATTTCAATAGCTAGTATGTATCTTTGTTTTTTAGGGAACTTCTCCAAGATATTATGCAGAACACTGTAATTGAAAACGTTAGTTAAAAAATGCGTTGATATTCATTCATTAACCGGAGACTGATTTCTACAGACTGGATTATACTGCATTTGTATGAGCACTAGAAGTCTGCTACACACGAAAAGGATAGTACAGTAGACTCTTGCTAATCCGATCATTTCTTGCACAGAGAGGTACCAGATTAATGAGAGTGCCGGATTATTGAGAATGCTTAAAAATGTCATTAAATATAATGTTATAAGCTGAACCAACCATTTCACTTGCACTTCTAAATCGAAACTAGAACGTTCCACATGTGACCAGCACATGCATATGTACCGTATATAAATATATACGTGTATAAGTAATATAGTGTAACACATGGCACCAGTGCAAATTTCCCAGAAGTGACAGGAAGTGCATTCAAAGGAGGGCGGATTACTGAGGGTCGAATTAGCAAGAGTTTAGTACGCGTACCACTAGGACATGAGACACTGCTGGGTGGTACTTAAAGTATGAAATAAAAATATAAATTAACATAAGATATAAAGAAATAGCTGTTTTATCTATATTGTATGCAACACTCCATTGAATAAATTAAAAAAGTCACTGTTTCTTAATTAAACACGAATAAATAAAGCACTCAGTTATTGGTATTGAATCACAGAAACGTTTATTCTGGTCCTAGGACAGTGAGACATGACATTTTCCCATAATAAATTTAGCTAATGGTAGGTCTACAGCTAATGTCCTAAATTAAAAATATTGGTACGTCATTGAAGAAAGGATGAGAACATCTGGTCTAGTGTATATCATCCTCTACCTATTGACTGTTTTCCATCAGCTTTTATAGTACTCGATGAGTTGTGTATACTTCAGTGTTTGGTACGGCATTTACATTTTTAAAATTATATCCATTTCTGAGCTTAGGATATTGCGAAAGGTGAAGTGGGGGGAGACTTTCAACTTCTGCAGACGAGCAACCAGAAAGCATGACTACGAACAGTGTTTGTTTTTCCAGTCTTGGATAGCCGAAATGAAAAGTTCGGTGTCTAGAATAATTTGCAATTGGTTTCCTTTGTTGAGTGTTGTAAATGGTTTGTTTACAGTTTTATTGATACTACTATAGGTTATTAATTTGAAGGGTCAAATAATAGTACCGGTATTATTTTTGTGACATATTTTATTTGGGTTTCTTACCACTTTCTCATTTACGTACGAAATATGAATAGGCAGTAAGATTGTAATGCAGCAAGAAAAATCGATTTTGAAATTTTCACTGAAATGCTCGTTTTCAGCATCCCTGATACCGTACCGAAAAAAGTTGTTTTTGTTCATGCCATCTGTCTGTCTGCAGTGTGTAGGCCTACAGAAATTTATAATAAACTACTGACCGTGAAATCTTGTTCAAATTCAGTACTGGTCTTTGCAAGTCAATTTATCCAGTAATGACGCACATTCAACTTTTTTTCTTTTTTGTTAAAAGTTAATGGGTTTTTATTAAAAAGCAAAACATATAATGAAATATCAGAGGACATTATTCATGATTTTTCGTAATACGCAGAATAAATTGACAATTTGCCTTCTGTAAAGTTCATATCAAACAATAAAAAATGTTTTTTTAGAGGAATTAATTATTACACGTGTATGTAGAATTATTTCTACTTTTGGTCAAGAATTTAGTCAAAGTTTTCATCTTCTCTGGCCAGATAATTTAGCAGTTTCAAGCATGCACGATAAGAACAAACTGGAAATATCTAGGCCTACCTACATAGCATTGGCAACTCATGACCAATTTTCTTGGTGGTCCAAATAATTCGGGAAAATTAATATTCTTTTGCACATTATTAAAATTACCTTAAATACACTGCACAACTGCAGCTTTGGAATGCAGAATCTATAGGCCATAGGTAGGGTTGTGATTTTTTTTGTAATTAATGAAATACGAGATGTATTTGAAAACTTTATAGTATTTGGGGGGGGGGGACAAACAAACACAATTCTCACGAAGGTAATCTAGAAAATAATTGACATTTAATTGATCCAGTTCCTGAGTCTGTCTTTGACCCGTCTGTGTACCACACCAAAGACTTCTCAGGAAACTTTGAAATTTTTTTTTTCCAATGTTCAGAGTCAATGATGACTCCGAAATTCTTTGTATAATGTCGAAAAGAATTAATACCAGTATGGTCTGACTCCATTAACAGTATGTCATCTGCCATAAATCTCTTGAATTCCAGCAAACCTGACTCTACATCTGAGAATATCAGTTGCTTAGAATGTTGCAGTCTGTAGAGAACCGTTCTCACTTCCTCCATTACTACAGTGTCTAATGGAGTCAAGTTTAAGAGTGCTTCCATAGCTGCAGTGGAGTCATTTTCATGGCTCCCATTACAGCCATACAGGCTGTTCTTTGAATTCTGCATAGCTTGACTTTGGAGTTGTACTGAAGGAGACTTTTTCCACCAAACCAGAGCTCCATAAAATATGAATATTAAAAAATATGCCCAGTAAACTTACTTTTGGAATGCCCCTCGTGTATATATTATTACAGATCTACAGTATAATTAAGAAGTAGCCTATACCACTAATGTACCTTGCAAGATCCATTATATGTATTAATGGGATTAAATTTTTTCCGGGCAGAATGACTGGCAATGAAGGTGGATTTTCCCAAGCCATCTTGAAAACAGCATGCAGAATATCTTCTTCCTTTCCATAGGTAACACCTGTAGCTATCACTAGTGTCTTGAACTTTTCCTTATGCTGAAGAGAGTACATTTCTGACATTAAGTCACAAAAATATATATCAATGCAATATATGTCGTAATTTTTCACATAAAGTAAACTCCGATAATAGGAAGAACAACAACATTGAAGCACTTTATTGGCAAGTTAGAGAAAGAATGATGCCTTTGACAATGACGATGATGACAACAACAACATTTTTCACATAAGTGTCACCATATGATTATATTAACAAACATTTTCATAATTATTACTGACTGCCCACTCCTTCTGACAGTTAATATTCAAATTTTAACATTATTATGCACTTTTGTTCTTTAAGAATATATTGTAGGTCAACTTACACCAATAACATTAATGATAATGAGAATGACAAACCAATAATATTAATGATAATTACAAAGACTATATTAAAGTGCTTATATATATTCTTGCCATTCAGCAATATTTTACTAAGTTACTACGTTAATGCGTATTATTATATGAAATTAAACCTCCACAGTGGTTCAGTTCTAGAGCGCTGGACTTATAAGTCAGGGAGTCCAGGTTCAAATTCTGCTCTACTCCAAATTTATAACTTGTGTTGGGCAAGCCCGTGGTCCAGGCAACACAGGAATTTACTCTGTGCACTTTGGCACAAGATAATTTTAATGTACAATTAATAAATTAATAGAATTGAAAGTTAAATTCTTCAAATAAATAAACTACCAAAAGCTACAATAAATAACAAAATACATAATAAATTTCAATTTACAAAGACATCATCTAAAAGATAAAATAAATAACAAAGATTAAATAAAACAAAGATACATAATGAGATTACATTAAAAAAAATTATCATGAGGTGATTTCTTACGAGAGCAATTGATCCTTTAAGAACCAAGAGACTTTATCCTAGTTATTCTGGATACCAGTACTTGTAGTTCGTATTATTAGGGTAAAGAATTATGTGTAACAGATAATAAAGGCACGTATTCAATTTTATGGCTTTAATGTAAAAAAATCAGTAATTTTGAAAGGCATGGACTGAAGCAAAAGAAGGATGTTCTATGTTTAGGGTGGACTCTGTGATATGGTGTTGTGAATGAGTATGGACAAATTTTGAAAATGAGAAGCCAAATAGCTTGGGTTAGAGTTCTGAAGAATATTGAAGAGTAAGGTGAGAGAATAAATAGTTTCTTTGTTCTTTGAGATGGACGTAGGACAGCATATCAAGTGAAAGTGAGATACGGGCAGATCTACGAATGTTGCAAATAAATCGAACACATGCATTATGAACACACTGTAATTTTTTTGTCAGTCACACGTTAAGGTCGGTTAGGAGAGTACTGGTATCACAGTAGTAATCAAAATGAGACATCAAGAGCGACTGTACTAAATTCTTCTTGAGTGCTAATAGAAGGAAATTTCGGATTCTTCACACTTGTGTATATCATCATATGATGATATGAAAGGGAAGTTAGAGTAAAATGAAAGGGTTGGTGGAAGTAAATTTGTGAAGTTGAGAGAAACAGAACCTCAGGAGAAACTTTCAGCCTCCAATCTTGTCTACCACACGTATAACTCCAGTCAACCAAATCGCACAATACTACCACATATGCAGAATTACATCACTAATTACAACTACAGCAAAATAGAAACAGACATAAAAATCCTACGTATTGAACCGAAAAACCGGAAATTAAATACAATACTATTTGACACTACTGATCATAAACGCACCCACCACAAAGGCACCATGAGAAGAAACCGGAATCGAGCAAGGACCTTGCTAGTAATCTGAAGATGGCCAAATCGAAACTAATCATTAACTAAAGTAAATAAAATTATTATATAGTTTCAAATTAACATAGGAAAGTTGTTTATATAACAAATTGACCACATTTTAAGTGATAAAAGTGCTAAAAGTGTGTAATCAAGATGAACAGATAAAATATTTTACAAAGCATACATTACCTTTTTTCCCATTTGCATGACTTCTTTCTCAAGTGCAATATGATCCTTATAATTTGGATGTGGCTTCCTCTTACGAAAATCTGTCTCAACGAAAGGTTGCTCAAGATCATCCTATATAAAGCATACATGTGTATTTTAATCGATAGTGATATTAGATAATTTACAATTATTATACTCATATTTTATGCTTACTCTCATTGCATCACAAAATGCCTTGAACTTTTTAGGAACTGGTACCCAATACATTTTTCTTCTTTATCAAAAGAAAGATTTTGAGCAGAGTTGTATTTCATTATATACAATTGAACTTGGTTAAAAAATTTTTTTATTTTAATTATTACAGGACTGCTTTACAGCGAGAATCCTCCTCAGGGGACACCGCCTTGAAGTAACACTGTCCATGTGGGTGGGGAGGTTTGCGTGCTCCAATGAGGCTAAGGGATATGGCAGCCATAGCTTACTACTGGACAGGTCTCAGCTGAGGTGCAGACTGAGTGTGTCCTACAACATCCTGTCTGCCTTATTCCAATTGTGTACCAAAGCCAAGGTGTAAGGTATCGAGCTGAAGACTGAATGGCACTGGAATACTTAAATATTCAGTGTTGTGAATGATCGTCTTGGGGTACCAGCCGAACCTCTTTGTACTTAGATCTTCTGCTTCAACATGGGGGTTGGGGGCAGTGACTTCAGTTCCTCCATTCTCGTGGGAACAATATTTACCCAGAGAACAAAACAACCAGAATGTTCTCTAATGGGAGATTCCAGAGAAGAGCATGGTTAGGGATCTGGAAATGGATCAACTCACATTGCAGGGGTTCAGTTTTGGGAATCTGAGAATCCAGAGAGCTTTCTAACAGGGGACTCTAGAGAAGAACATGGAGAGGAATCTGTAAACGAATCAACTCACATTGCAGGGGCTCGGTTAAGGGAACCTGAGAATCCAGAGAGCTCTCTAACAGGGGACTCTAGAGAAGTGCATAGTGAGGAATCTGGAAATGGATCAACTCACATTGCAGGAATTCAGTTAAGGGAACCTGAGAATCCAGAGAACTCTCTAACAGGAGACTCTAGAGAAGAGCATGGAGAGGAATCTGGATATGGGTCAACTCACATTGCAGGGGCTCAGTTAAAAGAATCTGAGAATCCAGAGAGCTTCCTAACAGAGGACTCTGAGGGAGAGCTAAAATATGATTCTGCCATGTCAGGGACCTCACAAGGGGAACCAGAACATAGCAGAAGTGAAGAAGCTTTGATAAGGACTCTAGCCGAAAAGGTGAGCACCCTAAAGCTTAAAAATAAGTCCAAAATTGAAGCAACTCTTCTGTGGAGCAGGCCAGGTAACATTTACTCTAATGGGATCTGGCGCAGAAAAGCAGAAGAAGAGGAATTAGAGAGGCTTGCGGATGGAAGATAATATCTTTGCTATTTATTGTGTGCAGACAATCTTCAACACAGTATTTATGTCTTTAGGGTTCTTAGCCGGAATTTGCTGTCTGGAAGGAAACATATCGCCCTAATGCACGAACCATGGATTCGTGAGGGCCGTATTATAGGTCTGAATACACCAGGCTTCTCCATTTTTCGTGGTGGTGCAATAGATAGGCCTAGAACATGTATCTTTATTAAGGATATGAAAGCTTGGACAATACACAGTTCTGTTCTCAGGATATTGTGGCTGCCCTGGTGAGTTTTAAAGAAGGGAAATACTGATAGACAACTTGTTGTATGCTCGGTATATTTTACTTATGATTCCGAAGACCTTCCACCTCTTAGGGAGTTTGAGGACCTTGTTACTTTTGTAGAAATGAAGACCTTGACCTGGTAGCAGGGTGCGATACCAATTCCCATCATGGGATATGAGGTAGTACCAATACCAAGTCGACCTGGTTGGGAAGTTGGTATAGCGCTGGCCTTCTATACCCAAGGTTGTGGGTTCGATCCCGGGCCAGGTCGATGGCATTTAAGTGTGCTTAAATGCGACAGGCTCATGTCATAGATTTACTGGCATGTAAAAGAACTCCTGCGGGACAAAATTCCGGCACATCCAGCAATGCTGATATAACCTCTGCAGTTGCGAGCGTCGTTAAGTAAAACATAACATTTCAATAACATAACCAATACCAATGTCAGAGGCGAAGCTCTTCTTAATTTCCTTAAGCACAACGGATTTGGAAATCCTAAATAACTGATTCTCGGCTGACTTGGAGAGATCATATTGAGTACAAGGTGACTAAAACCTGCAATTTTTTTGTGGGCTGTCAAAGAACCTTTGGTAAGAGTTAGGGACTCGGCCCCAAAGTGGTATGTTGGCCCTATATCTCTATCGTTAGCCTTCTTCACCTTTGCATCTTTAATTTGGTAACCTGGTGTGTTGACACATACCACCAAAAATAAGTTAAATAAAATCCAATGCTTGGCGTGTTTGGGAATAACAGGGGTGATGCGCACTATTCCACTTAGTGCCCTTGGGACACTATTGGGCCTGTTTGCTCTGAACATGATAGTTCAGAGAGAGGCCAGAGTGGCTGCGCATAACTCTGGAGTTTGGGCTGCTGGTTCTTTAAACATTCGTGGAAAGGGCATTTGGCTTCAGAACTCTTCAGAAGTCACAGCCAGTTCTTGCGATGGGATGTGACTTTATATGGCATAAATATAATTTTGAGTTGTTATAGGCCTACATGGTTGTTTTTCTACCCAGGGAAGAGTGAACTCGTGGTCCAAGGGCTCCTAACCACAGGGACTGATATGGTATATGGATGGATCCAAGACTTATGAGGGGACCAGAGCTGGCATTCATGGGCTTAAGACGAGGCTATCTTATTCTCTGGATTGCTACACTACGGTGTTCCAGGCCGAAATATTTGCTATTTTGGCCTGTGCATATCATTTATTAGAAATGCCTTGGCTTAAGGGTCGGATTTGTATCTGCTCTAATAGCCAGGCAGCTTAAAGGCAGTCAAAACAGTGTCCAACAGATGAAGGTGTTCTGGATATAATCGATGAAGATCTGAAGAAGCGAGATAGAATTCATGACCATATTATTCATTTGCTACTCATGGTGCACTATACAGCAATATTCTCATCGTGAAGGAGCAATTCATGAGAAATATTAGGTTTCTCAGGGCACGAGTAAGGATTATTTTGTGAGTTTACATATGTACCTGTAAGTAGAAGGAACAAGCCTCGACAAAGATACTATATCTCTGTTATGTAGGGTCTACATTATTCAGAATTTTAATTATGCAAATCTAATCTTTCAGGTAAAGCTTCCTGTAAAGCAGATTTGAATAATTTCAAGGGAAAAATTGTTCCGGGGCCGGGTATCGATCCCGGGACCTCTGGTTGAACGTACCAGCGCTCTGCCAACTGAGCTACCCGGGAACTCTACCCGACACCTTCTCAACCTTTCCCTTTATATCCACACAACTCGCGTGGGCTGACGAAACGCCAGAGACCCACATTGAGTGCACACAAACTCTGTGTGACTTGAAATTGTGATTTTCTGTTAATGTACACAGTGACGTATATATTATGCAAATCTAATCTTTCAGGTAAAGCTTCCTGTAAAGCAGATTTGAATAATTTCAAGGGAAAAATTGTTCTGGGGCCGGGTATCGATCCCGGGACCTCTGGTTGAACGTACCAGCGCTCTGCCAACTGAGCTACCTGGAACTCTACCCGACACCGTCTCAACTTTTCCCTTTATATCCACACAACTCACGTGGGCTGACGAAACGCCAGAGACCCACATCGATACCCGGCCCCGGAACAATTTTTCCCTTGAAATTATTCAAATCTGCTTTACAGGAAGCTTTACCTGAAAGATTAGATTTGCATAATATATACGTCACTGTGTAAGTTAACAGAAAACCACAATTTCAAGTCACACAGAGTTTGTGTGCACTCAATGTGGGTCTCTGGCGTTTCGTCAGCCCATGCGAGTTGTGTGGATATAAAGGGAAAAGTTGAGACGGTGTCGGGTAGAGTTCCCGGGTAGCTCAGTTGGCAGAGCGCTGGTACGTTCAACCAGAGGTCCCGGGATCGATACCCGGCCCCGGAACAATTTTTCCCTTGAAATTATTCAGAATTTTAATTGATTTTGTCTTTCTTCAACTGGACTCTCCCACAACTCATACAGCTAATATTTTGATGACAGAAATTAAGGGAGTGTCTAACCAGAACAAAGCTATTAGTAGGGATTTGTGGCCTACTCAGTCTCCGATCTAATTCCCTGTGACTTTTATCACTGGGTAAATTAAAAGATGTCATGTAGGACTTACACGACAAAGCCACACACACTGGAAGAACTGAAAAATAATATCCGTTAGGATATTGCTACCATTTCTCAACGAAAATTACAGTCAGTATTGGATAGTTTCTTAAAGAGGAGCCAAAAAGAGGAGACAATGAAGACGATCAGTTTCAGCACCTCCTTTCATAATTTGTTAAAACTTTTTTTGGTTTAATGGCAGGTACATAACTGCTCGTCCTTCACCTATATGAAGTCAGTTATTTAGTCAATTCACTGACAGAGTCGTTGCTCAGGATGTGCCACAGGGGAACTGGAGCTTCCAGAGAAAACGGAGAAAACACCTGTGTTACCTGGTCACGAGCTGCCCAAGACACGGGATATACCTAGGTTAAACCTGGGTACACAGGATTATGAGTCCAGCACTCTAGCCACGGTGATAATTGGTAAATTTTTTTAACTCCTTTAAATTTTCCTGATAATACTTTAATATGAGCATACCATATTCAATTTTAATCCAACCACATCCCCAGGAAATTTTAATGATCAACATAACATAATCTTATCTTAGAACTTTTTAACTAGATACTTCATTTAAAGCTTTTATTTTGATCATGATGAAAAGATTGATTTATCTGTGGCTAAAGTGTGTATGAGTTATGCTTCTTCTAGGTACTTAAGTTTTCTTACTAATCTTGTTCCACCATTACTACAATATTGCCACACCATCACCTCATTGGATTCTGGACCTGAGTAGTATTTGTTGTTTAAGAAGGTCGAGTAAAGAAATACTTTTTGTACATGAACTTACTGGATCAATTGGTTTTGTAAGAGCCCATGTCATGATTGTTGATATCAATATAAAATGCCTTATATCTTTCATTGCCTCAAACGCTTTAGGTTCTTCCTCCTTCATTTTGTCTAGTTGTGCTTCAATCGCTGATAAAAGAGATAGATAAGTATAATGTTAGTGTTAAAAACAATATTTTATTTAATTATTACGAGAAAGATAGAATACACTTATTTAAGATTTGGTTCTGATCTGAAGTTTCACACATTTTTTATTTATTTGTAATTTTCCATTTTATGCTATTCTATACTACAGTATATCATTTCAATAACCTCTTTTCCTCATATTATTAGATTAGTTTTGATACTTACACCAACTGTCAACAAGCCAACGATTTTCTTTAATGATAAACACAAGTTTCATGTACAAAGTGTTTAATTAATATACGGTTTTCTGGATGTGCTATTATTAATTTTAAACAGCAATGTACGTTTTCAGATTAAAG
The DNA here is from genome assembly GCF_040183065.1 of Periplaneta americana. Taxonomy (NCBI): domain Eukaryota; kingdom Metazoa; phylum Arthropoda; class Insecta; order Blattodea; family Blattidae; genus Periplaneta; species Periplaneta americana. The sequence continues at coordinate 20,257,634 of NC_091133.1, forward strand.
CAGTAGATTAAACATTTATCCAGTGAAAACAGTTTCTTCATCCAGATAAAATTTTGACGAAAGTCTATAGATAGGTCTTCTATAAGCATCTTTATCGAAAAAAGTTATAAAATCATTATATTTTAACCTTATGAAAGCAATATTTTAGACATTAACTCCTCACACGTATGAATATGAACTATTTTACGCAAAATTTTATAACTATATTTACCTTTCATTGTCCAATAAGCTTCACTAATTTGTGAATTATCTTCTGAAATGTTGTAAATGATAAATCCACATTTCAATATGATAGGAAGAAATTCTTCTCTGTTTGACGAATCAATAATACTCTTTATGCTTTCAGTCTTGCGATACTGTAGAAAACAGTAGTAGTTTTAGTTGAAAAATTGAAATATCTTATAATTTAACTTTATAAATACCGTACTGTAATTATAAGTTTTTTTCTATCTCATAGGAATATGACAATTACAAGTGCAATAAATATTAAGACATGGTAAACTGCCATGTTATATATTCTGAATTTAAAATACTTGAAGTACCCGGTATGGCTTTTAATTGAACTGGAGTAATTTAAAAAATGTAACCTTAATAAAAGATGTAAATTAAAGGTTTGGTCTTTATGCATAGATACCAATATTTAAATTAAATTACATAGGCCTACTTTACACATCTAATTCAATTTGAGTTTATATTATTTGTACAAATATTTCTAAAAATTTAATCATGGGAGAGGACACGTCTCCCTAATAATGTCTCCTCACTAATATTATGAAGCTGAGTAAACATAATTTTTGTTCAGTTTTTATAGCCTTCCCAGATCATTTTTATCAATAATTTCACGGAATTATTGTCTACCGGTACTAATATACTAATTTGTGTGTATGGCATTGTGTGTGTACATGAGTATGCGACAAGAGAGGGAGTGAGATACAGGAGAAAGAGTGGGCGAAGAAAAAATAATGCTGAAAATGATCAAGAAGAGAAAAAGAAATTCGCTAGGCACTGGCTAAGAAGAAACTGCCTACTGAAGGATTCACTGGAAGGAGTGGTGTACAGGGAAAAAGTGCGAGGCAGAAGAAAAATAAGATGATAGGCAATATTAAGATATACCCATATGGGTCTTTGCAGAAGCTAAGAGAAAGGTGGAAAAGAGAAAAGATTAGAGTTTGCTGGGTTTGCAATGAAGGACTTGTCCTAGCGCAAAAAAAAAAAAGTAGGAATGAATCAATTCGTTTCTATCTTCCTAGTCACCATCCTGTAATCTTTTCGCTTCCTTCCAGCCATGTTTTCTTATGTCTTCCTCTGTTATTTTTCAGTTGAGACCCAGTTTGGTCATTATTTGTAGAATTAAAAGAGTAACTGTTTTCAAGTTTGACGTATGAAACAAAATAAGCTTACAAAGTTAAGAGATCGACACTATATTTAGGTCTATATATTAAAATAGCAGATGGAGGAAGACAAAATAGAAAATTTCCATTTTCATAGTATAAGAAATATCTAACAGGGTGCTCTAAAACAAATAAGTTGCTATACCTGTATTCTGTTTGAGGGTAAAAATGAGTGGTCATCACCTTGTTGTGAGGTCTGTGTCACAAAAAATTTTGATAGAAACATCTGCTGTATAAAAATATGTAGGGTAAGTAGATTTTTTAATACTATCCAGTATTTACACCTTAACTTCGCCACTGACATTATATGAAAATCATAAAATTGTCCTGGTGCCGCCCAACCTCGAAAAATTGTACCCTGGCGCCACCAGAGTCCACCAGGCCTGAAATATACACTGCTTAAGATGATATATCTATACAAGAGTCTAGGAAATTGTATTTTTAGTATGTAGAACTATATTTGTTTATAGATCTTTTGTTATATTATTAAGCTTTGTACTTGTGAACTATATCAATAAATCAAATCAAATCAAATATATCTTTACAAAGTTGAATAATATAATTAATTTATACAGGAGGTATAATATTAATTTCAAGATGTCACACGTGTAGAAAACAGTAGGAAGGTAGGTTTATATTTTAAAATGAGTAGGTAGGCCTATAGATCTACCTCAGAATTCTTCACAGTGCCTATAATCTCATAGTTGTTTTTTAAAGATTCCTTTGTCTCATTTTTTGCATTTTCCTTTACATTGAGTTCAATATTTTCCTCGTCCTCTTCTAACTTTTCTTCTTCTTCTATGTCCTCTGGTTCTTGCTCTTCACCTTCGTCTTGTGATTTAAGTCCACCGAACACTTGATCAGACAGGAACTAAACAAAAAAATGTTAATTCGGTTTATTTGATATTACAAGAGCATTTCAAAATTCATAAAAACTCCTCTATTTCAATAAATAAGGTTTATGTAATAAAGACGACGTCCAACATTTATTCAGAATAATGTAAAAATTATAATTAAAGAGCTATGATACTACTTAGTAGGCCTGATTATTGATAGTCAATCACTCACATTGTACAGAGCTGTTATCATCATACGTCCCAGAAAAGAGCAGCCAGCCGGCCAGCAACGCCCTGCGTAGTTTCCGCCATGCGCTAATCATTTCTACCACGCAATCAAGCTCCAGTAGCCATATGACATTCAGTGTGCTTAGAAGTCGTGTAATGAAACTCTCGATTCTTCAAGTATACAACGTTAGTGTATAGCCTAAAGTTTAGTGATTATTGTGTATTTAGGTAATGCCTAGCAACAAATTATCACTGTGAACGTGTGTATATGTACAATACGTACAGTAATAGTAAAAAAATCGGACCGACCCTTGTAGCTGATTTCAGAGCCTTGTTCACTCCAGAGCACGATAGACTGGTAACTAAGCCTTTCGTGGTTCGAATCCTGCCTGGGAAGGAAACTTTTTTTTGTTCCTTATTCAAATTTATTCCCAATACTTTTCGATTGCAGCGATATTTTACTACTTAATTAACTTATTATACCCAGAACATGAATTTTACCAGCAATCGAAAAGTATTGGGAATAAATCTGAATAAGGAACAAAAAAGAAAGTTTCCTTCCCAGGCAGGATTCGAATCACACGACAGTCTTAGTTACCAGTCTATCGTGCTCTGGAGTGAACAAGGCTCTGAAATCAGCTACAAGGGTTGGACCAGGTTTTTTTTGCCACTACTGTACATAAAAGACAGAAGGTCATGTGCGAAAATAAGACGAAAATTTCGAATAAAGTTTCTAAACAGACCTGTGCCTTCAGCCAAAACAATTAGACGACTCGCTAAAAGATTTAAACAAACAGGCTTAGTGAAGAATCTAAAATCAAACAGAAAACGTAGTATTCTTATGCGGAATGATCGCCAGTTTTATTTCCAACAAGATTCCGCCACTGCTTATACAGCTGCCGTGTCAATGAGGGAATTGAGGCGTATTTTCGGTACCAGTACTAGATTAATCAGTAATAATTTGTGGCCAAATATAACACCCTGTGACTTTTATTTATGGGAACACTAAAAGGTAGGGTTTATAGAAAAAAAATCCTCATTCTATAGATGAACTAAAAGACTAAATACGAGAAGAAATCCAAGCTATCAATGATGTGGAACTTCAGAGTGTTGTTCATTCACTTATCAGAAGATGTCAGTTATGTGTGGTGGCAAATGGGGACCATTTTCAGTAATTTTTCCAAATTATTGAACATTTGTTGTTAGTACTGTTACATATTGGAGAAGCGCCAGAGAAATGGTTATGCGCTCAGTGGAAACCATGCAGGGCGCGGCTGGCCGGCCGCTCTTTTTTGGGAGGTATGATAATAATAGCTCTGTTGTAGGTGCCTCTCAGTTGATATAGGTAAATACCAAATTACGATTCTTGGGATAAAATTTATAGATACGTACTACAAAGGAAACTAGAGAATAAAGAAGAATAAAAGAAGTAAATTAAATATAGCGGTAAATATTACGTAAAAAATTAAAAAGAAGAATGGAAATAAAAGTCTATTCTAATGGTTTCATTAAATAGTTTACACTTCTGATTAATTACTACCGGTATAAGATAAAATTAAGTTTAGGATTTCCCTTACAGTATGTAGCCTATAAGTACAGAGATATATATATATATATATATATATATATATATATATATATATATATATATATATAAAACTTAAAATTCATTATAATAACTTATAGGTACCGGTATTTATATTTACATGAATCCTGCACCGTATTATTTTCGTTACAAATACGGGGGTGCGAGCTTATGTAAATGTATAGTTTCTTTGTGGGCATTACAATATTGAACAATGAAGAAGGTTCTGTATTAAATTTTTTAGAGTTCTGTTTGGTATAGGAACAACCAGACTCAATATTTCAATAATATTGCTGCCTCACAAATAGTTAATAAACTCCTTCTTGAAAGGAGAGGAGGGGACCGTAAAACAAAACATAACATTGCAAGAGAAATGTGTTGAAATTCATTTCCAATTTTTACATGCCTCAGACATATATCGACCAAGGTAGCTATCAAGATTGTTCAAAAAAATTCTGTAAGGAACAAAATCTGGTTCTACAGCCTTGTCCTCATCTCGGCGTTCAAGTTTCTTGCGTGCTTCAGTAAAGCCAAATAAGTCATCAAGATCTAACGACTTTTGACTTTTGGGTCTGTTTGATACAAGATCCTGTGCTGATGCGGTTTTGGATTCTCCATTTACAATAGATGTTTTCTTCTCCATCTTTTATTCACACAATTCTAATTGTCGATTTAATATTGTTGTGGAGTAGTATATTTTATTCCATAATGAAATATTGACGCAAGTAACTTCTCGTCTAATTGTCTATGTCCATAATTTATACACTATGTATGTACAAACACAGCTATTTTTTTTTTTTAGAACATGGAAAATCCGTATTGTTGTTGGACTTCTTCCAGTGTTGCCAACTCCGATTGAAAAATGCGAGCTAAGTTTCCGCTAAAGAGAGTAAAACATAGCTGAGGAGGGGCTCAGTTTTAGAATTGAGAGTATTAAAATTATGACTTAATATGAAATGCTTTCTACAGTAAAATGTTGCCAAAATGGCAAAGCGTAGTGAAATAAACATGGAAAAGTTAAATGTATAGCAACGTTTGAGATGGGTAGGGCATGTAGCACGTATGAGCGAATCCAGAAATGCATATATAGAGTGTTAGTTGAAAGACGAGAGGGAAAAAGACCTTTGTGGAGGCTGAGACGTAGATGGGAGGATAATATTAAACTGGATTTGAGGGAGGTAGGATATGATGATAGAGACTGGATTAATCTTGCACAGGATAGGGACAGATGGCGGGCTTATGTGAGGGTGGCAATGAACCTGCGAGTTCCTTAAAAGCCATTTGTAAGTAATGTGGCATGATCTCATTCTTAATTCAATATAACACATGGTATAAAGAAAATAACCAGTCAGTAGTTATAGTTCTGGCAATGGAAAACTATTTACCTTTTATGTTGTACATGTTTCATCAGTTTTTAATATTCTCCATCCATTTCTTCGCCACACAACACATAATATTGCTGGTTGAAGCTATAGTTACACCAGACGCACAGCGATCATATGCAGGGGGCATAGGCGGAATTATGGGGGATCACTGTCCCCCCCAAACTTGTTTGACCCCTTATTTTATTAACGTTAGAAAATATTGATTTTAAAATATCTTTTTTGTTTTTGTTTATGATTAAGTTTCTGTGCTTAAATTGACGAATTAATGTCTTCAGATCACGTGTCATGACAATAAAACAATATAATATTTATTTTAAATTTTTTAATGTGTAAGAATTTCTATACCTCATTTCAGGAATGGAGGCACTACAATGTTCCTTTTGTAACAACTTGTACTCATGTGTTAGAAGTCTGCATGTGTTGAGGCTGCCACTTGGAGGAATATGAATAACATACTGCACAAGAATGCAGAAAAAATAAAAGTTATCTCGGTATCATGTATAAACTTAAAGGCGAGATTAAATAAAATAATTAGAGTTTAAAATAATTAGAGTTTACATTTCATATCATATCTTCAGAAAAGCTTAATATAAAAAAAAAGTTTCTGTTACATGTTACGTAGTTTTATTAACGTATATGTGTTCTTGTACGAGAGAGAAAAGAGAGAGATTGTTTTAATAAACAAATGCTCAAATTTCTTTTGGCGTTGGCAGAATAAACTTACTTAGGTGTCATCTTGCACCATCTTCCAGCCTTTCAATATCGATGCAAGTAATTCTGCCTTGCTTTTACTTAAACTAAGATCCCAAACCAAATCATTTAAATCCTCCTGTATTAGAAAGTGAGGTTCATTTGTAGTATCCTCTTCCAAAAAATCTGGATCATTCTGTAATTCATTCTGAACAACAGGAACACTTTGAATTACTTCAGTCAATGTTATGTCATCTAGTAGAGTTGGTATGGGAAGTCCTGGCCCATGAAACACCAGTCGAATTGCTGAATCTAAAGATGGATATTTAACAGTGTGTTTGGACTTCGAACTTATTCCAGATATATTTGTCAAGCAGAAGTAGCAGTCTGTCAAATGATCCTTAGATTCGCGCCATATCATAGGGACTGCAAAAGGCATATGACGGGATCCTTTTAACCAGCCAGTTAACATTTGGCACAACAGATTTTCGGGGCCCATGTCTTGTTCTGGTCTATTTTGTTGTTAAAATAACAGTCATAAGCTCTTCTAACTAAAGGAGTAAAATTTCGCTTCTCCGCTTTTAAAGTGAGTTCACTACACACGTAACAGAAGTTGTTTCTGTCATTAAGACACTTTCGAGAGATGTTGCTTATACACTAAACACTTTATAATGTACTATTAGGTATTATCGCCGCGGCCTCATGCTTAACATGTCGGCATCATACAATAACGTGCGGTGTGCTTTTAAAACATAATTTTGCCGACCGATTGTTGCTCTGTAGGTTTCACTCTAAGCGTCACGTTGTCACGTCTACTTCCTCGATAAGAATAAGCACTAGTTTGTTATATTGTTAAATGGCTATTATTATTATTATTATTATTATTATTATTATTACTATTATTATTATTATTATTATTATTATTATTTCATATACGAGTACGTTGACATTCTTAACTCTTAATAATACTCTTTAATAATAATTTTTAATCACATACTTTAATATTCGTCCTCAGCACAAGACATTGCAACCTCGGTTTTAGTCCACGTGGATTAGACAAGTAAGTGTCATTTAATAATGGAAGCAGCTTATTGGTTGCAATATTGAAATTGAGGCGAGTGACATAAGAAATTGAAAACAATACTACAATTAAATTTCAAAGACCTGCCAAATGTTGTGCACGAGGCCACTCAAAGATCTGCCGAATGTTAACCATGAGAGCGCGGCGATAATACGATATATTATACACTTCTATCACAATTCAATAATTGACAACGGAAGACAATATAGGATTAACTTCTTTCTTTAAAGAAAGTGTCTATTCATCTGGGAACTTTACCTTACAATCACAGTTCTGTGAGGGAAATGTCATTGTTGTTATTCGTGAATTCACAGGCAACAATCACCAAACGTTATAAGTCAATTGTTGACACAATGGAATGAAATATAAATGTAAAATACTCCTTCTAATCAGCATGTCATATACCACAAATGCTAATAAACAGGAAACAAATTATTTTCAAAATTAAAAAAAATGGTGGGTGATGGAAAATTTCTGACTTCATTTTTGGAATCAGCAGATGGCAACATATAAGAAACACCCGAAATTATTTATTTAACAAAATCATTGTTGACCAGTGTAACCATATTATACAGTCACGAAGCTCAATACGTAGGACGTAGGGAATATGCATCCATAGATGCTAATCATTAGGATCGCTATGCCTCATCACAGACAAGGCGAAATATCGGCACAGTCCACAGATAAATGCTATATATCTGTGGCACAGTCAAAGAGTTTGCAATACAAACTCTTTGGGCACAGTCTATTGTTATGTGATCAGGGTTGATAACACAGTCGTTGATAATATGGAATCTAGCGGCTTTTGAAGTACTATTTGGCGAGTTATGGGGTTATCATACACTTCCGTTGGCAATCATGTCACACTATCTCGATGTGAAAGTTTATTATGGATGGTTAATCTCATCAGTTATGTTTGTGTTAAATACAATAACATCAATATATTAATCTGAAATTGTATTTTAGAGTTATTTTTATAATGGTTAGTCTAAGTAGAAACTTTAATACATCCACAGGGGTGAGTATTAGAAATGCATGTCTTTGTTTTCGTGAATATGTTCAGACATAACCTTAATATTATTTATGCGAGGTTTTTGTTTTTACTTTCGTTTATTAATACCTATTAATAGTAAAGCTTTATGAGAAATGCGTATGGTGTGGAAAAGGCGAATATTCGATCCCACTACGCACCACATACGGGAGAAAAAACACAAGTACTTCAATAATTGAAAATAACCTCAGGATTGTAGTATACCTCTCTAGGGACATGATGTGGCCATTGCAAAAGCTGTAAACCCACCAAACTGGCCCCGGGAAACGATTTATTCATTGCCAACAATTTACCATCTAAAATATTAAAAAAAGTAGATAATTGTCTATGTTTATCGAATGCGCATCATCACCCTTACAAAAAGGCACTTTTCAGTACCAACGTGTATTTTGTATGCACAAAGTCTATAGGAATTTTGAAGGTAAAGGGGAAGGAAGGAAACCGTAAACTGAAGATTATCCAGTACCTCCATCACTTTGCAGTACCTGAGAAAGCGAATGTTATCAGTAGTGCTTATTGAGCAACAACGTCCAGGTCTACAGCTGTGGGGTAACGGTTAACATGTTTGACAAAGTCTATAGGAATTGGGGGGGGGGGTAAAGGGGAAGAAAGAAAACTGTAAACTGAAGATAATCCAGTACTACCATCATTTTGGACTACGCAACAACGTCCAGGTTCACAGCTGTGGAGTAATGGTTAGCATGTTAATAAGTTTGACAAAGTCTAGGTCTATAGGAATTTTGAGAGTAAAGGGGAAGGAAGGAAACCGTAAACTGAAGATTATACAGTACCACCATCATTTTGCACTATGCGAGAAAGCGAATGTTATCAGTTGAGCTTATTGAGCAACAACGTCCAGATCCACAGCTGTGGGGTAATGATTAGCATGTCTTACCGTGAAAGGTGCGTGTCTGGTTTAAAATTGTGGTTGGGGTAATTCTTTACAATTGCGTTACTACGTTAAGGTACAAATTAATCCGTCGGATTAGAGTGTAAACCTGCTAACCACCAAAAAGAAAATTTTACAAGGGAAGCAAAAAACTGAGTTTAAATTAACTCTGAAACTTTAGGACCAAATCCAAAGTAGCCTACAGGTGGAATTTGTATCTGTACTTTGGATTTGGTCCTAAAGTTTTAGAGTTAATTTAAACTGAGTTTTTTGCTTCCCTTGTAAAATTTTATTTTTGGTTGTTAGCAGGTTTACACTCTAAGCCGATGAATCGATTATTATTGAAAGGAACTAAGTCCACTTTTTAAAGAAGTGGTGATATTCGAAAAAAAACTGTTTCGTGAGTGGTCTATCGAAGATCTATCTGTAAAATATAGACATACAGAATTAGTTTATACTCATAAGAATATTTGTAGAGTCATTAGAATCTTTGTAATTTAGAAAACACGTCATTAGACTTTAGCTCCTTTCAACATGGAAATGCTTTATTTACAAGAATGTAAACACCTTTTAGCCTCAAGAGAACAAAATGTGAATTTATTAAGTAATCTGTAATACATTTCTTAAGAAAAAAATCAACTATGAAACATGTTACTTGCGTGGTGTAGTAGGCCTATAGCCTGCATTGCTTTCACAGACTATATATAGGCCTAATGTTCATCACTAAGTGTGATCTTTTTATAAAATTTTGGCCACCACTTAATATTTACATCATAAATGTCATTCGTTGAAACAGTAACATTGCATTTTGCATTAATGATGAATGCAATGATACTATAGTATGCCTTGTAAGTATAGACTCTGTCCTTTTATTTTCAACTAAATTCATGCTACACTGAATGAGTGAGTGAGTGAGTGAATGAATGAATGAATGAATGAATGAATGAATAAATGAATGAATTAATGGTTTGTTCTGAGCTGGGCATCCATCTGAGCAAAAATGGAGTTTCTTAACATAATGTTTTACTTAATTAGTAAGGTAGTCCAGAATGAAAGAATATATTTCATTGACCTCTTTTTTGCCCTTTCCCTCATGATACATATACATATATCTTGCAACTGTTGTTATAGGTTGGTAGGTCCAAAACTTTTCTTGTGGATTGCTTTATCCCTGTAGTATGTATATGCTACTCTTTCACTCTTGATCTTTTAATATTGTTCCTAAGATATACGGGGTGGGCAAAATAAAACTGGCCCGCGGAAAATATATATGAAAGATATGAATTTATATGTATAAGACTGACGCAGAAATGATCCTGACAATGCAGGAAACCGTGATTTCGATGCAACAATGAGTTGCTGTCACATGTCCGCGCATGTGCATCTCCTGCATGCTCTGTCCTGAACTTCGCTGTGTCATTACGTTTGAGTGAGTGAGAAGAGCATACATTTTAGTAGCTAGTTGAATGTGACACAAAATGGTGCTCACGATAAAACAACGCATGTTCATTGTTGAATGTTATGCGAAGCACAATTCATGGAAAAGGTGTGCGGAATTGTTTGCGCAAGTTTCAGATTGAACGTGTTTTGGCAAAACCTCCAGCAAAGGCTGCAATGCAAAACTTAGTAGCAAAATGACATGAAATGGGCTCTGTAGCAAATAAAAACTGTAACTATCCGAAAGGAGTTTGAACATCAGAAACAATGCTCGAGTGCAGGAAAGCCTGGAACAAAGATTTTCCGGGCCAGTTTTATTTTGCCCACTCTGTATTTCGTCGCCATATTGACTTTCTTTTACTTTTATGGCCTTGTATATTCCGTCTTCTATTATCTGCTACTGTTATTTATTAATAAGTACAGGATAATCAAAATTAAACATTCAATATGGCAAACTGCCAATCAATCAATCTCTACAGACTCATAAAACGCGCGAGATATTGCAGGCAGAAATATTGTTAGCACAGGACCGCCAATCTGGAAGCTTTGTAGTTACCAACAGATGGAGTATGCTTTCTACTGGGTTATCCATATTTTGTGGCACCACAGCTGAGGTGGGGTCCTGCTCGGCCGATAAGTTATCACTTCCCACCGGTCAGGCAATGCAAGAGCCTGATGTTTAGCAAGATAGAGTGACTGCCTAATAAATTCTAATGCACTTTAAAAGTTATGTACTCACCGATATCACTAAAGGAGATGCTGGAACTGCCTGCCTTCATTTTCAACACATTTCTGGCATCTTCTTATGAACTTACCCATTATTTTTCTTAGTTCTCTTTGAGAAATTGAATTGATCTCTTGGCGAATGTTACCCTTCAGTTCGTCTAAAGTATGATTTATACATTTTGTCTTTTAATGACCCTCAGAGATAATAGTCACAGGCAGTTAAATCAGGAGATCTTGAGGGCCATGTGTTATTGCCGATAACTCTATCGTCAAACACTTATTGAATTGCCTGCAATGAAACATTGACTGTATGAGCAGTTGCCAAGTCCTGCTGAAAAAAACGCAAAACTACGTTCCCTCTCAGTTAATTCAGCAAAGAGGGGTTGCAAAATGTTGTTCAATATTTATCACTGTTAATTGTGTTCTCAAAAAAGGAAAATTGGGCCTATTATTCTCTCACTGGAAACTGCGCATCACACCCCTAATTTCTCGTCATGAAGAGATTGCTCATGAAGCAGATTAGTTTTTTGGCATTGTCGGCCATTTTGAGAATTTACATACCCACGTAAATGAAACTATGCTTCGTCTGAAAAGAGAATGAGATTAGGATCAATTTCTCTGTCATGCATTTTATTCAAATTTCAGTCACACAATCTAATCCTGCATACAGTATCACCTGGTTTAAGTTCTTGCATTACTGTACATTTACTTACTTACAAATGGCTTTTAAGGAACCCAGAGGTTCATTGCCGCCCTCACATAAGTCCGCCATCAGTCCCTATCTGTGTAAGATTAATCCAGTCTCTATCATATCCCACCTCCCTCATATCCATTTTAATATTATCCTCCCATCTACGTCCTCGGCTTCCCCAAAGGTCTTTTTCCCTCTGGTCTCCTAACTAACACTCTATATGCATTTCTGGATTCGCCCATACGTGCTACATGTCCTGCCCATCTCAAACCCCTGTTTCTAATAAACTGTACATTTATAGAGTTTTAATTTAAGCAACTTCGAAGCCCTTTGTATGGAACCGTAAGTAATTCCCATTTGCTGAGAATGATGGCTAAGAGACTTCTTAGGGGAATTTTCCAAGCTTTGTCCAATGTCATCAAGAGTTTCTTCTGTGAGCACTGTACATTGCCGCCTTCACGTCTTATCAAGAATGCTTCCCGTTTCATGAAATTTATTAATGAATCTATGAATCGTCCCATAACTTAGGACTTGAACACCTGGGAAATTCTCTTGAAATAATCTCCTGACAGCACTAGTGGGTTCTGTACAGACATAGGAATTGCAAATAAACACCTGATATGGAATAGAATAATTAGGCCTATTATTTGCCATTACTCTCACTTTACTTCACGTGTTGCTTGCACTGAAACACAGTACAAACCTTGTTGCGAGACCTTGAATAAATCAGTTATCCCCGCAGATCACTTCCCTTCTGCCTGCACAAACGTGTTGCTGTTGTCGGCTGAGGTGCTTCATGTAATTCTGGTTCTGAGATATTTGGATGATCCAGTACATTACCAATCGATAAAAAAGTAAAATTGACAAAATTGTGAACTTAGTTCCTGTCATCAATGAACAATTCAAATGTATTTAGGCCTACCTGCTTGACTTCTAATCGAGTCTTATTCAGCAGAGGTGTATTTCAGGCCTGGCAGTCCCTTGCGGCAACAGGGTACTGTTTTTCAAGGCCGGGCAGCACTAAGACACTTTCATGATCTTCATGTACAGGCAGTACCTATAATTGCTGGACATATTATTAACATTACTACAGTACTATTTTAAATTATTTTATTATTAAGGTTATTAATTGGTACTCAAATTGTATTACTATCGTGAAATTTTGCATTTATAAAAAGTCATATTTTATTCATATTTAAACAATTTTATAGTGAGGTCTACTCTGCAGACCTAACAACCTCTATATCTACGAGATTCATACATTCGAACCCATGTATTTTCGTCTGACATTCCATAAGTATTTCTGTGGAAATGGTGATGTTGATAACAACGAAAACAACTACTACCGGTACTACCGAAATCCCAGAGCAGGGGAATGTATTTATTTAAAAATACACCTCTACTCTGGAAGTAGTATCATTTAGTAATTGAGTCATGTTTCCTATTTTTGCCGCGTCTTTAAACTACATCAAAATGAATTTAATATTCTTTTGATTCAATCGACCAAATGTCTGATTGCTGCCAAGCATATTAATCTGCTGTAGGAGGAATAACAGACCATTTCATTTCTTTCTGCCTTGATGAGTTAGTTTATTTCTGCAACCGGCAACGAATGATACCCTGAAGCAGCTAATGATTTATGATGAACCATTTTATTTAGGATGCATATAAGATTCTACAAATCTGCTATAGCATTTGCCTCATTTTGTGCATCTCAGCAATAGATTCCCCACAACAACTTTTACCGATAATACATAAATAACTTACAACACTGATCTTCTTATAGCCACTTGTACATCATTAATTCAACATATTATGCTAATGTTTTACAGGCCAAAATGATGTCCAGCTTTCATTGGTACCTAATACACTCCAAACATTGTCAGATATTCTTGCCAACAACCTTTATGCTATTCACTACAAAAATGCAGGACAGATATTGGCAAATGAAAACGTGCGATGTGTAGATTTAAGTTTCGATGAATATATTGGATTAGATCAGTGATCGAGAAACTGCCTACTGAAGGATGAACTGGAAGGAATGGTGAACAGGAGAGGAGTTCGAGGCAGAAGATCATCTCAGATGATAGACGACACATTAAGATATATGGATCTTAAGTGGAGACAGAGGAAGGCAGAAAATAGGAAAGATAGGAGCTAATACTTTGTTTGCAGCGAAAGACCTGCCCTTGTACAGAACACTCTGTATGTATCAATGATCACCAAAAGTTGTGTCACAACACATGCCTCTGCCTCTACTCAAATATTGCATCATATTCCACCCTCTTCTTACCTGTACACTGTCATTCACTGCAATACCTGAGGAGATAACCATTCCACCCTTCTCTGCCATAGTGGTATGCGGTTTACATTTTTATTAGTCACCATTTTGTGGCGTTTGGCAACCACTGATTATGTTACAATAAACCTACTGCAGAGGAAATAGCTGGTGTTTTTGTCTCCGAAAATGGTGAGCCGCCAGAATACCATTATGTTGTGCATGGCAGGCAAGGGAGACCAAATTAAGCCCTCGCTGTGAACTGATGATATATCCCCTCCTCTTCCCTTATGACTCACAATTACAACACAGTGCCTCATGCCAGCAAAACAAGGTCACTAGAATGACTTTACTTTATTTTGTGTCATTTCAGATTGCTGTTCGTAGCCATTTCTCACAAGTTAATCCAGCAGTATTTAGTAGACCAGTATTGTCGGGTGGAACTTCCACCGTGGAAGCTAAGAGATTATAAGTTAATTCGCAAGGAAAAGCCATAAGGCATTGCTTACTGTTCATTTAAAAGTTCTATAAGATTTTTTAGTTTTCCAATCACTTCAGCAAGATATCTTAGAAAAAATAATGATTCTGCCCTCTACATTTCAAGACAATTCACGAAACATACAGACTTTTGTTCGTAATATTTTTCACAGGTAATGTTTTTCCACATTACCTTTTTTTTTTTTTTTATATACACTTTGCGTCCCCACCACATTCTTTACTCAAAACTATGCCCATAGGTGCAACACATCTTTCCACATGAATTCTTACACTTGCAACACTGTATATTGTTTCGATTTGATTGCTGTTAATTTTCCTTTGTGCAAGAATGAGGTGTCACTACAACACCACGGTCAGAAAGATTTCCTGGAAATCCCTTATCAGGCATAACTTCATCTCCATGCTCAGTAACATCAGCAAACTACTATCATTTATTATGAATTTGTCACTAGCTCTGCTACCATAACAATAAAATTGGATTTAAAACTGATCATTCCACTTTGGGTGACAGCAATTAAAAATTTCATCCTCATCTACAATATTCTGGATGGGTGCTCTACTTTAATCTCAGTACAGTCAATTTATTATGGTTCTGCAGTTTGGATATGTATTTTTAAAGCAGTTGGCATTGTTTCTTGAACACTTTGTTTACTTTGCCAAAATATAAATTTGTTTTTGATACTAGTTCCAGCAGTATTTTTTACAAATATTCGGGACACCGTTGTTCAATGCATACTGATTATTCTCAAAACTGGGTATGAGAGACTTGTTTTTATATTTATTAAAAACAGCGGTAATCAATTTTCGTTAGTTATTTTTTAAAGAAAGGAAGAATGTTAATTCAACATATAATTCTTTAGCTTTTAATATCATATAAACAAAATGCAAAAAATAAACAACAATAAGAAATAATGTTAATTCAACACAAAATTCTATAGCTTTTTAATTAATATCGCATAAACAAAATGCAAAAAATAAACGACAGTACAGTTCGAAGTGACGATAGTATATTGCTTTGCTATTTCCCGTCCATGTGTGCAGACAATCAGGGCAGGAATATGATATTGTCTGCAATGGCTGCAACCTTGAAACGATTTAAGATTACTTCGGCAGTCATCTAGCCTTACCAATGATTGTATCACATACACAACAATGAAACATACTCATAATGTTGAAAAACATAATTTAAAAAAATAAATGGACTTTCAACTACAAAATATACTATTAATCACATTAACACACGATACTACATCCGACAGTAATATGTATTTACTCTGTTCAAGTGTGATATTCATGTATATAACATAGTATACAAGTGATATGTCCCTAAATGCAGGAGGAAGTATGATGCTAATAACAAAGTACATGTGTTTAAATTTCTAAAGAATGAAATTTTAAAACAGAAGTGGATTGCATCTATTAAACGAGAAAATTTCGTCCCGAGTAAAATGCTTGTAATATTTATCAATTTCTGAATTATGAAGTATTGACTGTGATGACTAATATTATTAGACTCATAAAAACAATTTTATTAGTTGACTAAGTTCTGTTTCATAAACTTTTTACACATCTTATAAAATAAATATGCTAACAAGTTATTATTATATTACTATTATTATTATTATTATTATTATTATTATTATTATTATTATTATTTTATTATTATGCAGAAATTCTGCGTCATCATATGAAGAATGGGTGGAATATGATATGCGAAAATAATAATCAGTTAGTGATTTAAGACGACACTCATTCTGTAGGATCCCGGCCACTTAGTCACTCGTAATGAGTGCACCTCTGCACATTAATGTGTTGGACATTGTGCCACTGTCACACATCTGTGACGCAGTGCATGAGGGTTGGCCACTAAAGGGAATCTAAGAGGTGTAACTTAAACTGAGAGGATTCAATCCGGCATCAGAATGAGAATCCGGTGTGGCTTAGTGGATAGAGTGTCAGCACGTAGAGCTGAAAACCTGGGTTCAAATCCCGTGCCGGAGAGAATTTTTCTCCATTCCACCCATCCTCCTTCATCAAGTTATTATTAGTTATTAGTGTGTTTATGACACAGGCCAATGGTCTTGTGTACTGTAAACAAAAGGAAAAATCGAGTGCCGACACCAATTTTGCACCGCACATTCTTAGACAATTGTGAATATATACAAGACAAACCAAAAGCCTAAACTAACCTAACCTGACCTTACGAAATCTCGCCTTTTCTCTGTGATCAGTAAGGAAACGCATAGAAATGAGATTATGTGCTGCCTATCCATCCTTTCACCATGAAGGAATGATCCCACTGGCCCCCATTTTCATAGCAACTTTCCACCCTTATTTCAGTGCGAGATTGTTGTTGAGGTCGAGGGTAAACCGATGTACCTACCTGTCAGAAAAACATATAGGTCTATGCAAGACATATCAAAAGCTTATACAAACCAAGCCTAACCTGTCAGTGATTGTTTATTTTACTTTCCAAATATTGACTGCTCTGTGACATCCATTTCAAAAACCTTCTGCTAGATATTATACTCTCAACTATTCAATTGTAACTATTATAACTGACAATATGTAATGACCTCGCGCGTGTGTGTGTGTGTGTTTTTTTTCAAAGCCACACTTTTAACAAAAATGTTTTTTGTGTAAGTTCACTTATTACTAGACATCGGATTTTTAGGCAATAAAAATTGCAGTTTTAGGCGCCTAAAATAAGCTCAAAATTTGTAAAATTAGGCTCTATTTTAATGAAAATAGGCATTTTAGGCACATCAAGGTATCATACTTATTTCTTTCACTGAAATTTTTAGTTATACATTAAAATACGCACAAAAAAGTATGTTTAAACATTAAAAAAGAATACTATAATATATTTATAAACAGAGCTGCACAAATTTAATATATTGAAACTAACGAAATAATGATTATTGATATCAAGATTACTCATTTTAAGTTATTGAAATTCAGTTCCATGCTCAGACTTTATTATAATTATCTGCACAGTACACCACCAGAATTTTTTCTAAATTCTCCACAGTTAACCTTTGCCTTTTGTCACTGAGAATCATTTTGAAAGCAGAAAAACTTCTTTCAACCGAAACTGATGTGAGAGGCGCAAATTTTAAATTAGGTACAATAGAAACATCAATACTTACTGGAACATTTACACTTTCCCCCCGATATCACTCTTGATACTTTTTCCAACAATGAAAATCCTACATTCTTATTTAATACGTTGCCCCACTTATTTTTAACTTTTTTCCCAGTTTCGCCCAAAGCAGAATGTATGCTCACTTGAGCTTCCTTTACTATTGCTATTTGGCTACAAAGAGATTGTTTTTCACGTTCTAATTGTTCAATGCTTGCAGGTATGAAAGAAAAGTTTGATGTTATGTAGGCAATATCGTTTTTCACTCGTGAGTCATTCAGACAATCTTTCACTGCTTTCACACACGCTGCACTATCAGTTTCAGGTAATTTATCAATAACTGTGACCACTTCTTTAAATACTTAGAATAATACACCACTGACTGAATCTAGGTTCCCCATCGTGTAACAACCGGCTGAGATGGGAGTGGGATATCTGGGAAGTTCTCTCTGAATATTGAAATCCTGGATGGGGCTTTACAAAAACATTTTTTTGTGTTAGAAATAAACGAATTGACAAGAGGAAATTCATTCCAGATTGTTTCAGAAACCCTGTGAAGGCCATGTGCTAGACAGGTTACATGCGTGAGGTTAGGATAAAATGTTTTAAGAAGTGGAGCTGCAGCAACCATGTATGAGGCAGCATCAGTACAAAACAACAGAACTTTAGAATCGTCTATATTACCTGAGTATAAAGACTGTAGGCCTTTATTTACAAAATAAGCAATGGCTTGGCTATTCACTTTCGAAAGTTCCTTAACACATACGAGGTGTGGAATCGAAGGTCCATCAGGACTAAGTTTTCCTACTACCATATTTGCTATATACCTATTCATAGGATCTGAGGTTTCATCCACAGAGACCCATATGTAAGAATCACCTATATCCTCCCGAATGGAAGCTAAAGTTTCATTGTATATTCTGTCTAAGTAATTTTTTCTTAGGGTCGACTCAGATGGGATATTTTGTTTGCAGTATTTTTGTAAAAACTGTCTTAAAACCGGATTTTCAATTGCATTCCAGGGAATGTTAGCAGCAACAAACGCTCTGGTTAAATCAGCATAGAAATTGCTGCTGAGATTGGATGAAGTAGGCTGTGTTAGTAAAGTTTGTTGCAGTTGATTTTTCTGCTGAGCTTTAGCCTTATGAGCCGCTCCTTGCACATGCTGCTTTAGGTGGCACTTCTTTTCTTGCGAAATCTAAAAATGTAAAGTAAACTGAATTAAAATAAAATCCTAATTGTTGTATTGCCGTATTTCTGTCACAAAGTTAGTGGGTTCGAACAATCAAAATTTTAATGACCTGCAAATACTTAACTATCGGAATTTAAAAGGTTAAAGTGTAGTGGTCTTAAAAAGAATTATACCTCAGGATAGCTTAGTCAATGTATAAATATTATAGGCCTACTCATTAAAATTAATAGAATTTATATATTTCAACTATTGTTACATACCTGTTTGCTACAAATCTTGCAGAATATTATTTTTCCATCATAAGTGAATTCTGAATATTCTGTTAGCCATTGCCGGATCAATGTAGATTTTGCACTTATATTTTTCGGCATTATCGCGTTAAACTTCACAGGAAAACGTCCTACCGCTCAAAACTTCTCAACACAAATAAGGTGAGGGAAAGAGCAACTGTTAACGAGCATTCAAATGAACCGTTGTTATTGAGATTCAATTGGACAAAAATACAAAGTTCCACTTATTGTTGCATTTCCTGGTAGTGTTAACACTAGGAGGGCCATTCTTTTAAATATTTTGTAACGGTTTACCCTACTAATTCGCAGTTTTACGACTTTTCATAAATATTTCAGAAACACTCTTTCTCCAAAAATTGTGATTTTATGACACTCTGAAGGGCAGTAAGCTAATCGGCTTCAGACCGAAAACAGTCATTTTTATAGTATAGTATATCTCTGAATTGGTAGCAGCACATGTTGTGATTGTTACCTGCTTCAAAACTAAGGTTGGTTCTTTGTCGGCATTTATGCCTCCAAACATGTTAAATTCGGTGAAATCTATTGCGAGTGTCGTGAGATTCAAAACATTTTGTTTCCTTTATCAATGGTTTCATGGCCGGTGTGAAGCAAACTTTCCACTTTTTAAATGCCTTAAATTTCGCAGTGAATGCATGTATAAATTATAAAAAGTAAGAGTAAAATGCGAAACTTTACAGTGAGTTAGGCATTTTTAGGCGAATATTAACAAATTAGGCTCTAATAACCGTTTTAGGGCATTTTAGGGCACTATAAAACTCTTTGAATACCTTTCAATTTCCATGAAACACAAATATTAATAATTATTTTTACTTTTCTCCTAAAGAAACAAAATAGGCATTTGCCCTAGAATCCGATGTCTGCTTATTACACATATGAGGAAGCTGCTAGTAAAATATTACAAAAATTACTCAACAAATGACGTAAGTACACGCCGAAGAAATTATGATACCGCATCTAATAGCATTGGACTCTAAACCTTCAATATGCTCTCCTGTAAAATCTTGTCTGTGTGGCTTAGGACTATATCTTTCTCACCTCTTCATGTATATATATATATATATATATATATATATATAAGAGGAAAAGTCTACACCTGTGGAGTAACGGTTAGCACACATGGCCGCGAAACCAGGTGGCCCGGGTTCGATTCCCGGTTAGGGCAAGTTACCTGGTTGAGGTTTTTTCCGGTGTTTTCCCTCAACTCAATTTGAGCAAATGCGGGGTAACTATTGGTGCTGGACCCCAGACTCATTTCACTGGCATTATCACCTTCATCTCATTCAGACGCTGAATAACCTAAGATGTTGATAAAGCATCGTAAAATAACCTACTAAAATAAAAAAGAATAAGAGGAAAAGGAATTGGTTGGGTCACTGGCTGAGAAGAAACTGCCTACTGAAGGATGCACTGGTACGAATGGTGAACAGGAGAAAAGTTCGGGGCAGAAGAAGATATCTGATGATAGACGACATTAAGGTATATGGATCATATGAGAAGACACACACACACACACACACACACATATATATATATATTTAGAAATTTTTTATTCTGAAATTTTATATATATGGGGTATGATGATAGAGATTGGATTAATCTTGCACAGGATAGGGACCGATGGCGGGCTTATGTGAGGGCGGCAATGAACCTTCGGGTTCCTTAAAAGCCATTTGTAAGTAAGTGTATATATATATATATATATATGCTACCTATGTGCAAATTGTTTCTGAAGTTGAATTGTGTAAATATAGTGTATTAAACGTGAAACATTTAGTTAATTTGCGCTTTTTGTACATTTGTGAAGTTATTTCATCTCCTAGTTTAATTTGATCAGTTAAAAAAACGCAATGAAAATCAGATATATGTGGTGCGTAGCGAGATCGAAGATTCGATAATGCAAGAATCTTTACAATCTGTTAATTGTCATTTCATTTTGAAAGGGACATATTGCTTAGGGGCATATACCTTTGTAATTCATGTTCATATTCGATGCTCTTAATCATTATTCATATTTAGAAATTTTTTATTCTGAAATTTTATATATATAATTGCCATTTTGTTTATCTGTGCATGTAATTCTTGTTCTATTTTTTTTTTTTATTTAAAAACGTCGTTTTCTCTTTTAAAATTTTAATTTACGATTGTTTTCATTTGTTACCTTACAGGGAGGAGTTTTTTTTAACGATGCCTCATTGAGTGTTGGTGATGATGATATTCAACAATTACAACCAGTTCTTGGTGGTGATGTAGCAAGGAAGTTTTCTCCACTTAATACAGTGGCAGTTGTTACTCTTGAACTTTTAATATCAGTAAGTATACATAGACCTACAGTTTGCATTTGGTTTAAAGAATAAGTAAGCCTGTATAGGACTTGGAAATATTGGAATTAGTTTCTGCTGTGCACTACAATGCCGCTGCTACAATTTGTCACAGGGATGTAATGCCTGAAGTGATCCTCACGCTGAAATTGTTGAGCCTGAAACTGATATAATTTCCCTTCAGATATTTTCTTTTAACTCTTTTTTTTATCTGGAGATTATGTTACAATATTTAAATTATCCCTAGTGTACATGACCATATTTCTCATTTAATGGACGGTATATTAATTTGAAATGCCATAAGAGGTAAATTATATTTAGTATGTGAGCCGAGCTCGACGCATCAGTCAATCATCTACTAGACCATCTCGCCGACAGAGTTCATTTCATTATTATATCGCCGATGGCGCCATCCTTTCCTCTAATTTTCTTACCAATATTCCTATTGGCCGGCTAGCTGTTTCAAACAAATGCCGGGAGAGAACCGAGTTTTCTTGTTTATGTTCCGCAGCAGAGCACTTCACTCTGGAGTTCACTCTTGACGTGGAAGGTTGTTTCGAGAAATGTTGGATCAGTTAAGCTCACTCAGAACTGTATGTCAGCTGGTTAGCTGTATTTAGCAAGAGTACATTGACTTCGGGATATTATGTTCTACAATTAACTTCGGTTATGGATGCTGTCGACATGTTTAAGGTTGTATTCAATGTATTATGGCGTAGTTAATTTTGCAGTACGAGTTGGTTCGGTATTTATTGTATTTGACCACGATACATTTGTTAAATTGTTAATGAGAATATCCGCGAGTGGTAATATCTTGGTTTATGTATCAGATACTGCGGCATTTTAGTTTGGTGGGTTATGTCGCATAGTACATATTATGTTATAGGAACTGAAGTGGTTTGAGGATTTGATTCGCGTGAGTATTGAGATACCGAGTTATTGTCTACTTACGTTGTCTTCAGGATTTTCTGAGATAGCTCCGGGCGGAATGATGATACATTGTTATTATTATATCATGGAAAAGGTTGGACCGAATTCGTATACCTTGCTACTTGTTCTACTTTTCATTTTCAAATTGAGCATTGCCATTCCAGATTATTCCATTTACTATCCGGGTGTATTGCGATCCTAGTATATTTACATGGCTACGCGAATTCTAAGGTATCATTGGTATACATATATACTCTTTTCTCTCTCTCTGCATTATGGGTACTGTAATAGTACAGAGACTTGTATTTATATATTGTATTTAAGAATTAAGTTTTAATTTATTATTTGTGTATTGATCTGGTGTGTGACTGTTTTATTGTGCATTATTTTTCCTGTGATGCAACGAGTTAATATCTGGAGCCTGTTGTTTGTCTCTTTGTGGGAATCATTGAAATCTAATTGGGCATTTAATAAGGGTTGTGGAAACCACTGGACATTGGGGTTAAAGTTTATATGCTGTTTGAGATGTTGTGACAATGTTCCAGCGGGGAAATATTATATAGGTCATCAACCTGTTCTTTTGTGAATTTTCCGATTAGACTGAATTATGAATTTAGGAATGTATTGAGACATATGATTGAAAGTGTTGAAGGTTCTGAACTTTACTTATGATTGTATTTCAGATTAATTTATTATATCATTTTTCGTTTCCATTTAACTCATATTTTCTATGTTCGCTTCATCAAATTAATTATGTATTTGTTATTTATTATTTGTTAATTATATTTGTTATCATAAATTCACAC
The DNA here is from genome assembly GCF_040183065.1 of Periplaneta americana. NCBI lineage: Eukaryota > Metazoa > Arthropoda > Insecta > Blattodea > Blattidae > Periplaneta > Periplaneta americana. The sequence continues at coordinate 20,281,099 of NC_091133.1, forward strand.
TATCTAGTTTCTTCTAAGTCTTCCACTGCGCATATCCTGATCATCCGATGCACCAGATTCCATCTGGCGAGTAACATCCCGGTATTCTCGAGTTTTGAGAAGAGTGTTGAAGAGGGCGATGGGAAATCAACTATTACCATTATTACTATTATTATTTATTCACACCCCCTCTCATATGTTTAATTTTTGTTTAGACCTTGTCATTTTCGAATATTGGACAAATATTTTTAATTCATTTTGAATATTATGATTTTCGCATTAGGCCGTATTTTGAAACATACTTTAAAGGAAATTGAGTTTTTAGGTCAGCGTGTGTAACTTGATATTTTAGTGAGATGATTTCATTAAACTTTAATTTGCAAATAGGCCTAGCTTATATATCACAATATAATTACGGGTGTATTTAGTAATTTTATCTAATGTAGAGTGATATCTATGGTCTTTCAGTAGGCAGTTTCTTCTCAGCCAATGACCCAACCAATTCCTTTTTCTCTTCCTGATTAGTTTCAGCATCATTCTTTCTTCACCCACTCTTTCTAACACAGTTTCATTTCTTATCCTATCTGTCAATTTCACATGCTTCATACTTCTCCATATCCACATTTCAAATGCTTCTAGTCGCTTATCTTTTTTTTTCCATATTATTAAGTAGCCAAATGTGTTTGTGTTTTCAAGATTGGTGTGCTCATCGCAGCTATCCTACTTGCTACAGTTTGGCCAGATGAATTTGACAGATGTGAACCCTATTTTATTGTTTTGTACGTCCATGCTGCATTTTGGTGTGTTTCATTGGTAAGCTTCTAGCAGGCAGATTTATTTAACCTATACTCAATTCAGGGTCGAACTTAAATTTAATTTGCAATCAGCAGTGTCTGTCTCTATTGTGATGGCAAGAACATCGGCAGAGTTCGGATTTACCTATTACAAAAGATATAGAATAGAACTAGATAGAAGTGAGTTAGATCAATATCGAATACTTAAAAAGCTTGTTCACATTCCTGTTTGGGTGGTATTCTCTGTTGAGGATTCGTGATTTGTAACAGGTAATTTCTTCTGAGATTTAATGAGTCACTTTCATAGACAACATATGAGGCAATCTGTTCTTCTAACTCACAAAGCCGAAGCCTACTTACTCTTAAAGTTTCATTCTATGCATGTGTTTTTGATGGGTGTAATCAGTGTGTTGGGACTACAGTATTATTGGATTGCTATCATCAGCGACTGGCAGCAAACTTTGAGTTAGTGCAAAAAAGGCCAACAGGCAGGCATTAAGCTTTGAGTTAAGCATGAAGAAGGCTGTTCTCTCACGTCAATCACATTGTTTTCCAATAGTCAAAGTTCAAATATGGTACCGTATGTTGCCACATTTATCACTCATTATTTTATAGGCCTACATTATAATGTCTTGTGATATTCCAATACAGCAAATGTGAAGCTATGCTATTCCTTTTCCCATGCCACATGCCAACCATACTGCAATTTCTTTTCATCTAAACTGTTGTCGATGATAGTAATGCAATAATATACGTGGCTTAGTTTAATTTATGATAAATGTTGCAGATGATTTGGTGGAAAATATGAACACGAAATTTCGTTAAAACTTTTTGTTTCGAAACATTTGAATTATATTGATGCTTTTTTTTTAATTTAGGCACATTTTTGTAGGCAATTATGACAGTGAACTTCTATGATGTTAGTTTAAGGAAACTTGTTCTATGATCCACAAATAGGGTTGCCACCTTTTACTCCTGTGATTCTGGTCTGGGACACACGAACAACAACACTAATGATGATAATAATAGTGGCGTTATTGTTTTCTTGACATCCATTGAATACAGAACTTCATATGCTATGACTTTTAGTTATGTAAAGAAAATTTGGAATTTGGAGAACAGTGCAAAAAAGAAACAAGTTTCGGTGATATTGAATCCATAGTCTAATTTATTACATTCTGACAAAAAATTGATTGAAGTTCAGTGTTTCACTAATATTACAGATAGTCCTATTTAAATGTTTGGACTTAAATTGTTTTATTCTAGTGAGGAGGACGAGGAGGAGAAGGAGGAGGAGCAGCCCTTTGTTTTTTTCTAATACCACTCAAGTTTCTGCTTTTTTTTAAATTTTCGATTGCGTGTTAACATTGACCTGTCTATAACACTGGATGTATGACACTACACAGAAGATGTTATCAATGCTTTTTTTCCGTTCCAGCATCTTTTTGTTGCATTTTTCATCATGGAACCGAAATATGTGTGAATAACTGTTTCTAATATAAATTTTCTTTGACTTCCGCTTAGACCTTAAAAGTCTTAGTTGGACGAAAAGGCAGTAAAAGCAACAAAATCCTCATGCAGTGAACAGTAATCACCTCCCCATCCACTATAAAATATTGTACACAGAGTTCCACCACTTTTTTCTCCAGAAGAAAGCACTGGTTATTATTATTATTATTATTATTATTATTATTATTATTATTATTATTATTAATATTATTATTATTATAGACAAATAAGTGTGTCGCGGTACCGTAGGCATTCAGTAAAGTGTGTCGTCAGTCAAAAAAAGGTTGGGAACCACTGGTCTATGGGACCACTTCACAGAAAATTCTTGGACTTTATTGTTCATTATTCCAGAAGTCATTTCCTGGACAATCCCGACCAATCCTGAATGGGTGGCAACCCTATCCAAAAAATATGTGGGAGTTACTGTTGGCTTATGAACTATGTGAATATATTTAGCTTATATATGTCTCGTCTTTCGTAAATTATTTGCTTGGAATACCCTACTTTCTGAATGCACCATATATAATTTAATTTTAATTTGTTAAATTAATGCACATCAAATTGGAAGATACTGTGAAATATAGAATACAAAATAATTTAAACTACTTCCAAATTTCTCATTCAAGCAATAATTTAAAATGAGAGAGGAGGTCATAATTGAGCATGTATAAGCTTCACATGCATTGCTGTTCACAATACTGTACCTTTTTGTTTCAGGGTGTAGACAAACATGTCAAAGAGAAACATCATGAGTTAAGAGTAAATGGTTATCTGGAGTTTTATCGGCAAACACACAGTCATAGTAGAATTCCATTATGTATTGTTTCTCTGTGTAAGTAGGTACTGTAAAATTCGCAGTGGTTTGTTTTTTGTACTTTTGTAGTGTTTTTGTAATTAATTTTAGAATAAATGTTGAAAAACTTATGAGGAAATATGTAAATGCATATTTATAGAAAAAATGATTCATATTTGTTTTATCTTTCGACTGTTTAAGTTATTTGTTTAAAATAATAATAGAAAAAATACGTTTCTATTTACGTGCCTTTAATTTTTTTCACTTCTTCCAAACCAAGAGAAGTTGTATAGACTTGAATTCAATAATTCATCATTTTCTGAATTTTGTGTAGTGTTAATATTTTGTTATTGCACGCAATTGGTTTGATTATCAATATAAGTGATCTTCAAGGCTAAATTTCAAACCTCCCAACTACAAGTTAGTATGCTTTTGTGTTCAGCATTTTGTTGATCAGTGTTGCAAATGTATAATTCTGTTGCTTTATCTTTGCATTTATTTGTTCATTTCTATACAAAAGAGATATGAAGAAAAGAGATACAATATTGTGCATATGCACTAACAACTTCCTCTTTTTGTTAATTCTTTTCTGAACAAGTAACAGGTGGTGAACACATGTGAATCCAAAAACTTATTATGTAATCTTGCATTTGCGGTTTTGAATAGTTTATGGGAAAGTATTATTTCAATTATTAATAATTATATTCTTTATATATTAGTTTAGATTTCCAAAATAAAAAAAAAAAAACGGGACACTTATTAAAGTTGACATGAATCAACTCTTTATCTAAACATTCTTTATTAACTTGTGTTTATACAGTGTCATTGAGCAATAAGATCCAGTTTTATTTATTTTAAAGTAATAAATACTACACTGTTTACAATTACTAAGCTATAATAATTATGCAAGTACATAATAGAGTAGCATGGATACTTCACTTAAGTCATTGTTGACAATTTTTATATGCATCTATAAAACTACACGTATGCTTCGGTATCTTAGCCAACAATGATTATAGTCGGAGGCACCGAATTTGGTAGATGATCTCAATGACATTTCCAGTAGGCGAGCCAATGTTTTGTGAGAACTGCAAGAATGAATTGCGATAAGGCTGTCTGTCGTTGTTTATATGTTCACACTCGCCTCTCGTATCGTCATTATTAATTAATAAACACACCACAGTACAGTCCGATTCATGGGAGTGCCGTAAATGACTTTCGTTCGCCTCCTGCATTTTCTAATTTAAGAGGAAAAAAGCATTGCATAACCAGAACCAAGAAATTATTGCAAATGTTCATTACTTCATGAAGCGACAGGCGAAAAATAGTTATGAGTTGTGTCGAATTGTCTTCATTAATAACAAACATTCATGAAGTACGAGAATAATTTGCGTAAGCGACAGGAATCGACACGTCGGATAAATAACTGAAAGAATAGGTATGCTGAAATAAGAAAATACGTAATTCGATAATCTACGAGATTCGATCCGATACTGTGGATTGAGTCTCGGCGTAGCTCAGTGGTTAGAGATCCTAGTGCATGTAACTGGGAGTCACGAGTTCGATACCTGGCCCCGGAGCGAATTTTTCTCAATTAATAACCTGTGGTAATTCGATAAACCAAGCAAGAAACCTCATGTACCAAAAGTCTTAATGGAAGCAGATGAATATGAGAGCTTAATTTAATGATTTAAATCACGCGTAGCATATGTTTACAAGGAATGATAATAGGTCACGAGAAAAGCCGTCGATTCGTTTCTTGTGTTTTTCAGTCTGAGCCTGATAGTTGTCGAGCTTGATGGATGAATTTATTTATACCGTAATAATTCGTACACCTGTCGCATCCGCCGTTCACTGATTTAAATCTTTATTTATTAAGACGCTCCCATTATCAACTACGTAACGCAAAAATTGTTTATTTTTTTCACTATCTTCTTAGTATGTGTCAGCAATTTCCCTTCTTCTCCAATAACAAACAGGGTCCTTTTTCTTTGTGGTGGTCTTCTGGAAAGAAGGGCCAGGATTTAAATTATCCTTTTCGTTTTTTGACTTGTAGACTTCAGCACACAAGGAAAGAGATGGGTGAAAATTTGGTAATTTTTTGGCGATTTTTTTTTAAGGAAATGAATCTATGCTGACTACTTAGACTTTGCACTTTGACGAAGTTTTAGAATCCTACGGTGGTTGTGTCATTAATTATACTATCTTAAAAGACAGCGATCATGAAGTTATCCATAATTTTCGTCTTGAGAACACTTCTGATATCAAATTTAATTTCCCGCTCATTTTTGTTCGACTCCCATATGAGGAATAAATTCGGACAAAATAATATCATATTCGTATTCTGTGATCCCAAAGATCTCCAGATATCAACTTTCGTCGAGATCGGACGACTTGAGATTTTTCATTCCCTTCTGCCTTTTCACTATTCCTTAGATGGTATTTAAAAAATCGAAAATGTTTAATCAAAATTGTTGAGAGTAACCTTCATTTTAAATGTTATGTCTGTATGTCGGCTAGTTCAAAATACTTGAGTGAAATTTTTAAACTGATATCTCCTTTTTCTATCCTCTCTGCTCTTTGGGGGATAAAAAAATCCTCAAAAATGATCTTAATATATTACATGAAGTTGAATTTTTTTTACATTCCTTATACATTTTAGAAACAATTCTGAGAGATGAGATGATCAGTCTAACTCAATTTTATAAAGGAGCCATTGTTTTAAATTTAAAGGCTGAATGGCTGATGGTTCAAAAAATAAACCAGTATATTTTGATTATTATTGCCTCCTATTTTACATCCCTTAATGTTCGTATTTCGTAAAATTCCGTCTTATCTTTTGACTAAGGATTAACAGAAACCTATAGAATAGTTTTTTTATATATACAGTATATATTTGTAGATTGTCTTTATACTTTATAGTAACGAGGAAAAGATTATGCAGTGGCAACTGGAATTATCTCGAAAACAGTGTGCCGGGGACTTCTCTTTTCATACCCATCCACACATACTGTATAGATTACTGCATTTATATATAAGTGCTTATATGTGCATTTTTTTTTTTTGGAGATGACTGTCCGAGTCCACTAGGATAATCGGGAATGTATGTTTACTCTTATGTCTCACCCATCCCAGCTGCAGTTTGCTTGCGACGAAGATAACAACCGACCGTGCAGTTAAGAGTAACTCGCTCTGGAGTTCTGATTAATAAAATCCATCTGCCTAAATCGATGGCATCAACTATACCAACATGTGGTCTTAACACATTAATCTCGTATCTGGTTTCATGTATGCTGTATTACTGTAATTATAATATTTGACATGTTCAATGCTGACTTTTAGTGAATAACTTTACTGTAGAATATATGGAAATGAAATGAAACCTGATAAATGCCAGCAAATCGGAAGTGTAGGATAATCTCATTACCACCTGGTCATAGAATTATCAAAACCTTTCGATTATTGATCTAAGTTCCGAGGTATCAATTATCGAATTGAATTTATTACAGTGACATCAAGTGGAAACAGTATAGAATTAATCATTGTTTTACGTGATTATTGAATTAGATAAAAGAAAAACAAATATTTTAAAATAATTTAGGGAAATGGGACGTCATTTAAAAAGAATGGGACATTTGGCATCCTGAGCATACTTTTCTTGGGACAGGGGACAAGAGGCTGAAAAAAGTGACAATACTGTTACTGGTCACCCTATGTGAGTTTGTGTTTACAATATTTTATCGTTTATTAATGTTTAGTATTGTGGTTAAATGTTAATCTTAAGGAACTGTTTGATCAAAAGAATGAAGAATATGAATATTTGTGCTGCAAGAGGAGTGCAATACCATTAAATCAATCTGTTACCAATAAAATGGAATACCTTATTACATTTAATCCAAATAAAGACAAATACAAACTTATCAATACAAAATAATTTCTTTCATTTAAATTCTTTACTTTGTATATTCTTTATAGTTGTCTTGCCAGAGTGGCACAAAGCTTTTCCTTTGCTACTATACTGGTCAGTGTAACCAGTTTGTTTCAATTCCAAATACATTAGAATCCCTTTTAACCGGCACCAAAGGGACCAGGCTAGTTCCGGTTATGATATCTTGCTGGATAAGTGAATAAATATCGGTATGTACAAAAAAATAAGTTCGTATTTCATGATGGCAAATGTTGAAATTGTAGCCATGTGAAGTTTATTTCTCTATCACTTGCTCATAACTGAATAAACATAAAAACTGTGTGGATTTTCCTTATTAAAACACATCAGACAACACAAATAATACACTAATTCTAGGTTTGAATATTCACTGAAATTGAAAGTTCGTGCGAACTTCCTAATGTGTCAACATTAACTGACTAAGTAAACATAAAAACTATGTGGATTTTCTTTATTAAAACACATCACACAACAAATAATACACTAATTTTAGGTTCGAATATTCACTGAAAATGAAAGATCTTGCAAACTTCCTAATGTGACTAAACTGACGGTGCAGACTGTGGCAATGTGGCAGATTTAAACATTTCTTTTTTTGGCTCAACCAAAATTGCCGTTGTTTTGATATTGCTGGTTACAAGGGACTTCGCTGTACTACAAATTTAGTAAGGCATTTTTCTGTTCCTACCTCAAATCATGTAGAAATATTAAAGTTGGTTTTCAATGCCATGCACTTGGTAATCCTACTATTCCATTTAGTAATGAAGACACAGAAAACAAAGATAATGACAAAGTTCACATTGTTATTATAGATTCTAACTACTCTATCTGAGCACCCTGTGAGGAAGGTATCCACCATACTATTACTCATAGTAGGAATACTTTTGATTTGGAAAAAAGTGTTCGTAATTCTGGGAAATAAATTCATTATCTGAATTTTTCAATATGTAATTTTATTGCTTGCTTGTGTTTTCAGGGAATGCTGTTTTATTGGTTTTAAGCACAGTCTTCCAACATTTATATGAAGACTTCAGGCAGCAATGCACAGTTAGTGGATTTGCGAAGCCAGTAAATTATTTATGCATAATTATTGCAGTGGAAACTGTTTTATTAACATGTACTATCATCTTATACATCCGTAAGTTGAATTGTGTTAATTTTTTTTCATAAATTACTGAGTTTTATTCAGAAGTCAGGCAGTCTTGAAATCGCTGAATATTTGTTAAAATAAGGTTCACATAGAAAATGAAAATATCATTTCATTCATAAGAAAATGGGAATTGGCATCATAATACTTGTTTTCAATTGTTTCAGTACAATTGCTTTGGCAACGTTTATTTTGGAATGTAAGAAATCAGAGCCATTCAAGCTATTCTTTTGAAGGCTATTGGGAATAACTGGAGAATGCATGTGATACAGCAGTGCTGACTATGCTTGCTACTAGTTTCTGGGCTGTATTGAGCCATGTGAAATAAAATAAAAAATGTTATGTTGCTAGTAAAATTCGTGATTATTTTATTTAAGAACTGAATGCAGTAGTTGAATCAAGTGCATTGTTTAGCAAGTATGGTAATAATAATAATAATAATAATACTTACTTACTTACTGGCTTTTAAGGAACCCGGAGGTTCATTGCCGCTCTCACATAAGCCCGCCATTAGTCCAGTCTCTACAATTATATCCTACCTCCCTCAAATCCATTTTAATATTATCTTCCCATCTACGTCTCGGCCTCCCCAAAGGTCTTTTGCCCTCCGGCCTCTCAACTAACACTCTATATGCATTTCTGGATTCGCCCATACGTGCTACATGCCCTGCCCATCTCAAACGTCTGGATTTAATGGCCCTAATTATGTCAGGTGAAGTATACAATGCGTGCAGCTCTGTGTTGTGTAACTTTCTCCATTCTCCTGTAACTTCATCCCTCTTAGCCCCAAATATTTTCCTAAGAACCTTATTCTCAAACACCCTTAATCTCTGTTCCTCTCTCAAAGTGAGAGTTCAAGTTTCACAACCATACAGAACAACTGGTAATATAACTGTTTTATAAATTCTAACTTTCAGATTTTTTGACAGAAGACTAGATGACAAAAGCTTCTCAACCGAATAATAATAGGCATTTCCCATATTTATTCTGCGTTTAATTTCCTCCTGAGTGTCATTTATGTCATTTATAATAATAATAATAATAATAATAATAATAATAATAATAATAATAATAATTTATTGCTAGATCAAAGACACATTAATCACCCTAGCATCCCCAGAAAGAGTAAGTTACATACTCGTGCTCAGGGGGCATTCCACATAATTTTAGAGTTTTTTATGTTCATATTATTGTTTCTCTGTTGTAATGTTATGTAGTAGAACTTATGCAATGGCTGTATTCTATGTTTTACTGTAATGTAGTAGAAGTTCTACTACATAACTGCTTCGACTAAGAAGCTTCTAAAATTGGAAGAGCTGTTCTAACTTTCATAATTAAAACTTGTTAACACTAAACACAGTAATAGCGGGAGATTTCAAAATGATTAAGCTTACCTAATTAATTTGCTTGTAGATGAAGTCCATCTGCTTCTCCTTTTGTTCAGCAAAATGGTTAATGACATGTTCATTGAAGTTGGGAATGGACAGTAGGGCCTTCTCAATAGAACACGTCCACACCTGTGGAGTAATGGTTAGCGCGTCTGGCCGCGAAACCAGGTGGCCCAGGTTCGATTCCCGTTCAGGCAAGTTACCTGGTTAAGGTTTTTTCCGGGGTTTTCTCTCAACCCAATATCAGCATATACTGAGTAACTTTCGGTGCTGGACCCCGGACTCATTTCATTGGCATTATAACCTTTATCTCATTCAGACGCTAAATAACCTAAGATGTTGATAAAGCATCGTAAAATAACCTACTACTAACCATCAATAGAACACATGGCTAATGCACTAAGCCTAGCTTCCTTCATTTTATTCCTTTGAGAATTGAAAAACATCTCTCGCACTCTGATGTAGTAATAGGAATTGTGCAAATAATTCATAAAGTTTCACTGAATCCGGTAAAAGGGGTTCTAAATTGTTCTCATAAATGCAAGAAAGAAGTGTCAAAACACCTGATGCATTTGCAAAACCATGTCTGTCATAGATAACAGTCAATTCCTACTTCAGTTCCATTACATTTAAGCTGAACAATTCAATAACCAATTTAAATTCGGTTTCCGGAAATAGTAGTTATGGAAACAAACAAGGCTGCAATAGAGTAGCTACAGATAAAATCACTAAACATAAAACGGGCTTCAATACCTGTTAAAATAATGTCGCACACTTCCTTTGCAACCATCATTTTGCTAATATCAAACTGCGCATGTTTTCCACTTGAGCCTTCTTCTATATCAATATGCCAGTAATGTTCATGATCAAGAGAATTCCTTGTGCGTTGGATTGCAGACTTGAAATCTGTAACTATTTTTTAGCTTTAACACTATCAAGTTCCCTGTGTTGTAGTTCATTAAACAGAAAGCGGTAAAACTTTTGCTAAAAAATTGTAGCCAAAACACAAAATCCTGATCCTTTAAAATATTTTGAAGACCAATTGCTTTCTTGCTTGTTGAATAGTCACTGGTTTCATCATCGACAATAACTTGTAGACAGTCATAAATATAATTTCTGTAAACAAATACTGTGTTACTGCATATTTATTTAAAATTCCACCTAGCTGCAGCATTCTTAAGTATATGTTTTTTAACTGTCTCATCAAGGACGGCCGTCCTTTTTTGTTGATTTAGAAAAAAATGAAGAGAATCCTTCATAATTACTGAAAAATATTTTTACTTACTTATTTTGGTCGGACAATGTTAGTGGGTGTAACAATGTATAAAGTTAGCATTGTTATACACAACATGAACTCTTGCCTGGACATGTATGTGCCTACTGCTCATGACAGAGGCCCCATCATAGCTCTGGTCAATCACTTTGTTAGGAGATTTTTGTTTATTTCTAATTTATCTAACTCACTGAATATGGCATTCGTAATTCCTTTGGCTGTGTGATCTTGTGGCACAATGAACTTAATAAACCTTTCATGTGTTTTACCACACAACTTGTACCGAACAACAAACACTAGTTGTGATAATAGAACACAGTCCGTCATTTCATCTACCTTGAATACCAAGTAATCTGCCCTAAATATTTCTTCGTGAATGAACTTCAAGCACATGATATTGATAGAATCAAACAATTCATTCTGTATATGTAGAAAACCACAGAAAATTTCGATTGTTTATTTTTCAGTATGTTGCTTTAAGGTACGGTACTATCAAACTCAGCCATTAAATTAAGCAACCCACGAAAAATGCCAGAATTCTCAAATAAATCTGTTTCATCATGCCCCCATAATGCAAAGCCAATTTTTCGAAAAATGTTATGCAATCTATTAGTTTACTAAGAATGTAGCAGTTCTTTGACACTTCTTTGTTTTTTTTTTTTTTTTAAATCTATATGCACTAACTGACATCTGATATCTACTTTGCCCAGTATTTCGAACTCAGTACCAGCATTTCTATGTTTTCCACTCAGTTTATGTTTTTAACTTTTTTACCAAGATGTTTTATGTTCGAAACACCAACTGAAGTCCACGCAGGTCACTAACATTCATAACTAAATACGTATAACAGAAAAAGGCATTTTTATCATGACATCCACATAGCCAATCTACATATTTGTACAATGATAGGTTAAATTTTGTGGTATAACCACTTGCTTTTACAAGCATTTTCAACCTTAACTATATTTAGATTTGGTTTGGAGGCCCAAGAAGAAGAAGATACAGAATTTTCTATGTGGTAAGAAGATCTAGAAATCTAAGTGGTTTGAAGTACAAATCTTGTATTTGTTATTAATATTGTGGAATAAAATGACGATTATATTTGATTTTATACTTAGTCAATTTTACATAAACATAATTTTTTGCAAATGAAATGATGATTTATTTTCGTGTGAACCTTATTTTCAACAATATTTCAACAACTTCCACTGTCTTGACTTCTGAATAACTCCATATTTGCATGTCCGTGAAATTAGAGTTTTAACATTTCTAATCTTCTTATCCAGGTAGAGTTGTTCAGTTCAACAGTAGTAAGCCCCCTCCTGATGTCCTGAGAGAAGAATGGATGATAAGTTTCATCCAAGACAGTTATAGTGGTGGTGAAGTTGGTTACAGGTAAAAACTTGTAGTTTCTTCTGTATGAATTGTCATTTTTATGCAGCAAGATTGATGATGATTCATAACTTGACTATAAGATTTATTATGGATAAAGTTGTGTTGTAATTTTCCTCCAAAATTTTGGTTTTCTATTCACCCTTAGTCACCCCATTTTTCTTTTGTTACCATGTTATATTGTCATCACCTTGGAAAAGATTATATTAAAAAAAAACTTTACTTAAGAATTATAGCTATATTACTTACTTCATTGTATGTAACTATTTGATATCAATGTGCATTATACTTATGTGAGTGTCTAATACTGTGTGATCTTACCTTTTGTTGAGTCTGTAACAGGTAAATTCAACAAATTGTGCAGTGTTATACAGAATGTTGATCCAAAGAATACTGAATAACTAATTTCTATTATTAAAACTTGAATCCGTGTTATAGTCTTGAATGTTATTCTGTAATAAATTTTATAGTGGTATAATTTAAAACACACTAGGCCTACATGGTTTTTTTTTTTTTTTTTTTTTTTTTTTTTTTCCACCGAAAGAAAGTTCTGACCAGGTTCTTAAATGCTGACCATATAAGAACCTGGTCAGAACTTTTCTTGAAAGAAAAAAAAATGATTTAAATTGTATTGACTTTCTATTTCAACAATTTCACTTCATAATTTTATGTCTGGAAAATGTGAAAATAAGTAAAATTATATGATTAATGTAACGATATTATTATTACTGAATGTATAAGAAATGTTTTTATTTTCACACTTAACCATAAACTGGTTTAATCCATCATTACAACTCATTGTTTACAAACTGAGGGACGAGACAAATCCAACATTGTTACTTTTTAAAATCGGTTATTTAACGATGCTGTATCAACTGCTCTGTTGTCATTCTAACATCAGTGTTATTGGTGATAGCTAGATGTTATTTGGAAGGATTCATCAAGAGATTACCTGACAGCCACCTTTGAAATAGCTCAGCCATGTAATCAGATCAAATAATATTTCAACCCACTCCCAAGCACAGCCTTGAAACACGAGTCCAACTCATGGGCAATAGTAGTATTCACTGACAGCAGGAGATGAGAGATATTAACACACAATTGCAGACAAGAGAAATATTTTTGGATTACCTTGTCCAAGAATTCGGGAGTATGTAAATAGCTGATTGTATGACAGATTAAAATTATTGACATGAACTTTCCCCGTGTACAAAAAACAGACTATCAGTGGCATTTAAATGCCATTAATGCACACAGAAAATTTCGGAAATTGAATCCTAGAAAGGCCCAAAAATATGGTGGGCTGTGATTTGAGGGATGTAACAATTAATATCAGGATGTATCCATTAACTATATTGCTATAGTTTCTTCTTTCATGTAAAATGTTCCTACCCTTGCGTACATTCGTATATTTCAGACACATTAGGAAGTTGTAGTGATTTTGTTTTTTAATTACTGGGATCATCTTCCTACTTTCCAGAGAACGTGGTGATCACATCCATGACCTCCTAGAGAAGCAGGCAGATTTGATTCGTTACTTAAAAGATCGTAATACGAAACTGAGTCATAAAATAATGTTGCTCAGTACACAAATAAGAGAAGAACATGCATGAATATTCTGCTTCCAATAAATACTCATATGTGACCTGAATTTTAGGTAAGCATTTTAATGAAAAGAAATATATGAATTGTGGGTAATTTCTTTTTTATACCTTAATATGTTAGGGTTATGATATTTAAATCCACTATTTTGCCACAGTTGGAATTATGTGATATTTTATTGTTGATTATTGTTATTCAGGGACGTGATTTTCTGCATTTTCTTATACACTGTCCAGTAATATTTAACTTTTGTTATTAATTAAATTATTTGTATAATCAATGTGTTAAAAAGATGATAGTTTTTGATTTAACAAAATCCTAAGTCACTTTCTTTTTTTCAGAGTCTTATCAGAGGTAGAGTGAAAGCAGTATATTTTACTGAACTTGATGTATGATGGTGAACAATTGAAGATTGCTTGCTATTGGTGCTTTGGTGGAAGATTTTTTTATTAATTATTTGCGAAAGATGACTGATTATTTTTAGGTATGTTTATAAGTTTATATGGACACTGCATATTCAATAGTTATATGAAACATTTCGTTTAAATATGATAAATGCAACAGACTGTTCATTGATATCTACCAAGTTCTTCCTGTGAACTGTTAACTAGATAGCTTAATTTACTAAAGATTATTATTTTTTTGGTCCTACAGAATATGTCTGTTATGGTAACAATTAATATTAGAGGAAAAATATTCACTTCAGCGCCGGGAATCGAACCCAAATTACAGATTACTGTGGAATCCCGGCCATCAAGTCACTCAACTGAGTGCACTACTTGTATAATGGTAGTTGACTTAATAAAATGTTAACATACATGCCCAACTTGGAGTTAGGTTACAAAAGGAAAAGCACTGAAGGAGGAGAGTTCGATCAGGTGCTTTGGATTGGACTTCAGCATTGCTCAATGGTGAGAGCGCTAGGTACGCAGAACCAAGGACCTGGGTTCGATCCCTGGCACCGGAGCGAATTTTTCTACTCTAATATTAATAGATACGTTAATGTTTGGACTAATAATATTATGTCAGTAATATAGTTAGATTAATGACATCCTAATTTTTTTTATCTTTGTAATAATTTTACCATTTTAATGGCTCATCATTTACAACAAAAAAAATAAATGCATTTACTACTCAAACAGTGTTTACATATTTATTGTATAACTGTTGTGTACTACAGTAATTTTCTTTTACACTGTGGCCAGCACATGTCGGCCACAGGAGCTCAGACTGCTGCTGAAACAGTTATAATATCCCTGCTAGTGCTTCACATTCTCATAGTTACAGTTGCAATTACAGTCATAATAAGCACATAAGAGATGTTGGAAATGTTGTCTTCCTCCATACACACATTTCTGGCATCTTCTCAGGAAATTTTCATTCGCACTTGAGAGTTCAATATTCGAAATTAAGTCAATTTATCACCTGATGTTTTTTTTTTAGTTCTTCCAATGTATGGGGGTTTGTTGCATACACTTTATTTTTCAAGTTCCCCCATAGATAAAAATCGCATACAGTTAAATCAGGGGATAGTGTTACTCTTTGCTTTCTATTGCGAATCGACCCCGTTTTCCTGAATTTGTTCACAAGTCTTCGCACAGTTTCTCTACGGGATAGGTAAACCAGGAAATTGTGTTTCAATTCGCTTTCTAACGTCCCTACAAGAGTTTATTTTCACATATGTGTTGTACATAAAAATCCTTT
The DNA here is from genome assembly GCF_040183065.1 of Periplaneta americana. Taxonomy (NCBI): domain Eukaryota; kingdom Metazoa; phylum Arthropoda; class Insecta; order Blattodea; family Blattidae; genus Periplaneta; species Periplaneta americana. The sequence goes on from NC_091133.1 coordinate 20,296,626, forward strand.
GTGGTAATGTGTAATTGGTGTTGAGGCATTATGGAAAACTGCGCAAGCACTGATAACACTCGTAACATAATTAGCACTTAAAACTCGTACATTTATACTCATGGAACATGAAGGAAACAAACTAGACAATGGCTTCACATACACATGGAACAAGAACGAAATAAACTAGACAGTGGCTTCATATACGCATGGAACAGGAACAAAACAGATAACATTCGTAACTTAATTAGCATATAAAACTTTTACATTTATACACATGAAACAGGAATGAAACAAACTAGAATGGCTTCATATAGGCATAGAACAGGAACGAAAGAAACTAGAATGGCTTCATATAGGCATAGAACAGGAACGAAACAAACTAGACAATGGCTTCAGTGCAACTGCTGTTCACTCACACAACCTACTGTTGCCACAAACATGTGCAAATCTTATGTGCGGGTGGCGGGAATCCCAGCTGCGGGAATATTATATCTGTTTTGGTGACAGTCCAAGCTGCTGCGACCAGCATGCAAGTCGCTGTGCGTTGGCTGCAGTTTGAAAGAAAAGCACTGTATAATTTTAAAAAAGAAATTACAATATGAAGATCAGTGATATTAAGCAATGTCGGAGTAACAATTGAAATAGCATGTAAGCCGAACAGATTATAGAAATGTATGTTCTCGTAACAGCTCTCTCACTCTCTCAGAATGAAAGTTAGACCTTTTTGGTAATGCTTTAGCATTAGAGTGGTGATTTTATGAAATATATGACTGATTTTTTTCAAAGAATTGAAGAAATTATTTCTGTGTTTTGATGCAGTTATGCCTACTAAATTATCCTCCTGCAAGTAAGTTTTTGCTGATTTCCAAACAGTAAACAGCACACCATTAGAAAAAGAAAAGCTTAGATTAGAGCACTGAAGGGGAATATGGATGACGAAAAGCCTTGGATTAGTCGTTTTTGCAGTTAAAATTTTGTGAACTGTTTGTGGGTGCGATAAAGTTCTGTAAGACCAAACGAAATGTTAAGATGTCAGAAGTGAACTGAAAGATTGAAGTTGCGTTATTTTCCAACTCTGGTACAAAGAATATACGGTAGTTAAATATAAACCAATATTGTGTCTGGTCTTATTTTGATATTGAGCTATGTAATTTTGGCTATTATTGGATTAATTAATATTAACGTGTTTGTTGCAACACTGTCAACAGTCACAGTGATTAAATGGCTAAACAGAAATGTACAGTCAAGCCGTTCTTATTTCTGGCAGCAAATCACACGACAGCTTCTGGTCAGCTGACTCGCTGCGTCACTGGCAGTGGTTGTCATCAAGGTTATGCAGACGACATACCTCTTTGCACTCACGGTGGATGTTCTGTGTTGTCAAGTCTACCCTTGTACTCCTAACGAAGTTTTAACACATAATGTCTATTCTTAAACATCGAAAGAAAAATTATTTCCTACGAAAAATAATTAGTAATATATGCATACATAATATTATATATTATTGTTATTGTTGATTGTGAATTAAATCCTAGCATCCCAGGACACAGAAGACTTACCATGTTGTGCTATAATTGTATAATTGGTTTTTCCGACCATTTGAAATAACGATTTCCATAAATACAGAAACAATATTAGCAATTAATAAAATGGGAGAAAGCTGTAAAGTATAATAAATAAACATTTTATGTGATTATTAATAACTAAAACCCACAACCTGTAAATTAAGTAAAATATGTTAGTATTAGAAACTTTGTAATGATAAGCTATTGCTACATAAAAAAATTACATGAAGAACCTTGCTTACCGGTATTGTTCAGTTTAGAGGTGCTATGCCTAGATCGCTATAATCATTGCTGGTTCCTGCCGCCACCATAGTTTTAAGTTTATTTTCTTCTTTGCCGGACTGTCCGTACTGCTCTGTTGTTATTTGAGAAACCGTGCACTTGCTCTCACCACATGCATCAGCTGTTCTTTGTACCACTTGCGTTTAAGGTAATAAACTATCCTTATTTTCACGTTCATTTTCGAAATAATCTCTAACGCTAAGAATCATTTCTCTGCTTTGCGAATTGATGGTCTTCCGACTCCTCTGTGGCATTATGATGCTCAAAACTCAGCAATAACATAGCACTAACAACAATAACACTGCACTACCGACTGATTGTTCAACAACCTGCTACTAGAACTACGTTCATTCACTATTGGCTTGACAGAGATTTAGCAACACTGCTATTGCCTGCCTTTGTTGCGCCAAAAGTCGAGAAGGTGTGGCCACGCCGGAAATAAGAACGGCTCAACTGTAGTTACAGACCAGGGGAGCATCACCAGAGGTACTTTGGTAGGCTACTGCCCACCCTTCTTTCCCCCTTCCCACAGTCCTACACCACATAAAACATGCAGTTAGCACTTGTATCGGAACATTTCCAATAAAACTTACGCATTCCATTAATTATTGTTATATTAAATATAAATTTTAGCTCACAAGTTTTCAGAAACAGTTATTTCACTATTTTCTTATTGCTGTGTATAAATTGATCCTACATACGTACATACACTGTCTGGATTTCAAAATATGGCAGGTATCTAATGCTCATGTTGTAACAATGGAGTTATTTTCTCTCTTGCTTCCCAGTATTTAGATGTAAGACTTTTATTTTGTTGAAGTGCTATACAGTTTGGAGTAGACAGGATGCCAATTTTATGTAAATGTGTACCCAGACAATCATGACCTTTAAGGAGTGTGAACATGGCCACGGCTGATTTACGTGGTAGGTCAGGAATTAAATGAGATCTCTCTAGTAAATATTTCCAATGAGAAATTTCTGTACAATTTAATATTTGGATGTTATAATTATTTTTAATAAGTTGTTTTGTTGAATAATATGAAAAATTGTGTGTGTGTGTGCATGCATGTGTGTGTGTGTGTGTCTTGATTTAACAATGAAATCATTCTCCTTTGTGCTTCCCAATATTTCGACGTGATGTTTTGAGATATTTGAAGGGCTGTGCAGGTTGCCAGATGATCCATATCCATTTCCTGCTCCTGACAGCATAACAATCAATTTGGTGAAGTCAGTATACCGATTCTGTGGAGATGTTTACTTAAACAATCATGGCCAGTGACTAGCCTGAACATAGCAACAGCAAATTTACGAGAAAGTTCCGGAATTAGATGGGTGTTTTTCAACAGATTTTTCCATTTAGTATTTTCACTTTCTGCTAATTAATATTGTAATTGTGGTTGATTTTGCTTTTGATGATTTGTTTGACAGATTCATAGGACAGACTTGTATTCTGTTCAGTTTTATAGCCTTTTTTCGCCAATATATCAGCCCTCTCATTTCCATTTATGCCACAGTGTGCAGATATCCACTGAAGAATTATGTGTTTATTTAGATTTTGAATTTGTTTAATCATATAATTTGTTTCTTTAATTTTTTTTTCATTTTTGGGTGATTTATTGATACTATTGCCTGGATTGCTGTTCTGGAGTCTGATAATATGACTATGTTCTTGCAATGGTGTATCCAATTGAATAAATTTTGGAGTGATGTATAAATAGCATGTATTTCCCCATCAAAATATGTAGTATGCTTACCACCTCTTTTGTAGAAAGAAAAGAACTGGCAAGTTCCTCTGCTCCAGCTCCTTCCTTATGGTCTGTGAGGGAACCATCTTTATATACATGAATCCAATCATTTGGTAAATATATCGCGTGCGGGGTTTCTAATGTGAGAGCTTTTGCTTCATATGGAGGTGTATCTTTCCTATTGAAGGATTTGTTTAAGTTTAATCTGTACTGTACATTAATATCATCAAGTGGGTTTTTACTACTCAGCAGATTTTCTTCCTGTTTGGGGATTCTTAGGATTTCTTTTAATTTTATTGCTTCTTGTATGAATCCATTTTAGGTCTTCAGTGTATGCTTGGAATTTTGGTATTTGTTCCATTTATCCTAATTTTGGAGTCTTATTAAATTTCTTAAGTTAATAGAGCTTGAATTTCTAATTCTAGCATAATGGATTTGTTAAAAGTGATGGCTTGTAATTTGACTGCATCAGTTATAAAATGCAGTGCTTGATTTTGAGTGTGTTCAATTAAAATAATTAAACTTAAACACGCACTGTTTATAACAAAAGAATGGAAACATGAAAAATAAATTAGCAGTTAATATGGAAACAAATAAGGAACTGGAATTGTGTGTTTACTTGAAAAGTAGAATGGAATCTTTTCTTCAGGAAGTTCAGGATTTAGGATTGAGGATTCGACTATGATATGAAGTATTACCGAATACAGTTACTGCAGAGGGCTCTTCTAAACGTTTTAAGACTTCATTTTCAAACCAATCTTCGAAAATTTCTGCGTTCACTCTGCCTTAATAATCAGCTGGAGCATCATTGGTCATCTTCCTATGGATTGCTAGCATCATTTACAAACTCTGATCTTCTTCACAGTGTATGACAACGATTGTCACCTTTGTGGTCAGGAGTTGATATCACATAATTATCTGTGTCGACCGACCAATCTTTCATTTGACAGGGGTTACTGTCATACCATGTCTCGCATAATTATATAAAATTATATCTCGCTCTCCGGCTTATGCTGACAATATAGTAACAGTCAGTCGGACATATGAAAGAATGGAGGAGGCATTTTTGAGTCAGCTTCATTTGGCTTCAAAATAAATCAAAGGAAGACCAAGCCTTAACTTCAGAGGCCAGAAGAGGAAGATTTGGACAGAGTATCCAGTGGGGAGCATTTAAGTTTGAGATAGTTGATGAATTTGTGTATCTTGAGTCTTTGATCACAAATAATATTTTAGATGAAGAGATTAGTAAGACACTTCTTTTAGCGAATAGAGCATATTACGGACTACAAAAGGTTTTTAATTCTAAACTGTTATCACAAAAGAAAAAAATTCAGATTTATAAAATGGTAGTTGTGCCAGTTTTATCATATGCAACCAAGACATGGTCATAGAGTAAAAATAATGAAAATCAATTGAATGCATTTGAGCAGAAAATTTTGAAAAATATATTAGACCAATGAATGACAATGGTGTGTGGAAAAAAAAAGTTTAATTGTGAGATCTATGATCTGTATAAAGACATTGATCTGGTGCGGAAAATTAAAATCATTTAACTGAGATGGGTGGGTCATGTGGCCCGGATGGAACCAAATAACCCAGTAAAGCATATCTTATGAGTAAATTCTGAGGGAAGGAGGAAAGTGGGACGACCGAAGACCAGATGGCTGGACTGTGTTGAGAGGAATTTGAAAATCATGGGTGTCAGGAATTGGAAGAACAAGGCGATCGATAGGAACCAATGACAAGACATTCTTAAGCAGGCCAAGACTCGACCAGGGTTGTAGCGCCAGGGATGATGATGATGATGATGATGATTATTATATCTCTGCTCTCTAAGACATTGAATAGGATCCAAGTACCTGTAACGAAAAGCAGTTATTTCATTCAACTCAGTTCTGGGGAGTTTTCTTTTCATGAAGCCATCTTCGAAACCCATTATAACCAAAAGTCTGCTCATGGTCTTTTTTCCGTATGAAAATTCGTATGCAGTATTTTCCTGCATGGTTTGAGGCAACTCGGCAGTAGATAATATTTTGTTTCGTTTATAATTTCATAGTACCATATGTGTAAGAGGGGAAACTGAAGAGTAGGCAGCGTATTTAAGTCCCCTAATGTAATGCTCACGAGGTAGACCTGTCAATTGTACTCTTCATGTTTATAAACGACAATCTGACATTATGATAGTTATGGTTGTATAGTGCAAATACTTTATAATATTAAATGTTTTCAGTTATTGTACCTGATGAGAAATGGCAGATTAGATTGATTATTGCGTCTCAGTAATCGTGAAACAGAGTTAACTCAGTTTTCAGTGCCTCTAAATTTGGGCAACAAAGACCTTCCTGGACTCTGCTAATCTGACAGTGTGAAGAATTTCTTTTGTTTAGAGGTGAATGTGAAATTCGTTTATCTTCAGAGGTGGCGTAATATGTTGGTTAACAGGTTAATTTCACGAAAGTATGGAGTTATTAACTAATAATTTATAAGTAAAAGTTCTTGTGAAGTATGGAGTTATATTTTTATGTTCTAAAATATAAAATGTTTTATTACCAAATGCATTATTAGTAGGGACACCGCAAAATAGTGAATACAATACATCAAAGTCAGTAAATAAAACTAGTATAATTTGTGATCTTGCTCAGGATAGGGATCGATGGTGAGCTCATATGAGGGCAGCAATGAACCTCTGGTTACTCTCAAAGCCATTTGTAAGTAAGTATAATTCGTGAAAAAAATCGTTATTTAAATACGTAAATCGTGAAGAAAGTCATTATTTATATACGTAAACTATGATAGAAGTGATATTTAAATACGTAAATCGTGAAGAAAGTCATTATTTATATATGTAAACTATGATAGAAGTCATTATTTAAATACGTAAATCATGAAGAAAGTCATTATTTATATACATAAATCATGAAGAAAGTCATTATTTATATATGCAAATCATGAAGAAAGTCTTTATTTAAACATGTCAATTGCAAAGAAAAAGTTAAACATGGAAATCACTTTTAAAAATTGCTAATAAAAGACTTACTTCCCTACAGGGTTCCCCAATATTAATAAGACCAGTTGCACACTATATGGCGAAAACAGTCACGTGAATATAAAAAATATTAGGCCTATGTTCATTTCCACACTACAACAGGCTGCTTGGCTGCCGAATTACCAAAATACGTTATTTCTTAGTCTTCATTGCTGAAGATGTGATAAATATCTTTCACGCATTTCTTTTTATTGTGTTAGTGTGTAACGAACCTAAGCATTGCGCATGCACAATATACAGATTTTCATTTTTCACAGTTAGGCAGCCATGCTTTCCACATGGTAAAATTTGGTAAGTTTTATGAGGGCTGGACCCGGGATGGGTTCATACACATAGGCATGATTTGACCCATTGTGTACCCTCCTATGCAATGATTGTTCAAGTTTGACAGGTTGTCTGGGTGGCGTTCATGAATCCGATGCTGACAGGTGGGCCATCCTACCTCAGCCCCTGATAGAGCCAGGTATTGTCTCATTGACGAGTAGCCTGATAAGCCCCAGGGACCTGGAGCCCCAAGTCCTTCCTGTCATCGTCAGTTGACAGGTGAGCCATCCTGTCTTACCTCTGATAGAGCCAGATCCTGTCCATATACAAATAACTTGTTAAGCTGTAGGGGCCTGAAGCCTCAAGCCATTCCTGTATCAGCATTGAAAACCCATACTACCCCCAAGACTTCACTTCAGCCTAGTTTTACTATTGCAAATGAAAGATGAAATGAGGAAAAGGTGGAGTGTGTTGGTGGAATGATAGAGGGAAACGGGAGTACCCCAAGAAAAAACTCTTTGCAACATCTGCTTTGTCTACCACAAATTCTGTCACGACCTGGCTGGGGATTGAGCCTGGGCCACCTGGATGGAAGGCCAGCACAGTAAAGAGTATTAGTTAATATCATAATTATAATATTTTTTAGCACTTGAGCCACAGATCTTTCTTTCAGAGCTGGGGTTCTTTCATATGCCATAAATCTATAGCATAACACATCTGGTTTACTTTCCTTCGACGTTGTGATAATGAGCTTAAATAGTGTTATGTAAAGTTGTGAAATTCTTGTGCGTTGAAAACAGCGACAAGATGACCATGTTTGGTTTTGTTTGAAACACTTGTAATAGTTCCCTCATCAACTCCTAGAAGTTCTGTGTTGGTGTATTACATTGTGTACGTAGTACCATAATACGTAGGTCTACTTGTCAAATATTTTTGATTGTATTACGGGTATTTATAAAGATCTAACAACTTTTAATTAACTTTGAGTTCAAATGGATGTATGTGAAATAAAACTTTTAACATTAGTAAAATATGGATTTTTATATAATGTATAAAGTCTCAAATTTAAACCATTGCGTACATATTGGAATTCTGAGCTTTCAAGGTGATTGTGTCCAGAATAATTATTTCTGGTTTTCAACCTTTTATTGAGACTTACTACCTCAAACATTTATAAACTACTGCAGCTACCATCAGTGTAAAATTAATCATGATATGAAGAGGAATCCCTCAACCTCTTGGATCTGTTGCCTGGCTCTCTCAGATATTAAATCTGAACACAGGTTGAAAACTCAAAATTATAATAATAAAATTCTTCTTGTGCTGCATAAATACATGCATTCACAGTCTATCGCTCATTAATTTTTGCTCTCATATCTTTGAATAGGTCAAAGAAGTTCCTTATAGTGCCTTCATAGAAGAAAAGTAATTGAATTTTTATAAATAATAGTGATTATGATTAACAAAATATTTAAAGTTATATCTGTATATTAAATGACGTAAGTTTTATTGAACCATGTTATTCCTATAAAATTTCATAATATCAATTTTATTTTCTAAATTCCTTATTGTGTAGTTACTATGAACTTTATTTGAGGGAACTTTCATGAAGTCAGGAAATGAGGTATCCATTTTGGTGAATATTATTTTACCTTTATGAAATAGATGATACAACTTCTCGTATATACTTAGTCAAATATAATACTTTTTATTTTGTTACATAATGAATTTTCATATAAAAGTTACACACATTCTAAAAGTTATATGCTATTTACAGATAATACTAGAACAGTCCTATATTTTTACTGAAATAGGGTAATTTTAACAACTCTGATAATGTCTAGTATTGCAAAATATTGTCAAATTTATGTAGTCGTAATAGTAGCATCAGCAGAACAATGACAGTAATAATGTTATTTATGATTTTAAGTGACATTAGGCAACAGTGACTAAATTTTCTCACTTAAAAGCAGTTTATAGCCCTACTATATTTTATTTCTTCAAAACTTCACTAGCTGTACATATGATAAATACAATCACATTACATAAAAATATGTTAGGCAAAATGCCTAATATTCTGTGGATTGTTCATCTTATCATTCATGTGTAATATCCTTGATTCACAGGACATGTAATATTCATGCAGTTTGTTGATACATGGCAACACATAGAAATTTGAGAAGTATCATTAAATAAATGTAGCTGGATTTAAAATATTCACAGCACACTGCATTTATGGACAATGTTGATATCAAAGCTACACAATTCTATGTACAACCAGGTTATCCACAAAAGCATTATTAAGATTCTTAGAGAAATTGGACTAAGAGACAAAGATCATGTATCTGAATTGATTTGCATATTTTATATTAGAAACATATTGTGACTTTATTTAATTTTTATTCGAAAACATGTTAGAACTTGTTAGCTGTCTTTTATGCAAGCAAGAGATCGTTTAATGGAAAGATCTGTATTCTAAATAAAAATAGAACTAATGCTATAATAATTAACATACATACATACAGAATCACGCCTTTTCTTTGGAGCAAATTGGTCATTTATTTGAAGAAGTATTATACAAATGAAACATACAGGAAGTATAAAAAGAAAACTTTTTGCTCAGATGAAAGATCCCCATTTTGAAAACAGAAGACTAGGAATAGTATGCATGAATGATGAAACTGTTAAAAAATATATATGTTACAAATGGAGGACATTTCGTAATTAAATAATGAATAGATTATTTTTTTTTAAATTTGGTATAAATGTATTCAAACTATGCAACGTAAGTACCACATTGGGTTTTAATCTTGGATTTGTATGGGATTTGAAAATTATTTAAATGAAATTGTACAGTTTCATTAGTTTTCTATTAATTAATAATAAATGTATACACGGACTAAGACACATGTAATTGTGACAGAGTATTATGTGTGTATATACAAAAGTATACACAGATAATACGTACATACACATATAAAACTGCCTGTTCTGTAAATACCCATCATCAGTGACAAATGTACTGGGTACAGAGTTCGTGATCTGAAATCAGTTGCTGAACATGGGCTTAAACAGTCTTTTCAATTGAATGAGCAACTTTTTCCGTAGAACAACGCACATTTTTCTTCTTTTGGCAAACTGAGACTCTCTGATCTGGATGGCACCAGCTTGATTGGCTTGATCCAAACACTTTTGATGGTCAGCTCCTTCCATACTACATGGTGTGAAGTTCTTTGGTTGTAATGGACTTTTATGAAGGGTTAATAATCATGCTTCTGTTGGTCCTGAAACTGCTCCAGATGGCGGGTCGTCTTCCATCTGCTTGAGTTCTTTGATAACTTGCGCATGCTCTTCCAAGAGTTTGGCAAATTCATTTTTACGACTCTCTGCCTCCACCTGCAAGAAAGAGAATTATTGGTAACATTGTAGTGCTGAAAGTAATACTGTATTTGCTCGCGAAATTTGTGCATGTTATTCTAATATGATTCAGAATATGGTAAATTGTGTCAATATTTTATTCAAATCTTGTTGCGATAAAAAGTTTTCATAATCTTTATTTAGCAATTATTAAATTTATTGTAATCATAATGAATATACAATAATCTAGTCAATAGTCTATAATAAAATTAATGAGATCATAGTAGATAATCAAATGATAGTTGATCAATGCTCCCTTGATGTTGGTGTTTATAATATGTAGAGAAAAACAAAATTCGAAATAATCGTTAAAAAATTAAGGTACGCAAATTCCACAAGCATATGCAGTAATAGCACATTGGAATTGTTACATGGGAAACTGAACATATGTCTGCCTCTGATATAGAAAAAGTGGTTTTGGGCATGCTGTCTATGAACAGCAATTTTTCCGGATTTTGTTTATACAGTATATGTACACATCTCGCTGTGTATCTTGAATCATCTGATACAACTTATGTATTGCAGCTACAATATAAAAATTAGTGTAATGCATGTGCAGTATGTACCAACCACTTCCAATCAACAGTAAGATATAATGTGTGATGTGTAAAGTCAATTAATGCAGGAATGATGCACCTAAAACAATCAATTTTGGTAAAAAAGTAATGGTTCTTTATTTGAAATAAAGACACACAATGCCACTTCACTTGAGAACTGTCATATGATTTTCCTCATGATCTCCTGCATTATGTTGAATAAACTGACAAATAAGACATTGCTCGCAGTCAGTATTGACAGGAAAATGTTTGGCAAAAAGAAATTATTACATACAGCCAGGAGATAATGGTGTAGGTTGGCCAGTTCCTTTCCCCCTTCATTGCATACATCGCTGACTAGTAATATATTTCACTAATCAGACTTCAGATGTATAAAAACAATTGTTTTTCTTCTGACATATATCATCAAGTGAGATGTACTGCCTGATAATAGATTTACCATATATATCAGCCAGAACCTCAACCAGAGATGTATAATTTTTAATTACAATTTTCGTAAATAAAAAATAATATTGGGAATGATCAGTCCCAGTGAATGTTCCTAGTGTTTCTGTCAGCCAGCTAACTGCAAATCCCCTCCCACCCTTGCTACTGCTGCTGCTTGCATTGCAAACTCATGGTGTTTCTCCAAATTAAAGTTTACATGTTGTTGTGTATTAATAACATTGACCTGCTGGAAGTGTTGCCCATCTTGTGTGACACATAATTCACATCACATTATTCACAGAGCCTGCTTCATTGAACCTATTCACTAAATTTAATATTGTTTTTCTACATAGAACTGGGAGACCAGGGAATTTATACTCTAACTCTGTAGCAGTGTTGACTGTTCCTAATCTATACTTGCACTAAAGCATGCTGCTATTGTGTGTGCCCAGAAGCAACAGTTGGGGTGTCAAAAAAAGGATAATGCCATAGTTTGTATGCAAACACCAAGGTGTATGGTAGTTTCACAGGCACTATATGTTGAATTTGGCACCAAAAAGAAAAGACACTGACATGTGTGTCTTTTTACTTTTGAAAAACCTTATTCTATTCACTCTTTCTGGTATTGTCAAAGTATCGTCAATGAATAAAGGGGGATACTTTGTGGCAGGGTGTGACATTGTGACAGTCGTTCATTTTTAAACTTTTGAAATTCCCTCCATAATCTACGCAGCCACCTTAGAGTATACTTGGCTCGGAAACATGACGGCCTCTCTTCTTGGAATTGGTAATCTCTCATAAACCCCCATCCTCTACTCAACCCCTAGCTGAGTGGCAGAAATACAATAGATCCCAGCATTGCCAAATCTAGTAGTCATTGCCTCTACCTGTTGGGTCTCATCCATTCTCAGTGTCTTTGTCGACGTGTTGTTTTATACCGTTGTGCGCTTCAATATGTCTAATTTATTCCGGCCATGATTAATGAGTGTTGGAGCAGATGATCCGCAGCCAGGCCTCCTGATACACCTGAAGATCCAGGACCATCACGACAAGAACAACAAATAACACCGTCGAGAAAACAGAATATCTTATTTGCAGAGGAGCGTAGCTAAGAAAACAAAGTGTTAAAATTGTGTCTAACGTTAGAAATTCTATCCATAAAGTAATCGAAAGTTCAGGTAGTTTAATAAGTATAAATCTTAATCACTTAACATCGGACGCAACTGGCGGAGTTGGATATATGGGCATAGAAATTAATAATTACGGTTCACCAACTAAAGAGAAAATAAACAAATTAAAACAGAATTCGGTAAGATAGACGATTTTATACGTGATTTACTTTGCCGAACAGTATGTAAACAGCATGCGAAAGAGATATCGCCAACAACAACACCGTCCTTAGCAACCTAAATAATGACATTATTCACAGCAGTGCTTAAAAGTTTTCTAACTTACAGCAGTGAATTAAATGCTTTTAAATCACTCTACATGACAACCAACATATTAGCAATAGTAAAATGAATATATATGAACTTCTTCGCCAACAACACAGTACAAAGAAAAGCCCTACAATTTAAAATTAAATTTACATACCAGTAATGAATAAAATATTGTATAGCATACTAGAGTAAACAGATTTTATGCGTTCGTGGAAATTATCACCCAAGGCGAAGCTGATAAAATCTAACTTTACTCTTTTGTACTATAAATTCTATAACTATTCAATGATCACAGTTTCAGAAAATTTTACCGGCGCAACATTCTTAATTAAGTATAAAATTCTGGAACTTCAATAACATGAGAATTTAACACTTATTATAGAAGTCTGCATTTTTTGTTTATTTAGGCAAAACATGTTAATGAAAATATAAATATAAAGTGTTTTTAAAATAAGTTTGTTCATTTTTATACCAATTTTGTTTTAGTAATTATAAATTAAGGTATATTTACAAAGATAATAGAGTCTTTCTGAAAATCACGGTTTCACGAAACACAGTTTGAAAAACGTTCGCAAATCACAATGACTTCAAGAATTGGCAACTCGGCTAAGGGTTTATCCCTTGCGCGTGCCTGCAGTTAACTGGTGAAGGGGATGAGGGAAGGTCGTCATGTTTTCGTGCGAAGTATATGTTTTCGAAGCTAGGTAGTACTGCTGACTTGTGAATTTGTATGATATTCCCTCCAGAATATCAGCTGGTTGTATGAGATTGTCACATTGCTAAAGATATGTTAATCAAATTATATGGATGTTGATGTTGTTGTAGCATTTAATATAAGTTTTCTCAGACATAATATTTGAATTTAACTTAAAACTTGCAAGTTACTGTACGACTTTTCCACCCTATTATATTTTACAGACTAATTTAAAAGTTTTCTTTTTTTCCGTAGAATCTGGCATTAATCTTAAATATACCAGAGAAGTATGAGGTCATACAGGAATAAAGGTGAAGAAACTCTTCAGGAAGCTATAAGAAAGATAAAGGCAAAGGTGATGTCAATTTGTCAGAGAGCAGAAAGTGAGATATACTGGTAATTCGGTTTTGAAACAATTCGCCTACTTCACTGTAGGCTGTTTGTTTTATTATAATTACAGTAATTATTTTTGTTCTTAAATCTGATACTCTTTTTTTTTTATTTCTAACACTTTACTGGAGATTGGAGAATTATTTGTTGCTATTGCTTGTATAGCCGAAATTGAGTCACTTAAAATAACTATGCACTGAAATGAATTTATTCTGTAGAGAATATGTGTTAGTGCCATCTCTATTGCCTGAATTTCACCATCAAAGTGGGTGGAGTTTTTCCCCAACTGCGACTAGGAGCTAAATAATTTTGAGTAAATTCCACCTCCAGCTCCATCCTCTACTTCCAGTCTAGATCCATCTATATAAATATTTACTGTGAATCATTTCCAATGGAATTTGTTTTAATTAATTAGTAGTCTTATTGCTTTTTTAGGACATGTTCAATTAAATTTGTTATGAATGATATCTATATCTTCCATGGGTGATATTGGTAAGATAAGTTTTTCTGGCTTTTGATTTGAATTATATTGTTGTAGCTGGATAGCTTTCTGTATGAAGCCAAATTGGGTTTTAAGGTTTCTTTCTCTATCCTGATAATAATTTAACCAGCTTATTAATTTTTCATATTGTAACAGGGCTTATTTATTAACCTGTTGGGCTATTGCATTATTTAATACAGTTATGGGAGTAGATTTGGTTGCACATGTTATAAGTTGAGAGTTATTTTGAGTTATTTCTAATTTATGCAAGATCAGTGATCAAAGTTTCACTTCCATATAATAGTGTAGGTTTAATATAGGTTTTTTTGTTCTTAGGTATGGGTACATAGTAATATCTTACGGTTGAAATTACATGATAAATATAAGAAAAAGCATGGTTGCCAGATTGCTCTGGATGAAGACGAGGAAAGAAGATTTGCTGCATATTCTGTCGCTATGGCATCATTTGGATTTCCTATCATATTCTTAGACTTAAGGTGTATTGTCAAGGCCTACTTAAAGGACATTTCACAGCCATCACAAGGCTTAAGAAGTTGCAGCCAATTCTCGCGATGGGTTGTAACTTTATGAGGTCTAAATTTTGGGTTGATGCAAAAGTTCGTAGTGTTTTCTCGTTGTGAAAAAAGTTTTTTTGAGACGTTATAGAAGACAGAAATTAATCAGTAATATATTCCCCTACATTATCTATGACTACCTGCCAATGCTGGGGTAGTTTTTCGATTCCATGTCTGATAAAATCTACTAGTTTGGAATTAAAGAAATAGTCAAGCTAAGTTTGTAAAGCATCTTCGTTATTGAAGAAATTTTCTTGAATCTTGAATTGAATAGAGCAGAAAAAGTGGAAATCGGAAGAATATGGGGGATGTGAAATTACCTCCCAACCAAGCTCATGGATAGCTGCTTTCGTCATGTTAGCAGAGTGCAGACGTGCATTATCATGTTGCAGCAGCACTTTATGCAGTCTTTCCAGTCATTTTCCTTCATTTGCGGCCACAAGGCATCTGCGTTGTTGGCAGTAAATGCCAGAAATTATGGTTACATTCCTGGGAAGCTAATTAGTAATACACGGTGCCTTCTTTATCCCACCAGATGTATAACATCATCTTTTGTGGATGGACATAACTTTTGTACAGTGTGTTGCTTTTTTATTAGGACTCAGCCATTCCTTTCTTTTTTTGATGTTGATATAAAGGCACCATTTTTCGTCAACAATAATCTTGGATAAGAATGGTCAATGAAGAATAGGTAGAACGGAGAAAAATTCTCTCTGGCACAGGGATTCGAACCCGGTTTTTCAGCTTTACGTGCTAATGCCTTATCCACTAAGCCATACCGGATTGAAATTCCGATGCTGGATTGAATCCCTCTCAGTTTAAGTTCTACCTCTCTGTTCCCCTTTTGGTGGCCTACTCTCATGTATTGTGTCACAGAATATGCGACAGTGGCACAATGTCTAGCACTATGTACAGAGGTGCACTCATTACGAGTGATTTAAGTGGCTGGGATCCGACGGAACATGGTGCCGTCTTGAATCATGAAGTGATTACTTATGTTTATCATATTACTATATGTACTGAAGTACACACAATATTTCCGTGCAGGAATTCTGCATTAGCATATGGTGAAAAATAGGTTAAACAGAGAAAAATTCTCTCCAGCACTGGGGTTCGAACCCGGTTTAGTGGATAAGGCGTCAGCACGTAAAGCTGAAAACCCAGGTTCGAATCCTGGTGCCAGAAAGAATTTTTCTCTGTTCTACCTATTATTCACCATAATGGTAATGCAGAATTCCTGCATGGAAATATCATATGTATTTCATAGTAATAAGAATAGTCGAGCTAACCAACGACGAGCGAGCAGAGAAGCACAAAAGGCCACCGGTTGATTTCTGTTGTTTTCACTTAAAGTGTGCAGTATCTATACACCCGATTTTTTAACCTTGCCCATGAAATGTGAATGTCGCACAATGGTTGACTGGTCACAATTCATCACATCTGCCAGTTCTCGGTGGATCATCATGGATTAAAGCATTGAGAAGGTATCATCAAAGCCTGATAATCTTCCTGAACATGGCAAATCACTCACGTCAAAGTGTCCCTCTTTGAAACGACAGAACCATTTTCTTGCAGTGCTTTTTCCTATGACTTCTCCTCATACAGGGCACAAATTTTCGAGCTGTCTCCGGCCTTTGCTCCTCCATTTAACTCAACAGAAGACTATGTTGGAAGTGTTCTTTTTTTCCATCGACACCCGGTCTTCTTTAGCCCATAAATAGCACAAACTTTCTTGAAATTCGCAAAATTCAGAGTCTATGTACAAGTACAATACTCTAACAAATGAGAAATGATAATCTCGTAACAAGCTATGTTGTGTTGGCAAACAAAAATTCTACGAACTTATGCATCAGCTTAATATAATTTTGTCCTTTATAAATATATTGTTGTTTTTCCACCCAGGCAAAAATGGATTCGTAATCCACTGACTCCTAACCACATCAAGGGGCTGATCTAATATACGGATATAGCTCCAAGACTGATGAGGGACCTGGGCTGACATCCATGAGCCCAAGACGAGGCTATCTTATCCTCTGGGTTGCTACACTATGTTGTTCCAGGCCGAAATATTTGCTATTTTGGTCTGTGCTTATCATTTATTAGAAATTTCTTAGCTCAAAGGTCGGATTTGTATATGTTCTGATAGCCAGGTAACTTTAAAGACATTAAGTGCTGTCAAAACAATGTTCAAATTGGTATGGCAATGCTAGAGGTCACTGGATCTTCTCTGTTCCCGATGTCCTGTAACACTGTATTGGATACCAGGACATTGGAGATCAGAAGTAATGAAATTGCCAATAGGTTGGCAAGGAAGGGTTCAGCAAATATCTTTATGGGGCCAGTACCTGTTCTTGATATCACTCCATGGAGGGCCAGATGGGAAATCACGCAATGGGTGATTCACCAGCATGGCACACTGTGGAGAAATCTCACTAACGATAGGCAAGCTCGAACATTGATAGGGGGTCGTAGCAGAAAAATCGGTAGGATACTCTTATCCTTTAACCGTGCACAACTTAGAGGTATAGTGGGTCTAGTAATAGGACACAACACTCTAAGGAAACACCTGCGTCCTGCATGTGATGGGACTGACTACAGACTCCACATGAGGAAATGTGGAAGAGAAGTGGAATCTTCTCGCCACATATTAAATTATGTGATTGTAAGCCTTTGTCCACAATCAGATATGTCCTCTCGGACTCAGATCGACTGGGACCAGAGGATTATAAGGAAAGCGGACCCGAGAATAATCCTGGTCCTCAAGGAACCTTTGAACAGTGAACTTTCTAGTTATTTGGAGCGCAATGGTCCACTTATGTAGCCTATGTGCATGGGTCTGAAAAGGCCCGACCCATTTCAATTCTTTAATTTGAGGCACACTTGGAATGTGTAGGAAAGAATGTGACATATTTTCGGAACAAAGATTGAGCTCAATCCTTTCTAAGGAAACTAAAAAATATCATAATACAGCAAAGAGAAAGAAATATAACATACTCTAGAGCTGGCTAGTAATGAAAAGGTAATTAATAAATTCCTTGATAATCTAGAATAGGAATTAGAGGGATTATCTCCATCAAACATATGGAACTATGATGAATGAAACTAATTTGTCTAATGACCCAGGTAACACTAAGGTAAATAACAAAGTGAGGCACAAAATATCCTGAACAAATTAGAAACTCATCGAAGGCATACAGGTCTCTGATGATCTGTGGTAATGCTCAAGGCACCATAGTACCCATCTCTGTTAATTAAAAGCTGAGAGAATGCATGTGGAATGGACTGAAGGTGCACATTGTAACACAACTCCAGTAGGATGGTTTGCCTACCGTATCTGTGAGGATCGGTTTATGACTATTTTGCTGCCAGTATTGACAAAGTAAGATGGGATAAAGGCAGTCATTAGAGACAACCTCATTCCCACGTTAGTTGGATGCATGTGAAAATAACCAAATAAAATTGATTGCTCTTCCCCCAAACTCCATATACCTGCTTCAGCTCCTTGATGTGGCATACTTCCGCTCAATTGAAGGTAAATAGTGAGATTGTTTGCAGAAATGGAAGGAAAGTCAAATGGTAAGTAGGTGTATCAGTGTACCATGTATAATGGATGCTCTTAAGAACAGATTACAGAATCTTGTGTCAGGATTATGGAAGACAGGGATTTATTTACTAAATAGAAATGAAGTTCTTAATAGGCTGCCATCGTATCAGAAGTGAAAATGAGAAGCATGGAGCAGCAAGTGCAAGCTGCCTGGAACATTTTAGTGCCAAAAGAAACGATGTCACTAAAGTAAAGCGAAAGAGGTGAACTATTTAGTAAAAGCATAAGTGCTTCAGATGTTCAGACTGTTGAGGTTGAGCTTACCAATGTTCAGCCATCAGCTCCTGAGGTTGACACAGATAACCACAACCATTGACGTCTGCTGAGATTACCAGTGTGACAGATCAAGGAACCAAATGCAAGGAAGAAGATACAACAAAGTTCAAAGGACAGGACAATTGAAAGCAGCAACACTACTTGTGAGGATGTTCCCTGCATGGAATCAGATGTCAGTACTAGTAACCAAGTTCAGTGATGATGATGATGATGATGATGATGATGATGATTATTATTATTATTATTATTATTATTATTATTATTATTACGACAACGACGGCTCAGTTCCTGAAGGAAATGGAAATAAATGATCAAGATGACGACATTTGTGTGTTAAAAACTGGTGACTTTGTTATTACTATAATATTATGAAGGCACTTTCTATCCAAGGAAGGTAACCCAAATGAAGATGGAGTTCATGTTAGTTTTTTTTTTTTTGTTTGTTATTTAATGACGCTGTATCAACTACTGGGTTGTTTAGCGTCAATGTGATTGGTGATAGCAAGATGTTTTTTGGTGAGATGAGGCCGAGCATTCGCCAATCTGGCATTCACCTTAAGGTTGGGGAAAACCTCGGAAAAAATCCCTACCAGGTAATCAGCCCAAGCGGGGATCGAATCCATGCCCGAGTGCAACTTCAGACAGGCAGGCAAGCTCCTTAATCAACTGAGCCATGCCAATGGCTTTCATGTTAGTGTGATGGAAAGATGTAAATTCATGTACTGGAATCGCCCATCACAGAAGGACAAAATTAGTACAATTTCTCAAATGTAATTAAGAAAATTGCAATTTCTAAACAAATTTCTTAAAGAGAAATTTTTGAAGTGGTGGAAATAAAACTTTTGACCCATACATGTTTTGAGAGCAGGAAATGTTAGTTATAAAAAGTTTTTGCTGAAATTCATTATCATTTGTAATTTTGTGGCACCAAGCTCTGACTGTGTGTTAGCAATGAAACATTTGGTATCATAAAGTAACCCCATACTATGAGGTGAAACTGTGACAGATTTATTTCCTTTATCTATTTTATTAATGATCAAATTTGAATAAATACAGCCTTGCATGGCCAGAATATGTACCTTTTATTTCATAGAATAAGGAAACCTTATCAATTTAAAATATTCTTGATATTAAAAAAAAAAACTGTTACCGGTACAAAATATCCCCATTTTAATTATTATGTACCAGTAGCATATTGTTATGGAATGATATTATAGTAAATCTTGTTTTACTTTCTTATTTACCTGAATTTGTTTTATGCGAGCATCTGACTCTTCTTTATTGGCGCCTGTGGAATTATCTGTTGTAGATGCATGGACAGTTTCTGCCGCACTCACTTCTGGTTCAGGTTCGAGCTCTGGTTCCTGGCCTGCATCCACGTCATCAACCACAATGCTGTAAAGAAATCAGATATGACTGTAATGGAAAAAGTTCGATATACCAAGCATTCAGGAACAACATGAAGATTATTATGACTAGTGCATCAGCTTTTCACGCTAAATGAAATTTGTGATGGACAGAGGGACATTCATGTTTCCGTTCATTAATTTATTATTATTCAATTAGAAGTGTCCATCATTTTCAGCCAGTATTACAGTGAACTAAGTATGATTTAAGATATTCAGTTTTCAACGTGGCTTTTGTACTGTGTCAAAGGTGTTGAAGCATCCAATATTCCAGAGCTACATATGAACCCCATCGGGAAAAGCAAAGAATAGGAAACCTGGCTGTATGATATGAAATCGAGAGTAATTCTCTGGAACTGGACTTTATACAATGTTACAGATGTAGAAACATCCAATGCTTCAGATTTGCAATTAGTTCTATCAGCAGGGGAAGACGAGAAAAGGGGAATCTATCTGTTGGATCTATTAACAAGAGATGTTATTAAAGAGTGAACTTCTGTCTCAAGCACATTGGTCTTATTCAATATTGTTATGAATGCAGCAGGAAATTTGACATGGCACCAGAAGATTTAAAATATTTTCAGGATTTTCTTCTCCATGTTGTATAGAGCCCGGAAACAAAGCTACTAATAACTGAAGAACAAAATGGCGGTCATATTTACATAAGTCCATTTCCTTTTCAGCGAAGTCTTTAATATGTTAAAATTTAGTGTCTTTGATATACAGAATGTCCCAGAAATACCGTCAACATTATTCGAATAGGCAACCAAAATCATATCATTAGGGATGGGTAACATGTTACTTATAGGCTTTTGGTACTAAAAAGAAAATAAATCTTAATTGAATATAACTTTCATCACCCCTGATATTCCTTCAAAATGCATCCAACAAAATACGTGAGCTATGTAAGTATCCTACAGCATAACTTGAAGAAGCAGATGGAATTTCTGGGACACAATATATATTCAAATTAAACATCACATATTTTTACGTACATATTTTACGTATTTCTCGGCAATTCAACATGAAACTACATATTCTGGTTTTTCGGCTGTCTTTATTACATAATGTAGTTATGAAGCAATTCTTCATGCCTGACCTAACCTGTGATCCTGTTCTTGTAAACCCAGTACCGATCTAAGATAATAGCTCGACCATTACTTTCCTGATTATCCTGATTTAAATAGTGTGTGCTTTAATAAGTAGAGCTACAATAATTTGGTGTCAGAACTTAAACATAGCCGGTAGCACTGGCCACAACACTCTGGTCTCTGATATTAGTTCTGCAAAAACATCTCATACCTCTGATATTGGTAAATAGGAAAGACCAAAATATAAAAGATTTTAACCACTTTCAAACCTTAGATGTTTTGTTTCTGAGCTCCTGGTTTGATATACTGTATCTTAAATTTTCCTGAGCCTCTGTCCTAAGTGAAATTTACATTCTGTAATCTTTACACTGGGAAAATAAATTTTGACAGCATTGTGTGGTGCTATTTCATAATGAACAAAAGCTTTGAAATACTTCCAATATTTGGGGACATAAGTTCTTCAGAGGGGGGAAAGGAACTGGCCATCCTACCCCATTATCTCCTGGCCTAGTTGCCTCATGAGTAATGCCTTATTGTCTTCGAACAGTTGACTAAACAACAACAAGTTCTTCAGGAAGTATCACATGTTGTTATATGTGTGGGTGTTAGCCAGTGGCGGCTCGTGAGTTCTAGGCTAGTGGGGCCAGATTAAAAATAAAGTAATGTCTTATACCATGTGATTCTATAGGCGTCTCTCGATATTCTGTTATAGTTACCGGCAGGTAATCTATCCCTCCTTTCAATGTGGAGGGTTATATCGCTTCCACGCACGCACGCATGCACGCACACACACACACACACATGCACGACCCCCCCCCCCCCCCAGGTGTTTCAGACCACCCGTATCAGCCTTTTTTCTGGAAAACTATGTGATCCTGGTTGTTCATAAAAAAATTTTGATAATCAAAATCTATGTAAAGAATCTATTGGTGGTAGTGCCATTTCCCATAACAAACCGGAAGTAGGGGTACCTGTGGTCAACTTCGAAATTTCAAATGAGGACATAGATCATTGAAAGTACCATGGAAACTACTTTTGAAAAGAAACAACTTTTACTGAAACCTTTTTTTCTAACTTTTATTGTTTATTCACAAAGCAACAAAAATGGTATCTTCTGAGAAATGCTGTATATTGTTTATGTACGTACACTCTTCATAGTAAGTGTTCAAAATGTACACCGACCCTGTGCTAAACACTGTTCTGATCATCTCGTAATATCCGTGATTGCACTTCAGCATAGCTGAGCGGTATATATATATATATATATATATATATATATATATATATATATATATCTGTGTGTGTGTGTGTGTGTGTGTGTGTGCTCACTTATGGGTTTCAAAGAACCTGCAGGTTCATTGTCGCCCTCACATAAGCCTGCCATTTGTCCCTATCCTGAATTCCTGAGTAAGATTAATTCAGTCTCTACAATCATATCCTACCTCCCTCAAATCCATTTTAATATTATCCTCCCATCTACGTTTCAGCCTCCCCAAAGGTCTTTTTCCCTCCGGGTCCCAACTAAGACTGTATATGTATTTTTGAATTCGCCTATACGTGCTACATGCCCTGGCCATCTCAAACGTCTGGATTTAATGTTCCTAATTATGTCAGGTGAAGAATGCAATGCATGCAGTTCTGCGCTATGTAACTTTCTCCATTTTCCTGTAACTTCTTCTTAGCCTCAGATATTTTCCTAAGTGCCTTATTCTCAAACACCCTTAATCTCTGTTCCTCTCTCAAAGTGAGAGTCCAAGTTTCACAGCCACGCAGAACAACCGGTAATATAACTGTTTCATAAATTCTAACTTTCAGCTTTTTTGAGAGCAGACAGGATGACAATAGCTTCTCAACCGAATAATAACAGGCATTTCCCATATTTAGTGTGTATGTGTATATAGATCAAAACCGGCCAAGTCACTGAAGGCAAATTTTTCAGTATATAACAAAAAATATATATATTGACTTCGATCTATCATAACATGTTTTCATGGACGTGTATTGCATTATCTCGCTGCTGAAGTTATAAGTATCTTAGTTTAATGTTTTCCATTAATATATTTACATATTCATTCATAGTTTTCTGCCCAGAGGCAGGTCTTTAATCGAAAACCCAGCATTCTCCAATCTTTCCTATATTACTGGTACTGTATGTACAGCTGTTAAAAGAATAAGTGGCCGCTCTCCTGAAACAAAGTTCCCTTCGGGTATCTTCGCTACAATTCGGAGACAGGCGATGTTACATGTTGTTGGACCACGTTGCCTGATATCTACAGTTATAATTGAAGTATTCTGTGTGTTATTCGATAGCGTAATGGTAGCATTCAGGCCTCTTATTCATGAGGTCCTGCATTCGATTACAACCTTGTGCTTTTTATGTTCTTTTTTGTTCTGTTTTTGAGAGAAACAAACTATACATAAAGGCTCCTTTCTCTTTTACGATTATTTTAGTAATTAACATCAGGTTCATTAATATATTATGCCATGACTTTATCATTATGATATTGTGGCTGCAAATGGAAAGAAAAAAGATTTTATTCTCAATAAAAATATCTTTCGTGGCATAAACAAAACAAATTTACTGGCGTCAGCCTTAAAACATTCAAACAATTAAGCGTTCAAAAAACAGAACAAAAAGTCACAATTCAATATTTAGTCTATCTTCCTCTTATCTCGATCATCTTGCAGTCGAGTGGGCATGGAATTGACTAGTCTTTGCAAATAGCTACTGTTTTTAGACACGATATTCCAGGCATTCTGAACATACATACATAAGTGTTCTGTCCATGGGCAGGTCTTTCATTGCAAACCCAGCAATCTCCAATCTTTCCTATTTTCTGCCTTCTTCTTAGTCTCCGCATATGATCCACATATCCTAATGTCGTCTATTATTCTTTTCAACTAGAGACCCAACCAATTCCTTTTCCTCTTTCTAATCAGTTTCAGCATCAGTCTTTCTTCACTCACTTTTTCAAACACAATTTTATTTCTTATTCTGTCTGTCCACTTCACACGCACCGTTCTTCTCCACATCTACATTTCATATGCTTCAATTCATTTCTCTTCAGTTTGTCGTAATGTCCATGTTCCTTCCCCATACAATGCAACACTCCACACAAAGCATTTCACTAGTCTCTTCCTTAGTTCTTTTTCCAGAGGTCCGCAGAAGATCCTTCTTCTTCTTCTTCTTCTTCTTCTTCTTCTTCTTCTTCTTCTTCTTCTATTAAAAGCTTCCTTTGTTCATGTTTGCAGTTTTTCTTGGGAAGGATAGGCCTAAATGCGGTAACATCCCGTTGCTTTCCGCACACCACTATCTCTTTCGCATTTTATTAAATTCCAGGGGGCCCAAGCGTGGAGATGAGGAGAGTGGATTTGACTAATTGGGCCCTCCGGACTTCACTGAAAGTCACGGCAAGGGTTAAATATTAATTCTATCAGGATGTTTGACCCGATCAGAGACCGGGAAATCCCAATTAGCCTTTGCCCCCCGCATCCTGGACTAGCTTCTACGAATCATCAGAAAATCTTAGTGTGATTGGGCTAATTTTTCCGAAAATGTTTCCACACTTTTGCCCTCGTAGCTCAGCGGATGACTGTCGGAATTTAGATGTCAACGTCCCAGGTTCAATTCCTCGTTACTCCTTTTCATTTTATTGTGGTTCAAGATAGTATAATGTAATAATACAAAAAGAAAAACTAATACCAGTATTATGCAACTGGATTTTTCCAAACCTAATATTAAATTTATGTTTTTTTATATCGCTAAAGAACAATAACAGAATATAAATGATAAATATCGGTTTGTTTAATTAATAAAAGATATTATATAATACGTATTTAATTATTTAAATAAAACAACCTATTTTACAAAGAAAGATGGTTATTTGTGTTATAATAATTACTTGCATAAAATACAGATTATTTATGTTGCGAAAGAACAATAACAATATAAATAACTTGAATATTATTTTATAATGCTAATGAAGGAAAACAGAATATAAATGATAACTTGAATATTATTTATATCGCTAAAGAACGAAAACAATATAAAAAACGTGAATATTATTCATATCGGAATTTCACAGATTTATTACAGATGTATTTAAGAAATTGTAGAAGAATAGTAATTAGTAACAGTGCCCTATTTATTCTTCTTGGAGCCAAATTTGTAACTTTTAAAAGTGTGGTTACTATGTTGAAGTGTATGTGTTGCAACGGATGCTTGATTTGTTATGTATGTGAGTCAGTTATGGGATGCTTGATGTCGTCGCAGTGTCGTAATTATAGTTTGATTGTGTTTGTGTGACTATTGTGTATTAATTTATGATGTATGGTACGGAAAGCTGCATATTTGTGTTATAGAAGTGTTACGTATGTGTGTTGTTAATGTTTTTGTATGTTTCAAATTGATAACTGATATTTGTTTTGCAATCGCAATGCCTAATTTACGGATTGTTTATGTTTTGTTTACATCGCGTAAGCTAATTTAATTTTCTTTTCCATTTCTCTTTATGCTTATCTTTTTTGTGTATAAAACTATAGCCCTAACATACATATGTAAAATAGGGCTAACCCCCATTGGAGATGCAATAATAATAATTATTATTCATATCGTTATGAAAACGATAACAGAATAGAAATGATGACTTGAATTTTATTCATATATCTAAAGAACGATAACAAAATATAAATAACGTGATGTCCATAAAGAACGATAACTAAATATAAATGATAATTTGAATATCATTTACATCGCTAAAGAACGATTAAAAAATAAAATGAAAACTTGAAGAAGGCCCGAACCCACAACCTTTGAATCATTAAACAAGCACTCTACCGCTGGTCTACGAGGCGTAGATATGGAACACTTTCATAGTTCCGGAACTGCTTGTACAAGCACATGCATCGTGTAACATCGCCGCGACCCGAAGTGGACTTTGAAAATATTCGCTGTTCACGAGTGCGGCCACTTTTTTTTTTTGACAACTGTACATTTAAATTCTGAATCTTACTGAATTTGTTTTATTCATATTCTTAAAGTACACAGATTATTGTATTTAATTCTCTCTGGTTCTGTACGAATATTTGTCCCATGTTTGGTAAAATAATAGGCTTTAAATATTTGACTTAGATATAATTAAGTTTATAAAAGCTTATAAACCACTGTTTTCATAGCCAGATCACTTACTCTTGTTTCATTAATTTGCAGACTCAGCTTTCTCCCTGAATTTTCCTATAGGCTTCTGTTGTGAACTGACTACAATATCTACATACATTGAAGAAAATTCATTACAATTACAATTACGATTTGATGACAGTCCTCCCAGACCAGATCCTCTTCGATCCTTAATATCTGCTGACACCCATGGGCAGTTTATCGCATCGAACAAGGAGTCGTCTTATAGAATAGGTCATAGTTGAGATGGAAGAGCAATTTTACTATTAGATGCTCACTGAGCACCATATACGTCATCAGCACAACTTAGAATCTGATTAGGTGGTAACGCGACGTTATTGTTAGAATAATAAGCAGTCTCCTGTGACGCTTGTGCACACATCTCTGACGTCGACATCAAATTGAATGATTTATATGTGGTCCGGACTGTGCAATTTTCTGTTAGAACTGTAAGCTTATTGATTACATTGAATTAGACGTCTACATGTCTGGAACGTTCTATTCTTCGACATCCACGCTATGTAATGCACAAGGAGTATAACCTACAAAAATCACAGCTGTTATTATTATTATTATTATTATTATTATTATTATTATTGTTATTATTATTATTATTATTATTATTATTATTATTATTATTATCGTCGTCGTCGTCGTTTCCAGATTTATATCTATTAGTGTTATCGAAATTTTAAATTATTAAATTTTTCTTTCTTTTGTTCTTTCTCCATTTTTCTTTTTTCCTGATTTTTCGACTTTCTCTTTTTCTTCTATCTTTCACATTTTATAATACACTACTGTTTGTGAAAAGTGCAACACCCAGAAAGAATGGCCCGAACGAGTCCAAACTCGGGAGATGTGTAGAACAGTGTACCACCAATAATTGATTACGTTTCCAGAGAGATGGCGTACACATAGGCCCAACAGTGACGTCTCTTGTGTTACCAGTAAGGTCAGTGCAAGAGGGTCAGTGTTATGCCTTGCTTAGTCAGTGCAGAACTTTCAAACGAAGTGGAAACGTGAAAGCTAGTGCAGGTATGCCTCGTCGACGTCGAAGGGCGCAATATCACCACGTGAGTGAGTTCGAACGGGGCACAATGGTTGGTCTCCTGGAGGCAAGTTTGTGATACTACGACATTTCGGCTCGTAAAGGACATGCTGCTACGACAGTGATGCGTGTGTGAAACCAGTGGATAGAAGAGGGTCGTATGCAGAGACGAGCGGGTACTGGACCACGTAATGTGACCACAGCAAGAGATGACCATCTTGTCCACATGGCCGTGATGGACCGTACAGCTTCATCCACAGTGTTGAGTCGGCGTTGGAGTACTGCAACGGTTGTGAACCTGTCTGCGTCAACGGTTCGTCGTCGTTTTTTGAGGGCTGGACTAGTGGCTCGCATGCCGTTGCGTCGGCTTCCTTTGTCCAGAAACCACTAACGTCTCAGACTGCAATGGGCACGTGAACGCCGTCACTGGCGTGCTGAGTGGCAAAATGTGTTTTCGGACGAGTTCCGCTTCAACTTGTCCTACAATGATAGCCACATACGTGTTAGACGCTATCGTGGTGAACGCAATCTGAGAGCCTGCATTGTTGAGCGGCATAGCGGACAAACGCCTAGTATGATGGTTTGGGTCGCCATTGGATACAATATGCGATCTCGCCTCCTACGTATTCAGGGAAATCTGAATAGCAACCGCTACATTAGAGAGCTTTTAGAGCCCGAGGTACTGCCCCTCCTTCAGGCAACTCCACATGCCATATTTCAGAAGGGCAATGCCCGGCCACATGTGGCGAGGATTGTGCAAGTCTTCTTCGAAGAACGACGGGTATCACTGCTTCCCTGGCCTGTAACGTTCGCCAGACATGTCGCCCATCGAACATGTCTGGAATATGGCTGGTCGGCAACTTGTTCGTCATGGTCCTCCAGCACTCACTCTTGACGCTTTGTGGACTCGCATACAAACTGCATGGAGGGAAATTCCCCAGGAACATATCCAGGCCCTCTTTGATTCCATGCCATGACGCTTAGAGGCTCTGATTGCAGCGCATGGAGGCTTCACACCATACTGAAATCTCATGGTCACAGATCAGGTACAGTTCCACAAACATTAGTATATTTTCTTCTTTAATTTTTCATTCTTTGTCTTGCTTGTACCTTTGTGATCTCTTTCTTTCTTTCTTGCTTCTCACGTTTCTATTTTTATTTCCTTATTCTTTTCTAATTTATTCCTTTGTATCTTTGTTTCATTTTTCTGTTTAATTTGTTTTCTTCTTTTCATGAAAGAGCTTCAGTACAAGAGTTTACAGCACCTAAACACTTATTATTTCGCAGTGAAGCATGAAGAAGAAATATATTTTCAGATTTTTACGGAAATACTCAGTCCCTGTAACAGTGAATTTTTATATTCAGCCTCTGTGTAGAACCTTTTGTACTAAATAATTAAACAGATTTTGTTTTATTAATTATTTACGAGTCAATTTATCTGGGAAATGTTCGCGTGAAATGTCAACATTTTTACTCTAAAACAGCGGCAGTTAATATTTGAGGACTTTCTCGATCTGTCCCTAGACTATCATACGGTGAGATTCTCATGACTCATGCCGCCCACCTAAGACAACACAGAATACCAGGTATGTATCACATTAACGGCGGACATACAGTAAAAATCGCAGAAGGTGCCTGACAGGTTTCAAGAACTGCTTCATTCCCATAGGCTTGCTTCAGCATTCCATGGGTTTCGGTTGCCGATTTCCCGGAGAATTTGATGTTGGCTCTCTACTCCAGTTTCGAGTCTATCGTAATTTCACAAATGCGCGGAAGCACGTGCTAACAAAGCCTTGTGTAACACAGGTCTCAAAGAAGATAGTGCTTTGAAGCGTTGTGTCGCGTCTCTTCAAGGTCGTCTAGTGTCACTGCTGCACGCGCGTCAATCACGTGATCCTTTCGCCCACAGCATACACAGTCTCGGAATTTAATGATCACACCTCGTATACTTCCGTTTAAAATGTGAATATAGCCTACTTCCAAATGGCTTTTAAAAAACTAGGAGGTTCATTGCCGTCCTCACATACGTCTGTCATCGGTCCCTATCCTGAGCAAGATTAATCCAGTCCCTAGCATCATATTCCAATCCCCTCAAAATCCATTTTAATAGTATCCTCCCATCTACGTCTCGGCCTCCCAAAAGGTCTTTTTCCCTCAAGTCTTCCAACTAACACTCCATATGCATTTCTGGATTTACCCATACGTGCTACATGCCTTGTCTATGTCACACGACTGGATTTAATGTTCCTAATTATGTTGGGTGAAGAATACAATGCGTGCAGTTCTGCATTGTGTAACTTTATCTATTCCCCTGTAACTTCATGCCTTTTAGCCCCAAAAATTTTCCTAAGCCCCTTATTCTACTCGTAGAACACCCTTAATCTCTTTTCCTCTCTCAAAATGAAAGTTAAGTTTTACAATCATACAGAACAACCGGTAACGTAACTTTTATAAATTCTAACTTTCAGTTTTTTTATTGAAGTAAACTGGATGACAGAACCGCTCTGTTGTAGTTCATGAAACCGGAATCTTAGTCACTACTCTTTGAAGTTAAGGGAGTACGGAACGACGATGAGTAGTGGAGCGCGGTGCTGTAGTATTTCCGCATCAAGGACAACAACCACAGTACGCACATAAAAGAATGATTTCAAGAGTAGGGCTGTGTTGCATATTACAAATGAATAAAGAAAGTCTTTGCTGTGAACTTTTAAATCAAAATGTTACTGTTTCACAGGCACTACTCTTAATTAAATATTTAAGCGTATTTATAAACTTGCTAATTTCAATTTAACACGTGAAAGTGATCACTATAAATATATTCCTAAATGTTTAAGCCTATATTAGAAAAAAAACCCCTGCTATTAAGTTTCCTCCCTGTGTCAGTCTCAGCCAGAGTTTAATATAGAAATTAAGGGTAAAAGCATTCAATGTAATGATCAGCCCAATTAGCTAGGCGTCTGTATGAACCAGAAATTAAACTGGAAGACATATAAAAACAGTGAGAAAACAAAGAAGAGACTTAATATACTGAAACGGCTTGCTGGTAGTAAATGGGGTTGTTCAAGATCCACCCTTAATAACACATACGAAACATACATAATGCCCATTTTAACATACGGTTGTGAAACGCTTGTCACAGCTACATTCAGTAATACAGTATTAACAAATTGGAAGTCATCCAGAACAAAGCGTTAAGAATTACAACTGGCGGAGTTAAATCAACACCTTCAACATCTATGAAAATCTTTACTGAACTTGGACCTATTGAAAGAACTATCAATAGAATGTCACTTCTACAATATTAGAAAATTTATAAGATTGCCTGATAATAATGTTGCTGGACAATTAAAAACACAACTTGAATTTGTAAAAAAAATAAAGTTAAAGAAATGCGAGAGCAATATGATTTACCAAAATTTGATAGAGAAAAGTTCATCTTACAATTATCGCCAGTAGAACCTCAAGTAGAATATAGACATGGATTAATAGAACATTAAAAAGAAGCGAAGAAAATTAATTACCGGTATATATGAGGGTCTAAAACGCTTTTCAAAACATTTGAGTTAAACATAGGAGAGTGAAGCTAAAGTTCTACTTTATTCAGTGCACAACGGCTATGTGTGCTATTCAAATAGGTGCTGCATTATAGAGGTGTAAAGAAAAACTATTTCACGAGTTAGCTTTTTGGTTTGGAGCACAAGGGATATTATATGAAGTTTATTTTTCAGTCTTATAAGGTATCTTTTTGTTTTGATTATATTAACACGTAGACCTAACACATTTTACATGTATTGCCTCACTTTGATATCTGTATTAACGTTTTCGCATGGTTTGGCATCTTCGGATTCATCATGGCAATATCTATGTAGATGCCACGATATAGCCAAAGATGCCAAACCATATTAAAATTATATTCATCTTCCAAACTTAATTCGTCATAAAATATATCACTATCACATTCCAAATCACTCATGATGGACTGCCTAGTCTCGAAGCATTTTAACCTAACTTCAGAATAAACCATCTGCGCATGCGTCAACAGTTCAGAATTCCCAGTTCCTGCACTTAATCGAGAATCAATTTCACTCGTTCCGAACGAGTTCTAAAGCACATTAGAAAAGGTAACTGGGAGTTCAGAATCGGTTCGGAATCAGTTCTAGTCCCGTTGGAACGCACAAAGAGCTTCTGCGCATGAGCAGGCAGTTCAGAATCGTGCTGAAACAAGCCTAATATTTTCTCTATGGGGAAAAAATGTTGACAAACGATTTTACATATAGACCCATTTCTTAGCTGTGGTCTACAGAAATTTTTGTTTGTAATTGTAGTATGAAGTATTCGGTATTCATCTCGGCGGATGTCGATGGAACGAGTTGTAAACGCGTATGACTGTGATATCACAGTCTAGTATATATAGTCACGAAGCTCAATACGTAGTAAATATGCATCCATAGATAGTTGCTAACCACTAGGATCGCTACTATTGCCTCATTACAGACAATGCGAAATAGTACCTGCACAGTCTATTGTTCCTAGTACCCTCATAAACTCAAGCTTCGTGACTGTATATATTAGACTGTGGTGATATGGTATTGTCGATTTAAGTTTTGATATCTCTGTGAAAAAAAAAAATCAGTACACAATGACGTCCTTTAAGGAATGTTTAAGTTTGACATGATAGTGAAGAAAAACAAGTCATTGCTGTCAGAGAAGGAACATGTAGAGTTTGGCAGCAATAACTGAGGAACCGTGAGGAACCGGAGTGACGTAAGGTAATAATACATTTAAGTTTTCCAGTAATTCCTTATGACTTAATTGTAATTTTCACAACTTTTTGTATAACTTTTACAGGAACAAGTACACAATACCAGAGCAGCGAATATTTCGAATACGCCACTCATGACATCATCTTATCTACTCGGAAATAAAAACGAAATTACACCCCTGTTCTTTTCCTATTCTATCTTATCACCTATTCTATATTTTATATCATTCATCATGTAATTATTTACATTAAACCGACTAAGTTATTAGTTTATTACATTTTTAAATTACTCACCTTTCCTAAGCGGGATTCGATTAGATACACTAGTTACACTAGTAACTAGTAACTTAACCACTATGCTACAAAGTCAAGTTACGAGAATAATCTCTAAATCTCAAACATAACTACACCTTCACATCTTTAATATAAACCCAACACTAGATGCTAGATGGCACCAACAACGATGTTAATTCACAGTATTGAAAACAGGGTTTAAGTAGTCGTTCCCTTAACACGACAGAGTTAACCAGCATTGAGTGAAATCAACGGTAAAAAAGTGAGCAGTGAGCCGTCAGTGTAGTGTGCCAACTTCACTTTTACGAACGATATCCGTATAGGTTTATGTTAATAGTGTTTTATTACTTCAAAACATCGCATTGACAATTCAAAAGTACGAATGGAGACGCGAATTAGGTATAAGGTGAGTACTAAAGTGACATTACCTATATACAGTACAGCCTATATTTGTGTCAATGTTTCTCCTTCCTGCAAAGACAATAGGCCTATTCATTGCATTTACGATACAGCCGAGGGCCTTGCCCCCAAGATACCGTCGCCATAACCCTTCTATATTATTCCTGAACTATAAAAAACCAACATAATGTAATAACAAACATAAATAAGAGTATCAAAGTTAACAGTAATGCCTACGAGATGTAAGAGTAGTTCAAAAGTGGCATATGTGAACAGCTGGCGTCTTCTACGCAATTAGCCTACCACTCCGCTCCGGTATTGTGCACTTCAGCACTTTTATAGATTAAGGACCTATTGATTAGTATGTATTAAGCTCTAATAGGCCTACAGAAATAAGAATCAATATCGGTATTCGGGTTCCTTTATTTTGATGAGGTGTGTGGAAGTTATAACCTATAGATAAACAAATAATATGCATATTCGTAGGATCCAGTAAATACTTATGTCTTTCTAACTTGTTGAGCTAACCAGATGAAGTTAAGACTAACTTCATGCTGCGTACATAAATATAGAAGTTATTGTAACATCCGGATATTCGAAGTACGGTAGCTGTATCTAAATTGCATCTTTCTTATGTAATTCAGGCTGTTACTACTTTCAGAGTAATTATCTACTTTATGTAGCCTAGCTCAATTTGGCCGACCTATTTGAATACCAATCTTGAGGACTCGTTTTGACGGGGTTATAGCAACGCCACTGAAAGGAATGAAAGGAATTTGCTTTTGGAAAATGTCTTTAATGGATGATGAGTCACAATTTTTAACAACGTTTTTACTGTGCGATGCTAAAAATAAGGCGAATAGATGTTGAATTATTGAAGTGAAATTATTAAGGATGTAATTTTTCTTATAGAATATAAATAATGCGAAAGGGTTGCTCGCCATTTAGAGCTCATTTATGTACACGGAGAATCAATGCTGGCCCAGTTTTTGGCTTTTCTGTAGCACGCGACAGTGAGACTTTCAATTTGGGTTAGATTAGGTTAGCTTTGCTTTGCTTTTTTATTTATTGTTACATCGTAAATATATATATATATATATATATATATATATATATATATATATATATATATATATTTTTTCGGTATTCGCTTTAACTTGGGTTGGGTAGGTTAGCTTAGCTTCGCTCATAATATTGTTAAAACATAATTTTTTTTTTTTTTAGTATTCGTGTTGATTTTGAAATGTTTACCTCTTTATTTCACATGTTAAATAATAGTAAATTATGCAACGAGCCTATAATGGTAGTAATTAAGACGCGAGTATGTTTATGAAACGAGCGCAAGCGAGTTTCATAATTTTCATACGAGCGTCTTAATTACCATTATAGGCAAGTTTCATACGACTTTTTATGCTCGACCACATTTCTGACTTGAAATTATTCATAAGTATTCATGTTGTTATGTGAGTGAGGAGCGGAACTGACCTTGTGCAATAGCGTACCTCATAAATTGTGAGATGTGCGCAGACGCGAAAGTATTGATTTTTTCCGAGAAGTCGACGACCTTGATATAATCTAGAGAGTAATATAAACATTATTCTTGATATAACCTTGAAATTGAATTCGACACTGAAAAACGAGATGACAAATTGAATTTATTTGAATATTATTTACAATGAACACTAATTATTATAGTAACAGAACTGACTTTATTTAAAATGTAGGTTATTTATTGTGCAATTGGTGAAATCGATACTTGCGCTTTCATATTGCTACAATGATATGTTCTGATTGGTGGAATAACCTAAACTTTAATAAATAGGTGTACTTTAATGAGGTCCATTAAAGGGCTGCTACCAGGTGTATAATTACTACATTTCGGCATGGTCGAGCATAAACTCTTTTAGGCTACCTGCACCGATAAATTATTTCCAATTTTAGCTATTTTGAAATATGTTTTCAAGTCAACTTACACACTATATTAATTTTTCACGTTCCACACTACCTTCCCTCTGAAAATTACACCGTTTTCCCACTTTGTTCCTCAAAAAAGCCTTCAGTGTCGCGTGCTTTAGAAAACCCCAGTTTTCTTCTGAAGAGAGGTGCGCAATCTAGTAAAGTATTAACTGATAGTCCACAGCTGGCTCTTAAAGAAAACAGTAGGCAGCACCAGACTACAAAATCTGAATATAACATCTTGAACTAGATTGGAATAGAATGGAATGAAATTTAAGAGAGGGAGGCACTATGGCCCAGCACTGCGACCTGTTACAATCTATAGCGCTAACCCTCAAGCTAGGCGTATACCCAAACCCAACTACATCGGTAACTATGAAATTGCATGTGCTTCGAATGGACGACGTAACGAGTTCGACCTCCAATACTCAATTATAAACACAATCCGTCTGGCACTTCATTGTTGACTGTTGTTCAATACACACTGGACAGGCATCCTCTCTAAGGTCAGGCATCCTCTCTATGGTCCGTTACACACTTGAAGAGATCTCGCTAGCGAGAAATGCGTTGCGAGAAAGAGGCGAAGAGCCTTCCTCCACACACTGCGAGTTCTCGCTATCACAGATCACACCTCGCTATGATTATCTATGCACTGCCTTCATGCAGAGAGTAATTTTCTGATTATAGTAATCACTCGTTGGAGGATATATTACAGGTTATGTATTTATGTATATTGTCGTACTTAATATATAACCTTAAGTATATTGTCGTACTAAATTACGTACGAACGCTACTATGTTGAATCTGAATCTTCAGATGATGAGGAAATGGAGTTATATGAACATATTTTGTTAATGAAAAGAAAAAGTAGGCCTAAAATTAAAGCCAGAAATATTTGGAAATCACATTGTATCTCACGAAGATAAGGGCGAGTTTCTGTCATTAATTTCGATTTGGATGATGATACGTTTAGGCGGTATTTCAGGTCGAATAGACCTCAGTTTTTTGCCATTCATTATATGACAGAGCAGAGGTCTCCAGAAAGCGTATCGTCTTTAGGTGCTCTCGATGCTGCCCGCCGAACACAGTGTGCTGTAAGGCTAGAAAAGGGGAAGAGACTCGTACCTCAACAGATGGGAACGATCAGTGGGGGATCGCGGCAACGGTCTGCTTATGTTTACAAATAATAACATCAAAAGAATAAGAAATATCATACGTTTGTATATTATTTTGACATACTATGAAGCTGGAGCCCCGTCTATTGCTATTGACACAAGCCATGGCAAATTCAACCCCTTCTGTTCTATGGTGCCTTTCAGTGCCTGGAAAAGATCTTCTCCTGTTGTATTTTGTAATTACATCTAGAAGACATTCAGACACAGTAAACTGTTCATTAACTCCTCGGATGAAAATGGCTAGGTGAGCTTTGTCATTTCTATCTGTGCTTTCGTCCAATGCAAGTGAGTAAGCTACAAACTGGTTAATTGTGGTTTCGACTTCAGATTCAATTACATTTACAATCTTGAAATTCCTTCTCTGAACTGTAATTGGAAACAATTTAATTTTCTTAAACTTTGACTTTGTTCTGGACACAGTATTTTAGTAACGTCCTGTATGTACGATGTTACAAATAATGCTTCTATAAAGGGCTTCATTGATTTTCAAATATTCTAAGCTAGAACATAGCTAGCAAGAACCTTTTATTGTTTAAGACTGAGGACACGTGTGTGATTTGTGTTTGTATTTTCTATATTTATCAAAATATTTGTAGGCCTATGCACTTCACCTAAAATTATACGAAAAACTGTATGTTTGTCATGCGGAACTGAGTGTAAACTTTTGTAATATACTGATTATTATGTATAACCAAAAGTTATAGAGATAGCCCCAAAATAAATTCTTTTCACATGTCCAACATGCCTGTAATTGTATGATATTCTTTGTGAAGAATCGTCGTCGCATGTTGAATTTTAACACACCGTTAAAAATTTTCGAACAAATTAAGCATTTCACATTTTCCCAACTAACACAAAAATATTTCTCTTCCTATTCATCCTTGAATGTACTACGTCCGTGATTAGAAGATATTGTGAAACTGTGAAACACTCCGACCAACACAATGATAATGGCAGTCCGCCACTGCTCTTCGTTTGCGCATAAACATTGAGTACAGTACAGGTGGAGATGGGTGAGGCGGAGCGCGCTCATTACGTACTGGCTTCGGTTCCGTTCAGGGGCTTACTCGTGAGTACGCTTTTGGAGACGTCTGTGATAGAGGATTCTACGCTATGTTCTGATTAAAATTATGTAAATTGTTAAGACATACAGATACAATTTCAAATGTTATAATTAATAATATTAAAACTCATCAAAGTAAAATATAGGTCTACTTATTTTCACAACATCTTATGTTTTTCTACAGATTTCTCCTTTAATTTTCGTGTTTTTTATAATTTTCATCCCGTGTATTACATAAATAGGCCTACGGATGACATCGTTCAAGTTCGATTAGTTTCTGACTGCAATTATCAGCCATCTTTCCTCATTGTCAATAAAAACAATATAATTAATCGCCACCTTTGATATGAAATACCGTACTGGTATTTGGTGATAGTACTTCATCTTTTTCTACATTCAATCGTCATAAAGAGTATAAATGTCAAACATCTTTGATAAATGTGTCAAGAAAATTCTCTGAGCTACCGATTTCAGCGAGAAACTCGCTCGAGGTTTTCGCCTTGAATGAGAATCTCTTCCAGTGTGTGGACCTCCATTTGAATCCATGTTATCAATCTTTGAATTTTCTCGCAACACATTTCTCGCTAGCGAGATCTCTTCAAGTGTGTAATGGGCCTAAGACTCGCGTTTCGGAATTTGCGCTGGTTCGAGTCCTCATGGGAGAAGAAATTTTCTCATGAAATTTCGGCCAGTATATGGGACCGGTGCCCACCCAGCATCGTGATGCACTTGGAGAGCTACGATAGGTAGCGAAATCCGGTTACGTAAACCAGCTATAACGGCTGGGATGCTCATCGTGCTAACCACACGATACCTCCATTCTGGTTGGATGATTGTCCACCTCTGCTTCGGCATGTGACCGAGAGGCCAGCAGCCGGCTGGTCGGTCTTGGCCCTTCGTGGGCTATAGCGCCACGGATTATTTATTATTAAACCTAATCCAGGCATGCAGAAGACACTGAATTCCTTGTGTGACTAAGTTGATCTGCTTGTTGGTCGCTTTACCTACCCGTCCTACCCTCATGCAGCTGTCGAAGTTTTTGATGTAAACATTCAGTGGCGTATTTCTTACACTATCACCTGTGATTTGATACTTTTTCATTTTGATAGTTCATAATAGAAAACGTATATAACAGTATGATCAGTTATATAATTTGTCTGAAATTAATATAGGCCTAATTATGGAAGTAAAAATATTACTTTCATTATTATTATTGGTCTATTATTATTATTATTATTATTATTATTTTAATCATTATTACCTATTATTATTATTATTACTATTACTATACTCAAATTTACTAAGAATTAATTCATAATTAAAAATATATAATACATTTTTATTATTAGATCGCTATTATTATTATTATTATTATTATTATTATTATTATTATTATTATTAATATTCACAAATTTACTAATAATTAATTCATAATTAAGAATATATAATACATTATAATTAGATCGCTATTAGCTATTATTATTATTATTATTATTATTATTATTATTATTATACACAAATTTACTAAGAATTAATTCATAATTAAGAATATAATACAAGACTTACCCTGTTTTTATAATGCAATTTTTTAAATTATAGAACAAACCAAATATTTCTCAGTGTTAGCCTATAAACATAATGAAAACAGGAGTTTATTACCACATTATTTGCTTTTGTGTAAAGTGCCACCTGCACTATGGCATTTCTTTCTGTAATCTTGTCAAATTTAGGCTCCGTCTTTGAACAACAAGTAGTAAAGAAACCAAATGTTTATCGGTAATTCTACTTCGCGTATTGTTTTTCTGATAATTTTACCTGCTAAAGAATTGTTCATAAGCGTAGATAGAACCAAAAAGGCGAAGGTTTCGATACCTTCTTTGTAGCAGTGTACGGTAGAAGTGTATTATTTTGGAGGTCAGTTAGCTCAAGCTGTAATGCATGGCTGATAGGTACAGTACATCTGTTATCAGGCAGTAGGCCTACATCTCACTTGACAATATGTGTAAGAAATAAAATTGTTTGTATACATCTCAAGTCTGATTAGTGAACTATATTACTAATCAGCGATGTATGCAGTAGAGGAGGAAAGGAATTGCCACCCTACCCCATTACCTCGTGGCTTAGTTGCCTCATGAATGATGCCTTATTGGTGTCAGTTATGAGATTCCAACCAGTCATTAGATTGTTGACGGCACATACATACGTACGTACATACATACATACATACATACATACATACATACATACATACATACATACGTGGTACATAATAAAGTGCACTTTCATTTTCACAAACAAAAAAAAATTATTCTCTTCCCACTCTTATTAAACTTTGGTCGGGTATGTGAACTCCTTTTGTGAAGTACGTCACTGAATATTCTGTTATTGCTTTGTCACTCTGATAGTTCTTTACTCCTCACTCGTCGTAACACC
Source organism: Periplaneta americana (assembly GCF_040183065.1). NCBI lineage: Eukaryota > Metazoa > Arthropoda > Insecta > Blattodea > Blattidae > Periplaneta > Periplaneta americana. The sequence continues at coordinate 20,336,172 of NC_091133.1, forward strand.
GATTGTATACTAGGAGCAGAACGGGTTTAAGAGCACATGAAACTTTCTAAAAGAAAATTCTTTCTGAAGCCATTTTGTTTTCTACCATACATAATAATAACCATCGTAAATACCATGTTTTCTTTTAATACTGCAAGTTTTTTTTTATAGTTTTTAACGTACTTCACGTTTTTGTACGTACTATTTAACGCGTTTTTATGCGTAATTAACATGTCACATAGAAAACAATTTTTTGCGTGTAATTGAACAACCCTGGCATGTATGTATGTATGTATGTATGTATGTATGTATGTATGTATGTATGTATGTATGTATGTATGTATGTATGTATGTATGTATGTATGTATGTATGTATGTATGTATGTATGTATGTACGTACGTACGTATGTTTCAGATAAGCTAGAGCTAGACTTGTAATTTCTGAAGCGAAAGTGAACTGGTGTATTGTAATATGCGTCTGGCAATCCCGCCACAAAAGTAGCTCACATAGTTATGGTCTATTTTTAACCTTGGACAAGAAGCTACATCACTATTATTCACAACATCCTAGAGAGTTTGGTCTGAACAGTTTTCGACATGCAAAGCTACGTCCTCTATTGATTTAACAGGTACACCATGTACGCAAAACCGGCATATTCATAACATCGATCGGTTTAAACCGTACTCAAATTATAGGCCTACTTGTAATTAGTTTTCTTCAAATACGCATTTACTCCTTATACGTAGTTATTCAACAAGAGAGTTCTCTCAATAATAATAATAATAATAATAATAATAATAATAATAGCCCCATATCGTCGTGGTCTAAAGCGTCATACCTGGACTCGCGTTACGGAATGAGCGCAGGTTCGAGTCATTATGGTGGAAGAAATTTTGTATTCACCATCATGATGAATTTGTGGAACTGCTGTAGCTAGCGAAATCAGCTGTGCTAGAAAGAGTGAGTGAAGAAAGAATAATGCTGAAACTGATCAGGAAGATGAAAAGAAATTGGCTGGATCACTGGCTAAGAAGAAACTGCGTATTGAAAGATGCATAGGAAGGAATGGTGAACGGGAGAAAAGTTCAGGACAGAAGATATCAGACGATAGACAACATTAAGATGGAGGAAGACGAGACTAAGAGGAAGAGGAGAATAGAAAAAATGGAGAATACTGGGTTTGCAGTGAAAGACTTGCCTTTGGTCAGAACATTATGAATGAATTGTTTACCCAACTCAGTGATGTTTTTATTTCTATTTTATATCTCAAATAGTATTTCATAAAATTTTAAAGTGTGAAGTGATTTTTGAATGACCTTATATTTCTATTGTACTAGTAGTAATTAACAACGAAGAAGTCACAAAATCGCTTGAAAATCGGTCGTTCAACAGTCAGTTTGTAATCAGTAGACTTCGTTGAATTGCCACACGCAGCATACAATCAGGTTGCCGATGTACGGTAGTATAGAGGAGGTGAGCGACCGCCCGGTCTCGTAGTATAAGCAGTTCATGTTAAGAGTTGTGACCGGTCCAAATAGATAGAGCAGCTACAACTAATGTATACCTATGTAAGCACTTGCTTTTGGATTACTGTGGTTGAAACAGTCAAAGCTTAACATTTGTTCAGTGCAGACAAAAATTCAATCAAACATGCCACAATGAGAGTGTTACTGTTCCAAATAATATTTTCTCCTGGAATACCCTTACCCCCGCAGCCAGTCTTGACCCGTTGGAAAACGTGGTTGGATGCTGTTAATTATTATGCAGAATATTACGGCAAAATAATGGAGGTAATTGATGCATTGGATAGCGCAGACAGTTCCGCTGTTGCAGCTGTAAAATCATTGCCTTCTGAACAGCTATTGGAAGATATTCTTTTCATTGATTCTAATTTTAAAATCGTGTCCAAAAGCATCATCCTATTAGAATCGTCTAAACTACAACTCTCAGAAGCCCTTAATATAGTGCATAAAGTATCACAAACCAAAATAACAATTAACTAATTTCAGAAAAAGTGAAATGTAAGTTGAGAAACATTATTGCTAAAAATTCTGCCTATTTACAACTTCGTATTATAAATAATGTACTATCAGGTCACGACAAGACGTCTGAAATTGGTGTACTAAAAAGTAGTGACTTTCCGTTCTTCAAATATGCTCCTATTACATCGTGTGATGTTGAACGTATATTTTTCGCTCAAAATGTACACTTTTAGACAAAAAAAAAAAAAAAAAAAAAAAGACCGGGCTCCAGATTCTATGTCCGATTCGGAAGACTTCGGGTGCATTCTTCAGAGCATGATACACACGCGGACGAATTTCTTCTGTCGTAAATGTTTCCAACACTCCACTGCCACCACTGTATCATGATTATATAACATGCTTTTTAAAGAGTCACCGTCTCTCTCGCATAGCGTAATCAGTAGCATTGTGGTCTTGTGCTCGAAAGGTTTCGAGTTCGAATCTCAGTCTATACTTTTTCATTCTCATTTTTCACTTATATACTGATAATAATCAGTATTGTGAAATATTTAACAGAAAGTTAATATTTACAAAGGGCAAGTTAGATACATAATAGCAATTCTTTCCCTTATATCTAAAGAGACTAAACGAAATCTTCTCGGATAGAAATAAACAAAAATAAACCTTAAGTAAAAGAAATCCTTCTCGGATATGAATAAACAAACATAATCCTTTTCTTTGTATTAAACAAAATAAAGAAATAGATCTCGGAGATCAATAAACAAGAAGAGCTTGCCTACACATATCTGGCCTATGTCTTCTGTCAGCCATGTTATCCCAGATAATGACAAGAGAGAATGGTTGTTTCACGTTTAATATGCGCAGTTACATGTGCACATGTTTTCAGAAGTTCCAGATGTCTCTGATTAAATTACATATCAATATAGAAATAAACATCTGATGTCCTTACGGGGTACACGACCTTGAATCGCCTACACAAGAAGCAAGGCTGTTACCACGGAGCTATTACAAAGCAGATATATAATGTCACTATTTACGAGTGTAGCCAATATCTGGAAGGCATTGATTTTGTCTTTAACATTATTCATCTCGTTTTTGCAATACAATTAACATTATGATGATGATGATGATGATTATTATTATTATTATTATTATTATTATTATTATTATTATTATTATTGTGTTTGTAATACTATGATTATTATTATTATTATTATTATTATTAGTATTATTATTATTATTCTGGTTGTTGCATTATTATTATTATTATTATTATTATTATTATTATTATTATTATTACTATTATTATTATTATTATTACTGATACTACTACTGATAGAAATTATAGTAGTCTAACTGATCAATATGGAGAAGGGAGAAGGGAGAAGATCCAAGAAGTGAGCATCTATTTGAATTCAAGGGTAATTAGGAAGAAGTCACCGATATTACTGAATGTTTTTCTTTAATTTTTCAACTAATCCAAACTCCTGTGCACGTTAATAAATGTATCATTTGTTTCTAGCTAGAGAAAAAATAAAACGAAACAAATATATATACTTATAAGAAGGCGGAACGAACCCGGGTTTTCTGCGTGTGAAGTCAGAGTTTCACCACGGAGCTATGACACACATACCGTTCAAAGCGTTGTTTGCCGATATAAGAGTATGTTCTTGGATCTCGCTGGTTTCGTCCTTACTACTCTGATTTTAGTCTTGTGTATCAGGCGCACAGCCGAACGGATCTTAGACAAATTTACGCTTCTAGAGTCCGGTCATTTTTTTTGTCTAAGAGTGTACGTAACTCTTCACTGCACATATTCAAGGATGATGTGAGTATATATTAAGAGTTAATATATCTCACTACAAAATAATTGTGCATTTACATGTTTAGACATTCCCTACTTCAATGATCATTCATTATATTTCTTGAATGCAGAATACAAGTTTTATTGTAACCGCAGTATACTGCTCAGTGTTTACATCAGAGGCACGTCCCCTTCTCATACAGTCTATACCGCGTGCGTAGTAAACCTTACGATTCTCGTGGCAATTCCACGAAGTCTTGTAATCAGCCTCTATGAACTAAGAGTATTCTAAACATAAACGTTAATCATTCAGTAACTACTTTGTCAACAGCTTAGGTTATTTAGCGTCTGAATGAGATGAAGGTGATAATGCCGGTGAAATGAGTCCGGGGTCCAACACCGAAAGTTACGCAGGATTTGCTCATATTGGGTTGAGGGAAAACCCCGGAAAAAACCTCAACCAGGTAACTTGCCCCGACCGGGAATCGAACCCGGGCCACCTGGTTTCGCGGCTAGACGCTCTAACCGTTACTCCACAGGTGTGGACTCCGGAATGTAACATTATGTATTATACTTAAATATTATATAGAGGGTTAAATAAAGGCTCTAATATTTTGAGGGGTGACAGTACTCATCACACAAAAACAAAGTTCAAAGAACATCGGTCCTAAAATTAGTAGTTCTCTACGAAAAACGTATTTTAAAATTCGTGTAATAACAGCAGAATACTACCTTCTAATGTCGACACTTTGCTTAAGGACAAGGCGGGGTTCACGAGGAATGGAACTGTAAATTTCCACAGTGCGCATGTGTGGGATGATGATAGTCCTCAGAAGCGAGGCATCAACAGCGATTTTCAATCAGCGTTTGGATAGGAGTTACTGGTGACAGATTACTTGGGCCACACGTTCTACCCCGTAGATTAATTGGTTCTCAGTATCGGCGTTTCTTAGCAAACCAATTGCCCGTCTTGCCTTACCATCAGGGAATACAAATGTGGTTCACGCATGACGAAGCACCAGCCCATTTCCATAACAAACGATATTTAACACAGATATTTAATCACGAGCATGAATTGTCCAGAAACGTCTTGTACCATGACCTACTCGTTCCCCAGATCTTAATCCCTTGGGGACACTTAAAGGCCTTATGTATGCAACATCCATTGAGGACGTTCAAACGCTACAGGAGCGAGCCTTAAGCCTGTCTGCACATGAGAGATCAACCAGGGATATTTGAATTGTTGCGTGGTTTCCTAAGACGTCGAACAAAAGGATGTATTATGATATGATGAATGGAAGTCACATTGAGCATCTGCTATAAACAACAAAGTTCTAATATCTCGGAAGATATTAATTTCAGGACACATACTTTTAAGCATTTTTTTTACTTGTTTTGATGAATTCTACCACCTCTTAAAATATTAGACCTTTTATTAACATCCTTCATATCGTTGCAGAGTATTAAAAGTTCTGAACAGTAGATAATGAAGCTGCATTGAGGAATGAAGGGTCTTTCCTCGGACTGTTCATGTTACTTATAATTTAAAAATTAGGAACTACGTATGCCTAATCCGAGGCGGTTTTCGGTAACACCTTTATATTACAACAGGTGATATAGAAACGATTAGAGTTTATAGAGACACGTTAATTTTGTTGATTTAGAAAAGCCTTCAATCGAATAATTATAGATATAAAGGAATCGAGAGATGAAGAAACTAAGATAAGAAATCAAGATTCTGCAAGAACTGGAAGGGATGAAGGAATGTTAGCGACACCAAGTAGAGGTAGGCCTACGTCAGTGGGAAGAAGTAAGGGACAGAAAAGTTATAGGCCTAACTTAAGAGGATGGTGCATGAGTGACAAAACTTAGGAAAGTGATAAAGTGGAAATGGTGATGGTGACAGAAAAGACGGTAAGGCAAGGGAATATTAGTGAAAAAGGATAAGATACAAGTAATAAGCAAGGAATGACAATAAGTAAATAGTGAGAGAAATATAATAAAGAAAGTGAGAATGGAAATATACGAGGCGCTTCCAGAAAGTAAGTTTCCCGATTTTTTCCCCTTGAAAGTAAACATAAGACGTGTCAATTGCGAATGCGTAACATATCTATGACGTATATCAATCGTATGCCAGCCGGACAGGTCCCACCTGGTGCCAGTAGCGTGGCAGCAGTGGTCCGAAATGGAAGCTCTTATTCCTTCTCCCGCCGCCTACGAGGTTCGGTCGGTGATAAAGTTCTTTAATGCACAAAGCATTGCGCCAATTGAAATTCATCGGCAGCTCTGTCAGGTCTATGGGCCGAACATCATGAGTAAGCAGATGTTGAGTTGCTGGTGTAGGCAGTTTTCCGAAGGTCGTCAAATTGTCCATGATGAAGAGCGCAGTGGGCGACCGTCCCTCATCAGTGATGATCGTGTTGAGCTGGTGCGGCAGTGCATCATGGAGAACCGTCGCTTCACGATTACGGAGCTGAGCAGCCATTTTCCGCAGATATCGCGATCCTTGTTGCATGAGATTGTCACTAAGCACCTGCTGTTCAAAAAAGTGGGTACCGAAAAACCTGACCCCCGAACACAAAATGTGCAACGTTTAGGAGTAGCACTGACATTTCTGCAACGGTATCAAGATGACGGCGACGAGTTCCTCGACAGGATCGTCACGGGCGATGAGACTTGGATTTCGCACTTCACCCCGGAAACCAAGCAGCAGTCAATGCATTGGCGGCATAGTGGATCTCCGGTCAGGACGAAATTCAAACAGACGCTGTCGGTACGGAAAGTGATGTGCACGGTGTTCTGGGACAGGAAGGGCATTCTGCTCATTGACTTCCCTCCAAGAGGTGAAACAGTGAACGCTGACCATTACTGTGAAACACTGCGAAAATTGCGACGTGCCATTCAAAACAAGAGGCGTGGAATGCTTACTGCAGGTGTTGTGCTCATCCATGACAATGCTCGTCCACATACTGCTCGGTGCACAGAAGCTGTTTTGACGGAATTTGGCTGGGATTTGTTTGATAATCCACCCTACAGTCCTGATCTTGCTCCCAGCGATTTTCATGTTTTCTTGCACCTCAAGAAATTCCTGTCCTCCGGTGAGCGTTTTGGCAACGACGAAGAGCTGAAGACGTCTGGTTCCATTCACAGGCGGCAGAGTTCTACGACAGAGGGATACAAAAGTTGATCCCACGATACGACAAGTGTCTCAATTCTGATGGTGGTTATGTTGAAAAATAGCTGAAACATTGCTGTACCTGTTGCCAATAAATGTTTTCCTGAAAGTGTGTTCTTTTTTTTTAAAAAAAGGGAAACTTACTTTCTGGATGCGCCTCGTAATAAAAATGTAGAAACTATTTCATCTGAAAATATACAGATTAAATTAGTGGGAATAAGTGGTCATTGAACGTTAGTGATTCAAGTAAATAAATAAGTTGACAACTATGGAAGAGTTCAATTTAATGTAAACAATGTTGGGAATGATTAATAAGAAATTGAGAGAAGTGATTGTTAAGTTAAATGAGATTAGTAAGAATAAGATAGATAACTAGGAAAGGGAGGGATAACTAGAAAAAGAAGGGAGGGAAACAGAGGGGAGAGACGCAATAGCCGGATGTTTAAAAAAGCGTAAGAAGAATATAGCCTATATCCAAGGGAGTGATGGCACTGTATACAGAAATGTGAAGGGCCATCACGACCGATGTAAGCTGGTGGAATAAATATATCATATATCATATCATAATTATAGATATAAATATGGAACATAACGAAAAAAATGGATAGCTCCTACATTTAATAAAAACATTTAAAAGACAATACAGTATAATGAAAGTAAAAGAAGCTGGAAGAAATAATCTTATTGAAAGGAATAAATATTTTTTTACTTGGTTCTTTAATGACGCTATATTAACTACTAGATTATTTAACGTCGATGAAATTGGTAATAGCGAGATGGTATTTGGCGAAATGAGGCCGACTATTCGCTATAGAATGCCTGACATTTGCATTACAGTTGGGGAAAACCTCGACAAAACCCTACCAAGTAATCAGCCCAAGCGAGAATCGCATCGACGAACAGTGGGGTATTTGCTCAATCTAGCCGGCCAGAAGTCTATTTCGTCGAAGTTGAAATGAATTACTACACGAGATAGTTGAATAGTTAGGAAACCACACACCACTGTTTTCCCCTCCCCTGTGTTATCACTTCAGCATAGCACTGCAGTCAGTCGGAATTCGGTCGTCTCTGATAGTGCAAGTACCTGTTCTCGACGTTCATATTGATCATATTGAAGGTGATTTTTTTTTTTTGTTTCGGAAAGAGATGCATTTATTAAAGTTATGGATTATGCTGAAGAGGGTAAGTGGGATTATATGTAAAGCATTTTAATCACAGTTGCTTTGATTTTTAAACAGTTAAAGCTCCATTAAAGAAGTTCATTTGTTAGCGATTTATGTGTCAATTTCAATGTTAAGTCGAAGTTATTTTTTGTATTTCAGAGTGCGTCCTGATATTTCTTTTTAGACCAATAAAAAGATAAATGTTTTGACTCTAGAAAAATAGAAATTGTAACCGTGGATTTGCGTGAATGTACTCATATTAGACCAATTAAATTCTTATTCAGATCTTCTCATAACCGGAATGAGGCCAGTGACACCAATAAGGCATCACTTATGAGGCAACTAAGCCAGGAGGTAATGAGGTAGAGTGACCAGTTCCCTTTCCCCTATTCTTCAAGGATATACTGCAAATGCTTCATTTAATTAAACATACATTTAAGACTCATGAAAATTATGCAAATGATCTTCATACGAAGAAGACATGTCATCAGACGAAGAGCCATGGGTGCCATTCTCCTCCGAATAAGTTTTGTGTAACCTATATTATTTTATATCACCACAGACAGCCCCTAGTATAATATTTTTCATTTTCTGTTACAGCCCTTGCAATTTTGACCTTCTACGGCAATTAACGTACCGGTATTGTTTTATATTTAAATGCATCATAGAATATTATATGCGAAAGGGTCTGGTTGATAGGATCTATTAATATGGTGTGTGGACATTTTATTTAACTTCTTACAATAACAGAGAAACAACTGCTATAGTGCCAAGCCTGCAAGAGGGAATGAAAATGATTATACTGGGGTGGGGGGGGGGGCTAAAATTGAGCCTGCGATCAGATTTATAAAAACAATAATTGTATTGATTTAGAAAAACAAAATACTTTTGTCTGTCACAGAATACCTTAAATCAGTAAATAAACGCTTTCTGAACCAATAAAATAACACAAATAATTTTGACCAGCTACATCAGGCAAATACCTCACTGTGCGATGCCCGAGCGCAACTCCGGATCGACAGGCAAGCGCTTCAGCTGACTGAGCTAGTCAAGATGTTAAACAAGGCTGCGCCTTTTAATACGCGCATGCAGTAGACCAGCGGTGACCAAATCTCGAACGGCAGTGATTACACGCGAGAGACAGTTTATGAAGTAAAGAGACGAGGGAGAGGTACCTGGATGAAAACTACAATCAGTGGTGGTTCGTGCACTAACAATGAGTTCTTCATCAACCCCGCAAATAAAAATAGCAAGCTTTGCTGTATCAATAATGTCACTACTGTCATCAAGAGCCAATATATATATATATATATATATATATATATATATATATATATATATATATATTTTTTTTTTTTTTTCTTGCTTTTCTCTTTAATATTCCTCATGAACACAATCAGAAATCTCCTGAATTCTCTTCTGGATATTCAGTCGAGAAAGCGCAGTTTTTTCAAAATTAATTAACAACTTTCATTGGACAAATTATTTCAGCCACCTTGATCATTACGCTTTTTAAAAACTCTCCTCCGTTGGAATGTTTAAGAGAACGAGCTATTTCGTTCGTCACTAGATATCTGGCTTCCTTACATTTTGTTTATGTCATCTTTCTCTTCATGACGATTTATGGCTGATTTCAGTTCCTGGAGTTTAATAGCTCGTTTTATTACTAGACTAGCACGTAATATTCAATCAGTTTCTGTATATTATTATTATTATTATTATTATTATTATTATTATTATTATTATTATTACTATTATTACTACTACTACTGGTAATGCTATCAGTATTGTTAATAGTATTACCATTATTATTATTACTATTATTATTATTATTATTATTATTATTATTATTATTATTATTATTAAATCAACTAGTAAATAACTGATAATAGTCATCAAAAAATTAAAAAAAATTAAAATGGAGATATAGCGCAGTCTAGTAATTATTTTATCCTTCAATGGAAGTTGTAGGCCTATATATTTAGGTACGTATATAAGAATTATGGTAACACTTGCTGATTAATAATAATAATAATAATAATAATAATAATAATAATATCTGTTATGCCTGTATATTCAGCGTAATACCCTGTAATGTTGCTTCTCTAGACTACTACTATTTGAACCGCTGAGCAAAGCAACATATTGCATTTTCTGCAGAACAGCGAATAAATTCCTCTTTCCATTCTGTAAGAAACCTTCTGCTCCTGCTAGACAGAGGGCTTGTAGATCGACATGATACCGACACTGCTTATTTTCAGTACTTGAGCGAGACAGAGAGTAATGTACAGGAAACTTCCCTTACCAGTATGAATGTCTTTGATTACACGATGTAATCACGATATCCAGTTTGGTCACCGCTGCAGTAGACCCTATATCTGGATCATTATTAGAATTTTGAAAAAGACAAGCTTCAAGGAGTATGCAAACTGGAAATTCATTTTTAAACAGACTTTTATTTGCAGACGACCAGGTAATTCTTGGTAATAAAACAAGATGAACTGCAGCTTTTAATAGCGGTATATAAATTAATATAGTTTCAAAAGAATTCACAGTAAAAAAGTAAAAGTTTCACAGCAAAATCTAAAGTAATGGCTTTCGTGGGATCAACATAAAGGTCGAAATTGTTGAAGCACAATTAAGTTCTTGAACAGGTGACGCACTTTAATTACTTACGTTGCGACGTTACTTTTCTTAAAAAATATATTGATAATAAGATTCAGACATTTTAGTATATTCAATTGAATGATTATCAGGTAATTGATAAATGAAACAGGAACAGATTCAAAACTAAAATTGTAAAAGAAAAGTATTAGTTCCCTCCCTACTATTATGGTTGTGAAACTTGAGTGATTAACAACCAATAAACTATTCAAACAGCTGAAATAAAATTATTAAGAAATATGAAATATCTAACACGAATTAAGGGAATACTTAAAATATTTTCATTAAATGAGAAGATTGACTTTTATGGATAAAATTGGCTAATACGCCTCGAATGCAGGAAACACGCTTAGCTAACATTATTTATTACAAAACTCTATTTATTTCCTATGTTATAAACCAACTATGAGACGTCGTACAGGGAGATCAAGAACGATATGAAAAGACTCAACAGGTAAGAGACGTCATTCTTGAAGATAAAGAGAAAGAAGAGAAAACAACTATGCTCTCTATTACTGAGTGAACAGTTGAAAGCAAAAGACAATTTTGAGTGCGTGACTGGCCCATTCAAATTACTTTTACAAGAACCAGCGTTGGGTTTAGAATTATATTTTTTGCCAACTTTCAGAATACCTTGAAAGAACTAACATAGACCTTCTTTTATAGAGCAGAGATATTTTTATCTTTGCTGTTGATATTATAGTAGCCAAGGCATCTAGTTTTCACTTAGTTTTATCCTGAACCTTTAAAGTCCTTTTGTACGAAATTTGTAAAGCTTCTCGGGCTTTGTAAAAAGAAGATTAAAGTGGAACCTCTTTTCTTTTTAATAATACACGTAACAATTCAAGGCGTACTTTTGAAATGACACCTAAGAGGCATAATGTTTGTACGAATGATATATAGGCCTAATATTTTAAGTAGACACATTTTCGGACGTTGTGTACACAACTGTTATGATGCAGTCTTGAGGGCGAGTTGTTCGTTCAGTCAATGATTGAATTATATCTAAGATATGAATGTTCTTCAGATGAAATCAACCATCTTGCTAATCACATGATGTTCTAGTATGATGTTGGAGAAAGCCGAAAAATGGACAGAAAATCTATATAAAAATAAATGGAAATATGCTATTCTTTAGATAAGCCTATTTGGTCCCAAGCAGAATCGATCCTAATTCTGAGAATTCCTCTATTGAAATGTGTCACTTTTGGAAGCGTGACAATGAGTTTCTCTCATATTATTATTTTATTACTGTATTTCATTACTCATTGCTAGGCTCCGTATTCCAGCTATCTACTGTATAAACTGAAATGTAGTTGCCTGAATCGAAGCATGTGACGTCACAGCGCATGTACAAGTACTTTTGTATAAAAATAGTTGAGCATCCTCTACCCTCTTTCTCTAGATTATACAAATTAAAAATCGGGATGCAGTCATAGTGAGTAGTCTTATTGATAACTGTTATTATTAGTCGAATTATTTAAATATCCATATCTTTATGGCTGATTGAAGGTTTATTACAGAGGTAAAATGCCTTAGGTAAGACGCTCAAGCGTGTAATATTGCAGGGCAGAGTTGAGGATATTAGAACTAATATTTTCACTGTCAATATAGACAGCACTACATATTAACTGTGTAAAATAAACGTAAAAGTGACAAAAACAGTGCACAGAAAGACACTGCAATACCAAAAGGCACAGAAAGTTTGTTGAACGTAATCCAAAAGGACCAGTATGATCAAGATCTGAAAATTATGAAGCTATTAACTCGAGTTTTCAGTGATGAGCGACATATGCAATATCCTAATGGAACATGAAAAAATATCAGACAATATGAATATCTTTTTCTACATTACGAGTATCCACCAATAACGTCATGTGCTATTGAAAGAAATTCTTGCAATATAAAATCCTTTCAAATGACATCCGCATAGGCCTATGTTCGAGTTTCGTAACTTACGAATGCATGTTATTATTCACTGCAAAGATCACGAGGAAAATGAACATCAAGGCTCAAGCCTGTGTTCACTAGTATAGCTTCAAAATTCGGGAGTTGACTGTACCCCACGAACACGCAGCGACGATCTGTTTGTTTATATCCTTATCCGTTGCATTACCTGTGTTCGGTGTACTATTTTGTTTATATCCTTATCCGTTGCATTACCTGTGTTCGGTGTACTATATACCCAATGTGTCTTTAACTTCAGTCTTTAGGTAGCTGGAATACGAAGCCTATTCATTGCTACAAATGATTAGTAACATGGATTTGAGTCCTATGGCTATAGGAATTCTTTACTTTCAATGATCAGAGCTTGAATTCAGATAGGCCTATTGTAATGCTTATTATCGAACAATTTTTTTTTTTCATTTTTATTACATAATTTTAATACATTTGTGTGGGGATTTGTTACCTATGATGTAAATATGAAGATAATTTGAGTGTTATTATTATTATTATTATTATTATTATTATTATTATTATTATTATTTGCATACAAATGGCTTTTAGAGAACCCGGAGGTTCATTTCCTTCCTCCACCGGTCCCTATTTTGAGCAAGATTAATCCAGTCCCTAGCATCATATCCCAACTCCCTCAAATCCATCTACGTCTCGGCCTCTCCAAAGGGTTTTTTTTCCCTCAGGTCTTCCAATTAACACTCTATATGCATTTTTGGATTCATCCGTACGTGCTACATGCCCTGCCTATCTCAAACGTTTGGATTTAATGTTCATAATTACGTATGTTAGGTGAAGAATACATTCAATGCATGCAGTTCTGCGCTGTGTAACTTTCTCCATTTTCCTGTAACTTCATAACTTCATCCCTCTTAGCCTCAAATATTTTCCTAAGAACCTTATTCTCGAACACTCAAAGTGAGAGTCCAAGTTCCACAACATAGAGAACAACTGGTAATATAACTATTTTTAATTTAGCAAGCATTTTCTATATTTATTATGCGATTAATTTCCTCTCGAATGTTATTTACATTTTGTTACTGTTGCTTCAAGGTATTTGAATTTTTTCACCTTTCGAAAGGATAAATATCTAATTTGTATATTTCTGTTTCATACTACGTTCTGATCACGAGTCATCATCATCATTATTATTATTATTATTATTATTATTATTATTATTATTATTATATCACCAGTCTTACAAATTATGAATATTTTTTTCGAAAATTAATAAATATTAAGCCAAATTATTTATATTCTACATTAACAATGTACTTCAGTTGTGCTTTTTATTACATGTTCTTCTCCCTCTACGCCTTTCTTCCAAATTTTCTTGATTTACCGGTACCTTTCTTGAGGTGCTTTTCATGAAATGTCCAACTAATTTAAGTAATCTGTTCTTTAGATATCGCTAATATGTTTGTGACTGGGCAGCTAATGTGAAAGTTCATGATTCGTGTTGAAATTATCCAGAAGAGAATAGAAGACTTTACAGTAACTCACTAATACCCTAAATAAAAGAAAACGATATTGCTTTATGCTACTCAGTTTCAGAAAATAGTAACTCGTAAGGAGATACAGTAATTCATACACGTTAGTCTCTTTTTCGTTACATGAATACGGAATTTCTCTTTACATATTAGTGTGTTGTTCGCTGAAGCACGAAATCAGGCTACGTGCCTCATTACTCCAGTCAAGTTGGAATTTTCGGGTCAGAAAACATTAGACTTCGACAAAATCGAATTATTGAATATACCATTTCCGTTCCGTATATGTAGCTGCGATTATCTGCCACGGAGTAATGGAAAAGTTGGGTGGCGATGATGTAGAGATTGCCACATGTATTATCGGATTGCTTGACGTTCTAAAGTCTAAACAGCCACTGTCTCGCACGTTTTTATTGAGTTATCACTCAAAAGACATACTGCACATAAATGAAATTATTTACAATGTTCCCAAATATCATGTATTATTTTTGTTAGTTAAGAAAATCGACATTAAGAGTGATAGAACCATTAAAAGGTATCAGTGATTTACGATGACATCCTAAGTATATCACTAACTTTTTAAATTACTACAAGTAAGAGAATACATATTGTTGAAGAAGAAACCATAGAAAGAGGATCCTTAATTCTTTCAGAGAGTGTGACCCTGAAATTCTATTCTGAAATTAAAATACGTCAACCTTGTGACAAGTTATAGTTTCTGAGAGTAAATTTTCGACTATATGAAAATAAAGTTTTCATAGAAAAATAGGCCTACAGCTATTTGTTTTAATCAGTTTGAGGGTTACATTGGAAGCGATCATTATAGGTGTAAGCTGTAAGGTTTTTGTGTGAAGTTTTCAATTGGAGATATAAATATTATATACAATATTAATTTTATCACAAAAACAAAGTTTATGTTTACTATGTTTCCTTAACGGCTTAGTTAGCCTACCTAATTTTGCAAATCATTTCCTAAGGGTATCTTTTGGCCTTAATATTTTTGTCGGAAAATTTCAATGGGAGATATATTTTACAAATAATAGGCCTAATGATTTCTCCGGAGTATACTGCTGCAATATTTTATTTATTACTATAGCTTATTCTCTGACTGAGGTTGTGTCTGATTTGTACATCTATTATCAGGCAGTACATCTCACTTGGCAATGTGTGTCTGAGGAAGAACAATTGTTTCTATGCATCTGAAGTTTGACTAGTGTAATATGTAGCTAGTCGACGATGTATGTAATGGAGGGGGAAAGGAACTGGCCACCCTACCCCATTATCTCCTGGTCTAGTTGTCTCATAAGTGGTGCCTTGTTGGTGTCACTTGTGAAGTTCAGACCTGTCTTCGGACAGTTGACTAAACAACCGTAGCTTATGTAAGAAACAAACATAATATATTGTTTGAACCGATTTCGACTAAACCGCCATCTTAAGGCATTAAGTATGCCTCGCCAGTCCCCAATACAACTCATTTGAAATGGGAGTGAGAGTGAAGAGGAAATGAAAGTGATAATTCTTTTTCCTTAATCATATCAATTATTATAAATGCCAACTTTCGTAAATATGTTGTGTATTGGAATTGTTTTTGTATTCACAGTAGTGAACCCCTGACTCATTTCACCGACATTATCACCTTCATCTTTACTGGCATGTAAAAGAACTCCTGCGGGACAAAATTCCGGCACATCCGGCGACGCTGATATAACCTCTGCAGTTGCGAGCGTCGTTAAATAAAACATAACATTTATTATCACACTCATCTCATTCAGACGCTAAATAACCTAAGATGTTGATAAAGCTTCGTAAAATAACCTACTAAAAAAATGTATTCATAGTATGCTGTGTCCTTTTCTTAAGACAGGATTGTACAGGGACATCATTTTATATTTACTAACATTTATAATATTAACCTGGCTATACTTTTGGATTAATGATTGAGAACCGGAAACACTGTTGGCTACCCCCTTCCACGACTGGAGTTCGATGATACTGGCGTAAAATACAAACAAATCACTTTACTAGGTATAGGAGGGAAGAAAAGTAGTTAATCCATTTACGTAAACTAGAAAATATCGTGGTTTTGAGTTTGATAGTTTTCATTAGGTTTTTGTTTAATCAAAATACAGTATTGTATGTAAGTTTTTTTACTCACGAACTGAGCTATCCATTCGGACGTATTCGTTATGCAGTGTCTATTATACTGTCTACAGCACATTAGCGTACAATTTAGAGAATGAAGTTAAATTGAAAAATAATCATAATATGGATATTTAAACACATTTTTGAAAATGGTGGCCGTTCATTTTGATACAGGTTTCAGTTCTTTTGTTCATATTATCGCACTATAGATTATTATACCTAATTCCAATTAGCAGTTTCGTTCTTCGTACTAATAACTCATGTTGAAATAATTCTGTGCCTACTCTATAAAAGAGTGCCTTACGTAGGCCTACTGTAAATTCAGTCTTCACTTCTGCCCGATTCGAAAAGATAAAATTACTCAGACATGCTATCTGCTGTCGTCCAAGTGGTTTTGTCGCAAGGTCTTAAAAAGGGGATAGATCACGTGACAGTTAATTACTTAACGAGGCCCTTTTATTTAAGTTATTTTAAACAGTTGTATAATATTACGTAGACGTCCAATTCCTAACAGAAATTAATGTTTTCAGAAAAGACAGCCCAGCCACTAGCCTTTACAGAGGGGCGAGCAGAAGCGGGTGGGGAAACCGGGATGCGACGTAGGGAAACGGACGACAGTACCTGTGCGAAAATATTATTCAATATTGAGAGCTCTTTCGTCACTGGAAAACGCGAACATATTTCTGGAACGTACTATACTCATTAACTCAGTAGGCCCTACTGTTTAAGGCGACTTTGACTGCATACGCAGCCTTAGTTCTGTGTGGAGGACGATTGGTAGTTTATTAGTGGAGGAGGTGGGAGTGAAGTACATTAAAAACTCAGGTACAATAAAAATTGAAGTAAAAATAAAATGATGTCCCTGTATAAGAAACAGCGCGCCGTACGACCTTTTTTTTTCTCGTGCTACCTGACTACAGTACCGGTATACATATATGCTGTACAAATAGAGGTGATCAAACGACAAGGGTGAACAAAATTAACATTATGAAGTAGTGACGCAATAACTCTTTAGATTTTTGTTTAAATATTTTTAATAAATGCAATACAATTATTTCACTGCAGAAGATGTTACATAGGCCTATATTTACGATTTTGAATAGGCCTAACTAACAAAATGTTAATTGTACATTACAATACGGAATGAAAAACTTACAAACGTTCACGTATACAACTTTAGAAACTGCTGGAGTATTATATCATTTTTGTCATAATAGCAATACTGTTATGCTAAAATAAACATTTTAAGATACAATTTCGCCAGAATATCTTCTTCGATTTCTCCCTCACACCAGTCTTATTACGTTCCGCAAAATTTAAAGAAGCAAGTCTAATCATACGGTACTTATCATGATCGATTAGCTTGGTCCTTAATCGATTCACACATGCTACTGAAAATCGTAATAGAATAATTTTCGCTGCAAATTTACGAATCTTCGGATACTGTTCATAGTTTAAGGAATTATAAAAGCTAAAGAAGTTCTTGTACTTATACGTACATTTTAGCAGCACAGTATGTGAAAGATGAATAAAATTAATTTTAGCTGCAACTCTGGAGGCAGATTTTCTGGATTTTCGGAATGGGGACGGCAAAAGAGCTACAATTTGTGTTGAATCATTTCTTGTTAGCAATTGTAGTAGATGCATAGAAGAAGAAAGCTGTGCGGCCGAACCTAATTTGTGTTGATACTACACGGGGTAAGTGCTTTTTTGTTAAAAATTCCTTATTTATTTCAAGAAAATGTAGTGTGTTATATATATTTTACAGTAAATTTGATCTATTTTCATGATCTAAAGTAGTTTTATAAGTAGAGATGGCCTTATTAGAACCACATAATTAATTGAATTATTTGCATTAATTATTTATATATATAATTGTTTTTATTTTCATTCATTCATTCATTCATTCATTCTCGTCCGTTTGTTCATTCCTTCGTTCGTTCGTTCATTCATTCATTCATTCATTCATTCATTCATTCATTCATTAATTTGAGTTCTCAGATTGACAACATTCTACTTGTGAACAAAACGACATAACGCTATAGGCCTACTATCTTCCCAGTAACACCGCACATTATCTAGAGCCAATGGACAATACAGACGTGGACAAATTATTAGACTAAAACGTTTTTCTTGGAAACATAATATAATTCGTCATATCAACTATCAGTATAATTCACAGAGTCTTTATTGTTGTAACTATGATTGTTTACATCTTCCGGTATGTTTTTCCAATGGTTAAGTATATTTTGTCTGGCTGTGTTGGTTTTACTGGTATTTTAATTATATACTACAGAAGATATTCAACAGTCTGTTCTCCCATGGCCTGCAAGAAGACCGGACATGAACGGAATTGAAAATCTGTAATCTATACTGAAGGAGAAAGTGAACAAAAAGAGACTTACACCAAAACATGAACTCATTTAAGTACTGTCTGATATCTGGCTAAATGATGCTGATATTCAAAGAAAGTGTGACACTTTGGTTTCCAGCATCCCTGACAAAATCAACGTGTTAATAAAGAATAAGGGAATGTTCACAAAATATTAGTAACCTTCAGACTCAATTTTCTGCTCATTATTTCTGTGCAAAATACATTTTTGTTCATTATTTCTGCCGATAAATACAGCTTTTTTGCACATATAATTAATTTGGTCTAATAATTTGTCCACGTCTGTAGTTGTCAAGCCATTTGAATACTTCTGGAACGATGAGGTGTTACGATTTTGAGAAACACATTCAGAAAGGAAAATACAAAGTCAACTTTCGGTGTGCTTTTTGGGAAAAGTGTGGCCAAGAGCAATAACACAATCTAACATCATTTCAGGTTTTCGTTTCACAGGAATTTATCCTAA
Organism: Periplaneta americana; assembly: GCF_040183065.1. Classification (NCBI taxonomy): domain Eukaryota; kingdom Metazoa; phylum Arthropoda; class Insecta; order Blattodea; family Blattidae; genus Periplaneta; species Periplaneta americana. The sequence continues at coordinate 20,355,380 of NC_091133.1, forward strand.
CGTTATTTCACCAGAAAGCATTGCTCCGAATGAAATAACTGAAACTGATGATGTGGTTGCCAAAAGTTCTGCACCCCAGAACAATGAATCAACTTATGCTGAAAGTAGAAAGAGGAAAAGACCTGCAACTGATTCATCACATGGATCAGTGGATAGTTCTTCCGATCATTCGTCCAGTTTGTAGTCCACCGATGTTTCACATATCAATATGGCTGACATTCCTACGTACTGCCTCATCACAAATACTCTCTAACATGAATACTGGAAAGTTCACGATAAGAGAGGCGAATGACTCATCAGTGCTATCTAGCGGCAGGGAATGTTGACAGTGAGGATAACGTGACACGTAGCGCGGTAAACTGCATCTAACAAGAGTTTTGTACTTCAACACGTGGTGTAAGTCGTAAGGATTATTCTCATGGTTGTTCCACAAAATGTCAGGGAAAAGTGGAATTGTTTGTTCTGTGTTCTTCTGTAAAAACTACGCTTGGCAAAAAGATACTAGATCGTTCTTCAGATTTCCGAAAGATACAGATAGGCGAGTGAGTAGTCATGTAAATACGAGTAGTCTATTACTTTTCTGCCACAGTATTATTATTATTATTATTATTATTATTATTATTACAGTAGAGGAGACAGTAGATAACTTGTTCTGTGACCTTATCATGTATTGTGGCTATCACCAATGGGTATGGAGAAGGAAGATAATTAGTCTGAGATGAACTTTCGTGTCAGTAGATTCGTTTAATTTTAATCATGAAACAAACTCTCTTTCTGTTAGCTCATTCTTCCCCCACTCGCACGATTCATATGACAGGTCTCGTGTCCTCATCATCATCATCATCATCATCATCATCCATCATCATCATCATCATCATCATCATCATCATATTATTATTATTATTATTATTATTATTATTATTATTGTTATTACTGTTATTTGTTTTTGTCTTATAGATGTGCCATATGGGTAAATAAATGTAAAAGACAGGACCTAGACGAAACTTTTAAAACTACAGGAACAGAGTATCTGTACAAAAATCACAGAATATGTTCAGATCACTTTAGATTATCGGACTTCAATAACCCTAATTTGAAAAGTCAGGGGTAAGTAAAAATAAGGTGTAATTGGAAAAGTACCGAAGTTCCAAATGAGTCATAGACCTGTTAATTTTAAATATTTTTTTAATAACAGACTGAAGAGAACAGCTATTCCTTCACTGAATTTAACAGCTCCTTCTTCCGAAAATATGGGTCAAAGTACGATGAAAGAACCGTGAAGGTCCCCAAAGAAACGCATTAGACCTTCCATCGAGGAGGCGACAGGTTCTCCGATTCCAGACAGAAACGACGATAGTCCTCTGCCAGGTACCTCATAATCAGATAGTACATTAGCAATAACATGTTATCTGTGCTAAGTGAATCAGTTATTAAACTGCATAAAACTACTTTACTTCCATCATACCAAGCACAATTTCTTGATAGTTTCTCCATATAAAATACTGAACGTCATGACTTTTTCAAACTAAATAGGCGCATATTGTGATACGTAACATAAAAATACGAATTATTGATTTTGTGAAGAAAGTGTGTGAACTCATGTTTTCTCATAAAAACTGATTCAGTTAGTTATTCGCAAAATATTATTTACCTAGCCCTAGACTTTCAAGACGTTATTAAATTAAGTCCCTGTTTATTTTTTAAGATGCAAGAAATCCTAAAAGGTCAAAGATGGCTCAAGATCTTCAGATAAAGACACTTTCTAAGAAATTGATTGCAGCTCAAAAGTCGGTATCTAAACACAAAAAAATTATTTCATCTCTTCGGGCGGAAGTGAGAGCTCTGAAGACAACCAGTTCAAATACTGATTTAATAAAAAATGTTTCTAATGATGAATCCATTCTGTCGCAAGTGTGCTTAAAAAGAAAGAAAAAATGGGAAGGCGGTATTACAGATGTCTCCGATTTGGATGTAACTGTTGATGACAAAAATGTACATCATACAAATGAAGAAACCGTGTTGCAAGAAAATGCAAGGGCTTATGTTGCAGGTTGGGTGTGTAGCAGAATAAATCACGAAATTTGTCGAATAAATTTATTTTCTAAAGAAAACCCCAACGATGACGTAACAACGCACATCGCAAATAAAAAATACGTAAAGATTAAAAAATTGTTTTCCCTAATGATGTTTCTCTAATGCTCAGCCAGTTGTGTTCTGATGTTTTCAAAGAAATTGATCATGTTATTTGTAAAACTAGAATTGGTGTAAAAAAAGAATTAGTTAAAATGGTAGTGCTCCCTGTTAACATGTCCATTTGCAGTGACTGTGCCAATGTCTTCATTGATAAATATTTCAATGTGTTAATAAATTGTTACATCAAAAATAAAATGGACAACCATACAGCTAAAAAACAAAACAAGCGATGTATGAAAGCTGCTAAAGTCATGCACAACTAAATTCCATCAAATTTGAAAATATGAGAATTTATCAATTCATTTCTATTCTAATAACTTTGTAATTTGTTACTAATTAAAAATGTTATGAACAAAGTGACTCTAAACTATAGTATTTATTGCTTTGCAGCTTCTTATTGAAATCAAATGCACACCTTTCCTCTTTTCTTCACGTAACCCAGCACAATGCACGGAGTGTGCGAACGTTTCAAGCCGCTAGATGGCAGCACTGTTACTTTTCGCCGCCGCTTGCAATGCTAAACAGGAAAGCTTTCCAGTATTAATGTTAGAGAGTATTTGCTCATCATTCACTCATTCTAGTACTTCTCCTTCCTTCACAGAGATTCTAAAATCACCCGAGATAAAAAGGCCTCGAGCTTCTAACAGATAAAAAAGCTTTAAATCGCAGAGGTAGCAAAACTGTAAAATCATTCTTTCAAAGCAGAAAGTCAAGGAAAATTCAGGAAAAGAAGCCTGCATCTAAACCAAAAATTCAACAGCAGAAAGATCTAAGCAGCCCGGGACCTATTGGAACCCAAAAACTTCACAAATAAAGATGATACTGTTTTATTTGTAAGCAGGACATAATCAGATTATTTTTAGTAGGTTATTTTACGACGATTTATCAACATTTCAGGTTATTTAGCGTCTGAATGAGATGAAGGTGATAATGCCGGTGAAATGAGTCCGGGGTCCAACACCGAAAGTTACCCAGAATTTTCTCATATTGGGTTGAGGGTAAACCCCGGAAAAACCTCAACCAGGTAACTTGTTCCGACCGGGAATCGAACCGGTTACTCCACAGGTGTGGACATACACAGATTTTGTGTGAAACTTGAATACGAGTAAAATAACATAAAATTGTACATTTTGAGTGCCCAGAATATGAAAATGATTAAGTTAAGATATATTTTGAAATGTTTTGTATTATGCATAATATAAAGGCCATTTTCTCAGTGACTTACAGTTTTCTTTGTTATATTAAATATATTTTCATTCAATTGTTTGTTCCATTAATTGAACAGTTTATCAACTCCGTTTAGTTATACAATTTGGAAATGTAGAGCTGACCTTATTTGGAACCCCTGTTCCTAATAAGGCCAATTATCCGTTTGGTGAATTATCGACATTTTAAATAACAAATAACACAATTTAACAGTAAAGCTGTTTATTTTCCATTTCCTCATGAATTAATTTCCAATTGTGTTAAATTTGAAAAAGATACATTAAGAAAGAACCAAATGCCAGCGAATCAAATCTTAGCATGGTCTTATCTGGCGCACTTACCTTATATAGTAGCTCCGCCTCGAAATGGATTTGGTTGGACCGTTTGAAATGTGAACGAGAAACTTCCCTCTGTATGAAGAACAGAGTATAGCTTATTAGTTACGCATTGATTTTATTACATACAATAATCATATTAAGCTAGTAGTAAACTGACAGTTTTTATAATATTTTTTGTAATGCTGCGGACGAAGGATTAGGGAAACAGCTGGAAGTGTCTGAGGTCAGGATCATAGACAAGACAAACGGAAGAAATGTAAGAGAAGACATGATAATAACAAGCGAAGGAACGAAGCGACTACAGAATAGATAGGGCTTTTGAGAGGTTATTAAACGGGGAAATGGAGGACAGAATAGTGAGGAGGATGGAATTAGCGAGGAAGAAGAGTGCTAAAAAGTGAGTGCAAGAAAGTTAGGGGTGCCAAAAGTGATAGAATAGGAATAGAGAAGAAAGTATTTAGTGTAAGGAGATAGTGTAAGAGTGTAATAAGAAAGGCAAACAAACAATGAATAAAAGAAAATTAAAGTGAAAGGGCATCTGAACAAATGTGAAGTGGGAGAGAGAGAAATTGGAAGTGTAATTACTGTAAGTGAATTAAATATGTCATGTTTTTCAGTGTTATGGGCTGGGGTACTATAACTGTAGGAGTATTATAGAAATAAATTTATGGAAAGAGTCGACCTGGTTGGCGAGTTGGTATAGCGCTGGCCTTCTATGTCCAAGGTTGCGGGTTCGATTCCGAGCCAGGTTAATGGCATTTAAGTGTGCTTAAATGCGACAGGCTTATGTCAGTAGATTTACTGGCATGTAAAAGAACTCCTGCGGGACAAAATTCCAGCACATCCGGCGACGCTGATACAACCTCTGCAGTTGCGAGCGTCGTTAAATAAAAGATTACATTTAAATTTATGGAAAGAGGTAATAAAGGAGGAAATTTAGGAGTGAAGTGAAGAGAAAAAAATAAAAACGTTAATAAACAGAGGATAGAATAGTAGGAAAAAAATAAGTAATAGGCTATAAGTGTTGTAAAATAGAGAAAAGGGAAATGTAGACAAATAATTTAGGAGAAAATAGCTGGATAGTAGATAGATTTGAGAGTAGAGAAGAAAATAAATAAATAATGTGAATTGTTAAGGAAAGGATTATGCAATATTTAATAGGAAAGCGAGAAATGGAAGGGAGACAATTTAGGTATGTGGGAGAATAAAAGAGGATAGATAGCAATTCAGTCAACAAACAAGAATTGGAAATAATCAAGAAATACTTAGCAAATGAATATATTAATAGAAAGGAGTGGTATGTATTAAAGGGATGGTGGATCGAAAAGCAGAAAAAGAAGTGAAGGCCCACCATAAGTGTGAATTGTAAAGTTGGCTGACAATTAAATATCATATATCATATAATATTCAATATTATCACAATAAACGTTTTGCAGTTCTTTGTACACGATTGCTAGCAGTTTATTTTCAATCTTAAAATAAATTATATCATTCATTGCTGCCAATGTAAATCTTGATATCTATTAACCCAATTAGAGTTTTAGTGCTAACCCTGTTTCTTTGTTCCGTTTTTATGAGTTTAACAGTCGAAAATATACTTTCCATATTAACTGAAGAAAGTGGTAATGTAAGTAAACTTGAAACAAATTTTCTTAAGAGTGGAAACATTGAACTATCATCGCTATATGTTTTGTTTTTGTACATAGTTCCGAAACACTTCTTCTCCAAAATTCTGAATTTGATAAACATTTCAAAAAAATTCTACACTCATTTTCCAGTTGCATTTTGTCTTCTAGGGGCATATCAGCAAATTGAGGTGTAACAACGCCAGCTTTAATGACATATGGATTCATGAATTCTAAGTACTTTATACGCATGTGTCTCTAAGGCAGCGGTTCTTGAACTTCATGAGTTCGAGGACTCCTTTCATATGATGTACATTTGTACATATGATTATTGTTTAGTCAACTGCCCGAAGACAGGTTTGAACCTCACAAGTGACACCAATAAGGCAACACGTGAGGCAACTAAAACAGTAGATAATGGGGTAGGGTGGCCAGTTATTTTCCCCCTCGATTGCATACATCGTTGACTATATGATTAACACATTAAATTTATACTTTCGCTTAGCACACATACGGAATTAAAAAATGGGCCGAGTCTTGGTGGTAGTAGTCCTCCTCTGTGTAGGCAACAAGCTTCGCAAGTCTGTCCACAAGTAGCATACATTTAGGCGTTATTTTTTATTGCACATGCGCAATGCGTTGTATCTGGAACTTAGTAAAATTAGGTGGCCCAAATTTTATTTCTGGGTCTGTACAAGGTAATAAGATATTTTTATGTATATAAGCTACTTATTTTTCACTTTACAAATTATTAAGAAGTTTAGTTTACAAATTTTGCAAAAAAATTAGCTTTGTTAATAAGATAAAATTTATAATTACAATATGTTTATGAAAATTAAGATACATTTATTGCTGAGATTGTATAGTATTTCTATTGTATTTTTCATAGTTAAATAAATCAAATTTTAGTTTGTAAACTCACTTGTGAACCCCTGAGCATTTGATCTCGGGACCCCAATTTAAGAATTGCTGCTGTAAGGGAACTCTAATATTTTCTTAGGAACTCCTATATAAAAAGGAGATATTGTAGTTTATTGTCTAGTCAACATTACTGTCCGAAGACAGATCTGAACCTCACAAGTGATATCAAGAAGGCACCACTTGTAAGGCAACTAGGTTAGGAGATAATGGGGTGTGGTGGCCAGTTCCTTTTCCCCTCCATTGCATACGTCGCCGACTAGCTACATATTACATTAGTCGAACTTCAGATATAAATGTCTAAATAATGGTTACTGAAAGGGACAAGTTTTCTCTCATTAATTTATTGCAAATAGAAAGTTTGTTTTCTTTATACTGAAGAAAAGAACATTTAACCACTTATAATATTCAAGTCTTAAATTTAGTTATAAGCATTTATATTTCCACTCGCGCCAGAGCCATGTTTTCTTATATTAATGAAAACTTGACAGCATTTTGTGACTTCTTTGGTATAGTTTTTGCAGATAATTATTTTCTATTATTTAATTTAGAGGCAAGAGCATTTAGTAACGAAAGTCAAGCGTGCTTTAATCCATTCTCTACCCCAACAGGACAGGGAAGGATATATTAAAAAGGCATGGCTCATTCATTTTCTCGAATTCGGACACAGAATATGTAATAGTATATAGTAACCGTATTCATAGATCTAGGCCTACTTAAAATTAAGTCAATGCTTTATTTCTTCCACATGTGCGAAGACTTCGACGTGATATTAAAAATTGCAGTTCAGAACTTATAGAGCCACCTGCTTCAAACCTTCTTTTACAATATCAGCCAAAATTAATATATACTGATTGGTGAATCTACTTTTCCTTCAAAATTCTCATCGTTAAATCTAAATGGATAAAAACGAGTTTTGTACTGCTTTATTTTTCTATTGCCACAATTATTTATACCATCAATGCCTTCAAAGTCCTCTGTACTTATTAAATAATCGTTTAAATTTACCATTTCGGTTGTATAACTTTCTTTATAGGAGATATGTAGCTCAGTTTTCGAAAGAAGTCAGGAGACAAACGATCAGCTGTTTGCGGAGTCGGCTATCTTGTCCTTCTGTGCAAGGCTTATACTAGGGTGATAGGTTGTGTAACGATTATCATGTGTAATTGTACACCTCTTACACACAGAATAGCTTATACACTGTTTATTAGTTAGGTTTTACGTTCCAACGGCGTATAAGTCCTGTATAACCTTTATACTGTACGTAGTTTATTCGTAAAATGAAAATGTATAGGCTATCTAAAAAGAAGTTGTTACTCATATAATGCTTTTTAACTATTGTAAGTACGCATGCATTATTATTTCATTAAGAAGTCCTTTCTAAGAAGATAGAATGTCAGTTTTAAGAAAGAATATAATTTTTAACAAAAAAAAAAAAAATACTTTCAGGTTCCTGATGGATGTAGTTTTACGTTGTAAGTTGTTGATCTTGAAGATAGGTAATTGTAATATCTGGATAGCTCAGTGACGTGATCTGCCTTTTATATCTAAAAGCCGCAGCCGTCCTCCTACAAAGAGAGCGAAGCAAATCGAGCCTTCGGTAAACCGAAGTTCGCGTGGTGGAAGAGCTTTGCATACTGCCTACACCGCTAGGCGCTCAGTATCGTTGTACAATTAAGATTATTCACAACCGGTTTTGCAGGACTCCAGTTTACATTAGGCCTACATTCGTCATGAATAATGTTGATGATGATGGTGATGGAGAATTATTGTTGGGATGTGACAGGAAGTCCGCAGTATGCGGAGAAAAACCTCTGTATTACTTCGTAACAATATAATTTCTGTATTTGTCTCTTATTTCGACTTCAAATCACTGTAGGTCAGTCAGTAGAAACTATATTATTTCAGTATATCGGTAGACAAAGTGCGATTGGTAGGTTTGACAACATTGGTCATGCTTTGTGTCCGTTATTGCTCAAGGATAGATCGTCTTTATTCTTAACGAACCGTTTCGCCGGTAACTATTGTGACTTCTGCAGTGACCTTCACAGAGAGGTACGCTTGACATTCGATAGCATTAAGCTTCTTCCTTATTTGCTCACGTCATTTATAACTTGATCGTGCTCGAAGAATGCATTGATGTGTCGACCAGAAACAATGTATAATTACAATTTTTTACTTATTAAGATAATGCCATTATTACAATGTGGTCACGTGATGGTTGAGGAAGTAGAACTCGAAGATAATCGGTTACGTGATCTATTGATGTTTTACATTTAAGCAGCCGGAAATGATACCACATCGTCATAGTACAGCACAAAGACGCTTTGTCTTCCTAATAGCAACTTATAAATATCAGTCTCTAGGATCAGTGTTGCCAGATGGCGGAATATTTCCCGGGTCGTGAAAATTTTTCTCTATTTTTGAGGACTGGACAATAAAAAAAAGTAACTGTTATAATTATATGCTCTGTGTATTACCATAATTATTATGAGTATTAAAAATGAATTAATTATCATTACAGACTAATTTCTTAAAAGGCATTGAACTTAGCATCACTTCAGCAATGTTCATACGTACTGAGTAGACTATACCAATAACGAAACAAAAACAAATGATGCGAATCTAGCTTCCAGGTTTAGCTTCATGTAAAGCTGAAAGTTATTAAAAAATAAATGATGCTTGTTTCTCAAAGTTAACAGTTGGTAAATCTGATCTACAGTACTGCTGCTGCTGCTATTGCGACTACGAATAATAATAATAATAATAATAATAATAATAATAATAATAATAATAATAATAATAATAATGTTCAAGACTGACTTCGTGATCCAGTGGTAAATATGCTGGCTTCTAGATCTGGGGGTCCCGGGTTCGATTCCCGAGTTCAGCTCTCGGAAAATTTTCCTTAACGAAGACAATTTCCCTGGGTGTCTTCTAGAAATTAATATGAATGTGAGTGTGACTGCGAGTGTACTGAGTTATTAATTAACCAATCTTCAAAACTATTTATAAAAATACCGTAGGTATATCAGGACTGTCGCTGGGTAGTAACCTGAACAAACTATTCGACGTCACAGTATTGACAAGTAACGCCATCAATTAGCACAACCATAAGGTAGAGTTAACAACGAATTAGAAAAAGAGTTCAAAGAAAAAGTATAGTGTGATCACTAGTTATAGTGTGTTTCGGATTGTTTTTACTCTTTACGGAAATCTGATTGGCAGACAGATATGATGGAGGCCTGTGGCGCAAGTTTGACTTAGCACTAGGAAAACATTTATCTTGTTAACGGAAAATTTTGTGTTAAAAAGAGGAATTTTAACCAGTGTGGAGGGAGAAAATCCTGCGGTCATCAGGCAACACACACAGGGATAGCCTACTGGTCACGAGATGGTATCATGTCAGAAACCTGCTGGTTTATTAATCCCAATTGATTTATAGTAATGCTTCTCTTTCCATGATCATGTGAACGTTTTATAGCGTATTTATTAGCTTTATGGATGTAAGTAACAATTGGCAGTTCTAGCTAAAAAAATATATCTTGATAAAAGTCTCTCTCTAGTGTTTGATGTTCAGCCCGAAATCAAACATAATATCACCTCTTCTTTGTTTTTAATTGTGTATTAAGCTATCCTTGATAAACATTGCGAGTATGTATAATGGCAAGAGAAGGGAAGCATCATTTGTCGGATCAGAACCTTCCCTTGGTATATTCCCATACGCCCCATACGGATAGACAATGAAGTGGAAGATCAGACAATGGATGGAGAATAAATTTCTAGTCCACTGGAAAGTTATTACTTGATCACAACGGTAAGTACGTGAACTGACTGAAGAACCCGATGTTATATCCAAAAATAAACTTCTGTCTTTCAATAGGAGACCTCTAGGGTGGTAACTGATACATCAACTGGTCACAGTACCCTTACAATCGTCTACAGGTGATTTGATTCAATATGTGTAGGAAATACAAGTAAGAGGAACAAAACTGGTTAGGCTAATATTCCAGGACAATATGTTGTCTTGGGCAAATTAAGACGATATCTGCATGGCTCAACAGATTGGATCCGGAAGATATTAAATAGAGTTGGGAACCACATGGGCAATTATGAAAATATCAGGTCTACGTAAATAAAGAATTTGTAACAATACAAAAAGTATTATAGTGGATCTACTCTGAACCTACTTGCAATGGATCTCTTAAGTTCGTAACTTAATACATTCATATTCATTCATATTTTCACAAATTTATTCGATTACTAAAAACTTTAATTCTTGTTCAATAAAAAGCGGTGACTGTTGTTATTGCTAATATTGAAGAGCATGAAGATAGAACTCTATGCTTTTATAATCTCGGTACTAGAAAGAGGTGGTGTCGTCAGCACCAGGCTTCGAACCGCATTTTACCCCCCGGAAAGACCCGTAACTTAATTTAAGAGGAGGCTAAGTGAACTTCGGGGCCGTTCTGTAATTTTGGCAACGAGAAAAATCTCATCACTACCTGGAATTGAACCTGGGATCTTCCAGTGAAAAGACGAATTATTTTCAGTCGGAAATATTTATAGAATATATTACATTAAAGATAATTTATCTCCAATATCGTTTTATATAGGATAATAGAAAAAAGAATGTTACACTTTTAAAACCCAATTAATTTAAATCTAAACTACTAAAAAATGAATATGAATATTACAATATGGAATACTTCCAGATAAAATTTCATATAAATTGTGCAGTATCATTTTCATAGCTATATGAATGTTGCATAACAACAAACATTTTAAACATAATTCAATTGATTATTTCGTAAATAATGATTGCTGTTCTTTTACCAGTCTTCGTTGATTTAACATACAGAGGCATCATCTTTCAAAACATCAAGTTGAAATTGCAGTTCGATTACAGCAGTGAGCTGAACGTCAGGTTGATATAGCAGATTTGATGGGTACATTTCAGAGTGTGTTTTGTAAGATACTTTCTCATTTTCGAAAGTAGGTTTGTTAACCAGAAGATTTGACAGTAAATAAAGTCGTGAGAATACTCTTCGTTAGGACCATCATATGATCTTTCAATCAAGAATAGATTACATTTGCTACATCCAGACACAAGATCTTCAGAATGTCACTGGCTTTTCGGTATCAAATCAGAAAATTAGAAACATACTCTGGGAAGAAGATTTGATTTTCTATAGATCGTTATGACGTCTAGCACTTATCGCCGAGAAAGATTAGCTTGGACTAAACAGAAAATCGAAGAAGTTAGCCTACTCTATGGGAAAATGTCCTGTTCACTGACGAGTTCAGATACTGCCTCTTTAATGACAGCAACATCAGAGAGTATACAGATCTGTTGGTAATCGCATGTTGCAGCAATATGTTCAGCTAGTAGTTCCCTATGATGGTGGAGGTGTTATGGTTTGGGCAGATGTGTCCTTAGGCTGGAGAACCGAACTTCATATAATCAATGAAGCACTAAGCGGTCAAAAGTATGCAGGGGAGATCATCAATGAGTACATCTCTGACAGGCGTGATGCTGTTGGTCAAGAGAATTTCATATTTATTGATGATAATGCACATGGAACTGAAATAATTATGGAAGCTCTGGAAGATCTTTAGATCAATCATCTTCCACTTCCACACTACCACAAGACAAAATTTACAATTGCAACCAATGTATGCCAGAGGGGCTTTAAGCTGTTGTATATGTTCGTGGAATTACAACCCAGTACTAATGTCACAAAAAACTAAAAATCTAGTCAATCTCGTTCTTTGTGTAATTAAATAATTATAATTTTTGTTTCTAGCGTTTCTTTTCTTTCTGTTTGGTAGTATTACTTAAGAATATCCTAGAAAATATTCTAGGAAAACTTTAACTTAATCTATTACATAACTTATATTTAAGAATAAAAGACAAATGATTATGATTTGTATTTATTTTTGAGTAGTTTATTTGACCGATTTATATGGTTTGTGTCTTAAAATACACGGAAAGGATGAAAGTTTCTGGACTGCCTTAATATATTTTAGTTTACGCTTTGTATGCAGGTCTGAATACGTAAAATTGATATTCACTTCTATTCATGCTCGCTCAATCGTTTCTGGCAATAGTAGCAGTATTAGTACTTAGTGGCATCTTATTTAACGACGCTTTCAACTTCAAAGATTATTTAGTGTCGAAATTAATCGTGGGCGAAAAATGGCTCACAAATTTTACCTGATCTTCTATCTGAAATTCTCAGCTCTACTTCCCGGAGCAAACTTGCTAATGATTTTATCGCCCTTCAAAATTCGTCGCTGTCGGGCGGAATTGAATTCGCGATTTTTTTTTTTAATTTTATAAATTAGGCAGTTTTTTGCTCTAATTAAATTGTACACTTACTTTTGACAGACTTGGTAGAAAACTGTCTTTACTTTTGCATATTAAAATGTTTCCAATAAATTATGTAATTCGAAATAAAATTTTAGTTACTAGGAAATCTAAAATAAATACAATCTTACTAAGAACTAACAAAATTAACCAATGTCAGTGTCGAAAACTTTGTTACTTCTTTCATACACGTAAATAATATGTACCTTCCTGCTTTCCGTGCGTCTTTACGTTTAACAATGTCGAATTGAGTTAACGTAATTTCACGCATAATGAAGCGGATCCAATTTTAAAGACCTCTGATTGTAAAACTTCGTCGAATAGAAGGTATTAATCTCACTATAAATTGAACGAAATGCTCTTTCGGTTGTGACGTTATTTTGGATCTCACTGTCACATGTGTTATAATTTTTTAGAAAAGTAGCATAGTAGCATGCAACATACAATCCATTATCTTATTCTACGCGTAACGGTTTAAGATATTTCTATTTTAGTAATGTTCATTAACATTGGAGACTTCTTGTTTTTCATAAATATGAGAAAATTTTTCTTTTGCTTGATTGTTTCAACGTATGCTTTAATTTAGCCTTTCTAGATTTTGAACCATTTTTCTGATACAATAAAACTCATCCCGTAGGCCTGTTTGGCTCCACGGAACATGAAACGAATGATATTTTAGAAATATAAAACAAGAAAAAGATGAGTTAAAACCTAGAAACAAGAGATATAATCATGCACTACGTTCTAAAGTGCACATAATTTTACAAGCCTGTTGAGTCATAAAGGAACCACTTCCGACCTGTGGTTCCTTAACAAAATATAGCCTGTATCTTTTCCTTTAACCTACCGTCATCTTCATTGTTAGCTGTGTAATTGTCTTGGCCCTCAGGATAGAGATAGGGAAGCAAAAGAGTTGTGTAATTTTTCTGGATACAGGGGGTTCCAAGCTGCACTCACAAACTTGAGCAGAATATTCAGAGGAAATATCTTAATGTTTTGAGATAAGAAACATACTGGTGGCGAAGAAATCAAAACAATAAAGACTAATTTTGAGTATTTTCATTGTAAAAACTTACTATGATATTTAAATTGGCATGCATATTCTTACACTAAATTTGAAATAACGTTTAAAAATGTAAATCAAATTAACCTCTGTATCGTTTGAATATATTATTTATTCTTTCAGTAGTAATTTAGGAATGAAAAGGGACATGTTAACTAGAGTCGGAAAAATATTATGAGGTAGTTTTGCTACGAACTGTGTAGCCGAATTTTGACTAATTTTGCGTCCAACATTTAAAATATTTATATTCATCTACAAATTCGCCTTCCGTTCGTAATATTATCTCTGCTTTCCAGGTTGTTAACCGCACAGCAACTTTCAATGTTGACGTCCTTGCTATCATCTTATTTCTTTCAGCGAGTTATGACTAATAACCCGGAAGGGCAAGATATAAACACAAGAGTAGCCTATAGAAAACGGAACTACAGAGCTTAATGTGCAAAGTTGGTTAAAAAATAAAGAGGGAGGTGAGCGTTGAGTATCATCCCCAGGGAAGTTACATAAACTGCCAATGTCATGTTGATGGACGGTATGGGTGAATGCATTGTTCGTCGCAGGTACTTGTACAATGGTAACTAAGTATATACGGACTTCATAAAAAATTATATTTACTATCTTATAATACTTATGTATTGCTTTATAGAAACATTCGGCCAATCTTAATTGTGATAGTGCTAGTAATAGTTATTGTGGTTGTAATAGTTATATCATTTGTAATAGTGATACTGGTTGTGACGGTGGTAGTAGTAGCAGTAGCAGCTACATTAGTAAAATTATTGTAATCGTTGTAGTTGCAGTTGTAGTAGTTTTTGTAGTTGTAGTACTAGTAGTTGTAGTTATTGCAGTAGTAGTTGTAATATTAGAAGTGGTAGTGGTAGTAGTAGTGGTCGTTGGTGGTGGTGGTGATGTTCGTTGCAATTTTTGTAGTTATCGTATTTGTAGTTATAGTTATGATTACGGTTATAATAATAAAGTATTTGTGATTGTAGTTACATCAGTAGTTATGATATGATATGATATGATTATGATATATGATATGATATGATATGATATGATATGATATGATATGATATGATATGATATTTATTAGTCAAACAGCATCTATCATATGGTGTACCTTCACATTTCTGCATTTAGGAAATTCCATAACTCATCATTACATTACTTTTTCTCATCATCTACTTATCTCTCCTCTGTTCCTATTGTTAAAATCATGAATTTTTTCTACTCAACAGATCAAATACCACTTTTGTTCTCAGCTATCCCCTCCGTTTACGTACGGAATCAAACCACATTACATTAACACTATTGTCCGTGACTCTTTACTACATTCACACTATTCCCCTCCAATTCTTTATTAGATATATTAACATTATTTTCCTTTACTCTTTACTATCTTGACATTATTCCCCTTTATTCTTTACTACTCGTGTATTAACACTATTCCCCTTTGCTCTTTACTATATTAACACTATTTTCCTTTACTCTTTACTATCTTGACACTATTCCCCTTTACTCTTTACTATATTAACACTATTACCCTTTATTCTTTACTATATTAACGCTATTCGTCTTTCATCTTTACTACCTACATTAATATCATTCCCCTTTACTGTTTACTATATTACCCCATTCCCCTGTACTCTTTACTCTCATAACACTATTTCCATTTACTAGGTACAGCAGTAGTTATAATAATGGTTGTGATAGATTACAGTTGCGATTGTTGTAGTCGCAATTCTATTATTGTGTGTAGTGAGTGGTAGGTGTTGTTGTGTTGTGATTTTATTTGTAGTGATTAAAGAAGTTGTAATAGTAATGTGAACAGCAGCGACAGCAGCAATAGTTCGTGTAGTAGTTAACAGTAATTGTTATGAGAATTGCGAGTCGCTACTTTGTATAGAGGTAGTTTTGTGGTTAAAACATAAGATTACGAATTAGAATAGCTTGAGTTCAAGTTCAGATATAGGCAGGATTTTGCATCTCGTGATAATATGCAGAACGAATATGGAATTAATCAAGCTCGTACAAAATTGAGTAAGTTATGATGTGAATAAAGCATGGGATCTTTACCTCCTGCCTTTCCCTCGATTCAATGGCGCAGTGGTTCCAACAATGGGGGTCGTATAAAGAGGTGAAAGGGGGAATCGCGAAATCATTTACAAAATAAAACAAAAAACTCATTATGAATATACACTTACTATGTTTTCAGAAACATAAACTACATTTAACATAGAAATAAAAAATTCTCAGTAGTTATACACTAAAGTACCTAAAAATTATTTTATTAACGCTACAAATGTGCCTGTTTTTAGAAAGTTGCTCTCAAATCTGGACTCTATATTCGATAGACAGGTAGTGATATCACTTTCAAATTCTATTATATTTCTCGTTTTTGTTTTGATGGCAATCATAAACAAGAAGCTTATTTTGCATAAATATGAGGTTGCAATGTCATCAAAGATTTAAGACCTTCATTTCCAGTGTTTTGAAGAAAAAAACTGGACTACACTCTGCGAAAAGCCAGTTGAACGCATTTGTCTAATCATTGATTTAGTATCCATCTGTGACTATCGTATTGTTTCGAGAGTGTCTTCCGGAAAATGCTCAAAAAGGTGCTATTCAGAATTCTACAAACTTAATTGCAGGTGAGGGTGGGTGGTTATTGTGACCACACGTTGGGCGCCATTTGAGGGTGGGTGCGTCTCGGTGTTGCGTGAGATTCACTCAGGGTAGCCGAGGTACTGTTATGGTATAGGATGATGTCGGGAATAATACCAAGCCGGCTACTTATATAAAAGGCAGTGTAAACTCCAAAACTATAAGTTTATTGTCGTATTCACTTGGTAAACCCTAGAGTAAGTATTTCCGGCTGACTTATAATTCAATCGTTGGTCGCACTTCTGTATCGACTCTATGGTGGCTCTGAATAAGCTCTGTCCGATACTATAAATTCAATACTCTGTCCAGTACACTATGATCGAAGCTCCTAAACGTTGACGAGTAGTCTCGCCGATGACAAAGTTCAATCTATCGAGTCTTCGCCGGAAGAAAGACTATTAAGTTGGGCCGCCGACACCAAAAAAAACTCAGTGTGTCGTGCCGTCGACACGAAAAAGAAGTCGTCGTCCTGTCGACACAAAACGAAGTAGTTATTGTGCCCTGTATGTAGGGCCGCCGACACGATGAGAAGTTGTGTTTGTGCCCTGTATGTAGGGCCGCCGACACGATGAGATGTTGTGATGATCTCCGCTCCCCGTCACCCTTATTTATAAAAACCTAACCTACGCTAAAACTAACCATCCTATTGGTTAAAAACTACGTCACTTAACCGGCCTAAAATCTATTCTCTATTGGTCCAAAGTGACCTCATAAGTTGAACCACGATCTCTTCTTATTGGGCGCGAAATACGTCATCTCTAAATTTAAACTTTTGGACTTCCCGTAACATCTAATTAGTTTGTCGATTTTGGAGAACCCCGTTCTTTGGAAAACCCAAGCTTGCAATTACTTTCCCACGGGTCCAGTCTAACTCTCTGATTTTACGCCTCGACGAGTGTCTATATACAATCACGCACAAGGTGGCCCTAAATCTGTCCGATGCTGACAAGTGACGAAACACCTGTGTGGGGAAGCTAATTCTAACGAAGTCGCCAGAACATCCCCGCGAATACATGTAACAAAAATATGGAGATATCACTTCGCTATTAAATCGGTCTCTCCCTCTCCTAATTACTGCTTCACAGGGTAGCAAAAGAAAACTCAGTATTTGTCGTGTCACACGTAGCTAAATTTTTCACGAGTTCCTTAATACTCTGGAATGCATCACAGTAATTTTTGTCAAGTGATGTCCACCATAAATCAAGTTCCTTTATAAATCCTTTGTTTTTATCCTTGGTTGTTATTATGATAACATCTTAGCCTTGGAAAGTACTCGTATTATTCAAAGTGTTTAAGTGTTCAAAATATCAGCTACCTAGGCTACGTATGTAATATTTCGTGTCATTGTTGCACCATATTCTTCTATTTTGGTCGTTCTTTGAGTGCTATTCACTAATTTTGAGTAAAATTATCGTTGTTTCTGTTTTACACGGATTTGTATTTCTCTAATGGGGTTAAGTATTCTATCAGTTCGATAATGGGGGTCGCATACAGAAGTCATGCACAAAAGTGGGTCGCGCCTTCAAAAAGTTTGGGAACCGCTGCATGGCGTACAACCGCAATCGTAACTATAACTACAAATACAACGATAACTACAAAAGACCTCGATCACGACCATTATTACTACCACTACCACTACTTATAATATTACAACTGTTACTGCAATAACTACGATGATTGGCCCGAACGACCCCAAACTCGGGAAATGTATAGAACAGTGTGCCTCCAATAATATTTCTAAGTGTTGGCCAATTTCACCAAACTTCATTAATGTTAATTCAATAATATCCCGTAGAACTAGGCAAGATGACAAGTCAAACACTAGTATTACAAAATTAAGGTGCTCTATACTTCAGCTTTTATGAAACAGGGCCCAGGTCGGAGGTCTAACCTGGACCTGGACCTGGACTGTCTAATGAGAGGTCAGCTCGCTAACGTTGAGCACAAGCTGGACTTCAGAAATGCTCTCTGCTGCATTACCTAGCATAACATTTGTAATATGAATTGCAACAATTGTACAAACAACAGTCATTCGTTTCTCTTTACACGCACTGTACAGTACGAATCAGTTGGTGATAACCGATAAAGATTCCTACACTTGTACAAGCAACAGGTATTCTTTATTGTTTACATGTAAACAAAAAGCAACCTTGTTGTTGATAAGGATTTCAAGAGGTACACAAACTATAGATATTCATTATGTTGAACGTATAATGTTTTTATATGATACCAGCTGTTGTAGAAACAGCAAGTTTTTCTTATCATTATTATGAACGCACCATCCATGACGTATTCTGTTTG
Organism: Periplaneta americana; assembly: GCF_040183065.1. Lineage (NCBI taxonomy): Eukaryota > Metazoa > Arthropoda > Insecta > Blattodea > Blattidae > Periplaneta > Periplaneta americana. Next base: position 20,374,055 of record NC_091133.1, read on the forward strand.
TGTAGTGTAGAGGGTACAGTATATTTAAAATTACCCAGCAGCTTGAGAAAGAGGAGGTATTCGTTTTGATTTACAAGTGCACAACTGTAATAATAATAATAATAATAATAATAATAATCAAATTCTGTCAAAGTTTAGGCCTTCTAGCGTGTTCCGCCTCAAGTGAGTTGGTCTTTCCATCGCTTTTTCGACCTTCCAAGGCCTCTCTCCCCATTAGGTCTGTAAGCAAATAATCTTTGAGGTATCCTGTCACTGGGCATCTATATGTGTCCATACCAGATATTTCGGTAAACTTTTATGGTTTCAGTGATGGCTCTGATGTGTAATTCCTCTCTGATGTCAACATTCCGTTTATGATCAAAAAGAGTATAGCCCGCTAGGGGTCTTAGCAGTTTCAACTCAGCCGCTTCTATTCTTTGGAGTTGATTTGATGTTAAGACCCATGTTTCTGATCCATATAATAAAGTTGAGACTGCCATTATTTTATAAAATTTCAGAACGATCTCTGGTCTAACTTTCTTTAGTAATGTTGATTTTATTGTACCTAAAAGTGTTGAAATTTGGCTGATTTTATGCCTACATCTCTAGAGTTTATGTAGGAGAGATTACAACCGAGGTAACTGAATTCACTGACTTCTTCTATACACTGATTATTAATAACAATTTTAGATCTTTGAATAATAATAATAATAATAATAATAATAATAATAATAATAATAATAATAATAATAATAATAATAATAATAATAATAGCGATATCAAAATCGATCGGTAGTCAAAATATATTGGTCGGTATACCAGTATAATATTGTTAATAACAACGATATTAACATTTTTTATCGTAAGAGGTTATTTTGATGCATTAAGTGAAGGCGATATAAAACATTATGAACAAAGGGCTCCCACAAGACCTTTCCGGTATAGAACATAGACTGTATGTAACTTACAGTTAATGAAACTTGTATACTTAAAATTCATACCGATAGAAGATGAAACTCAGAAAGTTTCGGTTTAGAACATCGTATGTGGTAAATCTGGTAAGGCTGCTGGGTTTGTTCAATGTTGAAACTAAATGGCTTCTATGGAGGACAGAAAAGCTTTTGGTATCCTTTATTTTCATTTTAACCAATCAGATATTAGTGTCCAACGATATTTCCGAACAAGGTTTGGTGCAGAATCACTCAGTGGGCCTGCAATTCGCAAGCAGTACTTGATTTTAAGTCAAGGGAATGCATTTGTAGGAGGAAATGAACCGGACGCCCACCAGTAAGCGAGGAAACAGTTGAGCGTGTCCGGGAAGTTTCTCAAGTAGTTCGCGAAAATCTATCATCAGTGCCATTAAGGAGCTGCAAATACCAAAGTTGACTGTGTGAAAGATTCTTTACAAGCGATTTTATCTATACCGTGAACTTCGCTGGATCCCACGTTCTTCAGACCTGACACCCCTTGATTTTTTTTTCAGGTATATTAAAGATAAAATCTAGTTACACCTTTATAACAGACCATGCTTGATTACGATCGCGCATCGTTGGAGCCATAAGTGGATCGTGATATGCTTGAACGTAGCTGGGAGGAGTTCGACTACAGGCTTGATGGTGTGCCGTGTTACGAGGGGACTTACATTGAACATCTTTGAGGTAAGATACTGAAACGTTTTGAGTTTATATTTCTTTTAATACCATTTTTATGTACCTGAGTTCCATTAAACTTAAGTTACCTAGGTACATGTGTTCTAAATCGGAAATGTCTTTTGAGGGAATCCTGTATTAATGAGTTGTAAACACTTGTAAAAGCAACATATATTTGTTTGAGCATATGCATAAAAATATTGATACAACGTTTTAAATTGTTTCATAATAGAAATAATTGTCTTGGTTGACATTCTATTGATAAATAATTTGACAGTTGTACCCAGGGGATATTATTCTAGTTTTCAGCAAAGGTAAGAGGCTAATTAAACAGAGAGCTCAGGATGAGGTTGTAGTAGAATATAATATACAGTCTTTGCTATAGGTTCACCACCGATTCCCTAGTGTTATTTTTATAAATGACTTAAAACAAAGTTATAAAGTAATGAGATTTTGGAAAAATGTTGCATTTCTGTAGAAAGGGAGATTGATCAGAAATCTATTTGGCAATAACTTGAAAATGAACTGAAAAATAAAAATATTCAGTTCACACTGAACACGGCGTTGGGCACGTGATGGTTTGAGGTTGTATTGTTATTGTGATTTTGGAAATTTCACATTTATTGATGATACAATGGACGCCAGGAAATACGTTAAAGTGAACTGAATTCATCCTCTGTGGTCTAGTAATTTCTGCTTACCATTGGATCTCAGGTTCGTGGTTTCAGGTCAGGCAAAGGACGATGAATTTTTAAGGACGAAGGGAAGTGAAACTCGAAGAATGCAGGCAAATATTACCTGCTATTTGCGCCTACGCAAAAAAGTTGGAGGAGGTAGCATAATGGACACATGTAAGTGCTATGAACGTGCCTGGGGTTATCTCACCCTTGTCTTTCATCAATCGACCGACCGATCGACCATCCGTCCGTCCGTCCATCCTACCCATTCGTCCATCTATCAATTTTAGTAGGTTATTTTACGACGCTTTATCAACAACTTAGGTTATTTAGCTTCTGAATGAGATGACGGTGATAATGCCGGTGAAATGAGTCCGGAATCCAGGACTGATAGTTACCCAGCATTTGCTCATATTGAGTTGAGGGAAAACCCCGGAAAAAACCTCAACCAGGTAACTTGCCCGAACCGGGGATCGAACCCGGGCCACCTGGTTTCGTGGCCAGACGCGCTAACTGTTACTCCACAGGTGTGGACTTCTATCACTTTTAAAATGGACATTAGAACGCAGTACCAATGCTTAAAAGCTTATGCCGAGCCATTATCTAAAAGCTAGGAGAATTTGACTCTTTTCAGTGAAACAAAAAACCAATATCCAGTAAAATCGTCACGACGAGTAAAGAGTGTAAGAAATATCAAAAGAAACTGTTAAAAAAATTAGTGCAACGTATTCCAAAAAGATTGAAATCTGTATGCATTTCAAAGGACATACCTAGACTACAAAAAAAGGAGAATATATGAATATGTAGTTAATCCTCCAATATGCAATAATTGTCAGTTCGTTTTTTTTATTTTATGCTTTCTTTATTTAATGTTAAATCAGTGTTTCCAATATTTAATTGTAATCATTTGTTTAATGCAAGTTACAAGGCTGATGTAACATTTTTATGTATTCAACATGGTGCGGAACTTTCAGGTTTTTATGCACCATGTTAGCTTAGAAATATCCAATGTTTCGGAGCTACAGTATGTTCAGCTCCATTATCAGAAAAATTGTCCTCGAGAATAGCTCTTGGTAACGAATTCCACACATGATGGAGCTCCAAAACGTTGGTTGATTGGAAAGTTCCTGAATTATGACAAGATGCAAAAACTAAAAAAATTTCGCACCACGAATAAAACAATTTTGAACACAATTTGTTGGTTTCGCATAAAGAGATCACGAAACATTTGGGTGCAATACTTTGTTTTTTACCCACTTGTCTATGTTAAAAGTGTATTCGATTAAGGAGAGATTTCTGTTCCATTACAATTCACTAGCGAATCTTCATTCAGTTCTCAATTAAAAGCTATCATAATTTTGTTACCTATGTACCGGTATATTGCTTTTACTAAATGATTTGAAATGCCCGTTTGATCATTATGCTTCAAAGTTTGTTTGTGTTTACTTTGTCGAACGCTTTTCATCATAATGATTGCGAGTCACTTCATCCGTATATAGCGTGTAAGGTCGTTGAGAAGTATTCCAACACGAGGCATATACTGATGGTTATTTACACGCAGGAGGTATGTAAATTTGTTGTTGGTGTGGATATCACTAGTTGTACAGCAAACAAGCTCTACCTTCTCTGACATTATACGAAGTTAATTATTGCTAATGATGTGAATTAAAATGCGGAAATAGCAGTCATTACTTTACGTTTTCATATTTTAAGATGAATGATTTTAATGAAGCAAAATTAGATATGTCGGCCCGCTATGGTTTAAAGCAGTAGTTCCCAACCTGTGTGTCGCGACAAACTGGTGTGTCGCGCAGCCTCATGAAGTGTGTCGCGAAGTTTTGGAATTGAAAAATAAATTTTATGCCACCCAGAAAAGTCCTTTATTTGTATTTTATCATAGACAAATTTTTATAAAAAAATACAATCTGAATCAAGTTCTGGATATAGGTGACAGCAGTGCTAATTCAAATAATGTGAGCGAAAATTCCCTTCACGGTTCACAAAAACGCACTGCGTTTCGTAAATATAGTGATGAATACTTGCAATATGGTTTTACGTGGCGTCGAGATGAATATAAACAAAATCCCGAGTGTCTTATATACGGAAATGTTTTGTTAAATCAGCCGTTTTCAACGTCATACTTGTGTGAATCGCATTTCCTACCATAAAAGTACTGTTGTGTTGGCCTGTCAACCATAAGGCCACGTATAGAGAAACTCTGTGCAATACACAAAGCGCAGACTTCACATTAATTCGAATAGGTGTTTTAAAAAACAACAATAAAAATCTTTTATCGGATAACCAGCATAGATAGGTTGGGATTTTTTTATACATACCTTTGTTTTTTTCTAACGCCACTCAAGTTGCTGCTTGTTTTTTTTTAGAATTTTCGATTGCGTGTTAACATCGACCTATCTACAACACTAGATGTCCGACACTACATAGAAGTTGTTATAGTGCTTTTTTTCAGGCGGAACGCGCTGGAACTATGTTTTTAATATACTTCTTCTTTTAATTTTGATTAGACCTTAAAAGTCTTAGTTGGACGAAAAGGAGGTTAAAACGACCAAATTTCCGTGCAGTGAACAGTAATCATCTTCCTGTCCGCTATAAAATATTCTATACAAAGTTTCACCACCTTTTTCTCCAAAAGAAAAACACTGGTTGTTATAATAATAATAATAATAATAATAATAATAATAATAATAATAATAATAATAATAAAAATAATAATAATAATAAAAATAATAATAATATATTACATTATATTTTATTATTATTATTATTATTATTATTATTATTATTATTATTATTATTATTATTGTTACAGTAAGTGTTTCGCGATATCGTGGGCGTTCAGTGAAATGTGTCGTTAGTCAAAAAAGGTTGGGAACCACTGGGTTAATGGATGGCGCGTGTGCTTCCAAACCAAGAGGTCCATTGTTTTCCGTTGTTTTTGTGAAGCCTGTTAAAGTTTGTATTATAAATAGATTTATGTTAAAATGTATCCACTTGTAAAATATTAAAGTTTACTTCTTCATTGTAGGCCTACTATATTCATATAAACAAAAAGTAATTAAAAAATTGGAGCCCAATATCGTATTAGGATTCATATTGGGCCTGTTATATTACTTGAAAAAAGTTACAGTTCGGCACGCCGGATTAGAAACTGGGTTACTAGCGTGAAAAGCCGACGCTCTAGCTGTTCGACTGACAGAGCGTCGTATTAAAATATTTAATAATGTAACGGAAATACTGGATAATACACACAGTAGACCAACGTCGGTAGTCGACGTTGCTCGCTGACACTAGTCACCGGGCCGTATCGAGCCGTGTCAAACAAAAGAAAATCGAAATTGTAGTAGTAAAATTCGCGACTATATTCTTAAATAATTCACTCCATTAGTAAAGTGCAAATTTTATGCAGTACAACGGCGGTGTTTTGAATGCACCAAATGAAAGTGCAGATGTAGTAAGATCTTAAAGTAGGTTATCACAACGAAATAAAGGGAGAAAAAGGAGAAGGTGTGTTTCAAGGAATATCATTCAAATAATGGAAAGTGAATTTTCGGTTAATGTTCACCAAAGTGTTAAGTATGTAATTATGACCGCGTTGGTGTTTTATTGTGGTCTGGAGAAAATACCTCGTCTTTTATAAAGAAAACTTTTAGTCGCCATGAAATTATTCACCGTTTTTATCATATTATTGTTTACCAATATTACGAAACAAAAACTATCATAAGGACCATGACCGACAGAATCATTTTAGCTGTCTGCGCATGCGCGGACTCGGGTAATAAAAACCTAAATTAACCAAACCTAACCTTCGTATAATATGCAAGATGTGTAACCGAAGCAAGAAGGGATCTTCTTGATTTGATCTGGTATGTATACACGAAAATAAATTTAAGTAAGGATCACGCTGTCACTGCATGAGAGGTTCGCGCATGCGCCACAACAAAACTGTTCCTGTCGCTATCCCCTTATCTAAGCCATGTAATCTACTCGCAATATTTACGCAAACACATCTTGTCGCTAACAGTAGTGCCATCTTTCAGTAATGTTCAGAACGAAGAAGGCAGGGGAAAAAAACAAATTTCTCCTTCTAACGACGCGACAGGCCAACGTCATATCCTTAGGTTGGCGACATTGTGTATTTAGTTAAATTTGGTCGTAACCGTAACGGCACGGTTCAAAGCTACCGTATCAAATTCTCCAGTTTAGCGAATGCAACAAAACAAATCCTTTGCAGGACAACACATGGAGGACCTAGGCCTAACTGCCGGCAACTGAGTTCAAGTCCACATGCCTTAGCAGAGGTGAACGATCATCCAGTACAGTGATAAGATGTGATTAGCATATGACCCCCCCCTAGCCATTGTGACTGGAATGCGAAACCGGATTATACTGCCGCATCTCCCAAAATTCATGCCGTTGCAGAGTGGACACCGGTCCGTGACCGAAATTTCACGAGAATATTTTTCCCCCATGAAGACGCGAGCCAGCGCGCATTCCATAATGCGAGTCAAGGCGCCTTACATCACGCAGCTATGTCGAGGGACTAATACTTTAACATTTAAGCATTTTAAAATACAGTTTTTCAATACTGGACAGAGAAAGAGTAATGTTTGATGACAATTGATTTAAATGCTTGTAAAGAACACAAATATTAATTCTGTGCATGCACAAAATGTATAACGATTTTATGTGATTTCAAAAGTTCTGTTTTAGAGTGAGCAGTGTTTATTTTTCTTTAAAATATGTTTATGAAATTCCTAGTGAATAGATGAACTGTTGTACAAAGAGAGATTATTCATCATCGTTTACATGAGTGCAGTGTATAACATTATTGATAATAAGGGTTTAAATGCTTGCACAAATAACATATATTCCTTGTGCAGATGTATGTGTTAAGTTAAAAATATTACACTAACAGGATTGAAATTTGATTTTTAATGAAAACATTGCAGAACGAAGTTCGTGAAGAAGACGACTATACGGAAATGTGATTAAGCTCAAGACGCATAACATATTTTGAATCCTGGGAGTATTACAGAGAGAGATATTTCTCTCTTTCTAAGCAACGGAATCTACATATTGCATTAGAATCGGGAAGCGGAAGAAATGAAAATCGTACCGTATGTAAAACCTTGGAGCAAAAAGTATTTTTGTTATCGATGGCACACTAAAAATACTTTACAAATAAACGGAAGTATGAAATATGTATAAAACAAACGTTTACTAGAACAGAATTAAGATTTCGTAATATTTCGTCCTGAGCAAATTGATATATCCGAGTAAAATTCGGATTTTAAATAAAAACGAATGCTAAAAACCGGAAGCAGCTAAAATGCAATTCCTGAAACCGATTTTAGAATTTACAGGTTTGGATCATTAAATTAATATTAAAATGCGACAAAAATTATAATTCAAAGATATAATGGAAAATTTATAGAATATCAGTGCATTTAGATGTAACATATTGACAGTGTTAGTCATGATCCAAAGCCAAAAATTTGTCTTTAGACCTGATGGAGACGAAGATATTGAGGAAGAATTAAAAGGAGATGGAGGGCACAGCAACGTAGGAGTTTTGTGGAACGAGACTAAAGAGACTACATCTCTTCTCATCATAAAGATGATGACATTGATGACTGACCGTAACAGATTAATCATATATTTACAGTTAATGAAAATGTAAAGTACACTTTGACAGTATGGACACATTAAGAATCTACAAAATATTGTTAAATATATTATAAACCTAAAGGGAAAAGACATGGAATAAGCCGAAACAGCTCAAAGACTTAATTTGTCAAATGAAGCAGAAAAGCCTATTTCATACTTAATAAATGATAAAGTTGTAGATGTGCACGCACTACTGTTTTGGAACAGGTACCGTTATGGAGTATGTATTTTCGTATTGTGAATAGCCAGAAGGAAGAGGACCAGGGAAATTGGCTTCTATCCATTGGAGCCGATAGTTAATAGGTTCCTTATGATATGTCTGGTTATGGTGCTTACATGTGGTCCCAAGTATGCGAGTTTAGGCACAGCCATAGATGATGGGATTTTAAGCAATTTCACACAATAAACTTCTCTTCAAAATCAATAGAAATTCTATTCTGGAACTAATAGAATTTGTTCCTCCTTACGTATAGCCTTCGTTTCACATAATATTTTCCGTATGATTCTGCTTACACCAGATTATTATGATTATGTTCATGTTTGTATTGTGGATGTAGTCTTGAGTTATTTGGGTCCTTTGCTACTCTCGAATAAGAATCAATTAGCTATATTGCAAGAGAGACCCTTTTTTCATTCTTTATGTGTATTGGAATCTATTCGTCCCATATCTATAGTAAATGCACTTGAGATGGTTGGTTAAGACGAGATCTCATGAATTAGTCAAAGGACCACAATTGACGTCCAGAAATAAATTTCTGTCTTTCAACAGTAGGCAAGTAAATAAATGCTATCCTTATTATTCGTCTGACAGCGGCATAGAGCTTTCGCTTCAGGTCTGGGCCGAGAGAGCTGGCCGAATCGCAGACGTCTTCTGTCATGCGAATTCATGGTTATGTAATGCGTGTAGTTTTATTTCTTAGTTGCCTTCATCATACAGTGTGCGGTGTGATAGGACTCTTCAGGATCAATATTTATCGTGCATTGTGATAAGTCTCTTAAATATGAAGGTTTGTCGTTACGTTTAGTGTTAGTTCTTGCAAATGCAACTTTAGTATGTGTGCATTAAATTAGATTGTTAGATCATTGAAATACCAGCCGAATACACGCTAGAATAAAGATATTTTATGTTTGACATTATATGTGAAAATCGGTTGAGACGCGCTTAGGAGTTTAGAGAAAGATTCCCTGGTGTTCCAGTTTCTAGTACTTAAAGAAACATACAATTTGTTCTTAAATTAAGGAAAACAGGATCGCTAAACGCTAGAATTCGTAAGTTTTAGCTTAGGCGAACTTAAAGAAAACATAAAAAATTGGAAGAATTGCAGAAGGAAATGATATGCGAGTCAATTCTAATTTCATAAAAAGATGTCAGGAATGTGTAACTGAAGACGAATACTACTTTGAATAACTATTGTAACACAAGTTAGAACCTATTATAAAATAAAATTATAGTTATGTGCATGTTATTATTATTAATGTAAGTTATATTTGTTGAACTAAACGAGAAATTACAAGTTGAAACTGACGCTGTCTACTCTACGAGCCTCTCGAACTCATACGTGCGTTTTATCGGCCCAGACCCGAGCCGAACGCTCGGTATCAGATACAAAGAATGAAACCCAGTAATTTGGCAATTGATATTATTAGTTATAATATTCCGAATAGACATCTACATGTAATGGAACTCTTTATAAACTGCAATCAGAAAAATGAAACATCGACTCATTCTGTGCCGATGTGATGGCTTAAGAGTACCAAGACATGAAGTACTTGGTTCTGAGAGAATAAAGCTATAATACATATATTAAAAGAGTAGACTTAAGGATCGGCAATTTCACACCACTAAAGATTTGAGAGTTTGCTTATGCAGTTGAATTCTCTCAAACGTGTGGTAAAACTTGGAAAAATTTGTTTCGTTGTGTATGCAAAGAAGTTAGGAAGAACTTTCTTGGCGATGAATGTTACAATTGCTGGAGATTTATACAAGACATACGTACAATTTGAATGATTAGAACCAATATGGAATAGCTCCGCTCACATTCGTAATAAGTTCATTAGCAGTCTGCAGAGATGAAATCATTTCTTCATGAAAAAAAGACAAAACACCCTCCAACTGAATTAAAATAACATTTAACTCTAGTGTTTTCAAGCGAACAAATTCGCTACTATTACATAAAAGTGTTGCACAAAAAATATTAAGTTATTCTGTAAGAGAAACGGTTTGGATTTTCAAGATATAATGAAAATTAGCACCTATTTTTAAACAAGCTACATATCTAGCAACGCAAAGGATCCAAAGCAAGTGCTCATTCTTTGATACGACTCAGGCATTTGGTCTGGTCCTGTTCAATAATACTGAATCAATAAATCACACTTCTCAGACTAGAAGATCACTTGCAACAGAGTAGCGCGCTGTGTAACACAATAATCTCATCAAAATGCTACCGCCGGGCTACGTTCTTTTGTCCAGCTCTGGGTCAGTGTATTTATATTCTTGTTCATTGATTTGAAACAGTGTCGGTTCGACTCAGTCAAGTTCTCTTCACCGCGCTGCGCGTACGTACGTACTGTATATGGACTACAGAATTTGAATTCCGAACCGCTCAGGGCAAGTGACAGCTCACCAGCAACTGCCACGAATGCAAATAACTTTGATTATCATTTCAATTTCGTACCACGATTTATATTATTGTGCCACGTACCAATTGCTTACATTACGTGCAATTAATCATTGCTCATTTTTGCGTTGTTTGACCTTCTCATGACGCTGAAGACAAATTGGTGTCCAGTAACATATAATAAATCAGGGCCATGTGCAGAATTATTAAAATAGCTTTTTTTTTTTTTTTTTTGAAGAAGGAAAACTTTGTTTTTTTTTATGAAGTAATTTACAAGAAAATTTTAAATATTTAAATAAACTGTTTATTAATTAATGTACAATATAGAGTAACACAATACAAAGTAGATTTAGGAGAAACTGAAAGGGATGACAAAATAAGTGATAAGCTATAAATTGTATACATTGCACTGTTTCTTTTTATTAACATACTGTAGTAACATTTTTCTTTTTGAATTGGCAAATTAATCCACGATCTCCTCACTGGAGACATCAGTATCTCTGTGGATGTTTAACAAAAAGGCCATTCAATCGTTCTTCCGTCATGGAATTTCTAAGTTATGTTTTAGCCGGCGTAGGGTGGAGGACGACCTTTCTCCTGTTGTTGTGGAGACCGTCAACATGGTTAGGATTTTCAAAAGTTTCCTTACACGTAGGAAACGCCCACTGTATGAAAGATAGATGAGGTCTTGTTTTATTATTTTATTGTTTCTTTTCAAACACTACCTAGGGACTGAGAACTGCTAATTTTTACTATTTTTTACGAGTCACTTTGTTGATAATGCATTTATGTGCCTCATTTTTAATGTGACAACGTTTTTTTAGTTCGTGTTAGCATTCAGCTTATTTTATTGTTTGTGTTTTTATTTTTTGAAGAATTTTAGATAAGCACGCAAATGGCCACAGTAGGTGACGCGCCTTTTTAAACCCATTAACTAACTACACGAAGGTCTAATTTATTTGCATTTCCATTACAATCTCAGATTCTTTTTCGCAATATTTTCAATTTGGCTATAAAGTCACCTTCACTTCTAACTCGCTGATTTTTTCCAAAATAGGAAGGGTGTTGAACCCCGAAAATCTCCCCTTTTGTACGACCTTGGGATAAATAGTTCCACATCGTAGCGTCGTGGTGTAAGGTATCATGCCTACACCAGCGTTACGTAATGAACGCTGATTCGATTTCTCATGGAGAAAAAACTTTCTCATGAAATTTCGGCCAGTGTATGGGACTGGTGCCACCCAGCATCATGATGAATTTGGGGAGCTACGTTAGGTAGCGAAATCCGATTCCACGAGCTAGTTACAACGGCCAGGGAGAGAGGTCATCATACTGACCACACGATAACCCCGTACTGGTTGGATAATCTTTCACGTCTGCTGAGGCATGTGGACGTCAGGCCAGAAGTCGGCTGGTCGGCCTTGGCCCTCTGTGGACTCTCCAGGATTATTATTATTATTATTATTATTATTATTATTATTATTATTATTATTATTATTATTATTAACATCATCCGACCTTTTATATTTTATTTGTGATTTTAAAATTTTTATATATGTATTGTGTATTGAATTGTAATTTTAGTGTGTATTGTTTATATTGTGTATACCACTGCCACCAGGTGCTTGCCCACTTGCAGTGTAAATAAATACATACATACAAAATGATATTGTTTTCCCATATGATTACTGAATAGCATTATCGCTAGACAGTCTAGTAGTGGGGGTGCCACTTTTTATCTTCTGGACAGGCATGTTGTGCATTTCCTCTGTAACTGTTGGAACAGTTATATATCCTCTGGAATCTTTTCTTTCCTTTTTCTTATTCTTTATGTAGGGATTTTGCCTGTTTGTCTTCACACAGAAGATGACTCGGTAGAAGATGATAACAATCTTTGTTTGTATCTTTTTTTGGTGTCTGCCCACATCTCTTTCACCTATTGAAATCAAGTCTCTAGCTACCTTAATTTGTCTTGTATTATCAGCTCTTTCTATGTGAGTATTACATTCTCTATTTCTCATATTTGTACATTTCGCAAAAACAGTTATTTTGCACAGTTATCTCGTTATCTCACACATTCATTCCTGACTCTATCTAACCTTGTTTTGACAATTATAGCTCGTAAGTATTCATTTATGTTATCATGTTTTATTTCGTTCTACTTGTCTCTGCTCGAATTTCTGCACCATATATCATCACCGGTCTTACCACTGCCATATGAATTTTGATTTTGATTTCTATGTTAAGATATTTATTGTTCCATACAATGCCTCTTACACAACTCAAGATTCTGAATGCTTTGCAAACATGATCTCTTACTTCAGTGACCATATCACGATAGTGGGATGTATTCACACTTAAGTACTTAAAATTCATAACCTGTTCGATGATTCTGTTGCTGAATTCTAGTTTACATCTTCTTAGATATTTGAATATGCATTTACATTTAGTTTATTCAGTTGATACTATCATATTATATTTCTCCGCAGCTACTACAAATTGCTGGAGCAACCCTTGGAGATTATCCTCAGTTTTTGTCATAAGAGCAGGATAATCTTTATAACACAATATATTTAAAAAAATTCACTAATGATAATACGTTAAAATTTGTTAAATTAACAACTATTAATAATGTACTGTGTTAAACTATTGAAACTTAAGAGGTACTATATCTTCCTGTTTAGTTCCAGCGTGGTTTCCGCCATTATCAAACGTTCTGAAATGGCGGAAACCACATGTGCTTATTCTATATCACTAGTCCAAGGCAAGACGCCTTAGAATATGCTGCTATGATGCGGGATAAAATATAGGCTATAATTGATCTTACATGAAAAGATAATTTAAATATCGAATAGGCGTACATGTATATAAATGTATAGGCTATAATTTGTTTCTTTGTAGTGAAATTAAAGCAAAAGATAATTATCTCTGAAATGAATATCTGATAGAAAGAAGAGCACATTTTCTTCTATAATAATGTGAATTAGTGTGCAAGAAAAGGGAATGATACTAGTTTACTCAATTTTTATGAAAGCCACCGGTGTAGCTCAGTCAGCTAAGGCGCTTGCCTTCCGATCCGGAGTTGCGCTCGGGAGCGAGTTGGATTGCTGCTGGGGCTGATTACCTGGTTTATTTTTTTCTGAGGTTTTCCCCACCCGTAAGACAAATGCCAGGTAATCTATGGCGAATCCTCGGTCTCATCTTGCCAAATACCATTTCGCTATCACCAATGCCATCGACGCTAAATAACCCAGCAGTTGATACAGCGTCATTAAATTACCAACTACAAAATTATGAAATCAAGTAGAAATTTTTTGGAAAGGGACTCAAATATAGCATTTTGTTGAGATGTGTGCAAACTCGTTCTAAGAATATCTGTTGGAGTATGTAAGCTCGACGATGAAAGAAGAGGAAAAAATGGGCGAGGAATGGGCGGTATTATACGCGAATTCACTCGTCCTATTGGATAACTAGTGAAGTTCCAAATCTGTACACTATCTTCTATAATGTATAAAACATGAGACTTTGAAATCGACAAAGCTTTACCCAAAATAATTACATATCAATATTATCGATTCTGATCATGGACGTTGAGCTACCAATACTTGAAACTCTTAGTGTGATTTTCAGGTAATTCATTTGAATAATAATAATAATAATAATAATAATAATAATAATAATAAATATTGTTGAAGTTTTCGAAAGGTGCATCATATAACCGACTATCGTAAACTCAAGTGTCAAACTTCTGAAACTATTTTCCGAAACGTGGCTATTATAGCAGTGGAACTACAAATTTGGAAATTGATATGAATTTTGGTAACCATTAGATTCTTGAAATTAATTAATTATTTGTATTTCAATATAAGGATGTCCGTTATGAAATTGAACAAAATCGTTTATGAATTCTCATGAAATTTCAATTTGTGGTCTCCGACTATGCAGTGAAATGGAATAAGATTTTACACTTGAGTACTGGAGAATGTTCTAAGGATTTTAGAATTTATAATTATCCGTATTTTTCGACATTTCGGAACCACTTTTGGGTCAGATACAGATGGTTACAGACATATAATAGCTTATAGACACATAAAGAATGGAGACAGACATCCAAATATTTGAAGGGACACAAACACACACGTATCAGCTTATACGTGTTTATTGTTCCATTTAAAGATGTTATTTTCTGTTATGGAAACAGTACCGCGTATTATACAAATCTGGCATTTTAGGTAGCCTATAGCTCCATGTAAAGCTGACTTGAATAATTTCTAGAGAAAAATTGTTCCAGGGCCGGGTATCGAACCCTTGTTTGAAGAAGTTACGAGCATTAAAGTACCATTTTACAGTATTTTTATAATCTGAGGACAATCTTCAAAGAACTATTTGTAGGCCTACTGTAAACTATACTGTAGCCATGCATATTTTAAACACATACGAGTGCAAACTATTATAACTTATTTAAAGAAAAGAATCGTCTCAATATTAAAATCGCCATAGCTAACAAAATATTACAACAAATTAATGTTTAACTTATTACTTGTATAATTTCCGGAATTAAGCATACATTTTCTTTACGTCTTAACTACAGTATTACAATCAAAAGAACAACTTTTAAAAATTAAGTATGAAGAGAAACTAGTTTAAAGATTTATATCGCTGTAGTTCTGTAGATTTGCATAAGGCATGGTTCTGTGAATAATTCGTTAAACAGTCTTTTTTCTTAGGACTATATTTTCAAGTTTTAGGAACATTTTGCTCAGAAAGTATGAAACTTACTGTTTTGAGAATTCCCAGCGATGAAGCATGACTCTAGTAATATAATGCAACATGAAAGCGACACAGTGGATGTTTTTAATGATATCATTTGTCAAAATTGAAAAGAAAATGTTAATTTCGAAAATTATAATTACGATTTTATCATGTAAATAAATTTCATACACTGCTTAGTACTATCGCCGTTTTTCTAAGTAAATGAAAATAAAACTGGGGCCATCAGAGTAGGAAGACTGGACTTCATAATGTAACAAACTCAACTGGTTGTCTCCGGTTTCTTGAAAGGAGCAAAACTCCATGAATATTAACAGAGTAATCTGCAGACTAAGATAAATGATGAACATTTCACTCTCGAGTTCACCGAACGATTCGTTCTTTCTTTGATGCTTCACTGCGGGTGACCAGAGCGAGCAACTGAATGAGTTTAGTTGCGAGCATGGGTTAACAAGATTTCTCAGATTCCGTATGCAAATTGCACACAGGGTTTAGGTCAACAGACTGTAAGAGTCATGCTGTCACTGGGAACTATTGTCCAATAGTACCTACTTGCGTCACTGTGACGTCTGTCAACGGCTTACATCTGCTTGTTGCGGCATATTTCTATTGTTGGACGAATTTACACATCACGGCCTCGTACGTGGGACACTTCATGATGTTTCTTTACAACAGACACAGCGTTTAGACTCTGGCTCTTGATTCTTTTCCTGTGTAATCAGTGGCGACGTCAGCATTTTATATCTGGGATGGGAGATTTGGGTTCACAATCCTATCTTGTCTTACAATATTACTACTACTACTACTACTACTACTACTACTACTACTACTACTACTACTACTACTACTACTACTACTACTTAAGGAAATGATCATCATAATCTGCTTCGTGAATTAGGTCTTGTGGCCTGTTCCGACTGAAGGAAAGTCATCTGTCCATCTCCGAAGAGGTCTGCCAATAGTCCTTTGTCCTTGCGGTTGGTAATTCAGAAGTATCTTTGGAAATCGGTGGTCTTCCACACTTTGTATGTGTTCTAGCCATTCTCTATTGTGTCTATAAATTTCTTCTGTTAAGGGGTTAGGTACAGCTTACAGCAGTAAAATTTTTGGAAATATTAAACATTATTTTCCTCCATTACTGTGTCTTGTACAATAATGAAAATTGGTACGTGTAAAACTCTGTTCTTCTGCTATATGAAAAAAAAAATAGTTTTACGTTTTAAAAAATTATTTATATATATATATTTTTTCAAAATTCATAATAGTGGCAGTTCAATGTGCAGTTATGAAGCGTTTCCCTCATAACTCATAAACTTGTTAACTTTTCATGTTTTCTCTCTTTTGTTTTATTGCTGAAACTATTTTTACAATATCATGCTCTTTCAACTACTGTATGTACACTCCTTAATAAATGATATACTTTTTTATTTTGTGTTAAAAGAAAGTACTGATATTTGACCATTTTTAAATGAATTTATTTTTTTATCAGACAATCTATCAAAGGTAGAGGAGTGATCTTGCAACATATTGTAGATATGACATGCATAAATACACATAAAAAATTTCATCACAGAATGTTGGATAGTTTTTGAGTTATGTGGGAAACGCTTCATAACTGCACAGTGAACTGAATTTTGAAAAAAAAAAAAGTAAATAATTTTTTTAATCGTAAAAATATTTTTTTCATATAGCAGAACAGTGTTTTACACATACTAATTTTCATTATTGTACAATATGCAGTAATGCGGGAAAAATGGTGAATATTTCCAAACTTATACTGCTATAAGCTGTACCTAACCCCTTAAAGTGATATTTGAAGCTGATTCCTTATATCTTCATTTCTTCGAGTATACCCAGCTAGCGATCTGAGGAATTTCATTTCTGCAGATTCACTTTTTCTCTTATCTGATCTATTCAGAGTCCAGTTTTCACAATTGTAATTTAACATTGGCATGGCCATTATTTTGTAAAATTTAATTTGTGTTTTCCTTAAAGTTTTATGTTGTAATGTTCTCTTTACTGTTCCACACATGCCTAAATTTATTTAATTTAATATTTATTTCTCCATTCTGACAATATGAAACATTGAATCCAAGGTAATTAAAATGAGAAACTTGTTCTATTATTACATTTTTCACAGATATTTTACACCTCATAAGATTCTTACCCACAAAGGCCATAGTTTTATCTTTATTTTTCAGATATTTTTAGATTGAATTCGCTCATTATTTTCTCTAGGAGGTTAGTTGCTATTTGTAAGCCATTTTCTGAATCGCTAAACATTGCCTGATCATCCGCAAATAAAATAGTACCTATTCATTACATGATTGCTTATTTTAGAATCCTTAAGTAAAACGCTCTGTCACGTCTGATGGCGTCATCAATATATATATATATATATATATATATATATATATATTAAAAAGAACAGGAAATAAAGGACAACCCTATTTAACTCCTTGATTTACCTCTTCCGACCAGGTTGTTATACTTTCTCCATTGTAAATTTTTATCTTTGTTCTTTAATATAAACTTTGGATTGTTTTTATCAAATGATCAGGATATCCTTTCCTATACATTATAGAGCATAGTTTTCTTGTAAGTACACAGTCGAAAACCTTTCCATAATCTATAAATAAAATGCAAGTACAAATAGTAAAAATGGCATCTGAACAAGATCTTCCCTTCCTAAATCCCATTTATTCTTCTCACAAAGTAGCTTCATTGATAGTATTTAGACGGCGAGTTATAATTTTTGCATATATCTTATAGATTACGGTACTGTTAATAAGCTTATAATTCTATAGCTGCAATCTGTTCTGTTTCCTTTTTTAAAGATTGGATACACTACACTTATTTTCCAGTCTCCGGGTATTTGATTTGTACTTCAACACATGTTGAGAATTTGTAAAAATCTATTTTTAATTTCTAGTGGGACGTATTTAATGAATTCAATGTTCATATTGTAATTGTCACAGGTGCTTGGGAGAAAATTACAAATATTTTACCTA
This sequence comes from Periplaneta americana, assembly GCF_040183065.1. NCBI lineage: Eukaryota > Metazoa > Arthropoda > Insecta > Blattodea > Blattidae > Periplaneta > Periplaneta americana. Next base: position 20,392,447 of record NC_091133.1, read on the forward strand.
AATCATTTTAAAGTGTGTTACAGGTTCGGAAATGTACATTAAGATGCAAGTAGTTATTAGAGAAAAATGTATTATTAGAGAAGTTTTTGATAATGAAAATAAGTAATTGTCATCTTTTTCCATACAAGAATGATATGGGTGACGTACACTTACATTGTTCATAAAAGTAGCATAAATCGTATGCAAATCTATTATGGATGACAAATAATAATAATAATGATATTAATATAGTAATAATTTTAATAACATTAGTACTAGAAATGTACTAAAAAGGTAGCCGTGTAGCCATGTAAACTCATCTGGCAAAAGAAATTCGAAAAATACGGAAGTAAAAAATGTTACCGGTACAATTTGTAAATGAAGTGACAACACACAACACTTTCAAGAAAAACTTGGAGAAATTAGTCCTACATCAACCTTGCAAACAAAATTACAAACACAGTTATCATCAGAAAGAAAATACATATAGCACAAAATTTTCTCAATTACCCTGCTCTTAAATTGAAGTTCAAAACATATCTTGCTTTACTACCGATGCACTATCGAAAATCTTTTGAAAGACGAGAAGGTGGTGGTGATGATGATGATGATGATATAATAATAATAATAATGATAATAATAATAATAATAATAATAATAATAATAATAATAAAGATATTAAAATGATCAGAGGTTTTGAAGCAGGTGTTGTAAAATCGTGACAAATTTGTACTTAAAACTGTTTGTGAATAATAATTCTTAACTGGAGATGTGTCATGAACAAAATCCATGCAATATTCAACAGCATATGGGTTTGAATCCCGCTCGGACTGATTACTACTTGGAGTTATCCGAAGTTCTCCCCAACTTCAAGGCAATATCATTTAATACCATGGCGAATTTTCGGACTCTTCTCGCTGCTATCACCAATTCTGCTGATACAAAATAGGCTCACAATGCTATAGCGTCGTTAAAGTCGGATTAAATATAGGCCTACTGTAAAATTTTTCACAAAAAGTTATTGTCATATAATGCTGTAAGGTGAAACCACTGGTTGTAGCAAACAAGACAATACAGATTTGAAGAAAATAAATCAAAAAGTGTTTCTGCTAAAAGAAACAATTTTATTCGTAAATACACCAGGTGTACAATCTGCGTAGAGGATTGGAATACTCAAATGCAATGACATAGCAATTCAAGTTGCACAGCGTTGGAAGATAACTGATAAGAAAATCTTGCCATTAGTCACATCGCTAACAGGTGTAATTCCCCGCACACTTCAGGAAGTCCTTAAATGTGTGCACATCAGTGACGGTACATTCATAATAATACAGAAGTAGTTGAATGTGTACAACATCGTCGGAAGATTCATTAGCAAAGCAACTCACGGATCTTTTTAAATAAGCAGTCATAGTTAAAATAAATGTTCATTGAATTCCATCAACTGTTATTGAAACCGTGAAGTCAGGATCCCTAAAATGCCACGAAAAATAAATAAATAAATAAATAAATAAATAAATAAATAAATAAATAAATAAATAAATAAATAAATAATAATAATAATGCTTAATTTAATAACCCTCTCTTTCTTGATCAAAATTTTGCAAAACGCGGCTTTTTCATTTATTTGATTTCGTACATTCTTTTCACATGATCATGCGAGTTGACGGTAAAAGTTAAGTCATTCCCATTACAGACCATGATGGCCCGCTCACAGGGTAGCGAGAGTTGAGACTCCCATCGGGATTAATGGCAGTAGGAAATGCGAGTTGAAACCGTTCTGAAATCTTGCTTCAATTAACGTTTAGTTACAATTTATTTTCTTTACTTTGCAGTTTTTGTTCTCCAGTAACTGCTAAGACCGATTTACGGGGTTGCATTTTGCCAACCTGCATTCTATTGAAATTTTAATATAAAAATATATGATTTGCTACCATGAAGTTCCCTTGGAGCAGTTATAATAATGTATAATTTCAATAAAGTTCTTGTATAATAATAATAATAATAATAATAATAATAATAATAATAATAATAATAATAATAATAATAATAATAATAATAATAATAATGTTTACATCTCTTTTTTCAGAAACTGAAAATTTTATACATCTTAATTTATTATTAAAATTGTTAAATTCATTGTTTAAACATTCATTATAATAATGTTACACAATTTTTTTGTATTCCGGACCCTCATGGTCAACTGCAGTTCACAGCAGATGAAAATTCTATTATTAAATTTTATTAGTAGATGTGAATATTTCCAGAAGAAAGATGAAAAACAAGTAATAATATTAGCAATAATAATAAAATGCAAGTCAATATGAGTATGTACTTTCATCAGAACCACTTATCTCGTTCTACTTGAATACACAGATTGCTTCGACAGACCAACTGTTTTCATCATATCACTGTGGATGATATCAATACTGGATATTTTAAGCGGCATTAATTAATTAATTAATTACCTAAATATACTTCAGTTGAAGTGCTCAACGTCAAACTGATTAAACATTAAGAACGATAAGAGAACTCATTTAACTTTGCGAATATGAAGTGCTACCGGGTAAGAATGGAGATAATTCTCTCTCCCACGTATGTTGCATCAAAGTCAAGAGTTTCCTTTGCGGTCGCTAATATGTACTATACCTAAATACGCTTCTGAAGAGATAGCTTTATTACAAAACTTGTGAATGACTCTTTGTTTCATAGAGAGAACGTCGCCGTTATTAGAACTTACAGAAAAAAAAAATATAATAATGTACAAGTTAAACAGTGCATTGACTCCTTTGAGTCTGTGAAGTGGCAGCTGTTGAGTTTTACGTTTATTAAAGAGAAATTTGGTTTGCGAAAGTAATCGTTTTTATTTCCTCTATGTGAAGTACAGTATTCACATAAAATGTGAAAACTTAATTAATTTTTTAGGGTCTGGAGAACTGTTTTCTTATATTGAAAATGACGTGAAGAATTTTGACGTTTACGTATGCTCTTTAAATAATTATTAGATTAATAAATTAAAAAAATAGCTTTGGAAAAACCACTGCAGCGTACGCAATAGCCAAGGCGCGCAGTTTTAACTTGCGTGAAAACCAAGACCACCCGGTAAAACCTCGCTAGAGTTACGCAAACCTTAGGGTTCGTTCACACGGTACGGGAATTTCTCGAAACGGGCGTTTATTCAAATCGATTTCTTGCGGACAGTAGTGTATACAAAGTTCGATTTTTTCCCGTATAGGATAAAGGTTAGTAATATTGTGATAGTTCTTTTTGAGAATTTATTACAATTTTACTGAGCGAGAGAAGGACCGGTTTTGTGCATAAACTTGTCGACGAATATTCCCTTAATACATTAACGCAAAAAACCGATCTTCCTCTCGCTCAGTAAAATTGTAATAAATTCTCAAAGAGAACTACAGACGTGGACAAATTATTAACAAAATTGACGATTTTTATGATAATTCTATTTACAAAATTTGACTTTTCAATTTAAACTACAGTTGACAATTTTGCATATTTCTATCATTACAGTAGATCGAAATATGCAAAAATGTCAAATGTAGGCTGTTCTAAATTGAAGAGTCAAATTTTATAAAAATAATATATATAATAAAATCTTCAATTTTGCTAATAATTTGTAAATATGCAAAAATGTCAAATTCAGACTAAAGTGAAGAGTCAAATTTTGTAAAAATATATAATAAAAATCTTCAGTTTTGCTAATAATTTGGAAATATCCAAAATGTCACCTGTAGTCTAAATTGAAGAGTCGAATTTTGTAAAAATGTACAAAAAATCTTCACTTTTGCTAATAATTTGTAAATATGCAAAAATATCAATTGTAGTCTAAATTGAAGAGTGAAATTTTGTAAAAATATGCAATACAAATCTTCGATTTTTCTAATAATTTGGAAATACGCAAAGATGTCAACTGTAGTCTAAATTGAAGAATCATACTTTGTAAAAATATATAATAAAAATATCCAATTTTGCTAATAATTTGTCCACGTCTGTATCACAATATTACAACTTTTACCCTATAACGTAAATTTCATTATGCACGGGAAAATCTCGAAGCGTAGGTACACTGCTGTCCGTAAAAAATTGATTCAGATAAATGCCCGTTCTGAGAATTCCTTCATCGTGTGAACAGGCCCTTAGACAGACCGGCAGGTAGGTACATAGGTAGGTAGGTAGGTAGGTAGGTAGGTAGTGGGAGAATACGTAGACAGAAAGAAACAGATAGACATAAATACGTACAGATACTGTAGATATAGACAAGTAGTGATAGAGAGATATGTAGATGGATACATGGACGGATTAATAGATGAATGGATGCATGGACAGACAGATGGATGAATAGATGCGTAGATAGATGGATGAATAGATAAGTAGATCGATGGGTAGGCGAATGAATAGATGGAGAGATAGGAAGAAGTGTAAGTCAAACATGAGAGTCTTTTATGTGTACCGTATCTCAAACATAATTTCAAAGCAATACCTTTTTACAGAATGCGTATATAGTCTCCTAATATTGGTGTTACAACTAAAATGTGCTTCATAGTTTGCGCTGCGACTTTTCGACGCGTTTGATATCGCGTATGCGAGTATTCGGTCCTGTTCTACTTGAGAATTCCAGTAATTATTCGTGTTATCAGGCGATACAAGAAGTGACATCCGACAACACGGAAATAGCGTGTAATTAAATTTCCTATTTCCTGTCACAGTTGGGGAGCTGAGTGTAACCTCCTTGACAGAGCTCACAAGGAAGAACCATTTTTAAGATGGTTGTAGTATATACTCGTACCATAAGAAAGAAGCAGTGCATTACCTAGAGTTAAGTAAATCGACTAACTTGACTAGCAGCGAAAGTTTTCTTTTCTTCCTTCAAGAAAGGAGCACTTTTTCGGGACCAAATGTCTTGATAAGCTACACTACTGAAATTATCTTTCATTATGATCCGCTAGTGTTAAGATCAGGTTGATTCTCTCGTTAGAGAAATTCTCCGATTGGAAAAAAATCAAAATATTCCATACCCATATACAATAATCATAACTTTTCTATATACAGGTGGAGGATGACCGTTGCACCAGAATTTAAGAGGTGATTCTACATGAAGATCACAGGGGAAAGCTTGATAAGTCCAAAATGATCGATTTTCTGTTTTAGACATCATGTAATAGCTCAGGCAATGTAGATTTGTGTAGTTTAACTGTACAGAATAACACCTTGTTAGTCTAAATAAATTTTAAGAATGAAAACCCAAAGACAATAGAACAGCCTATAATAGGTCTTGAAACTTTTAACTTGCCCACCTGTAAAAACAATGAAACGTGAGTTATCAGGCTTTCCCCCTGTAATCTTCACATGTTACATATAACAAAACTTTTATTACATTTTTCCTTCGATGAAGCACCGTTAAGGAAAAAATAGTCTTTGCCCAATGTTTGCAGCGCTCTATTGCAGTAATGGCCCGAGAAAAATGGCTGATTGCTATACAAGCAGATAGGTAAAAATAATCTGAATAGTTAGTGTCTTGAGTATTTTTTTTGCGAATTAAACTGTTTAGCCATGAATTTAAATTGAATAATTTCGAAAATCGTTAAAATACATCTTGCAACGTAGCACATTGTTGTGTATCTCGGACGGAGTACAGCCATCGCCGGCTACTATGGCGATGATACATCAGGGGGGGGAGGGAAAGTTAAGAGGTGGGTGTTCGCACTTGCTAGAGTTATTGCAGTAGCCGTGATATTGCCAAATGCTTTATAGAAACATAACGATTTCCTCTAAAATGGTAAATGTTAGGAAAAATAGTTATTTAGATTTTTCAAACCTCTCCTCATGTTCTATTACCAATTTTATTTTGGTGCAGCGGTTATCTTTCACCCTGTAATATACAAACACATTTTAAGTGTAGTACTACATTGCACTGTGGTGGAAAGTATTAATCTGATTATAAAAATTAATAATTTCTCTATTAAAATAAAGGGCTCGCAATAAATTTCATGTATGTGTCGTTAGTGATGCTTTTATCGTACTACATGTAAATTTTCATTAAAATTGAGTAAAAATATGTACCCTTATTCTGTATATAAAGGTGAAATTCAGATTTAATTTTAATAATATTTTGTATTAATGTTATAATATGGTGCAATATTACCATTTGTATGAATTATATACACATAAAGTATCGTTTAAACACCTGTGATGAAGAATTTACCGTATATAGTGATGCAATTTCTCTTCCTCTTTCACAACTGAGGGTGAAAATTATGCAATGACAACAAAATGTCGGGAATAAACTATTATGACTAGCATCAAACAATTCATGTAATAATCAAATTAATGTTTAATACAGAGTAGCTACAATATACTGTGACCCTTATTACCTTTACAGTTAGTCATAACCTGAAATCACATGACATGGAGCAGTGCGGTTATCTTGCAAAATGTTTCACAACTCTCAAAGTTTTGTTTACATTCAGTGCGTGCCCCTCCGTTACCCTCAGGAAGTCAAGACGATATTACATACCTATTCATTCACGCTTCAACATATCAACAGTTTGCATAGCTCCAATTATTCTTCTGCGAAGGGTAACAATATCTTGAACAGTGATTTGGTATAGAAATCCTTGACATATACCCAAAGGAAAAAATCCAAGGGAGTGATATTATCAGGAAAGCGCGAGGGTCAGCCGACTGGTCCTCGACGGCCTATCCGTCTCCCACGGAAATGTCTATGTAGAATATCCCGAATATTATTATTTCAATGTTGGAGCGCTCCGTTTTGTTGGAAAAATATGGATGCCAGCACTCCTACACCTGGGGGACTGTTCAAGCATGTCACAGTAAAATTATTCCCGTATTGCTGTCCTCAGTAAAGAAAAATGGACCGTCACCTTATCATACATCAAACCATACCAAATATCCACCTTTGGGCTATCACGAATGTATTGACGAGTGGCTTGGATTTTCAGAACTCCATATCCATCGAACGTTATGATTGTTAATGTGTTTGGAACATTTTGCAAGAAACCTCACTGCTATATGTCATGTAGTTTCAGAGTTATAAATGTTAAAGGCTCATTCACAATGAAAATTAAACCTAAACGTAATATAAACATAGACGTTTGCGGTCAGGTTACCAAATGGGATCATTTACAATGAATCACACAAACACTGGCATTAACATTAACGTTAGACTTTAACATGAAAGTATACAACAGAATATGACGAAATGACGTCGTTGTCATGTTTACATGGTTACCAAGAATCCTTGCGATTATGTTTATGTTACCATTGTGAATGATGGTATGACAGTTTGATTTTACGTTAATATATTTACATTCTTAAGTTAACGCTTACGTTACGTTTAATTTTCATTGTGAATGGGCCTTAATAGTAACGGGTCTTGTGAGTATGTACATACACAGTTTGAAAAGTTATGCGAATTTTTTTTACCGCTATGTGTCAGTTCTGATGACGGTGGCCTGATCTTGACTAACGTCGAGTTATGGTATTAATCTCCACGCATAAAATATTCGTATCAAAATTAAGTTCTTGATTACGTAAAGAAAATAAATGCATTTTACACTCCACTACTCTTACTGTACTACTTTCATTAGACAACAAATCAGATCATCTTTTTTGTCATTAGAGTAATCATAGGTGTTTTTCACTGTAGAAGGGGTGAATAATAATACCAATAATGTGTCTTCCATGTATAGTTTTACGATATTTGGAATCTTTACCAAAGACGCTTTTGAAGAGAAAAGAGGTGTTCAGTTTTTTAATATAAGAGAGATAAATTACTCGAGGAAAATAACATTTTGAAAATACGCCATAAAATCTTGAAGGAGCAAATTACTTGAATAAATGCGGTAAATGTTTAATTTTACTACTATAAACATCTTAATGAGCTATTTAAATATGTAACATTAATATTTTAAAAAGTATAGAAGAAACATAAATATAATATCGTAACAGCATATTTCCTAAACCCTGAAGCATGTCAAGTGCGAGGAACATCTTGCTGGAGCGAAGAGATTAAATTTTTCTTCGATTTAAAGCTACTTTCTCCAAATAACACTGTAAGTGACGTTTGGTTCATCTATTAATAAATCGATTTTTTTACTTAGTATTGAAATTACATTTATATCGAACCATTTCACATTACGTTCAAAAACTGTAACTACTCTTCCATTGTTTCATTACCATTCAGAAAAAGATTGATAAAGAAATATGCTATTTTTTTTTTCAATTTTCTTCTACATCCCCACTTTCTTGTCCTAATCTACTAAAATAAGACAAAACGTAAGATAAAACACGTCCAAATTCATTCATGTCGATGCATACTTCTCTCCCCTTAAAAAGCACTCGATGTGAGATAGCAGTCTCTACAATGAACTAAGATAACGCGTGAAAATGCGTCATAAGTAAACTGATTTAAATCGTAGGACATAGTTCAATTACTATTCTAATTCATGGGAAAGTACTGTATTTGGGTTTACATCTTTAAGAGTGCCACTTAGTATTTCGTATAATTTAATATGCTTGTAGTACTTTATTTATCGCATACCTCTGATAAATTTCTTCGCTAAAATTCATAGAATGATTTCAACTTACACCTAGTTTTAAAATATAATAATAATAATAATAATAATAATAATAATAATAATAATAATAATAATAATAATATTATTAAATGTCTTTATTAAACAATCGTGTATAGGCCTAACTGTCAGCCATTTCTTATTTTTCTGGAAGCCTGACTCGCAGAGTGAGAGTGATCGTGGAGTATTGGTGGAATGATGATGGTAATGGTGAGGGGAAACGGGAAAACCCGACAAAAGCCCCTCAGCACCCGGTTTGTCTACTTCAGATCAAATTCCACCTCGACATACACGGAGATCGAATCCGTATCATCACGTTGGAAGGCACAGAGACTAAATCAATGAAAAGCTACCGACTCAATTACATTTTTACTTCTTTTATTTTAATCGGATCTTATCAACTGTTCGGTTATTTAACGCCGATGGAAGTGGTAACAGCGAAATGGTATTTTGGCGAGATGAGTCCGAGGATTTATCATGGAATTACCCGATGTTCGCTTTAAAATTTAGGAAAACCCAACCAATTCAAGTGGTATTCGAAACTATGTCCAGATCACGTCGGTGGCTAATTATGTTTTTATAATTCTGTTTGTTGCTGCAGATTTACAAGCTGTAACTCTTTCTTTATGTGCATTTAAAATTGTTGTTAGCATATTTTCTAACAACAATTTCATCGTCAGAATGGCTAGTTTAATTTTTCATCGAGATGGGGGTGGTGCATGTTATACTTTTCTATGAAAATATATGCAGCATCTACACGAAATTTGTTTAGATTCAGTGTAAATCTGTCCTTGGGTATTTTTACGGTGTATCTATAAATAAGAGACTTCCAGTTAATATTTTTATTGTAAAAAATGAGCCATTTTATCACAGAAGAAGAGAAGATTTACCATCATGGTCAGAAATAATAAAAAAGTGCAGTATATTAAAAAGTGTTTATAAAATTTTCAAAGCAATTATCAAGGTGTCTATAATATTCTTTGCGCGATATGAAATAATTTCCAGTAAAAGTTATGGGAACTACCATTTTCGTTCTTAAGTTATTTTTCCTCCACTATGCACCAAGTAAATTATTCACATTGAACACAATAGTTATGTTCATTTGAAGGTACCAGAGCTCGGGTTGACTCGAAATGAAGTAAAAATCTTTTGCATAGCTGTAACTTCTAGAGCAGCTTGTGACACTAAATCTTACTCAGTAAAGAAAATTACAATAATAATTTCCTTGTCCTGTACACACCTTCATAGCTTTATAAGGCTAAATTTAACTTTTGCATTTATCTGGCATTTACGCCATTGTCAATTTTTTCAATGCCATCGAATATCACACCTACGGACTCTTGCTATCGGATATCTTGTGGCATCTAATCTGTGAGCAACTGAATGGACAAGAATTTTATCAGTTTAGTTAAACAATTTTCCTCTAACCATATGAAATGACTGAATACTAACAGCTCCATACATGACCTTGGTAGTGTGAAGAATTTCATTCCTGATGGGAGCGTAATTCAATGTCACCATGTGTGGATGATGTATTAGAATGACTCAACCCACCCATATGGCTCACGTTATACAAATAACGATTTATAGGAATTCAAAAATAATATTTGGATTAAACTGTCAGTCATCTGAATATATGACCAAAGAGGTTTAGAGAGATGTAGAAATCATATTGTTATTTATTAATGAACAAAATTGCTGATATAGACGTAAAAAGTACATCTAGACTTATATCTCTTGATTGGTTTGTAAAATTAAAGTTACAATATTGTATGTTTTAAAATATACAGAGCGTATCAAAAAGGTAAGGTCAATCGTTATGGAGGCGATAGAGGACCTGTTTTGCTGCAAAAAAGTATTAATACCATTTTTCTGAATTTGTCCCGTTTTCGAGTTGCACGATAACAAACGTTTGTATGCTCTGTTGTGATGAATGTACTGTATTTTTACAGAATAAATTCGATTTCTGAAACTTGTAATAATTAGGGAAGGTCCAGTTTCTTGGCCAGCGCGGTCTCCAGGCTTGACACCACTGGAGTTCTATGTATGAGACTCCTCGGAGAAACGTGTCTATAGTTGTGAGATATCAAATAAAGATGATTTAGTAGCAAAGATTGATACGGCTGCAGCGGATATACGACAGCAGGGAGTGTAGAGCCTGCAACGCGAGGTTTGACTTGTGCGTACGTGAAAGTGGGAAACATATTCAACATCATCTCCGATAGACTTTATTGATATACCGGAACAATTTATGTTTATTCAAGTACTAAACATGATTATTTAGCGTACCAAATGGGTCCATAGAGTATGATTTTCATAGGAAAGTTTATCGTCGTGCAACTCGAATAATTGAAAAAAATCTGTTAACATATTTTGCAGCAAATCAGATACTCCGTCACTTCCTTAAGGGGTTAGGTACAGCTTACAGCAGTAAAAGTTTGGGAAATATTAAACTTTTATTTCCTCCATTACCGTATCTCGTACACTAATGAAAATTTGCAAATGTAACACAGTGTCCTTCTGCTATATGAAAAAAATATTTTTACGATTAAAAAAAATTATATATATTTTTTTCAAAATTCAGAACGGTGGCAGTTCACTGTGCAGTGATGAAGCATTTCCCTCATAACTCATAAACTTGTTAACTTTTTCATGTTCTATCTCTTTTATTTTATTGCTGAAACTCATGTTTACAATATCATGCTCTTTCAACTACATTCCTTAACAAATAATATTTTTTTTTATTTTGTGTTGGAAGAAAATACTGATATTTGATTATTTTTAAAATAATTTATTTTTTATCGACAATCTATCAAAGACAGAGAAGTGATTTTGGATCATATTGTAGATATGACATGATAAATACACACAAAACATTTCATTACAGAATGTCGGATAGTTTTTGAGTTATGAGGGAAACGCTTCATTATTGCACAGTGAACTGCCACCATTTTGAAATTTGAAGAAAAATATGAATAACTTTTTTTAAATCGTAAAAATATTTTTATAATATAGCAAAAAGACAGTGCTTTACACATACTAATTTTCATTATTCTACAAGATACAGTAATGGAGGAAAGAAACGTTGAATATTTTCAAAATTTTACTGCTGTAAGCCGTACCTAACCTCTTAATGATTGACTTTACCTTTTGATACACCCTGTAAATTTTTAGACAGCCATGCATAAAAATATATCTTTCTAACGCTAGGCTATTTTTCGATAGCGTGTGAAAAGTACTTTTAACGCTAGTGCGAGAAGTATTTTTAACAGTGACTTTCAACTCTTTGCGCCGAATGTAAATTTTATGTTTTCTACCAGATCTTATGCCACACGGCAGTAATCGCAACCGATCAATACAGTGGTTTTAACAATGTCCGGTCTACTTTTAAAATTAATTGCTGTTTTTTATTAAGAAACGTACACAAATTAAATAAACTGTTCCAACTGTTATTTATTGGTAACTACAGAATATGAAATGAGTTTTGTAGCTCTCTTGTGGTAAATCTTTGACACAGTACTATAGTTTTATATTTTTCTTTTGAATGAAGCAATTATAAGAATTTTATTATGGTTAGAAAACTATCAAAATTACTGGAATGTCATGAATCTACAAATAGAGTACGTAAATTGGTACTATTTAAACATTTTTTGGTGCCAAAACAGTCTTGATTATTACTGTTAGCAGAAAACGATGAATTAAATGTCTTGTCACACACTGACATCCTATTCCTGCGCTTGCCAGTATCGGCCTCATTGTCATTATGCAGATGTTATCGGCCATTACCGTGTCCGCGCATGGGCGCGTGTCGAGAATACGCTAGCGGCATACCTGAATCCTGAAGGTGCTTCCAACTCTTGCGTGGACATCTTCGTGTCGGCTCCTAAGTAATCTGGTTCGGGGCCTGTGGAGAGAAGAAAACACTAATGAAACATTTCTGCTGCTGTGCGGGGCCTGGCATCAACTTGGCACTGTGCAGGTCTGCATCGCTCCGTTTCCATGCCAAACACAGAAATTAATTTTACAGCGTTAAATACAGAAACGATTTTCATCTCCTTGGATTAAACGTGCGGCGCCATTTCTAACAAAATTGTTATTACGCAACTCCATAAGGGTATACATAGGTCATATCTATCTACCGTTGCTGTGTATACGATGCAATGGGCTTTGTATGCTTTACTGTATCGGTTTCAGACATATCTGTTACTATGTACTCAGTTTCTTGCTTGCAATTCAGACGTGGAATAAGTCACAGTATCCTGCAGCTATAATATCATGTTGCTAGTGTAACTTGAAATTAACACAACATTTTTTTATCAGTAAGCTCTCGATTACTCGGCCTATAGGGTAAAGGTTGGTAATAATGTTATACGAGTAATATTGCGATAGTAATTTTTGAGAATGTATTATAATTTTACTGAGCGAGAGAATGACCGGTTTTGTGCAGAAACTTGTCCACGAACATTCCCTTAATACGTTGACGCAAAAAAAAAAACTGATCTTCCTCTCCCTCAGCAAAATTTTAATAAATTCTTAAAAAGAACTGTCATAATATTACTCATATCACAATATTACTAATCTTTACTACATGACCCAAAGTGATCAGGATTATGGATAATGTCAGATGATCGGAAACCTCACTATAAATTACGTGTTACAGTGTGAAATTCACTTCAGCGAAAAATGTAAGCCCTAGATATAATTAGAAAGTTTCATGTAAACTCTGCAGTGCTTGGGAAAAGTGACATAAGTCAGTTTCCACAAACCTTTTTTGATAATTTATTGACAACTTACACTGGTTCATGTCAATTTGATTTTTTTCTGTATGAATTATTGTAATGGGAGGAATACCTATGTATTTTTTTCAAGCGAACAAATGTTCCGTAAGTTGTCAATAAATTATCAAAAAAGTTTGTGGAAACTGACTTGTGTCACTTTTCCCGAGCACTACAGAACTTATGCTCTAAGTCGCTTTGATTCCATGGTAGTTGTTTTGTTTTTGTCCCAGCAACAATAAGCTCAACTTTTAGGGATCTGGCTGATGACACTGTTTGCAAGGTTTCAAAATTGAATTAACTTGCATATTCTATAGCAGGGACAATAATTTCGATCAGCGGTTATCAGTGATCCAACATGAAAAGGAGACTATGCAGCAACAAATAATTTGATTCTTCTTTTTTTATCTTGTACGAAAGAGGGACCCGGGGCTGCAGCCTGGGGCTTATTGTGCTTACCACTCTTATTCTGTGAATGATTGGGTAGCCGAACGGCCGCGCTCTTGTACAAGTACAACACGCTGCACCGTGAACTTAATCCAGGCTATTGTATGGATGATGATATGTCAATAATTAATGATGGCGAAATGAGTCCGAGATCCAACGCCGAAAGTTACCCAGCAATTCTGCTTCAATTGGTTGAGGGGAAACTATCGAATTGTCTCATAATTTGGGAAAAAGGATGAAATGAAAAGGTGAACATGAATGAAAGCTACTGAATGAATTATTCGATTGTTGAATTCTGCTATCGAATATTCATTTAGGCCCTACTATCGAATTTTAATTCGATTGTTCAATGTATTCGATAATATTCATGGCCAGTAAACACAATCCTGTTAAGAGACCTGAACAAACGTTGTAAAGACTTTTGAGCTACTTGGACACATCTTCGCCACTAAATACTGACCGTCCCTAGAGTGGTAAAGGATACCTAGCCCTAATTATTATCACTGAACAACATATTTTTACTTTTTGTCTTGCTCCGAAATAAAAATAGGTAAATATTGCTAATATTTGTGCTCTAAATATGAGCATCACGTATCATTTTCCGGGGAAAGTGAATTGAATTTCTTTTTTAATTTTTCACTGCTACTGATAAAATTACAACACGATAGGGATTCAAAATGCCTCATAATACTTGAAAATGTGTACTGGATACAAAAATGATGTTACATAGTTTAAAACACAAAAACACAACAACAATAAAAATGTTTCTTGTGTATAATGAGAAAAATCTCGGAATTTGAACTTGGCAATTAAAAGAATTTTCTGGATGACTTCCGTTTATAACTAGACCCGGGACTGTCTTTTACAAGGAACCAACAATAGTCTGCAAGCTTGCTGGATGATGGTCTTCCTTTATATCTCCCTTACATTTCAGATATTTCTTGATGAAATCTTTCCCCATGCTCGTCGCTTACCGCTCCAAAATTTAAAAGGAAAGAAATTCAAATGAGAATGTAAAAATGTATTTTAAGAGACATATTACACCTTATTTTCTCATATACACTTAACATGGTTTCCACAAGTTCGATTAGTTGTCTGCCCTAGAATTTTCAGGATTTTTGAGCAAACATCTTTGAAATCTCGCCATGCTATTTTTTCTGTAATGGAAAGTTTTTCCTCAAACAAAGAGTCAGCCATAACTTTGTGAATTTGTGGACCGATGAAAATGCACTCCTTTAATTTGCCTTCACTCAAAGTGGTAAACGTTTCTTTCAAATACTGAAAACCACACCCTTGTTTGTTCATTGCGTAGACCTCATTTTGAACTGTTATGAAATTTACTGAATGGAAGGAACCAATATCTGTTTATTTACAAAAAGACATGTGAGCAACCATAACAACCCGGAAATAGGTCATAAACTCATAAAATGCATTAGCTTTTGTTTTGGTTTACAACCCCAACCTGCATCAGGTGTTTCCTGGAGGAGCGCTTTTCGAAAAGTGAAATCATAGTATGTCTTAAAAACCTTACGTGATACCAAGAAAAAAGATGCATTTTCGAATTCAGCTTACACCAAACCATAAGGGACACATTATTTTAAGTCGGAGCAAAATTCTTTTTGTTCAATGTTATTTTTCTCTTATACATATTCATCTTATGCTATGTGAAACTTGCATGAGAGTGTCTATGAGATATTTTCATAATTTATTCTATAATTTTTTCTATATTAAACATTAAGTTCTCGCATTCGAAAGGAAGATATTGCGAAGGATTTTTGGACCTGTAAGGGATGGTGAAACTTGGAGAATAAGATATAATAACGAATTATACCAGCTTTATGAGTCTCCCGATATAATAACATCCATTAAGATTGCTCGTCTGAGATGGGCAGGGCATGTTAAGAGAATGAATGACTGTGAA
This sequence comes from Periplaneta americana, assembly GCF_040183065.1. Taxonomy (NCBI): domain Eukaryota; kingdom Metazoa; phylum Arthropoda; class Insecta; order Blattodea; family Blattidae; genus Periplaneta; species Periplaneta americana. The sequence goes on from NC_091133.1 coordinate 20,408,181, forward strand.
ATACCTAGGAAGGTTATGGAATATGGGATTGCTGGAGGAAGAAGAGTTGGAAGGCCAAAGCTACGATGGATGGACTGTGTTAAGAACGACATTAAGAGGCTTGGAGTGAAGAACTGGTGGACGGTGGCTAAAGATCGAGACCGATGGAGAAGAATTCTTAAGGAAGCCGAGGCCCGATCCGGGCTGTAACGCTATGGATGATGATGAAACATTAAGTTCTGGGAGATAACGGGATGGTAGCTCAGAAAAAAATATATAAAAATGGTTGTGGCTACTAAAAATGTGAACTTAACTCTGTTCCTGAATGGAATCGGTAAAATTGTACCACAACAGATAACTTTGAACGAGAGTCCAGTACGAAGTCAGAACTCTACCAAGAAATTCTATGTAATGCATAGGCTATCTATCTTCGATTTCTTGTTTAAATTATTTTACGACTTTATATGTAGATTTAAGTTATTTTGCAAATGTTATTTTTAGGATTAATGTTCCTGATATGTACAAAAATACTTACTCCTGAATTATCAAAAGAAAAAATGAATACTGATAGGATATACACTCACCGCATTAATATTATCTCTATGACGAAAGCACTGAATATATAATGGGTTATTAAATTGGATATACTATTAATTTACTATTACTACTAATCTACTTGAAAGTAATTGTTTTCCACTACGTTTTATAGATAATTATAATTTTATCTTACAAACTAATTCAAAAGAATTAGGCTTAGATAATTTTTAATGGCACATAAACATTAATGGCATTAAACATATGTTTAATTACACATTCATATGTTCATTTGAGTTTGTCTTTTCACCGTGTAGACCTAAAGAAATAGCTCGCGGGAACCCCACATCCAGTTGTTGGGGCCATTAAGATATAAGTAAAGACAATCCGTTAGGTCTTGGGTAGTATTATCCTGAATTAGAAGAAAGAATTAGGCCTAGATAATTTCTAATGGCACATAATATGTTTAATTACACATTAATGTGTTCATTTGAGTTTGTCTTTTCACCGTGTAGACCTAAAGAAATAGCTCGCGGGAACCCCACATCCAGTTGTCGGGGCCATTAAGATATAAGTAAAGACAATCCGTTAGGTCTTGGGTAGTATTACCCTGATAATGGAACCTGTAAGTAGTTATGAAATATTGGAGATATTAATTCTCAGCATGCGATGGAAGTCCATTATCGGTAAGCACAATCCTGTCAAGAGATCTGAATAAACGTGGCAAAGTTTGACTGTTTGAGCTACTTGGACACCATCTTCACCACAACATACCGATGAATATAATCACAGGATAGCTCAAACAAAATCTGAAATCAAGTTTTAATAGTATCTTTAAAAGAGTGTATGAGTGTACTTCTAAATTGTTGTAAAAAATACGTACATCTATAAACTATCGATGGGAACTAACGTTTTAGATTTTGAAGGTTTAAATTCAAGTAAAAGGAAAACTGTAAATGACACAACGACTAAAAAAGTTAGCCTATGCGTTTTAACTATTCTACATATTATATTTTCACATTTAAGGAAAAATAAAATTCTTGGAGTACATGAAGAAGTACATTGTATATCTGAGGATGGCAGTAACAGACGAGTGGATATAGTTGCTCTTAATAGACAGACGAAAAAGGCAGTAATATTGGATCCAACTGTACGGTTCGAAAAGGATGTATCTCAAGCCTTAGTGGTTGATCAAGAAAAACAAGTCATTTACCGCCCATGTGTTCCTCACTTGAGTGAGAGATATAATGCATGATTACACATGGGAGGAGAGGGGTTTGCTTTTTGGTGCCCGCGGATCGGCATATAAATATACTACTGACATTTTAAAACAATATGATATGAGATCCCAAGATATTAAAATATTTGTTTAAATATCTTAAAGAAATCAATAGGCATTTTACATAATCATTTATATAATGTTTAATTTTTTAACTTTCGATATTGCATATTGTATTACGATTGCTACCTCTTTTATTAATTTTTCTCTCTATTCCATATACTGTATAAGCATTTTTTTAAATTGTTTTCTGAACCTATATGGTCATATGCTATGGCAGCGGGTGTATTAATAAATAACACACGAAGTGAAGATGTTCAATGGTATGATGTACATATTTTTGTAAAACTAAAAAGAACCGCAAATTTCTCAGAAAAAAACTCTTCTGTACAGTTTCATTCCGGAGATATTATATGCAGCCGAATTGCCGGATCTGATAAAAAATGGAAACAATGAATACTTATATATTTTATATTCCGAAGTGATATAGTGTTAAAAGTTATGTAATCAAGATGTATATGTAGAAACAATGAATTGAAACTGCGGAAATTGAATTTTAAAGAAGAATAGGGAACTATACGCTTTTAAATCGGAAACACAGCGAAGACATTAATTATACATATTTAATTAATTAAATAAAACTAAACAATACAAAGAAAAATTAAGAGAATGGGGGATATCCGTATATGCAGACAGTTCAAAGACGAAAGTTGGGAATACTAAGGACGAGATTGGCTAATCTCCGTGAGACCGAAGGAGCAGATGGGATCAGTACTTGTGGATTGAAGGTAAGGTTGCTAGTATTACAAATTTTGTAGCTGGAAATATCAGGTTGTAAAGCGTCATATATTTCAGTGTTTATCGTTTTTACAGCCCTCCATACCTAACATTGCATTCCTAACTCTGTTCGTTGGAAAAGTTACAGTACCTTTATACCAATTCAATGTTATGACCTTTCACTTCTTGGAGAGAATAAGTGAAAAGAGCTTTATTATTTTGTTCTTCAGAGTCTTACACTTCACACACCACGATTTCTTCTCCTGCTTCAGAATTCGGCAAATAGTATTATTGTCTACTATCCACAGATGTTTCCTAATTCAAATTCTATGCCGGAAATCGAATATGAGTGAGCTGAATTTCTAGCTAGAAACGCTTCAACTTGAGTCAAAGCAGAGGACGCTGACTGTGTTGTAAATAAACATAATTCGTATTACCACTTTATAGGCATTCTCATTTCGAGGCACTGTGTCTCAAGGAAAATCAAAACACAGAGGTAAATCATGGTTATTGTGTTGGCTGCTGTTTCCGAGTTAATGATCGTTTGGAAGACTATCAAGTCTAAAAACAAGAGCCATACTGCATCCTTGTTGACCTTACAACATAGTCGGACTAACTTTAGAAATGTAAAATGAACAACGTAACAATAATGAACTGAATTTTTCTGGCGACTTCACAGTGTTTCGTTGCTACGTTCCCACATTGGTTTAAATGATACGGCATACTTCTGAAAGCTGCAATAATTACTTGACTTAGTTGTTACACAACTACAAGAATTTAAGTACCCATTGCAACAGAAGAATTACATATTTCACAATAACTTCAGAATATAAATTGGCAAGCCTTTTTGAAGATTTTATCTTTTTATTATAAAAACTGATTCAATTGGATTAGTGATTTCGATATTGGTATTTTATTTGTAACAATGTTATTTAAAATACACATTGTTTAAAATTATAGATTTACTATAAATATAGGCTATGACAACATATTATTTTGAAAAATGTAGCTTAAAAAGTAAAACCTTTAAGTCGTTCTCCTGTGAAATTACGAATAGACCTATGTGACATCTAGACCTTGAATTCACCACGAATATATGAAATTGCTTTAATAATAATAATAATAATAATAATAATAATAATAATAATAATAATAATAATAATAGTAATAGTAATAATAGTAATAATAATAATAGTAGTAATAATAATAATAATAATAATAATAATAATAATAATAATAATCCGTAGCGTGACGGCACAGGAAGGGCCAAGGTCGACCAGCCAACTTCTGGCCTTACGTCCACATGTCTCAGCAGAGATGAAAGATCATCCAACCACTATTGGGGTGAAGTGTGGTTAGCATGATGATCCCCAGCCGTTATAACTGGTTTTCAACACCAGATTTCGCTATCTAGTTTAGCTTCCAAAATTCATCACGATGCTATGTGGGCACCGATCCCATACACTGGCCGAAATTTCATGAGAAAATTCTTTCGTGAGGACTCGAACCAGCGTTCATTCCGTAACATGAGTCCAGGAATGATGCCACGATGCGGAACTAGGATAAAATACGAAGTCATTTAATATACAAGTTGTCCCTTCAAGGTGTAGGCCTATATTTATATATAAAAATTTCAACAGACTAATCATTTACGTGTAGATTATTATTATTATTATTATTATTATTATTATTATTATTATTATTATTGCTGTTTAGTTAACTGAAGACAGGTCTGAACTTCACAAGTGATAACAACACGGCATCACTTATGAGACAATTAGACCAGGAGATAATGGGATAGGGTGGCCAGATCCTTTCCCCTATTATTATTATTATTATTATTATTATTATTATTATTATTATTATTATTATTATTATTATTATTATTAGACAGTAATATAGCCGGACGGAATAACCAAATAACGATGAGGCTATGTTTATGGTATCTGAATGTAGCAACTTGAAATGTTCTGAGCTTATATAGACCAGAAGCTTTTTAATATTTAATGGAAGGAGAAACAAGATAGGTGAAGGACAATTGGCAGAAAATAATTACAGGCTGTTTTATGAAGATAATACATCAAAGCATTCCTTCGGTACTGGACTTGTAATTAAAAACTATTCTTGCCTTTGATGAAAACATTTCAAATTCAAATTCAAATTCAAATTTATTCACAATTTACATTTGAAATGGTACATATGAATAGATACCCGAAATGAGCATATGGAAGCATATTTGAAGCTGAGTTTAGTTGAAATTACATACCAGAATATATTTTCACGAATTTATAATAATTAATAATTTATTTATTTAATCTGGCAGAGCTAAGGTCAGCAGGCCTTCTCTTCCGCCCAGCCAGACTCTAATCATAATTGAATACAATTGGTTACATAGTTATTACATTAATATCTAGACCATAAAACAACATGAAAGTAAATAATGAAAGTTGGATAAGTAATATTAGTGTGACAATAATAAACATTGGTAAGAAATAGTGATAATAATAATAATAATAATAATAATAATAATAATAATAATAATAATGAGATAATTTAAATATTTATTCTGTGATATATATAGCCTATATAATCATTAAACATTGAGAAACCTGAAAGAGCTATTACTATTAACAAGAACTGTTAGAAAAATGTTTTGTTAGTCTATTCTTAAATTGGTTTGATGTCTGACAGTCCCTGACATAACTCGGTAGGGAATTCCAAAACCGAGGGACAGCCACAGTGAAAGAAGATGAATATGAGGATGTTCGGTGGGATGGAATGGATAGGCTAATATTGAGGAGTGTTGTGATCGTGTGTCTAGGTTATGATGGGTGGATAAATTTTGAAAACGAGACGCAAGATAGACAGGAGTGGAGAAATGCAATATATGAAAGAGAAGGGAAAGACTGAATTTTTCTACGATCTTCTAGACGGAGCCAGGATAACATTTCGAGGAATGGTGTTACGTGATCAGCCCGGCGAATATATAAGCATCCACTGAAGATAAAACGACTAAATTAAAGAAGAATTTTATAATAGCAGAAAAGGTTATATTACACTCTCCCATAGAATAATATCAAGATTATAATAGCAGGCTTTAACTCTAAACTTGATAAAGAAATTCATTATAAACCCACAATTATTGGTCCTTACGGTGTACATTATAAAGAACTGATGAAATTAAAAACAGTCTACAATTCGAAAACGGGGTTTTGTTACTCTTTATTAAACATATATTGAAGAGGAAGATAGTTTCAAGGAAATTCGAATTACATACCTATAAACAAATCCTTCCTACCCTTAACTATGTGTGTGAGACTTGGTATTCAACAAGACATGAAGAATTTAAATTGAAAATATTTTAAAGAATGGTGTTGAAGAAAATATTTGGATTAGTCTACTTCAAGATATTATTATCCGAGAATAGAAAATGGGAAGAAATTAGAAAATTTACCATTTAAGCATCCAGATATAGTTGTAAAAATAAAAGCAAGATAATATGAATGAATAAGTTATATGATAGAAAACCCGGTAATACTTTTAACTGTGTTTAGTAACGCGTAAAATCTTTCTTATCTTCATAAGGAATGTCCTCATTTGTGTTAAGAAGTGCCTATGTCTTATCTAAAACAAATCAGAGTTAAATAGTTTCGTATTTGAGTGTCCTTTTCGATAAGTTAGCCTTATCTATAGCGAAGGAAAATTTTAACGACAGTGAACAAGGTAGCCCACTTGAAATCTATTCCAGCTATGCTTTGTATCTGCAAACAAGGTGTAATGGGGAAAATGGTGTTTTCTGTTGCGCAAGTTCTAGGAGCTTAGTTAACTTCAAATTAATCAACCGCTTAACAACATTAACCTTACAGCAGAAAATTAAATTGATAATATTCCAGAATTATCTCTGCTGCTGGAATTGTACGCAACTGTACAAACATTGCACTTGTCTATGAGCTATATGTAATTATTTTTCACATTTCACATTTTATTTTCTGCTATTAATGTGAAATGTACAAGAAGAATTGTATTATTTTTTATTCAATATCTTGATAACATTGTAGCCTACAATTTGGCATGTTTAAATTTCACTAGTTTAAAAATAATCCAATCAAAATAAAATTTTCATCTTTTTTCGTTAAAAGCGGGACTATAATTCATTGCGAGTCGAAGACTTTAGCTATTGGTAATATCTAAGTATGCGCGATGTGTGTATGTGTATATTTCTAAAAAAAATCGTATTCATTTTGTGTGGCACTCGAATAAATTAAAATTTACTAATGGCCTTGAACAATCTAGATTGGAAGTAGTTTTCTGTGAGTATCATTAGAAATACTCGTAGTATCAGTACATGAAATTCTAGTGTAGGACATTTATTCATACGATTAATATATTTATTATGCATGGTGGAAGTAATATAGCTGTGCAGATTTCAATAGTTTATTTTTTGGATAGAGTACAACAAAAAATTCTAATACGACATTAGATGAATACTTTCCTCAGAAAAAATATATTTTCCCCTCAATGTTAACACTGTTTTACTCAATAAGCATTATTCACACGATTGTGATTTTTACGCTTATCATTAGAGAAATCGATAAGGAATTATTTATCTCTTTGCAGTTTTTTTTAACAAAATGGGCGGTTTTCTTGAAAAGTACACAAAAGAATTAATACGTATCGTTATTTCCTGACATTACGAAGTCTGTCAACCCTACTGGAGTAACTAAAGGACGGAGCTCAGCTTTTCGGACCGAAAGACAGTAGAGCAAGTGGACAGCTTCAAATACTTGGGATGCACTATAAGCTGCCAGGAAGTCAAAAGGAGGATAACAATGGCAAAGGATGCTTTTAATAGAAAAAGGAGCATCTTCTGCGGACCTATGGAAAAAGAACTAAGGAAGAGACTATTGAAATGCTTTGTATGGAGTGTGGTATTGTATGGGGCAGAAACATGGACATTACGACAAAGTGAAGAGAAATGAATAGAAGCATTTGAAATGTAGATATGGAGAAGAATGGCGCGTGTGAAGTAGACAGATAGAATAAGAAATGAAGTTATGTTGGAAAGAGTAGATGAAGGAAGAATGATGATGAAACTGATCAGAAAGAGAAAAAGGAATTGATTAGGTCATTGGCTGAGAATAAACTGCCTACTGAAGGATGCACCGGAAGGAATGGTGAACGGGAGAAGAGTTCGGGCAGAAAAAAAATATCAGATGATAGACGACGTTAAGATATGTGGATCATATGCGGAGACTAAGAGGAAAGCAGAAAATAGGAAAGATTGGAGAATGCTGGGTTTGCAGTGAAAGACCTACCCATGGGCAGACGTATGTATGTATGTATGTATGTATGTATGTATGTATGTATGTATGTATGTATGTATGTATGTATGTAATTCTTAAGTTAATGTTGGGTCCTCTACACTGGGAACGATCGAGAGTAATCGGTACTCTCCGGAAAGGACTGTATACTTATTATTTTTTAGTTTTTTAGAGGCTTCAATATTTGTGTACACCACGACCTGCAGTTTTCAACGAGAGATTTTTCGGTACTATTGGATTGATATGTGACGGAAATGAAAGATTGGATCCAGGAAATGTGTGAATGCTTTATTTAGTTTTATTTTTTCTTTCAAAAACTTTAGCGTAATAAAATACTTAACGTTGTTAAATATTTATAAACATAACGTTTAGAATATTACAGTATATTTATTAAGCTCCCTTTTGTCACATTTCAAGGGTATCCGTGCTACTAGTAAAACGAAAAATTCTAGTGTTCTTTCAAGTGTTTTAATTTTTTGTTGTGTTGTGTTTTCAGTTTCTGCATCTAAAGTGGTAGTGTTAAGGATAGAGTATATATTACAAGCTTTGCACAAATATCAGTATTGGGTATCAAGATATCTTTGTTTTTACCAATTTATCTACTTAAAATTATAAATTTTTTAGTGGGTGTCACATAGTTTCGCTGTAGATCACGAAAGGAAACGAGTCGAATACATGAAGCACAGTCACGGATTAGTAGTCCAAAATTGTTAATCCAAATCAGCATATGTGATGGGAATTGAGTGAAACATTTTGATTTTGAGGTAGCATTCTGCAGTATGGAAGCGCTCGAAATATCGAGGATGAGCCTTGTACCGCATCATTCACTCTTCTGATTAAATCTTGTTGTTTGTTTTGACACGAGAGATTACTACTTTGTAGTACGGGGTTCTATATGATATTATTAATTACAAATACTACGATTTTCTCCCCAGAAGAGATGTGAAGAACGTACTCTTCCCCCAGGGAAGAGTGGTTTCTACTCCAAAATAATGCAAGGCCATAATATAAGACTAGAGCGGGAGCGATTGCGCTCACGTCAGTGAAATGGTTGGAACGTCTTTAGAATATCTATCATATAGCCCAGATCTCTCACGTTACATTTCCAACTACAGTAAAACCTTAGGTTGCAGGTAACTTGGTTTGCGAGTGTTTTGAAAAACGAGCGAAAAATGAGGAAACGTTTTTGTTTGATAAACGAGCGATGTCTTGCAATACGAGCAGCACGATTTGTTCACAACTTGCTTCGCTTGCGAGCAACAGTAAGCGGCAATGGAGAGGATCTCATCTGAGGAGGAAGAGAAGAAAAGAATGGACAAATTCCCCGCTTCAATTGAGATTAAAGAGGTGTATAAAATGAGAAGCAGTACAAAATTTTGTTCAAATTCATCAGCCTGATAAGGATAAATCTGTTCAGCGACAATTCAATGTCACATTTCTGCAAAATATTCAAAAAGTGGCAAAAGCAGGTGTCATTGAATGGGTTCTTAGTCAAAGCAAAAGATTCCAGTCTATCAAACAGTCAAATGTGATTGCGTTAGTGATAGTGAAAATATTTTCTTTAAATGTTCAAGAAGTTTACTAAGCAGTAAAACAGGTGAAAGACACTCAAAAACAAAATACAGTAAAGTAATTTGTGTTGCACTATTGTATTGAATTTTGCCTAAATTATACTGCATTTTGTATGAATAAAAGGCTATGAAAACGAATTAACCTGAGTTTGCACTGTTTTTTATGGAGAAAGTTGCTTTGACATGCGACTGTTTTGGATTAAGATCACGTTTTCGAAACGAATTATGCGCGTAATCTAAGGTTTTACTTTATAAGTTACAGGATTGCTAGACAAAAGTTTTCGAAGGATCAAGAGATGGAAACTATTTTGTGTGTGTGTGTGTGTATTTATTCACACTGCAAATGGGTATATACCCGGTGGCAGTGGTAACTAGTTACACTCAATAATGACAATTTATTAATAATAAACATAATTAAGTTGGAAAATGCTATACAATATGTGTTTTAGATGGACAGAGCATTGTAAAAATGCATCGCTTTCTATAAAAATAATAATAATGATAATGAAATAAAATAAAATAAAATAAAAAACCTTACCTCGAAAAAGAGAAGATTATATTGCCGTTAGCAAGAATTAAGTCCACGAACTCTTCAAATAGTAATTCTACATAAATACGTAAAATACTCGTGAAATAGAATCCAGATTTTGAACAGAATGGAAGTTATGTTTACCTAATTTATTGCTATTCAGGTAACCACTGATAAGATCAAGATAGGCTGCTTGACATTTTAAAATTAAATACAATTCGAAAGCGACATCAATTTTAATGCAAGATATTCGTGTTAATGTATTTTGTTTCGTATAAGATCATCTTCATGTTTAGTCGCGTGAAGCGACGTTAATCTGCAATATAGCAAAGTGCTTATTCTACAAGAGCTTGTACCATCATTTTCTTGTGGTATGTATTGTAGAAACATAATACTATTATGAGTAAATTCACACTGATCGAGAAGAAATGTGAAATCAGAAAAGTCTACTTTATTTACAACACATATTTAATTATTTAGAATATTCTCACAGATAAAAACAGTGGTCTATTTAGAATATGTAGATAAAAATGTAGAAAACGGACAATAATAATTTCAGACTGTTTCGAAATTAATTTATATTGAATATAGTTGCTCTTACCTTTGTGACTTTTACGCAGCTTTGTTACATAACACGAATACTGCTGGTTTATCCTCGAATCTCGTTCAGGAGCGACTTGATTAAATAGTACAACTAAGCTTGATATGAATCCAGTGAGCTGAAAGGTAGCATTGGTGAGAAATGAAACAGAAGCTTCTCGATTTATAGGTCTACTGAAGTGTGGGGAAATCACGTCCCTTTATCGAGTAGATAAGCGAATAATTATTGACATGTTTTTGTGATAAGAATTCATTCATTTATTTCTTATCAAGAATGATGGCGTCTCTGATATTCAAGTAGCGACCATTCTGCAGTCCTTTGATACAATCTCTGAAAAGTTTATCAATTGACTGTACGTAAAAGAAAAGTCATCAAGATATGTGAAACCACACGAGAAAAATATTAAATAACAAATTCAGTAACTAAAATAAATACGCCTACATAAAATTCTGTAAAAAACATGTTGGTGCGGATATGGGTGTATTATAGAGAAGTACGAATTTTAAGACGAAGTGAAGAGAAAACGCTTGTAACATAACTGAAGTAGGATCACAAGGAATTACTGCAAGGATTAGACGAAAAATTCCTATTGCATCTTCACATAAACTTGCAGTTCCATATGGATTAAATAGTTAGGCCTATATTCCTTATTTTACTAAAAGAATTACGGTTACTCTACAGCAGCCGTGGCGAAAATGTGACTCGCGAGCACATTGTGGCTCGCAGTGATAGCTACCTTCTACCTCCCCCAACCCTCACCCTCTCACTCAATGAGTCAAACTCCGTTCCATTTGTATTTGTCTCTGACTGCGAGTGGCGTATCATCGCAATGTCTCTCTCGAAACCATGTACCTCTACTTGAACGAAAGTTTCAAGTAGGATGGGAGAACGCATTTTTTTGCTGCCAATATGATGAGAATATTAAATGTATGATTTGTTCACAAGTATTACGAGGAAAACGGTTGTATAACATAAAACGGCCTTATACTACATGTGACTCATGAAACATTAAAAGGTTAAGTATTATTATTATTATTATTATTATTATTATTATTATTATTATTATTATTATTATTATTATTATCATTATTATTATTATCTCTGTACGTCGATCCTTTTTCAGCAGGTGTACGAATAATGCGGTTAGATCTTCAATTTAAACTCACAGATTTACAATGTAATGTTACAATGAAAGGTAGATGTAAGGACAAAATGTTGAACTTTTCAAATCTTTGCCAAAAAATAAATATATCCTAAGCTTCATTCTTTCGCTTGCTCTGTTGAAGCCATGTTCGCTACAACTTACGTTTGTGAAAAATTATTTTCAACAATGAAAATAGTAAAAACCAAATTTAGATCACGACTGACAGACAAATACCTTCGTGAACAATTACGACTGGCAGTAAGTGACATAATTCCTGATTTTGAAACTCTGTCGCAGAGACATTCTGAAGACAGTTAATTTTAGATTGTGATAATGTGTCCTATGTTTTCTTATTCATTTCTTTCTTCGTTACACGTACTAAACATTCATTTGTAAACTTATACTGTATAAAATTATATTTAAGTGCTTGACGTAAGGAAAATGAAAATCCGTTAATAAGTCAGACAGTTGCTTCACTTCTCCTTCGGGTGTCCGCTTCCCTCCATAGGTGCTATGCACGTTGCAGGTTACACAATGGCTCGGCGCACGATCACATTTTCGCCACGGCTGCTCTACAGTACATAATTTTCACCGGTTTACGAAAATATTATTTAATTTTGTTCAATTAGACCTAAATTATTGGTATTATATTTTTTTTTCAAAATTCTCAAGAATACCTACCATTTGGCAATGCTGGATCTATTCGATAATATTAAATACATTTTTATTCAGACGGAAAATAGTGAAGTAAGGTTAATTGTAAACATTAATGTATTTAATGATGCATTATTATAATCTAAAAGTGAATTTTTGTACTTAAACTTTTAATGATACATTCTCCATATCGGTATCTCAGTTGGCAGAGAACTGTGAACCCGGTTTCGAATTCCGATGATGGCGGAGTCGTATTTCTGGTGGTCAAAGCCAAGATTCATAACGCTTTGCCCGATATTCTTAGTGTCTGGTCATAATTGAAGAGGTGTATTCCAAAAAGTATCCTAAGTCCTTTTTTAAAGATTTGAAATTGCTTTATTAACGTTTTAATTTGTCCTTGTTGAAAAGTCTATGTAATATAACTGTGTAGGTCTAAGTATATTTAACAGACACTCCTAAGTCTTGACTTAGTCTCTGGATACCGGTACATTTTTAAACGGATTTAAGGACGTATATTTTATTTTATCAGTTTTTTTTTTTTTTTCAATTTTCAGATAACTTATCATTTGGATTTTGGGATAGTTTGGAATCCACCTCTTTAATTTCACTGTCATTCTCCATTTTTATATTCATGATCATCATTATAACAGCATTCCCAAAACGTGATGTGACTGGCGTACAGATGGCTTCAGTCTGAGGTGACGTAGCACACTTTCGGGTTTGGAATGGAGCTCACTCTAGTGGAACGCCATCGGAATCGTAAAGACGCGCAAGTTACGTCGACAGATGGAACTACATAGCTGAATCATCTAAAGAATGAAACCGCGAACGTTCGAACTTCAACATTATTCCTATGAAAGAAGAGATAAGGTGCAATAGGCCCAATAGACGCCTCAGGCCCCTTCTACGCAAGAAATATTTTTTAAAGTATTCATTAATAAGAAATAATATAAGATTATGCATTACTCTGCACGTTTTCTACAATATAAAATGTGTAGAAAGTGACAAATATAGACCATAAATAAACTAAGTATGAAGTAAAATGTTTTTACAGCGTTCATTTGTGAGCTGGCTGGACCACAGGTGAAGTATAAAATAAACACACGTCCAGCGATATTTTACTACTTAATTAACTTATTATTCCCAGAACATGAATTTTACCAGCAATCGAAAAGTATTGGGAATAAATTTGAATAAGGAACACAAAAAATGTTTCCTTCCTAGGCAGGATTCGAACCACGAAAGTCTTAGTTACCAGTCTGTCGTGCTCTGGAGTGAACAAGGCTCTGAAATCAGCTACAAGGGTCGATCCGGTTTTTTTTGCCACTACTGTACGTATATGAATAAGCAGTCTGTTGGATTAAGAAAACAGTGGTGCATAAATTTCAAACGAAACGTGAAATTTTATGTCATTTTTATATGGCTTCTTTCTGTTTGATATTATCTATATTGTCTGTAAAACAATAGTACTAACACCAATTTCTTAATATTGCAGTTGTGTTTTAAACGTTAATAACACAATAAAAAGTTAAGAAGGAATATTCACATAAATTCCATAGTAGTACAACTATACTATACTAAGTGAATGAAACTCATCATTCATAAATAGAAATAAATTGATTACGACATGATAAGTTCGAATTGATATTAATTGTATTTTTAGCCTCGTAAAAGTAATCAATAAACTAATAAAAACAATATTATAGTACAAAGCAAAGTTACCTAGGTATATGTTTAACTGTAACTAATATTACATAACAAACCTCTTATCGCATTATGTTTTTAAGGTGATATTGGTGCACAATTTCCTATCATCAGAATTTAAATTATTTTCTCCAAATCTGCTGAAGCTATAGAGCTGACGTTTTACAACACATGGGCACGTATTTTTTGTTTATGATGTAACAGTTGTTGCTTTGTTAATTCATGTCCTCACAAACATTTTCTGTAATACGCATTTATGACAAATTAGATTTACGAAAACACTGTTTCAGTACCTGTAAGGCTATTAAATAAACATATCCGAAAATTTCACTTTTCTGTAAAAAAAAAGTTGAGAAAATATTCCTTTTGAATAAAAAAAGCAAACTTGTGAAAAATGAGCATTAAAATTAAAACTTACATTCTTATAATGCACTTACAGTTCTCAGACAAATCTAAAAATTAACATGGATACAATTTTAATAAGTTCTCTTCCCTTTATCCATTGCATCAGTGCTGGACATCCCTGTACATGACTCGACCAAGCGGCATATACTGTACTACCTCTTCCGTCTGTCTCTTTCGTTTCCACTGTAAAGCGCTCAGCCTCTCCTGAGCTCTAAAGCGCGCGCTTGGGCCTATGAGCATCAGTTGGCATGACTGGTGTATACGGAACATTGGAATTGAACTTATTTATTCGGTCCTTCTACTCTCATCGTGTTAAGCTCTGCGTACCATGTGTAGCCTAACATTTGTTCTTATGTAGAGTGTTAGAATGCGCGCTGGTTCGTGTCCTCATGGGGGAAGAAATTTTCTCATGAAATTTCGACCAGTGTGTGGGACCGGTGCCCACCCAGCATCGTGATGCATTTTGGGAGCTACGATTGGTAGCGAAATTAGGTTACACAAACCAGCTATAACGCCTGGGGGGCTCATCGTGCTAACCAGACGATACCTCCATTCTGGTTGGATGATCGTCCACCTCTGTTTCGGCATGTGACCGTGAGACCAGCAGCCGGCTTGTCGTCTTGGCCCTTCGTGGGCTGTAGCGCCACGGATTTTTTTAGAATAGTTGCCATATTTCTGCTTCCTAGTCTCTGATGAGTTGGACAATATGGGGATTAAACATGGGCAAAATAAGACATCCTTGTCATAACTCGCGTTATCGCGATATACTCTGAAAGTTTTAAGTTTACGCAGCTTCTGTATAAATTCAGTGACGTTTATCATGCATGTCCTGACATGGATGTAAATCCTGATGTATCACCAAACGTCACGTCTGGACAACTCTGTTAATTATAGCATAGAAGTAATTCTTCTGTTGGTCAATTTTGTCGTAAAGCAACTTTCCCAATCGAAAACCTCATCACTGTGAGTGCTACGTGCTTGTGATAGCAACTGGATGATGTTAGAGCCCTGAACCGTCGCGACACTTTGCTGCTCTCAGTCACGTTCCGCGGAACCTCCAGGGGAAACAAACTAATATATTGAGCCAGAGGCTCTTTGTTTCCGACTGAGGAAGCAAAGCACGAGGTTTATTTACACTTTACGGTACCGAAATATTACTTTTCAAATATATCTTTACATTTCCCTGGTGATGCAAATACGACTTATGCGGCAAGAGTATTCGAGAAGTCGAGTGTCCTTTGTTTACCCAGATTCAGAATCATATTTAAGTTTATATTTTCTTTTAATGCTGAAACTTTACAGAGCATCACGCAAACAACGATGAGAAATGATGAGAGAAATGTACAGAATTTTGTTATACCCTACTGTATTTTTAATATTTTACTTTATTCTATTGTGATGCACATAATATACTTCCACATATTTGTGAAAATACTTTCTTTTGCATTATATCGAGAAGGTGGCTTTCGACATAACATCTACAGTAGGTGCATTTCTGTTTGTCATTTATTATAATAGTTGACAATATTTGAACTAATATTTTCACTGTCAATACAAACAACATTACATATAAATTGTATAAAATAAACGTAAAAGTGACAAAAACAGTGCACTGAAAGACACTGCAATACAAAAAGCCACAGAAAGTGTGTTGGACGTAATCCAAAAGAACCAGTATGATCAAAATCTGAAAATTATGAAGATATTAACTCAAGTTTTCAGTGATGAACGACATATGCAATATCCTAATGAAACACGAAAAAATATCAGACAATATGAATATCTTTTTCTACATTGTGCACCAATAACGTCATGTGCTATTGAAAGAAATTCTTGCAATATAAAATCCTTCCAAGTAACATCCGCATAGGCGTATGTTCGAGTTCCGTAACTTACGAATGCACGTTATTATTCACTGCAAAGATCACGAGGAAAATGAACATCAAGGCTCAAGCATGTGTTTACTAGTATAACTTCAAAATGTCGGGAGTTGACTGTACTCCACGAACACGCAGCGACGATCTGTTTGTTTATATCTTTATCCGTTATATTACCTATGTGTTTGGTGTACTATATACCCAATGTGTCTTTAACTTCAGTCTTTAGGTAGCTGGAATACGAAGCCTATTTATTACCTTCGAGTATATTTAAACAATGTAATAAAGATAGTTTATACTAAAAATTGGCTTTATTACTTTTCTTTTTGTTTTTTAATGCAAGACCCAGTACGAAATGGAGACGAACAAATCTTATGTTTTCAAAATGTTTGCGTTAGAGAAATTAAATACTGACCACAGAATTATGCCTAAAATAGACAACTTCTCTAGATGAACATTTTATAACTCAAGAAAAAGGTTAGGATACACCGTTTTTTTTCTTTATTGCTTGTTTTTTTCCTGTCTTGTATTTCTATGTTTATTTATTTTTTCCTCCATTTTTAATTTATTTTCTTTATCTTTCTTGTACCTTTTCCTTATTTAGTCCTGCTTTATTTTTCCGTCCTTTCTTCTATACTTCATTTTCTTTACAATTATTTGCTTTCTTACCTTCCCTATGTTTTTCTTAGTTCACTTGTTTGTTCTTTTTCTATTCCTTTCTCTTTCTTTCCTTTCTCTAATATTTATTCTATCTTATTAGTTAGTAGACCTATCTTTTTTCCTTTTTGTTCCTTTCCATTTTATTTCTTCCTTTATCCTCCTGTTTGCTTCTTTCTTTTCACTTTTATTAAAACAATTCTCTTTTCCTTTCTTTCTTCTTTTCTTTCTTTTTTCTTTCTTCCTCACTTTTTTGTTTCCTTTCATTTATCTATTTCTCTTGACGGACACAAAAACGCACTAAAATCCTGTAACGACAAAGCCATTTATTTACCTTTGATCGTGATAATACGTCATAATCTGCATTGTAACCGTGTAAGAACTGCGCAGCACATTTTCCGTCTGCCTATAAAACAGCACATGAAATATCCATCGTCGATGACGAATAAAATAATAAAATGGCGAAGCATTTCCTATGTTTTGTGTTAGTGCCACGTGTTACGAAGATGGATGTGCTGGCAGTAGCTTTAATAGCTCACTCATCTGCATGAATATTTTGTCAGTCAAGCAGTCTACTAATAGATGTTTAAATTTTACGAGACACTTAACATTTCATTCACAGGCTTTCATCTTGCCTCGTAACCACGGGACTGTTATGTTTTCTTTACATATGGCACAATCATTTCTTGAATGACACGATTTGTTTGACAACGAGTAGGCCTATTGTAAACTCGCGCGCTGGTAATGACTTGACAGTGTTTTGAGATTTCTTCCAAAGACAACACTACGTTTTTATCCCTCACTTATTTCTGGTCACAGTTTGTGAAGAGTTTAAATGCAAAGAATGTTTGAAATTATACACATGAGCACGTTTAATACTCTATCAAGGTCAAGGTATAATTCGAGGGTAAGAATATTCTCTATTGGCTTTTGTTACGCATCTACTTAGAAATGACAGAACAGGAAAGAGGGGAGGTGGCATAGCAGCTTATATTAGAAATGATCTCCAACCTAAAATTATTCTACACTTTTCCTACCAGTATTCAGCCTGTCCAGAATTCCTCTTTGTCGAAATTTCCTCCAACTTTCAAAAGCGTCTCATCTGCGTTACATATAAACACCCGAAAATTGGCCATCTCATTGATCTTAAAAATACTCTGCTGAATTTAATTCCCTTTTATGGACATGCTGTTGTTGTGGTCGATTCCACCACTGACTTTTTCTCCAGTAATTCAGTAGATGTATTTCAGCTAAAATCAATGTTTAACTCCTGTAACATGACAATACTACCCCTCCTACCAATATATCACACTGCTTCAACTGAGACGCTTCTTGACCTAATTGTGACCACTCACCCACAGATAATCCTAAGACACGGACAACTACCAGTGCCCGATATCTCAGCACATGACTTAATTCACGTAGAATACTCGCTTCAGTGTCCTAAACGGATATCCAAGACAATATCGTACAGGACCATGAATAACATTGACGAAACTCAACTTACAGTTGACGCCTTAGAAATGCCTTGGAATTCTATTTGGAACTTATATACTGTTAATGAGAAAGTGGAAGCTTTCAATGATATGATACTACAACTATATACGACAAACATGCATCCGTGAAGACTAGAAGAATATCCAGACTTCCTGCTCCATGGATGACCGACACAACAAGACAACTAATGACGAGAAGGGACGCGGCTTTTTGTACTTATAAGCGTCATAAAACCGCTAATAACTGGCAGTATCACAAAAGCCTGAGAAACAGAACGACGCAAATAATACGCAATGCCAAAATCCAGCATAGTCAGAGACTTATCGAATCTGACACTACAGCAAATAACTTATGGAAAACCTACGGACATTGGGATTCGAACCCGGGTAACTTGGTTTCGTGGTCAGACGCGCTAACAGTTACTCCATAAGCGTGGACATTCTTGTTTTGTAACTATACCTATACGAATGAAATTATGAATATTGTTTGGTTGCCATGACAGTCAATGACTTATTATAACCAATGGAGTCCAAGATCTAGCCTACATTGGATTATGATACTTTTATTTAAAAATAATTACTATTATAAATTACTATTTTAGAAAACAAACGATACTAAACGACCGTGGATAAAATATTGTATGCAACTAGTGGAATGTGTATTATTGTCACTTTCGTTTATAAGAAAGAACGAGGCGTTCATTCTTCAGAAACATAATATACTTATCTCTCTATACTAAAAGCCAGGTTATGAACCGACTAAACAGGAAGTAGTTGGGAGGGCCAGAGGAAAGTGCAGGTTAGAGGGGTAGCCTGTGCAGTGATGACACGTTGAGTGTGGGGGGTTGGAGGGGAAAAGGAGAACGGAGCTTTTCATTGGACCTCGCGTGAAAATATCGTCTGCTAACGAAAAACTGGCAACGGAATCACGGAGACAGTGTAGCCAAACTTCCCACTTCATTTGCAGTACCACGTGCATTACGAGTCGCATTTCGTACCAGCGTCATTAGCTCATGATTTCTTAGAAACAGTAATTTTAATTACTAATATTGTTGATAGTGTTATCGAGAACTATACACAGTAGTTATTTTAAACATATCGGTGACAAACCCTGAACACGCTTTGAATCTCGCTCCACTATGTGGCAACAGAGCTCAGAAAGAGAGCAACAAAAACGTTGCTTCAGGTTTAGTCGGTTCATAACCTGGCTTTTAGTATAGTTGTGTGAAAAACTATTAACGCGCTGTTCCCTTTGAAGCTTTGCGCCTGAGCTGTTGCAACGCAGTGGTCTTGGCCGACCACGGTGTTGCAACAGCTGTGGCGTAAAGCTTCATAGGGAACAGCGCTTCCTTAAGATAAATGCAATTGTTATATCGTCGGTTTACAAGCAAAACATATTAAGTCAAAAATATTACTTCTGAGAAAAAGGGGTATTAAAATGTACATAATGTAAGTGTATAAACTTAGAATTGGAAAATTACTTACTTACTTACAAATGGCTTTTAAGGAACCTGCAGGTTCATTGCCGCCCTCAAATAAGCTCGCCATCGATCCCTATGCCGTGCAAGATTAATCCAGTCTCTATCATACCTCCCTCAAATCCATTTTAATATTATCCTCCCATCTACGTCTCGACCTCCCCAAAGGTATTTTTCCCTCCGGTCTCCCAACTAACACTCTATATGCATTTTTGGATTCGCCCATACGTGCTACATGCCCTGCCTATCTCAAACGTCTGGATTTAATGTTCCTAATTATGTCAGGTGAAGAAAAGAATGCGTGCAGTTCTGCGTTCTCCTGTAACTTCATCCCTCTTAGCCCCAAATATTTTCCTAAGAACCTTATTCTCAAACACTCTTCATCTCTGTTCCTCACTAAAGTGAGAGTCCAAGTTTCACAACCAAACAGAACAATAACTGTTTTATAAATTCTAACTTTCGGATTTTTTGACAGCAGACTAGATGACAAAAGCTTCTCAACCGAATAATAACACGCATTTCCCATATTTATTCTACGTTTACTTTCCTCCAGAATGTCATTTATGTTTGTTACTGTTGCTCCGAGATATTTGAATTTTTCCACCTCTTCGAAGGATAAATCTCCAATTTTTATGTTTCCATTTCGTATAATATTCCGGTCACGAGACATAATCATATACCTACTTTGTCTTTTCGGGATTCATTTCCAAACCTGTCGCTTTACTTGCTTAAGTAAAATTCCTGTGTTTTTTCTAATCGTTTATGAATTTTCTCCTAACATATTCATGTCATCCGCATAGACAAGAAGCTGATGTAACCCGTTCAATTCCAAACCCTATCTGTTATCCTGAACTTTCCTAATGGCATATTCTAGAGCGATAGAAAATTAAATACACAAAGAGGGAAACAACTTATTAAAAGTAATATTTTGAGGATTCAGTTTTCTTAAGAGCTTTCAAAACGCCTTTTTCTCAGAGGTAATATTTTGTGCTTCACTTTTTTGCTTGTAAGCCGACGGTTTAGAACAACGTAACTTAGTCTATAACTTTTATTATACGTAGTATATGTAGCTGGTGCAATATTAGCCTACCATTTGGAGAACTAAACTCATACTGAAAGACCAAAAAGTATAAGAATGGAAGATATTAAAAAAAGTGATTAAGACAGCAGGAACTGCTATTAGGTGCTTATGACATGAATATGCCTTACAACCACGTTCTCAGCACTTAGTTAGAATTAATTACATAGATTAAGAAAATATACAAGTTTTAGATTCTTATGACACAATAGTCAAATAGTGGATATACTAGCCTATACGAGCAGTCGCAGAATTTAAATGAACTCCACTTGATGCGCTTGGATGCCAGACAATCTCAGCAGTGATACAGAGCCTATCATCAGGTTTTCCTTTCACAGCAGCGCCATTGGAGTGTAATTGTATCAAATCGTATTGTATTCACCAAGGCCATTTATTATCGTACCAGTGAACCATGCATCAGCGGTTCGCAGAACTAGCGTCCAAACTGCAACAACGAAGTGAGATGTGCTTCATGTAGAAAAACAGATAAATATACCTAAATGTTAGCCACCTTTTCTCTTCGTACTTGCTGTATCATGACCACAAGAATACAAAGATAACAAACGTTTTATCTTTGAATAACTATAGAGGCAAATATTTCATTCAATTTTGATATATTTTTACGCTATTTACTGTTATAAATATACACAATGCAAAGACGAATGATTATTTACGAGTATGTCTAAACGATGTAAGTGGCAAAACTTGTGCACGTGATGCAGGATAGTCCACTGAATAAAAAGTTAGGGTAACGGAGTTTAGCGAGCAAAACTCTTGCTTCGAGACGGGCTCGGGCGTCGGTTCGAATCCCGCTACCTCGTTGTTTTTTTTTTCCTCCGAAGTTCTGCCAAAGTGTAGGGCAAGTAGACCCTATTAGTTAAGGTATAAATCCATGACAAATACCCTGATTCACCTTGCCAAAATACTACCTAGCCGTCGCCAATTCTATCGACATTACATGTCGCGCAATTGATAGAATGTCATTAAATAACTAATTACAACAAAAATTTACCTAATAATATTTTATTCTAATTGTAACGACATCTGAGAAAAAACCATTTTTGTTTTTATTCTAATTATTGTAACGTTATCCGAGAAAAAATTCTAAGTCCTAGGTTTCTGTAAAGATAATTACAATATAGGATTAAGAAATTCTACTCAATATAGTCACTATACATGAATCAATCGCTAACAGCAAAGGCAGCATTATTGCTGATTTCATTGGATGAGTTTACGTCACTTGAAACTAAATGACAAATATGGATGGGATCACTGGATTTCTGTTCATGAACTTTGTGACAGTCACTGTGGATATTCAAGCCCGAACGGGCTACAGCGTGCGACGGGCAGTGCTTTGCGCGCGGGATACTTCACTTCCCCTACTGAAACGCACTGAAAGTGAGGTAGCAGTGCAAATGTTGTTCAGACATTGGTTAGGTAGAGCAGCAATGGACAGAGCAAGGAGGAAATATACTGTCCTTAATATGAGGAGAACGTTGCATTATTAAGAAAAGTAGTAATCAGACACGTTAAGTGGAAGTGATTCAATCCAAATTAGAGCACTTCTGTCGCCCCTATTCCGCAAATCCAGGAAATTTACCTCCAGAGTTGCAACTAGAATTAATTGATCTTTCACATACTGCACCACTGAGATGTAACGTGTAAATGACAAAAATTTCTTTAGCTTCTACAAATCCTTAAGGGTGCTATTCATAGACATTTCGCTAGCCCGCGCTACGAGCGTGCTAAAGTAGCCCCGGCTATCGACTGATTACTTGTACAGGATTCATATCATATCATATCGCTAACACTGGTTTACGAATACGAAAAACGTTAGTTCGCTGATCATCCACCGGAAGCCCGCGCTAAGAATGTCTATGAATATGGTCCTAAGGGGTTAGATGTAGCTTACAGCAGTAACATTTTTGAAAATATTCAACATTTTTTTCCTCCACTACTGTATCTTGTACAAAATGAAAATTGTCATGTGTAAAACACTGTCCTGCTACATGAAAAAATATTGTACCGAATTAAAAAAAAAACATTATATATATATATATATATATATATATATATATATATACTGTATATATACATTTTTTTTCAAAATTGAAAATGGTGGCAGTTTACTGTGCAGTGATGAAGCATTTCCCTCATAACTCATAAACTTGTTAACATGTTGTCTCTCTTTTATTTTATTGCTGAACCTTATGTTTACAATATCTTTCAACTACATTCCTTAATAAATATTTTTTAAATTTTGTGTTGGAATAAAGTACTGATATTTGACCATTTTTTAAAATGAATTTATTTTTTATCAGACAATCTATCAAAAGTAGAGAAGTGATCTTGCATCATATTGTAGATATGTCATGCATAAATACACACAAAATATTTGATCACAGAATGTTTGATAGTTTGAGTTATATGGGAAACGCTTCATCACTGCACAGTGAACTGAATTTTGAAAACAAAAATGTAAATACTTTTTTAAATCGTAAAAATATTGTTTTTCTTATAGCAGAAGGACAGTGTTTTACACATACTAAGTTTCATTATTGTACAAGATACAGTAATGGAGGAAAGAAAAGTTGTATATTTCCAAAATTTTATTGCTGTAAGCTGTACCTAACCTCTTAAACTATGAACTATGTCCGAAGATTCGTAAATTTGCAGAGAATATTTTAGCCTATTACGATTTCCAGCATAACCAGAATTAAGGGCCAAGCTATTCGAAAATGATAGACTCCCTGTGTTTAGATTGGCATTATTTAAATAACGTTTTACGAGATGTATATAAGGCTGGTGTGAGGCTGACATCGAAGAAGATATTCTGGCGAAATTTCATCTCAAAATGTTTATTTTCGCATGACAATACTGCTATTTTAATGAAAATGTTGCAATACTCCGACAGTTTCGAAGGTTGTACACGTAGACACAGTTATTTTTAAGTTATTCAATCCGTAGAGTTGTGAAATAATTTTATTGCATTTATTAAAAAAGTGTAAACAAAAGTGTAAAGAGTTATTTATCTCGAATTCATAATGTTAATTTTGTTCACCCTAGTCTTTTGATCGCTCCTGTTTGTACGGCACGTGAAAAAATCTAAGGTCATTTGCGCGCTATTTCTTATACATCCCTGACAATGTTTGGAGAGGTGTGTTGCGAGGGCAACGCTTCAGATTTATCAAACACGTACCTCAGCATCGGCATCCTGCATGTTAAATCTTTCGTTGTTGTAGCTCAAAGCTTAAATTAACATGTAATTAATGATCTCACTACAGGCTAGTATCATTTATTGAATATATAGTGCGAGATAGGAGAGAACTTTATTATTAAACTTTTTAGTTAAATGAACTCTGCAGTACCACCATCATAAGTTTGATAGCTTTCCTTGCTTATTTCCTTTCCAATATTTTATACAAAGCATATGAAATTAACTAAATTTTATTCTTCTTTCTTTCTCCCTTCTTTTTTCGTCATGTTTCATCTCTTCCTTTCTTACTGACTTGTAGTCCAATGCTGTGTAGGAAACGGTATACCTTTTCATCAATACTAGACAGGCACACATTGCTGAATTCCCTGGCCGCGTGGTCAGAGTCAAGGTTGACAGAACATAGGACAGTACATGGCAAGGGACAAACACTCAGTCCCATGGACGGAAGATAAATTTCTTCCACTGTCCACGCCGGGAACCGAACAACGGATCGCTTGGATGGGAAGGGCATACGTTATTCACAGAGCCAAAGTGGTGGACTCCCAATTTTATTATGGTACTTAATTTATAATGCACGTGAAATCTAGATTACAAACATTCATAATGCAAGAAAGGACTATACATGCAGTTGATTACAGAGCGGTTAATTTGTTAGAATTTGTAAAATACTCTGGCATGAAGAAATAACTCATTATAAACAATTTTAACAGACAATTAAGAACATTAATCAGTTGATTACCGGGCAGTTTTGTTAGAATGAATTTGTGAAATATTTTGACTTTTTAGACAGAGGAAAAGTGAAATATCTCAGTAGAGCCAATTTCATTACATAGGTTATAATTAAGAACATTTTACATCTCTTCCGCATTTGCAGCTGAGGTAGTCGAAATGAGAAATACTTTCTTCGGAATGTCCAGAACTATTGCGTTTTCTTTATTACAGTACATTCACTGCTGAATATTTTGGATGCCATACATTATAACGTTGCTGCCAGCACCGTGGCTGTGAAAATTTGTAGATGCCTGCTGAAAATTTCATAGAATGAGGCTAGAAATCCGGAGAATTTATGGTGATGAATATTTGTTATGAAACACGAATGTGGCATTTAGTAAGGAGAGAGGGATACGGCTGCGGTTAACACTGTGCCAGGTACTTAAAGTCAGGAGCAAAGTTTTCCTGCTTAATTTAGTTGAATAGGCTTCGTCTTACAGAATCAATAACTGGTGAAGTTATAGCTACTCACGTAATTTTCACAGGTAACACTGAAAGTTGCCACTCTTCTAACATTTGCAATGTTTTACTGCACGCGCTCTGTCTGCTTTCATAACTGAAGAATGCAGACGCATAGAATTCTACTGTTGTGTTTAGACAGCTTGGTAGGTCATAACATTATGCGCAGTAAACCAGACAAGTCCATGTGATACTGATAAGGAGAAAAAGGGGTGATGGGTTAGTCGTGCAGCTCCTGTAGAGTTCACTTCTTTTCCTTGTGCAAGTGCGTAGTATACTATTGTATCCTTGCTGTGGCTGGGTAGCCAGACCTCCAGACTATCATGCAGGCGATCCAGGTTTGAGTCCCGATCAGCTCTGGGATTTTTCTTTAAAAATCCATAGTGACACTTGTGGCGGACAAGGTCGCAGTTGAGGTTTTTCTCGAGGTTCTCCAGTTTCCCCCATATTAGATAACTACATCATTCCGTCACCATTTCTTCATTTCGTCATCAATTCATAGCATTCCCCGATCGCCGGCTGGCGATGCAGGATGGGGTTGGCCTAGGGACGAGGGGAGTTGCCTGTTCGAAACCTAGATACGCAGCGAACCTTCTGGTGTAGTTAAGGCCATCAGGCCTTCTCTTCCACAACACCAGGAATACAAATACAATACCTTCACCTCATTCAGACGCTAAATATCCTAAGATGTTATAAAGCGTCGTAAAATAACCTAGTAAAAAATATTGAACAACATGTACAACTCAATAACAAAAAAAAAAATAAAATAAAATAAAATAAAAACAATGATAAACATAACAACCAGAGGCGGAGAGAGAACCATTTCCTTGGGGGAGCAAAACAAAACCATATAACGGGGTTATGGGGGACATCATTTACCTCCTCCCCCCATTATAGCTTGACCGTAGTACAGTACAGTATATCGGAAAATGGTCATTTATTAAATATATTTTCGGGGGGGCATTTTCTTACAATGTTAGATCCATATTCGCGATGTTATGGACCGAATTGTATAGAGTTTGAACTGTAGATCTACTACAAATTATAATAGAACATAATTTAAAATAATCCCTCTCTTTTTCTCTCTCGTACAGAAACACGTAACTACGTAACAGTGCTAACAGAAACTTTTTTATGTTAAGCTTTCCTGAAGATACCATATGAAATTTAAACTTTAATTATTTTATTTAATCTCATCTTTAAGTTTACTCATTATACCGGGATCACTTTTCTTTTTTCTGCATTGTTGTGCAGAATGTTATTCATATTTCTCCAAGTGGCAGTCTGAACACCTGCAGACTTCTAACGCATGAGTGCAGCTGTTACAAAATAAACATTACAGTGCTTCCATTCCTCAAATTAAGTATAGAAATTCTTATTCATTCAAAACTTTAAAATAAATATTATAGTTCAGACACATGATCTGAAGACATCAATTCGTCAATTTAAGCATAGAAACATAATCATAAACAAAAGCAAATAAGATAATTTGAATTCAATATTTTCTAACGTTAATAAAAAAAAAGAGTTGAGACAAGTTTGGGGGGGGGGCAGTGCTCCCCATGTCCCCCCATAACTCCGCCTATGATAACGGAAACGCAGAAACGAACCGTTCCAAGAAAAGTCAATCTGAATACCAGTTGATTACTCTATTTTCTGTTACGGAAAGACCGCAACAAATTTACAATAAGCAGCCTCAATGTATGCAGATAGAGGCATGCCTGACGCGTTTAGAGTCGTTCAACATTGTTACTTGTGCCTTATTTACCTCTGAGTTTCTCAAATAAACGTTCCGTTGGCAGAGTTTGTGCTCTGATTGTCTTGCACGACTCCCAGACGAGTTCGTATTCAGCTGGTCTCGCGCCAAATGGAATAAATATTTTCAAAATCTGAGCGGCCTCATCTACAATGGAACCTAAGGTTTGGAATCTTGCAAATAACCAGTACTGACTCACGCTACGCGGCCATAAACAAATACCAGTCTTTTAAATTACGTCATTTACGGCTGCACTAATAGTAGCGTTCGGCACGTAGACGAAGACTAGTGTGTCTGCAATTTATGCCGGAGAACTAGGTTTAAATACCGAGGAGGCCAAGTGGAATGTATAGTGAGCAAAGAATCGTCCTAGGCGGTCTAGAGGTTACCATACCCTCCATTAGATCTGCAGTTCGCATGGCCTCCATGGCCTCATCAGGAACAAAACTGAAGGTTAGACACGTGTCGTAGATTTATGTCACGTAAATGAATCCTATTAGCACAAAATTCGGGGTACAAAATGGGAAACACGAAATTTCATATAATGTTTTGCAGATGCGGTTGTCTTCTCAGGAACAGTTGTAGATGGTTGCTAAACCGACTTCATACAAGTGCTAGAGAATACACCACAGAAATTGATATAAATAAAAATAAATGTATTACTTTTTAAAACGACCAATTAGATGCAAATAAGTAGTGGAAGGGAAAATAATTGAGGAAATGTCTGAATTTAATTATTCGTATTTGGGACTTGAAATAAAAACAAGAATTTTAAACAAGAAGTTGCAATAAAACAAGAACTTTAAGAAAGAAGTAGACAAACCGGTAAGGTAGTGAAAATATTAAGGAACATAAAGGACCTCAAAATTAGGGGTTGCCTCATAAGTGGCCACTGCCATATGTTCACGAAGATTGTTAAGCGTGTCCTTCTTTTTTGATTTTAATATGTTTAATTTGAAAAAAATTCACAAATATACGTAGAACCGAAAATAGCTGCGGTTGTGGCAGCAAATGATCTAAGACGTGGATATTTAGAGGAGTCAATATTTTTAAATACATCTAAACCAACATAATCCTTATGCTTGTTTTACATAAAGGTGTCATTTTGGAGATCAGCAACCTCAAATTGGACGGAGTTACGCAACAATAAACCAACCGAGAATTAAAAAAAAAAAAAAAAAAAAATTGAGACATTTGCACAGATGTGTTGTTGGCTGGATTATTTAACTAGGAAAAAATAAAGAACGCGTTATCTGCATTTTGCTGCCATTTATAAGCAAAATTCGTTTATTGCATAACATATTTATTTCGCTTTGCAATGTTAAATAAACTGCTGGTCTGTTATTAAAAATCGGTTAGCCCTTTTTTAGTATTATTTGTGCGCTATTATTGTAATAGTACGAATATTACAATACTTCTTGCATAAAATGTTTAATAAAAACCAGATTTATTTCAATGGTCAATATCTCGAAACAGATTTTTGGCTATTGGTCTCTTATTGCGTAACTCCATCCAATTGTAAGTTTGGTCGTACCTTCAGATGGATGTGTTGAAAGGATTTGCAAATAGAGAGAAATCATTTTCCACTTGTTTAAAATCACAAAACCATCTACAGTACCTTTAAATTCTGAAAGTAATGTTTCTAGGATGTTGCAGTATTTATCAATTTTTGAATCAGAAACATTTGAAGTGACTTCAGACAAGAAAAATGATGAAACTCGTTTTCTTTCAATTGCACTTTCCAAACATTTATCATCGTGGAAAAATATTTCACCTCGTCATACATGTAAACTATGTAACTATGTTCTGATCAGTCCTTGAAGTCGGCAGTTTAGTTTGTTCATCTGTTCAGAAATATCTGTTATGAACGCAAAATCACTATTCAGATAGTACTGGATAACAGGATGAGCCACTGCTGACAGTACTGACAACACTAGTGGAAGGGGTTCAGCGCGGAGAGGGGTGTTGTCACGTGGAATTTACGTCAGAGTTTGGGAGCTGTTTCACGAAACGCAATTCTACAATGCCTGGTGTACTCTCTCACCATAACATCCACCTCTCTCACCATATTTTGAAAACTAAATGGCTACCGGTACGTAAAGTTATCGCCATGTTGTAAACAGGTTCAAACTACGTGCTGCTTATCAAGTTGTGATTGCAAACGGTACAACCAAATATTTCTATCTATCTATCTATCTATCTATCTATCTATCTATCTATCTATCTATCTATCTATCTATCTATCTATCTATCTATCTATCTATCTATCTATCTATCTATCTGTCTGTCTGTCTGTCTGTCTGTCTGTCTGTCTGTCTGTCTGTCTGTCTGTCTGTCTGTCTGTCTGTCTGTATGTCTGTCTGTCTGTCTGTCTGTCTGTCTGTCTGTCTGTCCGTCCGTCCCATCCATCCATCCATCCATCCATCCATCCATCCATCCATCCATCCATCCATCCATCCATCCATCCATCCATCCATCCATCTATCTATCTATCTATCTATCTATCTATCTATCTATCTATCTATCTATCTATCTATCTATCTATCTATCTATCTATCTATCTATCTATCTATCTATCTATCTATCTATCTATCTATCTATCTATCTATCTATCTATCTATCCTTCCTGCCTGTCTGTGTCACTTTTACCTCCCCTTGTACTGTCAATTTACAATATAATGTAGGGAGGTTATTATCTTTTGACCAACATTAGACAGGAACACATTGGGGTCCCCATGGCCATGTGGTCAGCACGGAACATGGCCACCACTTAGACAACATAAGTCAACAAATGATAAGAGACATACACCCAGTCTCGTGGACGGAAGAAACATTTCTTTCACTGCCCAAGCTGGGTATCGAACCACGGACTGCTTGATTGAGAATTGCGCACACTATTCACATAGCGAAGAATAAAATATTTGGTATTGTAAACAAGCTGAGATCAGAAAAGCTATGTTGTTGAACTCTTCATTGCACATGTGCTTAATTAAGCCATGCAAGGTACAGACACGCGACTTACGATCCATGTTGTCATTAAGCTAATGTATACAATAAACACAGCATTCGCAGGCAACCTTTTCATAAGCTGCTACAGCCGTAAATCGTCACGTGAGTCCAACACAGTGGTATGAAAATGACTGCTAAATAATAAAATATGAATAATGAGTCCATTGAGTATCTGAGTTTGCACATTCAGCCTACATTCGTACGTATAATGCCGTACAAATCTTACTTAAAGATGTCCCTTAATCGCGAAGCCTTCAACTGTCACTTTATGGCCGCGGTAGTTGTTCTCGTGTTTGTGAATCTCACATCAGTTGAGATGCTCATAAATAAACGGAAAGGTCGCTGTCTAGAACATCCGCGGCCTCGCTCATTCCAACCGCAATCTGTTCTCATCAAAATATCAGATCCACGCGCGCAGCGCTCTGTTTAGTCCGCTTTATTCAATTATTCATTTATCGCTTTACCTAATGACTCGTACACTCGTGATGGCCCAGGAGGGTACCCTGTCTTGTTTTGCTGCTGCAGATCGTCTTTCATGTTGGAGATCCGAGTTCAAACTCCTATGAGTTAAAATGCAATTTATGTCGGATAAATATGTTGGATATTTTCTCTAGGTACTACCGTTTTCTCTAATATTATTCCAACATTTCTACTTACATTCATTCATTCATTGTTCTGCTCACAGGAAGGTCTTTCACTGAAAACTAAACTTTCTCCAATCTTTCCTATTTTCTGCCTTCCTCTTTGTCTCCTCATATGATCCATATATCTTAATGTCGTCTATCATCTGATATCTTCTTCTGCCCCGAACACTTCTCCCGTTCACCATTCCTTCCAGTGCATCCTTCAGTACTACTCATATTATCGTCCATAAAATAGAATAACAGACATACAAAGTGCCTACTATAATGCGCCCACGGATCTGGTGGTTGAAAACAGATTATTGAAAACAGATTAATGAATTACTCTGGGCTTCCTCTGACGGTCCTAGGGTCATTATTAGCGACCATATTTTGTCCCAAGGCGTACGAAGATTGTAAGGTTAGTTGTTCATGGACTATAATTTGACGTGACGTCATGTTTCCCGCGTGCTACAGGTATTATCAGAGAACACTTGCATCTTGTTTGTGCTGCAGTTGATGTTCTATTCATGATTCAAAAGTAGGCCTCATAGACAGTTTACAATGCATTCTAATTATATAGACTTATACTACGGAGATCTTTCCTACAATTTAAATTATTTGTTCATTTATGTAAGTCAATTACTTTTACTGACAGAGTTAAGGCCATAAGGCCTTCTCTTGCAATCAACCAGTATAAAAATACCTAGTAAATATAAATAATATCAATATAGAAAACACTGAAATAATAATAATAATAATAATAATAATAATAATAATAATAATAAGACCTAAACGTAGATGAGTTTAAGTACCTGTAATTCTAAGAGTTAAACACTTACAATTTAGCAATATTTTTGACATTTGGCTTTTGAAATTAGTCAATGTGCACGAGAATATGCTATTTTTACTATTTACACTAGTATAAAGAATGTAGACTTACTTTGATCAAATATTATTTGCACTATTTTACATTATTTACAAAATAAGTAGGCTATAGTATTATAAAATAAAGTACCTTGCATTACAATACACACCAGTGTACATAATAGTGTAAATAATGTTTGATCAATGGAGGCCTATATTTTATGTGATAGTATAAATAGTAAAAATAGTGTTTTCGAATAGACATACTGTACTTGTAAGATAAAGATAAATATAATATAGCCTACTGTGTCCCGTGAAGGACAAAGGCCTCCTAGACGGAAAGCTCTAACTTTTCTAACGCGGTGAGCTAATTCGCCTTAGAAGTTCTTGATTATATATTTAACTTTGTTTTAGTGTACATAGTGTAAATAATATTA
This sequence comes from Periplaneta americana, assembly GCF_040183065.1. Lineage (NCBI taxonomy): Eukaryota > Metazoa > Arthropoda > Insecta > Blattodea > Blattidae > Periplaneta > Periplaneta americana. Next base: position 20,440,401 of record NC_091133.1, read on the forward strand.
ATTTTAAATGTTAATGTAATTGTTAAAGTGGTCCTTGTTTTGTTCCGCATAACTTTATCAAGAGACGCTAGATGCTCGCACGTTGTCCACTAGCCTATAGTAAAAACCCCACGGTCCCTAGTCGTTAATATCCTGGATGAGAAGGTCGAATTCTAGTTCTACGTTCATCTGGGAGAACGATTACCTGACCCTCAGCTAGGCGCATTCCCAACCCAAACCAGGTAACTACGCTAAAGTTGGGTGAGTAGTCAGGTCTCAAGCTCAACCCTTGCGTCCCTAGACCAGCCCCCTCTGTCAGCCAGAGTTCGGAAATTGCTGTGAAATGATGGGATGGAGATCGGACAGAATGATGTTGATGCCTAACGTGGGAAAGCGGAAGAATCCCGAGAAAAACCAACTGCGGCCTTGTCTGCCACAAGTGTTGGTCTGCTCTAAAGAAAAGTCAAAACATCTAGATGTTATAGTGTCTCAAGAAAAAGAATATGTGGACAGTGTGAAGTTGTGAATTTGTTTCAAAATCCAGTTGAGTAGTAATAGACCCTCAATAGAAGGGATCCTATTTTTTCGAATTTATTAATTAAAGTGCGATATACATATTCAATTTCTCACTCCTTGTACGAACATTCGTAAATGAGTAGTATCAGTTTGCATGATATGAAGAAGAGAAGACTTAGTTGTGACTGCTAGTGGGTAAAGAGGCCTCGATCAGAGGTCGGACTCTACAACCTCTCTTCTTTTTCCTACTAACTGATACGGTCGTCCTAGATAATGATTGTAAGTTCATGGTCATGAAAGCAAACTAATATTATAATTTATAAATAACAGCTACATTTTACAAGTACAAGGACTTCACAATTTAGCACGCGATATGTTGTATGGAGACGATTGATATTTAATCCTGAAGTTCACAAATTTCGAAGCAGAAATACTATGAAAGAATCCTCAAGAATTAATGTCAGAAAACACATACTGTAGGCTAATGCTTAATTTTGTAAAAGAACTTTTATGCCTGCTGAGAACCGATCCATGAATAGAACAAACAAGTGAATGGTAAAAAATAAAGAAATACATTTCTCAAGATAATTTATGAACGGAACCTCAGAGTTCAAGTTAGCCATGTTAATACCGGAATTTGTTCTCGGTGGTCTAACGGATATCATACCAGTCATAAGGTTCACGATCTAAATCCGGCCGAAGGCGATAAAGGTGATAAAATATAAAGCATCCTTGTCCGTGAAAAAATTCTCCAGGAAAAATATGATGGCGCATTCCTCGTCCACGTTGAATTTCGACTCTGAATGATTATAAAAGAGTGGGATACAGCTTTAACACCCTAGTTCATGAAGACTCGTCCATCTTCTAGACGCAAATTTACGATTATGAAGTACGTTATGGTGAAATACATAGTGGATGGTACTCTTCTATGCCCTGAAAATTACAACCTTCAACTATTTCATCAGACTGAATATAAATAGGTATAATGAATAAAACCTACGATTGTTCCATTCCCAACAATCATCCAAGCCAAAGTTGACGAAATAAGTACTTAAACGAGAAGGACGTGAAATGGCTAGAATTTGTCCTCGAAGAATCTCATAACGTATTGAAAAACAAAGTAATACTATACCTATGCATAGACAAGAAAAGTTCTGTAAAATAATTTGATTAATGAGTTATTTTTATTATTATTACTATTCATTAAAATACAATGAGATTGTGAATATTGTTTTATACGTTAATAATTTTTTATATTTGAAATTATTTTGTAAATGGTTTTACCTTTGTTCATTCTTTCATCTGTATCACTCAATGCAAATAAACGTGTCTTTTGAAAAAGGGCCCATAGGTCGTACTTACTGTACTTACTATTGTGACAAAATATCGGTAGGTTTACAAATGTAATACATACATATTAGCATATTAACAAACGAAGAATTTATAAAATAAAGGAACTGAACCAAAATTGTGTTTGAAATACGTACTGCCAACACAACACCTTTGCAGGTCATTATCTCAAAATTCACCTTATAGGTATGTACCGCTCTTCCGGAACCGGCCTCAATTGAGAAAATAGGCCTATGTGTCAACTTCGTGACAGCCATTTTATAGCTTGAGATAACTATAGCTCAAAGGGTTAAATGAAATGCTAGTACGCAGCACTGAAGGGCTTAATCTCTCTCCCAGCCTCAATCCCCTTCATAATAAACTTGGTCTATGAGGCATTACCTCACCGAGCGATGTCGTAAAGTTCGCCGGCTATTGAGATTGCTGGCGACTGCAGGACTTGCAGCGTAGACAAAGAATACTTCAAAGTCTTTTATGGCTTTGTTTGAGGTTCACCACCTCTTTATTGTTATGCATAACCTAAGGAACTGCGCAACTCTTGCAAGTTCTGTCAGATCCATTTCCTTTATTGCAAACTATGGTATGGACAAAAGGTTTTCAACCTTTTGCACTCGTGGACTGCATAAGGTGGGAACATGTTCACGAGCCATGCTGGCTGAAACAGAAACTTCAAGCTATTTTTGCAGCATTTAATCAACTGCCTCTCTGAGATAATCTTCCCAAGTCGCTTCTTTAAGGCGTAATGCAGCATCAACCTGAATTCGGTTCCTATAGGCCTATCCGTTTTGATTACTGAAGCTGAAAAACTTTTCTTGCGTAAATACGCAATCGGAAAATTTACCAACATCTTTAGAGCTTTTTACTGATTACGAGAAGAGTTGCAGTTCTTGATCATATGAACCATTAGAATAAGCAAGCCAACAAATGTTTATTGTATTATTAGTATTTTCAAGAAACACCCTCAGTTATCCCATTCTTCGCCCTCTTTAAAGTACCAAGTGACCTCACGGTTGAGTCAGGGACAGAGAATTCAGACCGAACCGTAAGTCTACAATCTTCTATTTCATGTCGTAAAATTATGATTAGGGCCATGACATCGGTATATTTGTATTAGTTTGAGTCGATTGAAGATGAACACACGACGCCTGACGTGTTTCAAGTACAGGCAGCGGAAGCGAATTTGACTCACGCCCAAGCAAGCATTTTTCGTGTTTTGTATACGATTATTGCGTATTATAAAATCAAGACAATACAACCATTGTATATAAGTGTAAAAGGAGTCATACAGATGCTTGACGGAAACGATGCAGCTTCCATAAGTAATGCCCAAACTCTTCTTGGTGACCCAAATATATATATAAAAAAAAAAAACAATGTGAGTATGTTTAATCTAATTTTGGATTTATCCCCCCTACAATCGAATGTCTCGAAAAGGCTGATGTGAAATTGGTGGAGCAAATTTCGATAATGAATAATAAATAAACAGTAAATAATCTTATCTCAAAAGTGAATGATCTACAAGATGATATAAGCAAAAAGGTGTGTGCGAAAATGAACACAGTAATACAAAAAACGGTGGTTTCAATTCATTATGCAAAATTGCAAGAATTTACGTAAAGATTAATTTTTGGTCCTAATGTTAACATTAAAATTGCAAGAGTTTTGTCAGTTGACAAGTGCGATTGTTATAAACTTGATGTAGAAATGTATGATGTGAAATATTTTACATATGCTTCCTTGGTTTCAGCCGATGTTGAACGCAGTTTTTCCGCATACAAGGTTATACTACCCAACACTCTGCGGTCATTTTCATTTGAAACTTTGACAATGAATGTTGTTGTTTATTGCAGCAGGAACCGAAACCAGGTAAACAACGTGCAAGGAAAGTAAGGTTCGGAATAGATGTGATAAATAAATTAATGTAATAGTTAAATATAGCGAAAGAAAAATTCTGTGGTGTTCGGGTAAAGGGGTATAAGTCATTTTTTTGTCCAGGTGGAATTTTGTTCCCCAGATGAACACACAAGTTAAATTATACAAGCGGGTGTGCAAAATTCAAAGAATACAAGCATTTGATGTGTTTCATTTTTGTAGAAAATTATTTGTAATAAGGGTTCCAAGTTTAATTTTCATTTATCTCCGAACTCATTTTTATGACTTATCTCCCTTTACCCAAACACCACAGAATTGAACGCCATATACGTTTTCAGCATTCTAAAACTGTAATGCAAAACTCTAAATATAAAAAAAAAACATATTTTCAGACTTACGTTTTATCATATTTATGACAATTTAAGTATGATTTCCAACAATTATTCTCAACCTCACCAGTATTTTAGACCTTTCCGATATTAACCATTATATACAATGATTGTATTGTCTTGATTTTATAACATGCAATAATCGCATACAAAACACGGAACGTGCTTGCTTAGGCGTGTGTCAAATTCGCTTCTCCTGCCTGTACTTGAAACACGTCTACTACATTCTGTCCGGCGTCGTTTGTTCACCTTCCATAGACCTCAAACTAATATAAATATATCGATATCACGGCCCTAATTATGATATAGAACAGAAAACTTTAGTCCTACTTGCATTCAGCGAAAAAAAATAATACAAGCAATGAATTTTTCTTCAGTCTTGATTACACTCTTAACACTTACGTAGATAATCACTGATGAACTATTAAGTTATTTAAATTAAATAACAACTTCACTGTGTTAATATTTAAATCATGGTGTTATTTAACTTGATTGGCTAGGTACGGTATCATATCCAGCATTCTCTAAATTCTAGTGAGTTTCCGCGCTATCCTCTATATTCCTGTTATGGTGGGGTGTGTTCTTGATTGGTAGGGTGTGTGTTCTGTAATTAAATTGAGTGTTGAGGATGTGTTATGGGTGTGCTTTTATGTACTTATAAATTTTATATTGTTCTAGAGCAGGGGTTCTTAACCTATGGGTCGCGACCCAAACAAGGGTCGTCGTGGCTTTCGGGATGAATCGACATAGCTTCCCGAAAAGATAAAATTAAAGAAATGTTAAGTAAAGTACTTGGGATTATGATTATATTTTATAATTATTGCTTATTATGAAATATTACAAGTCTACTATATTAATAAATAATTGCTACACTTATTTACTTGTTTTTATTGCAATAGAACTGTTTAACTTCAAAATAGACCCTCGGGTCGCGCAAGTTTATCGCCTAGTTAACTTGGGCCAAGGCCAAAAAAGGTTAAGAACCCCTGTTCTAGAGTATAGAGTTTCTAGTTTCTTGGGGTTGAACGAGTAGTAATTCATGCCAGTTACTATGTTGTAATTGTGGTTGGATTTTGTAATGTTTTTGTGTAGGTTGAATTGTTGTGTGATTTGATTATGGCTGTGATATGTTCCTAGTAACGTATTTGGAAAGATCTTACAGTCTGTACAATGTAGAAGTCATTACAACTATTGCATGTTAGTTTGTACACCTACACAGAAAAAACTGTATTTACCACAATGTAGCACAGACAAGACATACAAACAAATACAACCTAACAGATGTATACTAACATCGAAACTAATCAGTCAGATAAAATAAACCATAATTTGAATACTAACAGAGTGAAGTTGTTATGTTTGATTTAAATAACTTAATAGTTCATCAGTAAAAGAATAAAATTTTTCTTTCTCGGTCTTGTACGAACCGGTGAACCTCGACTCTAAAGCAAACATCCACACCACTCGACTGCTGTGAACGACTTGCTCAATATTTAATTAAAGAACTGTAGAGACGATTTGTCTAAACTAAACAATCAGAACGTAAGTGAAACAGTACTTCATTGCGATCCCTCTTTATACTTCACCAGTTCTAAAGCTACAGGTTGCAGAGCAAGTAGCTAAAGTTCAGCCGTCAAATATGATAAATGGATTCCAGTGCGAGAAAAGCAATCGCTCTCACTTTCTATTCACCCTTATAACCGCCAAAATGAGACAGATATATTAAATTCGTTTCTTCTTGGATCGAAAGACGCCATCTGTTGCTGTTCGGCCAGTAATCTTTTAGCCTGCTTGAGAGAGCAACACGACATTCTAAAGTGACACATTATGTATTAATTAAAATACTGTATGTTACTGCTTAAGTAAGCTGCAACATTTGTTTGAAGTTTGGTTTTAATCCGCATCATGAAATGAAAACATTTTACGAGTATGATATTTATATGATAGCATGGCAATAGCAGCAGTGATAGCATTAGTGCCTGATGTATCGAATTGTACATGATTTCACACCCAACTAGTAGAAATAAATCTATTACTACTACTACAATCTAATATACAATGAAATCAAACATAAAAATCAGACATTTTCGTGCACATTACGTAGTTTCGAAAACTGCCACTGTTCGATGAAAAAATGATTTTGTCTTTCAGTAAGGACCTGTATAGATCTTTTGTTCTATGAATAAGTGCCAAGATAAAAAATTCCTTATGAATATAGGCTATGTTTATCACTGGGGGAGAGTATGGTACCTGAGCTCAATATTCTGTCTTTTTAGTCGAGCAGTTGTAAAGAAAGTGTGATTGAGTTCAAGTGCGAGTTTTGTCTAGTAAGAGTAATTTGTAGTATAAGAGAGTAAAATCTGTTGACTCTCGTTGCTATACAATATTTTATCCACTACTAGTATCTAAATTTAATTTTAAATTGTACGCCTTTTCTTTGTAATGTGTTCTTTGTGAAAAAGTTATAAATGAATGAATGTATGGATTTTATGGTTGTTAATACGATATGTTGGTTATTATGGAAAAAGTTTTTAATTCATAGCAGTGAATTTATAATACATTATATAACGATGCACAAAAGTGGAGCTTTATTACCGAATAAGTCAAGTTAGATCACGACCGGAGGGAATTACTGAAGCTACTTTTGTACGAGTTGTATACAATACTTTATCGACGTTGTTCGTTATTTGCTGAAAATTAGAAGAAAATAAATCTATAAATTCAATTAGGCCTATTAAATCTGTTATATCAGTGAAGAATTTTATTCTTTATGATTCATGATGTCAGCTGTATTATTGCTATGGTAATAATTGTAATAAAATGCTTCATAACACGATGCTAAGTAAAATAACATAGCAACGTATTTTACATTCTACCTAACAATAAAGGCAACCTTTTGCAGTGCAAAAGTTTGAAATAATGTCTTACTTTTGCAAGGAAAGTAGATACAAATTTTAATTTAGTGGTGTGAATAAAGCCATTGTTTAGGTAGCTAAGGACGATGAAATAAAGACCAGTTTAGATACTAGTTATGGACAAAGTATTTTATTGTGGTGACACGTATTATCATTATTTTTAACGAATTTAAGCACGAATGAAAACAAATGATAGTGGTAGACGTTCACAGTAAGTAAACACGAGACATAATATCAAGTTCTAAAGTTCGCAGATGTGTAAACTATCCGAATAATTTCTGTTATATTTTGTGGAAAATTCACTCCGAAATCACAAAGAGAAATATTACATCCACTATTACAAAACCTTACAAACTCTACATTGGCTGTCCGCTAGGTTACCAGGATAGGCTTTGGGCCGCCAAGATACGTTGTTGTTCTTGCTTTGTCATTTTATCCGAGTGGCAGAAAGGAAAGAAGATAGCTGTGCCTTTTGCAGTTCCGATGATTTGGCGGGAACCTAAAAATTATGTAACCGACTGCTACTTTTGCTCGACGAAAATTTCAGGATTTACTGATGATTACCTTGCAAACATTAAATCGGCGTTAACGTCTTGGTGCCCTTATGAGTCGGTCTGATTCTAAAGACGAATTCACGAGATCTTTCGTTTGACACCGAAATCAGCGCGCCACCGCATCGGAGTCTCAAGATGCACTGCCCGAAAATTGAAAGTCTACATTAAAAATAAATATTTAGTCATACCGGCAGAGTGGGAATTAACGGGGGGAGGAAGTTATCCCTCCTCATAAATTCATATTAACATAAGAGATAACTTCTGTCCCCCCCTCACAAAACATAATTGTTTAAATACGAGTTTACTTTATAAATTTATAAAGTAAGCAAAGAAAATAATTGAGTATTATCATCATCGGCAAGCTGACAACAATCAATAACTTAGGAATTACAAATCTTATCTCAAGCCTGCTATGATCAAGATGCAAGACAAGCAACTCAGTGCGACCAAGCGTTGAGCAGTATCGAATAAGGATAATAATAACAATTTTATGTATGGTATTCTCTATCTAGGATTCTATCCCCGCTTATCAGAAACCTTAATTCGCACCCTGCATACCGATGATGAATACATTGTATAATTGTCTCACTCCTCATTTCCCCGTTCCACCGAAGGAAGTTAGAAGGGATTAAAGCCAAACTACTAATAAGGAATGCGGTGTTCCACAGAAGACACTAGCATATTTTTAAAAGGAAAAAGCTTGTTTTACTTGGGATAGTCCGTCCAAGAGATGACGTAGCCAACTTCAATGTATAAAAGTTATGAGTTTATGACCTCGATTTTTTCAGCTCTACTTCAAAAAGCACAGCCTCTTCAGCAGAAGAACCGAAGCAGACTATTACGTAGTTGTCTATTTAACAAATATATTCCTTTATAGAGTTATTAACCCCAGGCATTTGTCGAAATGATAAATATAACTGTTAAAATCTGAACCGAAAACGTCAAAACACAATGAACTACTGACATGAATGTAGTCTATATACTTAGAAACTGAACAGTTTTAGAGGAAACTGTAAAGTTAATGCTGAAGCGTCGAGTAACAGCGAACGTGGGCCGTAATGTAGTGGATCAGAGTATGAAATTAATGTCTGTACTGCTTGGACTATTCCTGACATCTCCTCATTATTCTTGTTGGAATCTAAGGCATATATTAAAGTTTGAAGTCGCATGTTACTTTGGAATGGCAGCAAAGCATTGATCGATCGTCTGTACACCAGTCACCATTGGTCATGGTCTGAATTGTTAATGCTTAATGGATCGAAATGTATCGTCATTGCATCTCCGTTGTTGGTTCTATAGAGGGAAGGAATATTTCTAAAGAGATAACAGCTTGCAGAGCTACAAATGTGGAAGCTATTGTCGTCTCGTGCTCATGCAACCATAGACTTTGATTGATGATGAAGGATCGATTTCGTGTTAATCCAGTAATCAAAGTTCTAAACTAAAGGATCGGAAAATACACTTTTAAATTTCTTTTTTTCTTTTCTGGAAGTCGTCTTTATTCCTTTTCTTTCTATTTTCTTTTTATGTATGTATTGCGAGTAATTTTACGGCTGTCGCAGTCTCCTGCTTCTCAACTTCCAGGTACTCCGGTTTTGCCAATCGCCCATTTGTAGACCCCTGCAGACCATATCCTCCTGAACCTCCTTGCTCCATTTTTTCATTGGCCTTCCTCTTCTCTTTTTTTCCGGGAGAGTCCAGTTGAAGACCTTATTAGGCCAGCGGTCGGCTGACATTCTCTGGAGATGCCCATACCATATCAGGCGTTTAGTTTCCACTGATTGTAAGATATCTCCTGATACTTGCATTATATTACGGACATCCTGATTCCTAATGTGGTCCATCCTCGAAATTTGACAACTACGGCGCCAGTAATCCATTTCTAAAGCCAACAATTTCTTCTTCATCCTGTCTCTCATTTCCCAAGTTTCAGAGCCATAGGTACATATACTTTCTATTATAGTGTTATATATACTTGTCTTAATTTTTCTTGTTACCTTGTCATTCCACAGGAGTATATTTAATTGTCTTATGACCCGCTTTCCTTGACCAATCTTATTATTCATATCTTCATCACTTTTGGCCTGACTGTTGAGGGTAACACCCAAATATTTGAATGACTCAGAGTTTTCTATTTGTGTATCCCCAGTATCCAAATTTACCTTGCTGCGACTACCCACAACCATGTATTTTGTTTTCTTGAAATTAATTGATAGGCCCCCCTTCCTTATAAGCCTCAGTCAATTTACGAAACATATAGCTGGAATCTTCTTCATCTGCCGCTATCAGCACTTGATCATCAGCGAAATGTATGCTATATAAAGTATCTTCCCCGACTGGTACACCCATCTGACCACATTTCTTCCTCCACTGTTCCAAAATTGCTTGGAGATAAATCTTGAAAAGAGTTGGAGCAAGTGAGCATCCTTGGCGTAGGCCTTTTGTAACTGCGAAGTCTTCTGATAAGTGGCTTCCTACCTTTACAACACTACTGCATCCACAATATAATTTTTAACCGCCCTTATATATGTTCATTGCTTCCAAAGTTTCCCAAAGTTTACCTAAAGGTACAGTGTCATACGCTTTCTGCAGATCTATAAATGTAAAATCGACCTCTCTGTCCCTCTCTACCTTCTTATCCATCAATTGTTTCAACGTGAATATCCCATCAATGCACGATCTCCCAGGTATAAAGCCATTTTGTTCTTCTAAGTCTGTATATTCTCCTTCTATTCTTTTCTTAATGACTTTTGCATATCGTCGCTTAAGAACCAATACCGCGTAACTGACATTTTTGGTCAAAACTGTTTTTTTGCACAGATGGTACCTCCACTGTCATCTGCATGCATTGACAAGCGCGGGAATTTGATTGCATGAATGGCCTGCGTGCGAAGAAGGGGGGTACAATACCGCGTATCTGAAGTCACGAGAAGTCTGTAGGAAATACCTCGTATCTGACAACAGATAGACTGTTATGTCTACTCCCTGCGCACCATCAGTACGGAAGCTGGTTCTCGTTACTGCCTTGTACAATTGTATCAACAGTGTGTGATACCCTGAGAAGATTAAAGAAGTGTTCAGTTTCAATTATTTGAAAGGTAAATATAACTGAATTATTTCACTAATGTCAATTGAATGTTAGTTGAGCTGAATTCCCGCAGAATCTTATTGAAAGTTCATTCACTGGAATATAGTACATTTAATATTTTATTATGTAGGCCTACAGATACAAGAAAAGAAATGGACAATGAATCAGACGACGGTCAGTTTAGCGAGAACGAAATCCTATCTGTGCTATGTTCTGCATTCAAGACGGGAGAAACTTCTTTGAACATTAACAAAGGTATGGCATAAGAAGTATCACAGTTATTAAAGATTTATTTTTCTTCAGTTACGGAATCATAACAGCAAACTTAATTTAAGTAGCCTAATATAAATAATCATGAATGGGCCGCTAAAATAATTTGCGCTACATTCAGTGGTCCTAAGTTTGGTCCCTTCCATTTCCTCCGGTAGGAGAAAGATCTAAATTGATGATAATATTTACTACACATGTTTTTTAATCAATTTATATCACATTTATAAACACTAGTAATCTCATCTTATTCGTAGGTGTACTGCCTGATAATTCAAATGCAAAAGAAAACCGTCCTTCTGAAAATGGGTTGCTGCAGATCAGGCATTGTCCGTCCAGTGTTACCGGTAAGATTATGATCACATTATGCAGTCTGGTATGACTTAAAGCAACACTATTAAAATAATACCGCTAGAAATATGATAGGACAGAAACTGAAGACAATACCTCGTCAATGAAGGATTTACATTAAATTTCGGATGCGTCTTCAGATGTGGACGAGCCCGAAGAATTTGTGAGTGCTACTTATTCTACATTTTTACATTCGTCAGAAAAAGGTAAAGAGAAGAATCTTCTAGCGTTTCATGGAAATTTGACAGAAAAGAGAAAAATAAGTTCAAAGCCACACAAGGTTAAGTGGAAGAAAATGAAAAATAGAAAACTTGGAATGGAAGAGGAAGCTTATCTTAGCTACAAGAGGTCGAAAGATGGCAAAGTGACACATGATACGGAAGGAGATGCAAGGAATTTGGGGCCAGAGTGTAGTTATAAAATGTGCCAAAATTCGAAAGTAAGAGGCTGTAATTTAATTTCTAATGAGAGAAGACACATCTTTCAGGCATTCTAGAAAACTATGACTTGGGGACAGAGGGCCGTTCACGTATCAAATCTTGTGAATTTCACTCCTACTAAAAGACCTGGCAGTACAAATTCTGAATCTAGAAGAAAGAGAACATTTGTCTACAATCTAAAAGTTGATGAGAAAAAAATTCAGGTTTGCAAAATGATGTTTCTGTGTACATTGGGAATTAAAGAATGAACTGTGCGATATTGGTTAGCTAATAGTACTAATGGCGTGCCTTCAGTAAAAAGAAGTCATGTTCTCGTGCAAAAGCACAGAAAAAAAAACATCAGTAGCCTGTCTAATTACCGTCACATTACTGTATGTAGAACCGATTGTGCCATAGTTTTTATGATAGTATTCCACACTAGGGTTACTCAAGGATTACTTTTTGTGATTTCAGCATAGCCCTATAATTATTTATTGTGTTTAACGAATATTGTGCCTGAAAAGTTATCATCATTATTATATTTTTAAATCATTTTCTTTTCATTATTCGCAAGTCAGTCAAGTCCATTGTCAATAATAATAATAGTAATAATAATAATAATAATAATATTATATTATTATTATTAATTATTTTATTATAAAATTATACTTGTGAGCAACGTTTTAGTAACAATTCTACTTATCTATTCAAATACTTAGTGTGAAAATAAAGTACCTAGTAACAGGTTATTATTATTATTATTATTATTATTATTATTATTATTATTATTATTATTATTATTATTATTATAACAATAAACATTGAACTGTGTCTTCGTTTTTCCTTTCCCATAGTTTCAGCATTTGATTGACTAAGAATGCAGCAATCATTGTCTGGAACGTAATCTAGTGCTGATTCAAGCTACAGCCTACCGACCTTGACCTCAAGTCAGACGGTAGGACAACAATTCAGATAACACATTGACATATACAAGAGCACGAATAATATTTCCAGAAGGCAGTTTTCACGCAAAGAAAACGCTTGTCAACATGTATCTTGAAGCTGCTAAAGTTGTCTCACCATACCGCGTAACTAACAAAATGTAGTCAACGGCAGAGTTCCAATACCGCGTAAGTGACATGGCCAAATGTCTACAGCCATGATCATCCATTTTCACTTAGTTATAAATTAGTTAAGCTATTTCATAGCCATACACCACTTTTCAAGACTATTCCGTTATTTTTATGGTTTTTATTCAGTTTTTTCCTTCTCCTGTAAAATTTACATTTTGTCAGTTACGCGGTATTGGTTCTTAAGCGACGATATAATCTTGCCATGGTGCAGATTACACTAATACCTCTGTAATTGCTACATTCTCGTCGGTTCCCTTTCTTGTATACCGATGTTATGATTGATTTTTTCCATTCTTCAGGGGGGTTTTCGCCTTTCAAACATTTATTAAATAATTCGACCAGAACTTCAATTAGCACATCTGGAGCATTCTTTAAGAGTTCCACATTTATACCACCACGTCCTGGAGCTTTACCATTTTCCATCTTAGATAAAGTTAATTTTACCTCTGCCACAGATATTTCTTCAATTTCTTCCTCAAATTGTTCACTCCCATCTGTAGATCCAACTTCCAGGAATTCCTTCCTTTGTTCTTTCATCAAATCTGCGTAGTAATTTTTCCACTGTTCCAGCTGAATAATATTCAATCCTGCTGTGTCTTTGTTCTGTGTTCTTAACCCTTTGACCACTTTCCATGCCTTATTAGCCCTTGTGTTACCAGTACATTTATTAACCTCTTCACATATTTTTTGCCAATACTCGTTTTTTGCCTTATTCACTAGCTTTTGGGTTTGTTTGCGCTGGTTCTTATACTCTTGTTGATCTGTATTTAATTTTGACTGCATCCATTTAGCATAAGTATCTTTTATTTTCTTTTTATACGGAGCATAAAATGAAAATTGGGATGATGGAAAAGATTGTCTTTGAAATTTTCATGGAAATTAACGTTCCCGATATCGAAAAAAATTGATATTGAGTGTAACGTTTTATATGTTTTTGTTTAGTGTTTTCTCCTACACTAGTGGTCCGATTTTGTTCATATTTAGTGTCTACTATGCAACTTATACGAGGAATGAGGCACACGATTTAGTAAAAAAATAATAACTTACACTTTTATTTGAAATCAACAACACAGATCGGCGAATAACTCCAAATCCAATCACATCACGAGTTTATTTGTAATTTTTCGTATCAAGTGAAATGATACATAGTTCGTATCACATAAATAAATAAATGATGCCTTCAGATGCATTATTTATATAATTTCTTTTTATTTAGAATTTATTTATAATCTCTTTGACTGCGAGTAGGGTGACCAGATTCACATCGATAAAAAAAGAACACAAAGCTTCAAAAAGGAGGACAGAAAATATGTATTTAGATTAGGCTTATTATACTTTAAATTAAGTCAATATCTATTTTACTACAAAATATTTACACTAGAGATTTAGGCTTATATCGTACTTAAATATATATATTAATTTCTATTTTATTACAAAATAATTGAACGGTTGGATGGAAAAGAGGCCTCAGGTCACTCAGGCCCTTTTTGTGTAAAATGTTTTTTTCGGAGTCCTTAGGGTTTGAAGTACGTGCCTTAGAAATTTCATGAACGTAACATTAATATTGCCAGTGTTGGAGCTATGTGAATAAATGTTGATAAATGTGGAGACATCAGCTGTCAAACCTCCAAACACATTGTGGCTGTGTCAAACGTGTAACGTGTCATTAGTTGTGTTTAAGACGTTCTACCAAAAGTCTCGAAGCAACTGTCATACAAATGGCAAGTTAGAGGTTACGTATTATTCAACAAAAACTTAAGGATAACAGCAGATTTATATAAAGTAGAGGAAAACACCGAAATAGACCTAACAAAATATCTGGTGATGAGTGGTTGCTTGTTAGTTAACACTGGGCATCTATTACATCTGTAGAAATGCACTATCGAGGCAAGGGCACTAGCCGGCTCTACTTTGTTGACTCTTTTTTGGATGTAACAAGTCTGTATGGATCTTTACGTGAACTTTACAAAGAAAAGAAAGGCCGTTTTCCGGAAAAGAAATACTACAGCTACTATAAGTTCTTAGAGATATGTCTCCATACTCATTTCGAAGACCAGGAACTGATACAATTATGTGACTTTTGCGAAAAGTCTTAACTGCAGCTAGGAGCAAATCCAAGTGATATTCGAACAAAGACTGATTTAGGTATTCACAAGCGGAAAGTTAATGAATACCAAAAAGTTAAAGGATAAAGTTCTGGACACAATGAATGAAAACTCTAAATGTTTGGTCATCGAATTTGATTATGATCAAAATCTACCCGTACCTAAACTGAATGTTAATAGTCAGTTTTATAAAAGACTATTATGGTATAATGTATTTAACGTGTATTGTCATAATGTTAAAAATAGTGTGATGTATTGCTACATTGAGACAGTCCAAAAAAAAAAAAAAAATCAGAAAGTGTTGCATCTTTTCTGCACCATTTTGTTGAAAGGAAACTCAACAGTTCTCGTGTTGATTATAAAGACATTGTTTTGTTTTCGGACAATTCTGGGGGACAAAACAAAAATTTGATTATGTTTATGTTCTGTTCCTATCTTGCTGTATCACTTAAAACGCGTGTTTCTTAGATTTTTCCTGTTAGAGGTCACTCGTACTGTCAATGCGACAGGAATTTTGCCATTTATTCCAAGAAACTGAAGAGAAAAAGCAGAGTTGCAACTGGACCTGATTATGATAACATCATAAGTAAGAAAGCTGAGGTTGTTAATGGGAAAGGGACACTGAAAAGTTGGGGATCAACCTTGAATCCATTTTTTCAAAGAAAACCCAAGTCTAAAGGTAAAGTCTTCACATTACAGAAGTATTGTAAGTTAATGTACTCTACTACCGGTGATGTTTTGGGTTGTACTTCCTACAATGGTACCTGTGAACCATTTCCGAAACCGATCAGGTTTTCATTAAAGTTAAGTGATACTGTTCCTTTTGCACCCAAGAAAAAATTCAAAGTTGATAAGATACGATATGTCAGAAGTCTTTATGAGTTTTTGAAAGAAGATGAAGTAGCTGATTTGAATAACAGTTTAAGAACACCACTGAGGAACCAGGAGCATGGCAAGAACTTCAGGAACAAAATGAAAACTTATCAGTTGAAGCAAGTGACTATGAGGACATTGTAGCTAGGGTAGACAGTTTCTAAAGTGATGTGATTGAGACATGTTTAATCAGAATTCTTTTGAAATTTTGAGTTCCTTTCTATTATATTATATTTTCATTAAATTATGAGAAAAAGTATATAATTTTCTGTGCATAGGCAGTCTAATAATAAAATAATAAACTGAGTTTATATTGAGTTCCTTTGTATTCTCTTGTATTTTCATTACATTATGCAAAAAACCACATGATTTTCTATCAATAATAATAAATAACAAATTGAGTTTATATTTTATTTTCTGTTTTTAAGAAAAAGGGCCTGAGAGAGCCAATTTTCAAACACCAATAACTTTTAAATCAATCAGCTGATACAGATTTTCTTCTAAAATATTATTTAAACGTTGCAAATTCTTTTACCAAAAGCATAGAGTGTTATTTTGTACAGTAAAGAGAAAGGGACCAGTACTTTAAAATGTTTAAAGGTCTTTTTCTCAAAACGCCATTTTCTCACTGAGGCCCTTTTTCCATCCAACCGTTCAATTATGAAAAAATGCAGTAATAATGATTTTACAGTTAGCTACATATTAAAGTCAAGGGAATTATATTATTAAAGAGGATAGATAATATCTATTTAAATTTAGGCTTAGGTCTATATTATACTTAAAATTATGTCAATACCTATTTTATTACAGCATACTTATGATAAAACTTAATAATGAAAACAACGACCATAACAAATAGGAGCAAAGAGAGTTATCATCGTTCTGTCGATGCTGGTGCCACCTATAGGCAAATTGCTTGAGGAAGGCGTCAAATCAGATAATTTCAAAATATCAGGCATACATGTTATGAAAAGGAGGACATTTCTTGATATTTTTAAAAATCCGCCTGGACCCCGGACAAAGGCCTAAAAAGGAGGACATGTCCGGACAAGAGGACGTCTAGTCATTCTAACTGCGAGATAATATACTGTAGCTACTGTCTGCTGCTGTTACATAGGATTTCCATTGTGCTGCCACCTATCGGCTTCTGTTTGCAGGTATAGTGACAGATCTAGCCACTCAGTATTTGTATCTTTGTGGTAGTATTTAGTAGTAGTAGTATTTATTTATTTAACCTGGTAGAGATAAGGCCGTCAGGCCTTCTCTGCCCCTCTACCAGGAGATTCCAACTACAATATCAACAATAAAATTACAATTAAGTTAGTATTAAATTTACAATTACAATTACAAATAATATTACAATTAGTATTAAATTTACAATTACAATAAAATCAAAGTACGAAAAGATTACCTGAATAATTAAAGCTAGATAATTTATCATAGAGAAACAAAGAATATTTTATATTTACTGAATTACAAATTAAATCTAGAATAACAAAATTGTATAGTGATGAAATTACTGAATATTGAAATATTTTGTGATAGATTAAAGAAACTATTTACAAGTAATCAATTACTGACCAAGAGCCTAGTAAGTTTTCGTTTGAATTCAATTTTATTTCGACAGTCCCTGATGCTAGCAGGTAGCGAATTCCAGAGTCTTGGCAGGGCTATTGTGAAAGAAGATGAGTATGAGGAGGTGCGATGGGATGGTATTGTTAGTATTGTTTCATGACGAGAGCGTGTGTTCAGATTATGGTGGGAAGAAAGGTAAGTGAAGCGAGACGACAGGTACGAAGGAATAGAAGAGTTCAAGATTTCGAAGAGAAAGAGAAGTGAATGTAAATTTCTTTTCTTATCTAGTTTAAGCCAACCTATTGCTTCCAGGGATGGGGTAATATGATCATATTTACGAACATTGCTTACAAAACGTACACACAAATTATGAGCACGTTGAAGTTTCATTTTGTTGTCGCTGGAGAGGTCGTGAAAACGAAAAAAATATTAGATTTTTCCCTTTTAAAATAACATGACTTTTAGTTATTTATGACATAGAAAACTATTAAAGGTCCAGATCAAGTTGGCAGGGACTTGAACACGGACTGCCTTAAGGGGATGCGCTACTGAAAAATGACAGTTTTTGAAGAAATTTCATGTTTTTTTTTTTTTTACTCTTCATATGCTAAATTCCAATGCTCCATTACCACAACCTGTGTTTCAGCTATAATATGCACTATAAAAACATAGAAAACTCTTGTTTTAGATTCCAAAAAACGGTTTCCAAATAAACGTATTATTTTCAAATTTTATTTTTAATAGAGTTATTTCTTGACTTAGATCATTGAAATTTTCCTGATTAATTCATAATAATGATCATAATATGCTGTTAAAATTTCAATACATTATCTCTTAAAATGTAGAAATTGGAAAATTCAGTAGCGCATCCCCTTAACGTGAGTCTAGTGTCTTACGTTAGCCGCTTTGTTGTTTTAGATTGGTTACCATTTCCACTACCACTGAAATATAATTACTGATTTGCGAGTCCTGAATTCATAATTTACACGGTGGCCGATAGGCGACAGCACACTGGAAACCAAATTTACAAAAAGTATACCTTTCGTAATATACATCTGCGATATTACCTCGGAGTTAAAGTAACTATAAATAAACACTGAATAAAAATATGTATGTAGATAATATCTGTATCTTTATTCCTTTGATACGAATTTTATTTATCAGTTTATTCTACATAATACGAGAAATTTCGCAGAAATTCGTGAATTAATTTGGAATAAATCTACTCTTAGTTATGATTTATCGTCTATGCGCGGGCAGGTAACAAAAGAAATTGATCTTTCGTAAAAAAATAACATTTATAATGCATGGATGAATGTCCACACAAACAATTACTGTAGTCTTATGAGTTTCTTTAACGGTCTGATTTAACAGTACTGCTGGTCACATGAACAGAAAGAAATATATTTGCGGCATTGTTGCGAATCACTAAAATATTTTAATTTTTAATTGCTTAGAACAGATTTTCTCAAACGTGATGCAGCCCAGGAAACCATGTCACAGGTCTCTAAAACTATTTTTCTGTTTATTGTTTCTATCAGTAGAGAATAAAATTCTGAACATTTAATAGAAAAAAGAAAGTTTATATCTCTAGCTGCAAAGTTACATATTGTTCTATTGCATTTAAAAAAGTAACATATATATTATTTTCAATTTACAGATATTGGTTTTCAAAGTTTAACGAAACAACTATAAAATCATTCTATTATAATATTATATTATTTAACTATTGCATATACAGGATGAAAGTGAAGTAACCCTGTAGATTTTCAGAGCGAATAGCTCATGTTTATGTAACAAAAAAGTGTAATACCATATTGGTGAAAAGTTCATAATTTTCTCAGAAAAAAATATAACTATTGCGAGTAGGATCGTGATTTTTTGTCCATATCGATAGAAAATCCAAAAAAATAATCATTTATTCTTCTGGCGTATTTCCATAGCGTGTAAATTCAATTTATAAATCACTAATTTCGAGCCAATGAACGATGAGAACAGATTGAAACGTTGTAGTCAGAGAGGGAGAGGTTCACCTAGGAAGACAGACCTGAGTTCATTGACCTCTTACATCTTATTACGAGAAGAAAGATCAGCGTGTTAGAGGCGATGTTGCCAGACTGCTGAAACTTCCATCTCAATCCTAATTAACCGTGCATTTAATCACAAAACGTAATATAGGTTTTCTATTTATTTAAGTGTACACTATCGTCCCTTTCAATCTGCAGGATTATTTCACTTCCACCCTGTAGAGTGATCTGTTTGAACTGGAGAATATACTTCTATGTGAAAATGTATAAGTCGTTAATTTCGAATGAATTTCGTTTTCCTGCTGTACTGAACTATTTCCCCAAGCGACATGTGGCATGGTTTTCTGGGCTGCATGCCAAATGGAAAATTAATTATTGAAAATTATTACAATATGTGAATAATTAATATTTTATGTAAATTTGTACAAATTAATATCATACATCCACTGAAAACCGTACAATTTATAAATTAAGTTAGTTATCTTGATTTCGGGATAGTAAAGAATACCCTTTCGTTACAATCCAGAAAATGTAAGCACAGTAAAATATTTATTTTTATAGACCAACATGTCTTTCAATTAACAATGTAAGAAATAAACAATGGAAGGTACATGGCGAGTAGCAGGATAAAGGAACTGAATTAATGCGACGTGTGAAACATATAATGAGAACGGCCTCCCTGATGGTATTGATTTTTTGTCTCAGATGTTTTAATATGGACACCAGAAGGTAAGGTTGACGTGATGTGAAATCTTACCGTAGGTGCGTACTAGGAAATTACTCGAGACGATGCAATAGAATATTTAGTCATCAAGAAAATACAGTACTGTATGCATACCATGATACTCGTTCTTTATAATGTTATCCAAGCTATCCTGTTTGTAGCTAATTTTTCTTGAGCCATCATTGAATATATATAATTTACTGTGTATCCGATATGAAAATCATCTTTCGTTTCCTATATTGAAAATAAACCTTATATTATAATCCCGAAGAGTGACAAACCTGAGTTCGTTTATAAATTTGTATTCTTTAAATATTAATAGCAATTAATGCTAGCATTAACTAGCTATTAATAATCAGGCACAACTGGATAATACCCACGGCAGAGCAATGTCGATAGTCGACGTTACTCGCTGGCCACTAGTCACCAGGCCGTACCGAGCCGTGCCAAACAAAACACAATCGAAATGGTGGTAGTAAAATTCGCGACTATATTCTTAAATAATTCACTGCATTAGTCAAGTGCAAGATTTCTGGCTTCTGTTGCATTCAAACAATTATAAAATACGATAATTTGATCCAGGGAGCATCCGTTTTTGATGCAAAGATAATTTGTTTGGCTTGTTTCTTAAATAAAATTACGAAATGGCGTTCCTGTGCTTAACATTTAATAAAAAAAGGAATATAGCAAAACTGTTTTGTCTCGAGACTCTCATCTAAGTCACGTAATAGGTCACGTAATCTACTTCAATATATTTGCGCAAATATATCTTGTAGCTAACAGTGGTGCTATCTCTCAGTAATGTTCAGAACGAAGGAGGTAGAGAGAGAAAAGAAACAAATTTCTCCCTCCAACGACGCCACATACCAACGTCGTGTTCTTATGTTGGCAAGATTGTTTACTTCAATTTGATGATAAACGTAACGGCACGGTTCAAAGATACCGTGGGAATTCTCCAGTTTAGCGAATAATCATACACCATATCCCGTTTAGAGGGACCGAGAAATAAGTGCTAATTTAAAGTATAAATAATGGTTTTATAACATAACTTTTTGTATAACTTGATGTAAAACTCTCCGAGTTTCGGAGAATGGTCAGTACAACTCGATGTGTGCGCCTCGAGTTAACCTGAAGACATCTAGAAGGTACTCAAACTTACGTCAACGACGCGACGTAATACAACATTGTCGTGCGGGTTTTCGGCCTTGAGGGTACTGTTAGTCTTGCTTTCTCGATCGTTGTTCATCCCTAGTAGGTAAGCACGCTGTTGCCTGAGCTACACCTTAGGCCTTGAAGCAGTAATTAGGAGAGGGAGAGACCGATTTATTAGCGAAGTGATATCTCCATATTTCTATTACATGTATTCGCGGGGATGTTCTGGCGACTTCGTTAGAATTAGCTTCCCCACACAGGTGTTTCGTCACTTGTCAGCATCGGACAGATTTAGGGCCACCTTGAGCGGGGTTTCGTATAGAGACTCGATGAAGCATAAAAGCCGAAGTCGGACTAGACCCGTGGGAAAGATACTGCCAAGCTTGGGTTTTCCAAAGAACGGGTATTCTTGTGAGATATACAAACTAATTTGATGTTATGGGAAATCCAAAGTCTAAATTTAGAGATGACATATTTCGCGCCCAATAAGAAGAGATCTTGGTCCAGCTTATGAGGTCACTTTGGACCAATAGGGAATAGATTTTAGGCCAGTTAGTGACGTAGTTTTTAGCCAATAGGATAGTTAGTTTTAGCGTAGGATAGGTTTTTATAAATAAGGGTGACGGGGAGCGGAGATCAAAACAACTCCACATCGTGTCGGCGGCCCTACATACAGGACACAATAACTACTTCGTTTGGTGTCGACAGGACTACTATTTCGCTTCGTGTCGACACAATCACAACATCTCATCGGGTCGGCGGCCCAACTTAATAGTCTTTCTTCAGGCGAAGACTCGATAGATTGAACTTTGTCATCGGCGAGACTACTCGCCAACGTTTAGGAGCTTCGATAGTAGTGTACGGGACAGAGTATTGAATTTATAGTATCGGATAGAGCTTATTCAGAGCTGCAACTGAGTCGATACAGAATTGCGACCAACGATTGAATTATAAGTCAGCCGGAAATACATACTCTAGGGTTTACCAAGTGAATACGACAATAAACTTATAGTTTTGGAATTTACACTGCCTTTTATATAAGTAGCCGGCTTGGGATTATTCCCGACATCAACCTACACCACAACCGTACCTCGGCTACCCTGAGTGAATCTCACGCAACACCGAGACGCACCCACCCTCAAATGGCGCCCAACGTGTAGTCACAATAACGACACCACCCACAAATGGCGTCCAACGTGGGACCTCAATAACGACAGCCACCCTCATCCTCGATGTTATGATGACAGAGAAGCTGGAAACGTGTGTTTCATTGAGAATTTAGAAATCGATTTTTCATTCAGAATTACTTATTACAATCAGAAAATAAAAAGACACGTCCGAACCCGAAATACTTTTATTATCCTGACCTGAATTTATCGAAATTGGTGTCTTGGTTCCTTCACAAACACTTTCACTTTTATTGTCAGCGGAAAAGTACTCATTACGAGCAATTCAATTATATACAGTAGATTTCTTATCATTTCTATACTGAGTTTGGCAAGACCACTTAACGTATTTGTAGAGTTTGTCACAGTTGAGGCTTCTATTCTTGACATGGAATCTCCCGGTTGCTCGGTGACGATGCTTCAATTGTTCCAACGGAACAACAACGGGAAGCTAGAGTCCTCCAGTCGTTCTAAGGAAGGGTGGGATAGAAGCTCGAATGAACGATGTTATTCTGTTTAAGACGTACACATTGTCTTGTGTGTGAAAACAATGGAGGCCAGGGATACTGAATTATGGAGGACAATAATTCCGAGCACAGGACAGGAAGAGACAGGGACAGAGAAGATTATAACTAATATGCTCGTCCAGACTTCAAATAGTTTATACTTTCGAGCAAGCAATAAACTTGGTACTTACTGTACTTCATGTCATATTTTATAAACTAACTAATTACTGCCAAATTTCTAGTGGAATTTTGAAATAAGAAACTGATTATTAATAATAACAAACTTAGTGATACTAGAAGAACACAAGAAACAAAATACGTATCTTATATTCCTTACTTCAATTACTTCTTAGTTGTAGTATCTCCGTAAATAATTTCTTTTATGAATTATTTATAGCAACCTTTTCCTTTTTCAACACAGTTAAATGAGAAGGTGTTATTAAGCTGCAAAAAATCGCTTTTTAGATATTCACAAAAACATACGTTTTTCTACGCCCCACAGTGGAGTGGGCCGCAACGCGAATTTAGCGGGATAAAATTAAGTTTGATCATCCTTGTCAAAGTGCATTTTATTGATTAGGTAGTATTGAAAACACACTGAACTTTCATAAACTACAATAAACGGCGATATATCAGCACCATGTTACCGTGAAGTTATGGCATCTGACCCTGCATGTAGTGCGAGTTATTCGGTATGAAAGAAAGAAACGGATGTTTTCGACAAAGTGAAGTACTAAATATTAAATTTTTATTACAAGTTTTAGTTTAAAGTGTGTATCATGTTTTGACATAATATTGGATGGAATACAGAAACTCATGTCTGCGTGTTGATGACTGACAGTCATTAAAGAAAGAGCAATAATTTTGTGTTTGTTATGAATATTGACACAGACTTTTAAAAAGAAGGGATCGCAACGGATCAACGAAACTTTTTTATGCCTTATAACGACCCTTGAACTTCAAAATATGTAAGGTGCTAGGTGCGGTAACGGGTTTGTAACCTACAGTATGTTATTCTTACAAAATTGCAATAGTTGAAGGCCTTGCGAGAGAGATAGCCTATAATTGAAGTTACAATGCTATAATAATAATAATAATAATAATAATAATAATAATAATAATAATAATATGATCAGACCTTCAGCCTGTCACGCAGGCGGCCCGGGGTTCGAGTCCATTGCAAAAGGAAATGTTTCCAATTAAGAAACATTTCAGACGATAATTTTGGAATTTAATAGATATCAAACATATCCCTAGTCCTTGCAGATATAACAAACAGAGATCTTAAAAAATTAACCATCAGCCGAATTTTGTTCCTGTTATAAACGTGTTCAGAAAATAAGCTTATAGATAGGGATCTATCTACTTAATGCGATTTACTCTATTAAATTAACTTGATTCTAGCCGTTCCGGAAATATTCTGTAAAAACTTTTCCTTCAAATTTTGAAAAATATCTTAATCTATAAGTTCTAAATTTTCACATTTCTCGTCACAAATATTTGAGACTGATATTATCCGGGAGCGCTGTTTCTAGAGGCGTTGTACACTTTTTAATCTCTGTCACTGAGTTGTAAAGGTCATGGATTAGAATGCTACTTTTGCCGTTTCTTTCCTGGTGTTGTTTGCTTGAAAAGAAAATAATACACAGTTACTAAAATTACTAAGCGCATTCTTAATAGCATCTTATGCTGTCACGTTCGGGAATGGGGCCTCTTTATACGTTAATATTTCTTAGCTCACAAGCAAACATTCTCATGGGGGCATATATAAGAGATGTTTTTTTTTTCTTCCACCATGTTAATAATGTAAAAACAAGTGCTTGTACAAAGTTTGGCCACTCGAGCGCAATTACGAAGGCCGTAAAAATAAGTTCACCTGGAGCTGTTTATAGAAAGAAACCAAAATTCATGGAAAAAATTTATTGGGACATTTACTACTATATTGTTGAGCTATTTTTCAACATATTCCCCACCGAAATTGAGTTACTTGTCATACTGTTGGATCAACTTCTGTATCGCTGTGTCATAGGAGTCTGCCGCCTGGGATAGGAACCGGTGTGTGACAGCTGTCTGCGCCTCTTTGTTGATCTCACAGCATGACAAATGTCTCAATTCCGGTGGGAAATGTGTTAAAAATAACGTAACAATTGCTGAATCTGTTCCAATAAATCTTTCCATGAAATTGAGTTTTCTTTCTGTAAACGGCCCTAGGGAAAACTTATCTTTACGGCCCTCTTAATTGCGCTTGAGTGGCCAACATTTGTATAAGCACTTGTTTTGATATTATTAACATGGTAGAAGAAAAAAAAAACTTTTTTATCTGCTCCCATGAGAATGTTTGCTTGTTACTGTTTTCCACACTGCGCGTTTCGGCGTCCAGCGGATTGTTTATGATATTATATTTAAAATTAAATTTCCTTCAATTGATTACTGTAATTCTTTCAAGTACTAAATGAAACGGCTAAGTATTTTAGACATTGAAGGCACGTGATATTTTTGTCTGAGAGATTAAGGACGTAGTAAGCTTGAAAAGTTTGGAAGGCTCTATCTTAATTTTCGTACTGGCGGTAGCTCATGAACTTGATCTTGACAGTGTAGCCGAATCGACTTGGGTTGCAGTCTTTCAGCCATATATTTACTTTATTTATTTATTTATTTATTTATTTATTTATTTATTTCTTTTCCATTTCTCTCTTCCTTCATTTTCCAATTTTTTGCGTTCTTTGTTTCTTTTGCACGCTTGTTCTCATTGATTATGCATAAACAGCGTATGATGTAAAATAACGATGTTAATAAAGAATCTGTTACCTTGTGGTCTTAGTTCCTAATGAGACGTACAATATGCTATGAAAAATTATGACATTCATTGAAGATTTTCATTTCTTCATTTTCTTTTCATTCCTTTTGATATCCAGACCAGAGTTAACTCTAACAGAAATGAGTGCCAGGACTGTTTCCTTTGGAGTAAAGGTATCACGTATGTAGGACTGATGTATCTACTGCTACTAATGCCGATATTCTTGAAAAGGTAGGGGCCTTAACTTCCTGCTACCCCGTGGGCTGTAATGACACCTTTGACTTTACCAAAGTTAATAACTTTCAACAGAATTTTTTAAGGTCTCGATCAATAATCGTTGCGTTTCTAGTATGTTCGATGAAATAATTCTAACAACCTGCAACATCTTATGGACAAAAGAGCATCGTGAACAGGACACATGCTTTCTCACGTTTTTCGCAGCAGTTAATTTCGTTAATAATGCTACGAATATAAACATTCATGGTTCATTTTTTTTAACTATTACTTAAAATATATGCCTAAATGACATCATTTATATGCACAGATTTAAGACACGAAGTTTATTTTTCTGGAGCATACACAAAAGGCATTGAATATAGTCCCGAAATTTATGATTTTGACTTTATTAGTAAATTGTACGGCTTAAGTTAGGCATGCCAAAACCCTGCACGTTGTGCAGGTGTCTCTGTGTGATGTGCACTTTCTATTCCGCTACCTGGAGGACGTGAATCGGCGTGGAGGGAACGCGACAGGGCTTTACAATTCCTGTTGTACTAGATCAGCTTTTGTTTCAGTAATAAAGTTTTAGTGACGGCCCGGTAGCTCAGTTGGTAGAGCAGCTGGAAGGTCCGGGGTTCGATCCCAGGTGGTGACAGGATTTTTTCTCGTTGCCAAACTTTCAGAACGGCCCCGAGGTTCACTCAGCCTCCTATAAAATTGAGTACCGGGTCTTTCCCGGGGGTAAAAGGCGGTCAGAGCGTGGTGCCGACCACACCACCTCATTCTAGTGCCGAGGTCATGGAAATCATGGGGCTCTACCTCCATGCCCCCCAAGTGCCTTCATGGCATGTTACGGGGATACCTTTACCTTTTTTAATAAAGTTTTAGTACGGGTGCTAATTGAGCTGTAACTGTGTATGCGTTATGAAAATAAAGTAAGGAGTCCACAGATGTAAGAAAGAACGTGGTGGGAATATAATGGTGAAGCAGTGCGCAGCCTCGCCCGTTGTTCTACTACGTGATGACGTCACGCGGGAAGCATTGCAGACTCTCTCGCTTAGCTCAACTCAGCTCAGCTCCGTAAGGTTTTGGAAGTGGGGTAGGTTAATTGATTATGAATACCAAGAAGCTGTATTAACTAATCCCTTCCCTACTAACGTCTTGTGATGCGCTCCCAAAGCATAGCCGTCTAGACATGACGTCTTTGTGACCCTGCGACTTTTATTGACAGTTTTCATTCAAGCTGTCAAATGCAGTTTTTTTTCAAGCTGTCTATTTAGAGGGTTGTTGTATGTTGTAAAACGATCTTTCGTGAAGAAGAGGAGTTATTTTCCTATAAATATACGCGAAAGGTTTTCCAGAATTCTGTTTGAATAAAAGTGTATTGAAGTTCTGTCCTGCATTCCAAGTGGAATAAACAAAGTTTAAGAAAGGGAATCAGAATTGAGGTCTTGTAAGAGTTATTGGCAGTAAAGTGACATGACAGAAAAGGTCTGTCTACGAATCACAACATTCACATGGTGAGCATAAAGGAAAACAGGGTAACAATGAAGGGGAATAAACAGTGGTGAAACTGAAGGGCGTAATAGAGTACAATAACGTTATGTTGTGGGTTGACTGTCAGGTCAGCGTCAGAATGAAGTCTTATATCCCTTCTCCATTATGGGAAAATACGTAAAAAAAACTACAGAAACGTTTCTTCAATATAATGTTTATGGTACTTTTCAGCTTTTCAATGTCTACGTAATTGCATGTAAGACCGTGAAGGGAAGCAAACCCAGGAAGGAAAGGATCTATACAAATCTTCAACTTGACCTGGAAGCAGGCATTTAATAGAGGGTTACGACGACAATATTACAAGCAAACTGTTGGGCTTATTCCCCCCCCCCCGACATATACCTACCACCCACAGAAAAAGAAGCCAGCGAGAACCTGCAAAGTTTGTAAATCTCACAAGAAATGTTTTGTACTGGAGTCTTTCGAAACTTAACATACTGTTCAAACTGTTACCAAATTATGAGTATAATATCACAATTTGTAGTAAAAGACCCATGTTTATTGCAAACGACTTCCACCTGCCTTTAAATGCCACTTACCGCACACCACCAATTCACTGTCTGCGCGTGGAGATTTAAATAGAGATTCCAGGCAATAAGCCCGTCCTTTTAAATCTTACTGCATGAACTTAAAGGTAGCAACAAGCAAACTTTAGAAAAGAGTCAATAATGAACATTTGTTAAAGGCAGCTGTCGAATTAATTACGTTCATTCTGGTGTACTGCTTTCGTTAGAAGATATCTTCAGTTCATGGACTCAACTCGGTTTGATCCATTCAGGTGATGGACAGAATACGTTCTGAATCAGACCTTCGATTTCAGGCTGGCTTTAAAGAGGCTGAAAATGTGAATTGCAACAAATGTCAAGTGTAGCATGATGAAGCGTCTCTAAAAGAAGGCAAATTCGAAAAAAAAAACGCATTTTCGATAAAATGTGGACTTAACGCGTTTTGATTCCGAGCTCCTCAAATATGTTCAATAAAGTTTCATCGTCAACATTTTTACATTACTTAAAAAAAAAACACATCAGTTTTTCATTGCAGTGATTCTGCATATTTCTTTTAGTAAAATGCTCCTGCACACAATTTTAATATCTGAATATTTTTTACACAAATTAAGTCCACAATTTCCACATCTGACATTAATTTTCGTAATGTGAACGGCTTTCTTGTTAGCAGCTAGTACTTGAAATAGACCTTGATTCACCCTCACCAACCACTTCTGTATTATCTTCCTCACTACCACTTTCTTTCTTCAACTCCGCCGGTAAATCAATTTCCAATGGCACTATAATAACACTTTTACCCAAAACATTAAGGCTGCTATTATCCACAAAACAACTCATGTCTATGTTCTGTATCCCTGAATACAACTAGATTTGAATAAACACCAATAAAGAAAGAACAAATTTACCAACTCAAGTTTCTACACTGCAAGTAAATGGTAAAGTGGAGAATTGAAACAGTAAACGACTTTGACGGCATTACAAACAGTTACAACAATGAAAAAAAATCACAGAATTCAAACTAGAAAATGTTTAAAAGTGTAGGTCATATGAAATGCCAAGGGTGGGTAAAATCTGTCCACTAACAAATACTTCAAATTATTAGTCTGCTATATTTGAAATCTGAAACAGAACACATGTGTGCATACTTTATCATGTTAGAGACAAATAGAGTAAAGGTGAAAGCTGTCAGATTTCATTAATTCAAACAAATTTAGAAAATAAAAAGGGTGGGCAATTTTTCCCAACCGTGATAATGCCAGGGTTAAGCGAGAAAATAATTATTTTATGCCCATTGATTGACGCCTTTTTTGCTCCTCTATTGACATTCGAGACAATTGAATCCTTCCATTTACTGAAGCCTTTTCTGTCTGGAAGTTGTTAAAAGATAACACAGCTTTAACATTTTATGAGACATGTAATTAAGTCCTTTTAGCTTAGAAAGTTTTGAAGAACTATGAGAAAATTATTCCCTTCTGCGGAGCGACT
The DNA here is from genome assembly GCF_040183065.1 of Periplaneta americana. Classification (NCBI taxonomy): domain Eukaryota; kingdom Metazoa; phylum Arthropoda; class Insecta; order Blattodea; family Blattidae; genus Periplaneta; species Periplaneta americana. Next base: position 20,469,926 of record NC_091133.1, read on the forward strand.
CATATTTGAAACATTTTAACAATATGATACACAGGAACATACTAGTTAATACTTATTATAATGCTGTAATTACTCACGTTTCTAATGTTCTATCCTCTGATACATGTTCGTTTGAATTGGTTTTGGAAGTGGCCTGAAGAGGACATGAACTATTGGCAATGATGTCATGAATTTCTTTTCTCCTTCTCCGTTTTTCACATCTGTCCAATCTCAGATTATCTGTTGATTTTCGTTTCAAGCAAGACAGCGCCAGAGCTTTTGTGGGTACAGCGTCTACTTTCAGATTATGACTGCTTTTTGGTTCATAATTTAGGAGTTTCTGCTTTAAAGGTACTTCGTAACTTGACTCCTCAAAATGAAGTCAACATATTCGAGCTGAAACAACATTAAATCTTAAGATTTTTACCTCCTTTACTTTTCCCTCAAAACAATCTATGGAATAAGTCAAACAATAAGTTTAACATGAAAATATATTTTGCATATGAGTTGCGAAGCAAATAAAATTTAGTAACATGCGAGAAAACCCATCGTACTGTAAATTGACTTCATCCTCCCTTCTACAAGCCTGCAACCATTGTCTTGCCAAGTCTTCATTCTTCGGAAACCTATAATATTTTACGTCAGTTCCTTTTGTTTTTCGATTGTAACTCAAACAACCAGATACTGCACATCCAGGCATACTAATAGCATGTGTCACATTAATAGCATTACTGAGACAAGAATAACATTCAATATAATATTATATATATATATATATATATATATATATATATATATATATATATATATACACAAAGAATTAACACCGTGCACTACATACAACAGCTGTTTGTTCTGTTCCTCGAGCACTGCGGCGCGAATTAGCGCGCCGCTGCTGCTTCCCAAGTGACGACATGCGCAGTAGAAAACGAGTTTGAGTCAACCGTCTGCTACACCATTATATTCCCACCACGAGAAAGAAGAGAAATCACGAATCATATAACATAGCCTAATTGTTATAATTTTTCCTCAGCCAACAATAATTATTTTAAAATGAAAGGCTTTCATCATCTCATATGGACCTAATAGTGTTGTGAGAATTTAAATCAAATTAGTAAAGTTCTCAAAATATATTCGCCAGCGCTTATTTCTTATTCAGTACTCTCACGACAAAAAAAAGCGACAATAGCTTTGTTTTAGAGTCTGTACTAACACAGCCATAACAGATTACACGACTTAGACTTCTATTTGAGCCGTTCAGAGCAAAAGTGATGTAAGTCAAAATTGGGTAATGAGGTTTAAATTAAAAATTCTGTAAAATACAGCGCAACGTAGCAATTAATATGGCCTTCTTGCTATCCACTGACTACTAATAGTTTAAATAAATTGAATATTAATTGCTACTTTGCGCTGTATTTTACAGAATGTTTACTTTAACCCTCATTACCCATTTTGACTTACACCACTTCTGCTCTGAACGGCTCATTTGATAAGCTGATAAGAGATGAGAATATAATGAGGAATACATGTGAGGCTTTTGAGGTTATAAGGGAGCGAAGAAAGCAGCTATTTGCAAGACGGAAATTTTTTCTGGAAAAATATATACAGGGCTTTCATTTCAAAACTTCCCAGTCTAAATAACTAATTATTTAAATTGAATTCAATTTTTTTATGATATATGATATACTCGTATTTATTCCACCAGCTTACATCGGTCGTGATGGCTCTTCACATTTCTGTATGATATATGATATACTCGTATTTATTCCACCAGCTTACATCGGTCGTGATGGCTCTTCACATTTCTGTACACAGTGCCATCACTCCCTTGGATACATGAATTTCTGCTTACGATTATTCTAAACCTCTGGCTATTACATATAAATGACCCTGATCACTTTTCTATCACGTCCCTCACCTCTGTTTCCCTCCCTTCTTCTTATTTTTGCCCTTCCCTCTCCTAGTTATCTATCTTATTCTTAATTAACTAAACAATGACTTCTCTCGATCTCTTATTGAATTCAATTTGAACAAAATACACGTCAATTTAGATATTGAAGGAAAAGTCTGAAACCAGGCTTAATTGCATTTCAGATTTCATCTCCCACCTCAGCCACCCCAGTTTAGAAGTTTCAAATGGTACCCCTATATTTTTATACTTAAATATGAAAGAGCATTCAATTGTTTGTACTTACTTACTTACTGGTTTCATTGCCGCCCTCACGTAAGCCCGCCATTGGTCCCTATCCTGAGCAAGATTAATCCAGTCTCTATCGTCATATCCCACCTCCCTCAAATCCATTTTAATATTATCTTCCCATCTACGTCTCGGCCTCCCCAAAGGTCTTTTTTCCCCTCAGGCCTCCCAACTAACGCTCTATATGCATTTCTGGATTCGCCCATACGTGCTACATGCCCTGCCCATCTCAAACATCTGGATTTAATGTTCCTGATAATGTCAGGTGAAGAATATAATGCGTGCAGTTCTGTGTTGTGTAACTTTCTCCATTCTCCTGCAACTTCATCCCTCTCAGCCCCAAATATTTTTCTAAGCACCTTATTCTCAAACACCCTTAACCTATATTCCTTTCTCAAAGTGAGAGCCCAAGTTTCACAAGCATAAAGAACAACCGGTAATATAACTGTTTTATAAATTAAAACTTTCAGACTTTTTGACAACATATTGGACGATAAAAGCTTCTCAACCGAATAGTAATAATTGTTTATACACTTCATTAATTTATTTGACATCTTTTGTTTTATATCGTTGCCTGGCAACCTCGATTGTTGTTACTGTTGATTAGAGCTGAAGCTACAAATACCATAGAATATTTCTTGTAATAGTTGTGTTCGTGTATTAAATTATTGTAAAATGTTGTATACCCTTCAAGAGAGACCAGAAATCATATTTATTTATGGAGCTGAAAACCGTTGTGCTCGTAGAACTGCTAGAGCTTTCAACGAGAGGCATCCTGAGAAAAACGTAAGTCACCGATATGTCATAGATCTACTACGGAAATTTGAAGAAACTGGTTCTGTATGCAATGAAGCAAATGGCCAATCTAGAAAACTCGATGAAACTTCGCAGATTGAAATACTAGGTAATTTCATTAATGAACCCATCACCTCCATTCCAAAAGTACTGCAGCTATTGTAGCAAACATTTCGGTTGGTTCCATACATAAAGTGCTGGAAATGAACAAATTTTCCCCTACAAAATACAAAGTCACCAACAGCTCAGCGAAGACGATTTTGATAGAAGAGTAGAATATTGTGAACAGATGTCGACTGCATGTATTTGGGAGTATAATATTTTCTTCTAATTTGTGTACCAATGGTCCCAATAATGTTTGACGAACAATGAAAGAGTATTAACTTTGAAATAATTAGTACCTACTACGTAAAATGAAATAATGTGTTCGTTTTTTGTTGTTTCGAAATTACTGCAATATTTATATTTTCTTCAAATACTGTATACAAATCATATTAATAAATGTTGCTTTACAAATCACTGCTTTGTGAATTGCTATAACTGAGTAAACCTAATGTTTCTTGTGTTACAATTTAAAATAATTATAGACACTGACAATAATTGTGTTTTTATTTTCCTTTTGCCAAGTGTGTTTATAATGTCGAAATGGCAATTTAATCGAACACTAAAGGCGCAGAATAGATTCTTGTACACCCCTCCGGCTAAGAAATGGTAAGAGCAACGCGCGAATGACGCAATTAGCACAGACCGACGATTCCGTGCACATACCTGTACAATCAGTGTCTCATTTCTGGCATGCCTGGTTTAAGTAAAGTAGCCACGTTCAATTAGTAGGCTAGCGGTGTCAAAGAGGACGGAAGCTTTGTAGTTTCAATAATTTTAATTATGTCGCGCTGTCCATTGTCGTCGTCAAGTCTTTTGAAGGCCGCTCCAATTACTCCACGCGGAGTGTATAAACCAGAGTTGCAAATTTTAGCAGTGTGTCTTGTTCTAGTTCACAGTGAAAATTAATTATATTACAATTCTTTAAATAATTAATTTAAAATAAATAATCTAAATAATATAAATAATCTTCAAATTAACTCATGCTTTGAGCAATGAAGCCTAGCCCATATCCATGTTATATTAATATATAGCAGCAACAAACAAGACGTGACAACGTCGCATTTTCATTTTATTATCGGTGCATGCAATAAAAACCTACAAATATTGAAAGGAATGCCGCTGCCTAATAATTAAACGAGGCAACTATACATAGTACGGTATGTAATACACTATTTAAAAATTTCCATACAATATGCATGTGTATTGTACTCATTTTACAACATATTTATGAAATCGGCATTAAAAACTGATTGTTGTTTGTTGTTGTTTAGTCAACTGTCCGAAGACAGTGTTGTTTGTTGTTGTTTAGTCAACTGTCCGAAGACAGGTCTGAACCTCATTTCAACAAGGCCAGGAGATATTGGGGTAGGTGGTCAGTTCCTTTCCCCCTCTATTGTATCCATCGTCAATCATACTTCAGATGTAGCCTATGGAAACAATTGTTATTTCTCTGATACATATCGTGAAGTGAGATTTACTGCCTAATAATAGAGTACTTATCAGCCAGATATGTGATATGGTTGTTAAAATATATACTTTATTGAGGTTTCTGCCTATTAATTCTAAATATTTAATACTTTGCTTCAATTGTTTACTCAAGCATAAATAATGTCTTTACAAGAAATGACAAATCATTGGATAGAGAGCCCGCTCTTCCCCGTTCTCCACTGTACTTACCCTGCTATGTAGCGTCGGATTTTAAATCTTAGACTGAATTCGTAACGAGAAATAGAGATAATTATGTATACAATTTCTCTTAGACAAAGGTTTTTACGTCCATACTAAATGAACCGTATCATATATGAGTTTACTTTACATAATACTAACAATCGCAAGTAAAATCGTTGGCTTTGATTTTAATTGAATCGCTACTGTGTGTTTTTATTTTAAAATAAAATTTTACTGCAAGTTATTACATTTCCCTAATAAAATGACTCAAGTTCCAATTCAGAGGATAATTTTACAAAGAGGATTATATACATTAAATAAAATATTAAAAGATTTTGGGATGGAAATTTCAGCACAAAACTCAAAAGTAATGGCATTTTTATGACAAGACCCAGTCAGAAGTAAGATAATACACAATAACCAATGCCTCGAACATGTACAAAATTTCAGTTATCTGGGTTGTGAAATATCTTATCAAAATGAAAAAGATATGAACAAGAAAATTACCAAATTTACACAAATTCTAGGAATAATAAACAATACATTAAAAGCTAAATTAGTACAAAAATCTACAAGAATAAAAATATATACTATACTAGCATTATCCTCCTTTTTATACGGAAGCGAGATTTGGACATTAAAGAAAAAAGGCATGAACAGAATCAAAGCAACGGAAATGAAATTTTTCAGGACAGCAGGATATACTCTTTTAGACCGAAAAAGGAATGAAGAAATTATAGAACAATTAGAAGTAGAGTCAGTAGAAGAAAAAATCAGCAGATACAAATTCAATTGGCTAGATCATGTAAGAAGAATGGAAAATTCAAGAATCCCTAAAATTATGATGCAGTGTAAACCTAGAGGACATCGTCGACCAGGAAGACCTTTTAGAAGACTGCTATATGGGGCCGAAACAGGTCTACAGAGGCCTAATTCGTGAAGGTTGATGATGATGACTATTGATTGGTGATAGATTGATTAGTGTTTGATAAATAGATGGTTAAGTAGGAAGGTTGTCTAGGTAGGAAGATAGGTAGATAAAATACCGGTGGATAGGTAGATAAGTAGATTAAAAGCACGTACTATAGAACGATAGAAAGAGATGGAGGGTGTCAGGAAAGAAATGACCAACAGAACATTTCATATTGCGGTCTGAGAACTGAGTGTTCGTTTTCTTTACTCAAGTCGGAAATGGAGATATTATTTTAGGAAAGTAATTTTTATAGTACATTATTTCTCTCATAGGCCTATTTAGAATAATTCAAGGCTACATATTTATAGACTTGTAAAAGCATAAATATCCCACAAATGAGTTGTGAATATCACCTATCCGACGTTATTTGGAGTGTCATTTATCAGATTTGTTGAATACTGTAAACAACTTTATCAATTTGTATAATGGATCTACATATAACAGCTATAACCGACACGTGTCTTTTCTGATGCTGAAATGAGACAATTGCCTGCGTCATCATTACGTTCCCCGGCCCCTGTGGTTGCGGGGAATTTACAGAGTCCCATTTCTTCTTGAGTCGTGTTCATGTAATTAGGGCTGTATTCAAAAAGTGCTTGTGACTATTATTTTCTATTTTAGCATAATGGAAGTCGTAATTTCTGAGAAATCTGTTGCTAAATTTGTTCCAAAGCGTATAATAATGCCACACGCAGGGCCATTGTGCTGCAATGTCGGTCGCTAACCCAGGAGAACTGAAGACCTAGTATACATCATATAGAATCGGTACGAAAGTCTAAAATCCTTGTAATACAAACACATTTTATCTGTACTGCTGGGTTACTTAAGGAAGGAGTAGCAATGGTAATACTCTATGCAAATACATATGACACCCACTAATTGCATCTTGAAAAACCTGATTTAAAATTAGTGGAAAGTAACTACATTATTTAAAAAAACTCCAATTTAACAGTACTAAAGACCATCGGTGTAATCTTGCTGTACAGATCCGAGGCTCCGCTTGAAATTAGGTTCGAATCGCTTTTGAATTGCCTTCTTGGTTGGGTTTTCCGAAATATTTCCCAACTGTAAGATGAATGTCAGGTAATCCAACGACTATTCCTCGGACTCTTCTAATCAGAATGCTATTTCGCTACCACTCATTTCACCGACGCCAGAAAATGGCGCAGTAGGCACAGTGTCGATAAATAACCGATATGAAACAGCATTGAAGAGCTGAAAGACTACATTGTAAACACTGAAGCAAACTGATATTCAACTTCCAGGACAAAATAAGACAGATATATTTTGCCCTATTTATATAGTACTAAGGCCGGCAGCATACAGCATCGGACAGAACGGTTTTGTCTCGGACAGTTTGATGTGACGGTGACGGCATTCTTGTCAGACTGCAGCATGTTGCAGCCCCATAAGAATGCGTGTAATCATTATCACAGCGAAAGTTCAAAATGTCCGATGCAGTATGCTGCCGCCTATAGAATATTGATATATAGGTATTTTGAACCTTCTTTGTAAACAAAGCGAAAGAGTATGTTGTTGATAAAGGGTTTATTTTTTTAAAAAGATTATTTGGCAAAGAAATTTATGCGAATATAGTGGATACATTGACGGATCATTGTCCTTAATATGTCATCATAAAAACTGGATTCAATAATTTAAGAGAAAAAGAACGGAGATCAAATATGAGTACGGTATTGGAAGGCCTGTTTCTGTGATCTCTCCAGAAAACATTGATACCTTGCATGACACAATTTTGGAGGATCGACGAATTGGACTCAAATATATATAAGCGACTTAGAAAAATTTCCTATGACTGTGTTTTTCACATCGTACATCACGATTTTGGTATGAGAAAAGTATATCTGCTAAATGGATCCCTAAATGCCTGATTTCTGATGAGAAACTACTCAGAGTAACAATTCCAATGTCTCTTTGCCACCGTTTTGAAGAGGATGCTCCTAACTTTTTGGATCGTATTGTAATTATGGACGAAACATGGATACACCATTATGATTCAGGAACAAAACCAATCAAATTAATGGAAACACTGCGTTCCTTCATACCCAAAGACACCAAAGACATTTCGCGCTCAAAAATGGACAAGAAAAGCCCTCGCATCAATTGTTTTGTATATAAAGACGGAATAATTGTGACAGACTACTTAGAACAAGGTTGAACTGTATTATCCTTTATTATTAACTAAGTTTTTAAAGAAATTGTGGAGAAACATTATGGTAAAATTTCCAAAGTTATGCTGTTCTTGCAAGACAATGCACCCGCTCACAGATCCCAGATTGCATTGCAGAAAATATATACTGTATGTAGGTTCGTTGGATTTGTATTTATTGTCCGTTCCATATTTTCGTCAGATTTATCTCCCTCTCAGACTGTCATCTATTTCTAAAAGTAAAGAAAACATTGAAAGGAAGGAAGGTTTCATCGAATGAAACACTTATAAGTATTATGGAAGAGTGGTTTGCAGATTAGGACAACATTTTTAAAGGTTTATTTTATGACCGTTGTGCTAAGTATATAGAGTTAAAGGATTATGTTGATTAAATAAAATTTTGTTTTGAGATACAGTAACTTTTTCCATGTTAGGCTAAGAACTTATCAATACTGTTTCCTATGTATAGATAACATTTTCCTCCCAAGTTATCATTCCTAGGAAAGTACCGGTCAGCAATACTACTGTAATTACAATTTATTACTGTATTTAGTATAGTTTAACTTTAGAAGGAGAGATATTCATAATTATCATTGTCATTATCGTCACCATTAAAACAACAATAACCTCCTACCATCATCACAATTAGCACCTCCACTGCCATCTTTATCATGTTAGTTTTAAAGTATTACCTAATTATTGACAAAGTCTGGGGACAGTAAACCGAACTGGTACTTCTAGGCTGCGTTGAGACGTTAGTTCGAATACGCTTTGATTACTTGGTTATTATCATTATTATTATGAATATTATTATTATTATTATTATTATTATTATTATTATTGATATATTAATATTATTACTATTACAGTTTTAAACATGGACAGATACCAAGACAAGGACAACTAAACAGGACAGTCTTACTTAGATTTAAGAATAATACTTTCTACAAAGTCTTGTATTGTATTGTATTTATTAACATTCCATGGTATTTGTACGTTGCTTCACAGCTAGAATGTGGAACAAGTAAAAAAAACTTAATACTTCTATAAAATCTTAATTTATAGTCACAGTCTAGTTAAAATATACAGAAGAGGTTTACAATATACGTAGTCTACTAGTACTAGTACTAGTCTACTAGTTTTAATATCAATTTCAAGAAGCGTTGTTTAATGTTATGAATTCATCTACAGAATAGAAGGCGCGAGAAATTAGGTACTTCTTTAATTTGGGCCTAAATAATCTTATGTTTTGAATTTATTTTTTATATCGATAGGGAGGCTATTAAAAATTTTACTGCACTTCTTTTTGATAGCATGATAGACTTGCCGATGGAATATGAAAATCATTTTTAACGCTTATTTATGCTATGAACTGTTGAATTAATTATAAAGTTTTCACAATTACATACGAGGAAGATTATTAATGAAAAATTATAGCCTACTGACAAGCCAGGGGCATTATTTTTAGTTTTTCCTAAATAGTCCTACACGATTCCCTAGATTTGTCACCTATTATTATTCCTATTACTCTTTTTTGTAGTAGGAATATACTGTTACTCTCTGTGGAATTTCCGTGGAATATTATTCCAAAACTCATTACTGAGTGGAAGTATGCAAAGTATATTGTTTTTAAGGTATAGATATTTACTCTCTTTTGCATAGATCTAATAGCAAAACATACTGAATTTAGTTTGGGGGTAATTTCTTTAATATGATTTTTCCAATTTAACACATTATCGATTTTTAAACCAAGAAATTTGGTTGTTGTTGTTTCTAATAGGGATCTATTGTTAATTATTGCGCTTTAAACTTGCGAGGTTGAATTTGGACAGGATTTAAATTGAATTATGTTAGTTTTGTTACAATTTAATAATAATTTATTGACTGAGAACCAGTCACATATTTTGAAGATTGGAATGTGTTAGAGTTATTGGCTGTAATTACTATACTTGTGTCATCTGCAAATAATATGGGATGACCTACATCTTTTATTAGCAGGGCAAGATCTTTTATGAGCACTAGAAAAAGTAGGGGACCTAATATTGATCCTTAAGGAATTCCATTATTAATAGTTCCCCATGTTGAGGTAGAGTTCATAGTTGTATTGATTTCGACTTTCTGTTTCCTATCTTTGAGATATGAGTGAAACCATCTTAAAAATAACACTGACTATTTCGTTCGTGGCTAACGAGAAAGGCTACGGTGCGACGTCACATTCTTAGTCATAACATAACATGGCCAACATTGAACAAGTACATATATATGCAAGTTTAACATGAGTTTAATATAGCAATTCCTTTGTTTGTTTTTTTTTTTAGAACTTTGAACATGTATTTATATTAGACGATTATCAAGATGGCCATGACTAGACCTATGATAACCATGTGACTCTGATTCGCGCCGTAGCCTGTCTATTTCGTTTATATGACGTCATTCCATTTTCGACAAATGAAGTGTAATGAAATTTTGAATTCCAACCAATCATAGTCATACATCGCCATAATTTTTGCAGCTCGATTTATCACATGGTCGTATTTTTGTTTAGTCAGTGTCGCCGACTGTTTCTCCGCAAATCGATGAAGTACTAAAGTGCAAAATCTTACTTCCACATCTTCATCTTCTAATTCCATGTCCATTGCATCTAAAAACATTCCTTCATTCAGATTTGATAACTGTGTTTTCAACAATAATGTTTATTTAATTATTTTATTAATGTATTAATCAGGTTATTTGTAATTATATTATAAAAGTTAAAATTAAATTATGATTTCAGCAGAAAATGAAAAGGAATTTCTGTTATAATAACAAGAGAAAAGCGCAATACATGTAATTAACATTGTTAAACCTGATTCTTCGCCCAACAGTGCACATAGTGTAGAATCCTGGCCACCAAGTCGCTCAATTGAGTGCGCTTCTTTTATAATGGCAGTTGACTTAATATATGTCAACATATATGTCGAATCTGGAGTAAGGCCACAAAGAAAAAACACTAGAGGAGAGGTGTTTGATCCGGTGCTGTGGATTGAACTTCGGCGTAGCTCAGTGGTTAGAGAGCTTGGTACGTAGAACCAAGGCTCCGGTTTCGATCCCGGCGCCGGAGCGAATTTTTCTCCTCTAATAACCATTACTAAACGGTAAAGTTGTAATGTCAAAATGTTCGTATTTGAATTCTACGTCTAATAACAAGTAATGTCTACTAGAGTATGTATATAAAGTCAAATTGGAAATATTTTATATTGTTGTATTGTTTTGGCAATAATGTATCCGTGAGTGTCCAAACACCTATAGAATCAGGAGATATTGCACGTCGAGCATGCTCTGCTGAGGTCAATAACTTTCCATATAAAATAGGAAAAACGACCTTAAAGAATATGCGCTGCGGGTTGCTTACGCCAGGGGTTACCTCGTACGAGTTACAATTGGACATCTATGATGTATACGATTAGCCTACTTGGCAGTAACATGGTCGCATTCGCAGATTACATTTTTTTAATAAAGATGAACACATATACCATAATGTCGGTAAAAAGAAGAGGATTCTTGTCCACAACGACTTTGACTGCCATTTGCGATTTAAAAGCAGACGAGGTGATAAAATTTATTGAAGGTGAGCACTCAGAGATGCTTGTAATGCAACTTATATTACTAGTGCAGATTTTGAAAACATTACTGTTCTGAAAGGGGTGGTACTCATACACATGTCAAGCGGCAAGGAGATATCCGTGTTAGAAAAGTTGTTGCTACCATAAAACAACATGCCTCGAATTCACCTAACGAAGCACCCACAGACATTCTGCAGGAGGAAGTCAATCAGCTACATAACGAAGAAGCTTTAGTTTTGATGCCGAGAGACAGGCTTTATTAAGAAACATAAATCGTGAACAAAACAGATCAAGACAAGCTTTGCCGCGCAATTTGAGAGACTTGGAGGTAATTGAACCACACAATCTTGCTCTCACTGAAGTAGAATTTCTATTTCTATATAATTATGTGACATGGCCACATGTACAAATTTCATGTAGGCTGTTCTATACTCACTTTCCATTTAAACTTAATATGTGTTTCCTATTTTTACACTTATTAGGATTATTAGACCTTTCACAATTTTAGACATGAAAGTGAATTAGACATACTGACATTTAGACATAATTGAGGCACTCAGAAGCAAAGGAATACAAGCGACGTTTAATAAGTTTTGAGATAAATATCTTTGAAGTTGAAAAGAAAATTAAAAAGTCTGTTACAGGACTATGTTGCTGTAAATTTACAGTTATATATGTTGGTATCTATATTTTTTAACTTCTAAATAGAAATTTTCTATTCTAAAACAGTTTAGGTAAAATAGGGTCCTAAAGTCACGTGCATTATTTTGCCACGAAAATATTTTTGTGGAGAAGTAATATAAGTGCAACGGTTTTCAGTATTTGTATATTATTTAAAACAAAAACAAGAACATTGCTTACAACATTGAAACATTCCTGTCTTAACAGCATTTCAGCTTTCTTATTACAGTATTATAATAAAAAACATGTGTCTGTATAACCCAAAGAAGTGGGTTAAGAATATTGTCAATTTTCAATGAAATCCAGCCTTAGTCACTGTCCATTACTTCACTAGCCTCATCTGAAGAAGGCTGCAACATCTATGTTTCTGTCATCAAGTGAATCTGTAGGCCTCATATCGCGAGTATTCCTTGAACTTCCTCTTCAATGCCCTCTTCCATGTCCACGTCCTGCAGTCCTTTTTATAGTCCCCTCCTCATGCTTCAGGTCAAAGAAAGAGTGGTGTATGGGTGGGATGAATTTCTTTAGCTCTTGCAAGTTGCTCCACAGCAAAAGTTATCTTTACTGGATCATTGTATAGTTGGTCCAGCTCAATGTGTGCAGGCCTTCCATGAAGATATTTCGAAAAGTCACCTCTGTAATATATTATCTCTCTCCATTATGGCAAATGAATTAGTCATAAACAGAAGAAACGCATCAAAACACTGTCAACAACGCACTTGTATTAGTTTGCCTCTCGGTAAAAACTCTGTATGCATTGCAATACAACAGTAAGACCAACATGGAGCAGCATCGACTGGAACTGCACTTGTACAGGGTTGTTTCCGATCTCTGCTAACCAAATTGAATGACATCATGTGCGTTAGAAGTCACACGACAGCTGAACTGTAGCGCGAGGTGACAGACCAGTAGTCAGTGATCTCATAGTCAGAATGCATGGCGACTCACAGCAGAAATTCCCAAGAAAATCGAGCCTATTTGGAAGGAGTACATTACGACCCTTTCCAATGCCAAGTACAGTTAAGTGAAAATAAAAGAAGCCTGCAATAAACGAGGTTTCGTTATTATGGAATTAATTTGTATCATCTCGTGGGGTGCGGCCACTTGTGACGGGGGTGGATTTGCTTGCTTTTTTCACTCTGGAATTAATCCCAGCCGAGCTTTGCCAGTCTTATTAGGTACACACAAGAAGCCTTTCTTGGAAATAACGAAATCACATTTTTTGCAGGCTCCTATGATTTTCATTCACGTAACAATACTTGGCAAAAGGTTCGATTTTTCTTGGGCATTGCTACTGTGATACACCGTGCACTTTGATTATGAAATCACTCATTACTGGTCCGTCACCTCTCGCCGCAATTAAGCTGTCGGTGTGATTCGTGACGCACATGACGCCATTAAAATTCGTTATCAGAGGTCGGAAACAACCCTGTATTACTTTTTTTCTAAACAGAAGTGACATTAAAGATTTAGAATATACACTTATTACACTTTAAAAAAAAATGTCACTTGTATCACTTTGCTTCTCATGCCTCAATTGTCAGTTCTATGAAGTGTTATTGGACTTAATTGTACATTAGACTTACTTATATTGAACTTAGTTCCGTAGACCCTCTGTTGTTAGACCTAAAGAATTCGACGTAAACGAAACCTTTAGACCTATTGACAGCTAACCGATAATTCTACTTTTTACCAGTTTTGATAAGAACAATACTTAAGTTTGTAATAATCTACTGAATTAGATATCATACTTAAGAGAATAAATGTGACATTCATATTTTTTTTCGTGTAATCTTTAATTAATGAAATAATACCACTACAAGTAGACACACTATTATCGCTATTACAATAATTGCCGCTATTGCCACTATTGCCACTAATACAGCTTCGGCTGTTATTGTAGCAACTATTCAAACTAACACTGTTACTCGTACCAATCGAGATATTGCTATTGATCAAAGTTTTTTTAGTGTGCAGTCATGCACAATTTGTGCAGTAATAAACCAATATGTGAAGTAATAAAACAAAATTTGTGTAGTAATAAAAGTTAAAATACAACAGATACCAAGTGAAAGCAAAAGCCTTGCATTCATAAAAATTTGCATTGTATAAGTTACATACGGTTACAATAAACAGAAAACTATAAGTACTGTAAACAATTATAGCATAATTATGCAAAATTGACGTAAGATTATTTAGGTTGTAATATAACTTATGGCGTAGATAGAGATATTGACAACAAAATAAGCAAATTCCAGTGGATATGCGGGACAATAAATAGAACACTAAAAAATAAAACTAGAAAAGAAACAAACTAAAGTTCTATAAAACTATGGCAGTACCCGTGTTGACATATTGAAGCGAATCATGGATAATTAAAGAACGAGATAAAAGTAAATTACAGGCTGCAGAGATGAGGTTTCTTCGCAGAGTAAAGGGATGTACAAGAAGGGTTCTGATAAGAAATGAGAATATCCGTAAATAATTAATTATATTCAACATAAACGAAAAAGTTGAAGATTATAAAGGAAAGTGGAAAGAACACCTGTCACGAATGGATAATGAAAGAATTCCAGCACTGATACAACAATACCAACCTAAAGGCAAAAGAGATGTCGGACGTCCTAGGAAGAAGTGGAACTGAATAAAATGTGAAGACGGAACAGGCACTAAGCCTACACCATGAAGTGAAGATGATGATGATGATGATGATGATGATGATGATGATGATGATGTAAGAAATTAACTCATAACTGCTGACAGTATCTTAGAATGTCTTTTTCTTTGTTTTTGTGGCGATACCCTGATGTGAGCTTTCTCCTTGATATTTCTTGGCATGACTGAATATGTCAGTGAAGTACCTGCTCTTGTGACAGCTTCGGACGATCGCGGGTACTTCGTTCACACTTCCGCAGCTAGAACAGTACTGCTTCCCGACGATTCCATTCAACCAGAGGTGGCATGTTGTAGTGAACAAATTCTCGGATTCAGCACTCATTCTGGCACGTTTCGTACTCTTCAAGGAGGTATCTGAGCTCATGAGTCGCTCCACATCAGCAATGTGAGGCTTTGCTACAAGGATAGAGCAAAAAGAGTTGCTAGATTTTTGTAATTCGCTGAGGAGGCAAAATATTTCACTTTTTCTGCAAGTGTTTTGCCGCGGAGAATGTCTACATTTGGCAAACCCTTAAGATCTCGATACTAAGATATATTTCTAATAGATGGAGATCACTGGCAATGATATTAAATACAGTCTTCATATCTGAATCCTTGGCTTCACAGTTTCAATCATCCTTTCATCTAGATTGAAACGGTTGCTTAAGGAATTTATGAGGCCCCCTTTCACGTCCACGAATATGGCGGTTAAGTCTCTGTTATCAGTAACATAAAGACTGTGTCCGTTACTTCTTTTTGGTCGTGATGATTCAGAGCCGCAACCAGATCCGGAAGTCAAATCAATGTCCTTCAGCTGTCTCAAACCACATCAGAGTACAGTAATGTTTTCTGCGAGTGTCGATGTCCAACCTCCCAAAATGGGATATTCATGCAAAGATGATATTTTTGACTTCACGAATTTACTTAATTTAGCCATGTCAACAATATTGGTAGAATCAATTCCCAAGACAGTATGCCTCCACCGGTTCCACCACTTTGAAGATATGGTGCTATCTGTCATCATCCACGAATTCAACAACAACGATAGTAATATAGTACCTAATAATAATTTCATTTTGGTAATTTTGGTACCGATTTGTGCAGTAATAAAAATTCCTTAAAAAATCTCTGCTGTTGTTACTGATTGAAACGTATACTATAGTAAACAGTCAGTAGAAATAGTACCTTGTATTCAATTATGGAATGATTTTGAGTTTAAAATTATTTATTAATTTTTATTTTCTCATATAATAAATAACAAGAGAAATAGTGTGAAACTGTCACGGAAGTACAAGTTGTCAGCAACTCTGATAAGGAAAAAAAATCGTTTTTAACATATCATCTATCTGTAATTATTATCTGAGTAGCATCAAGCCGACACATAAACGTTTCACGCAAATCACTATGAGCCACAGTAACTTCTTACTGAGTACAAGAATGACTTTTGTTACGAACAGTAAAGTGTTAAGTGATATGCAACTGAATTACGTGCTGGACAAAAGCCTCTTGCCTAGTACGAGTAAGTCGTTCGGTAAACATTAAATTGTTACCATGTCCATTATGCAATGTCCTTGCCATAATATATCCAGCATATGTTTTTTGTATCATATGGAATTTAAAAAGGCAAACTTTATATTTGAATCGTTTATTTCTAAAACCCCACAAATGACAAGAACAAAACTTTTGAGAAACCAATAAAAACTGTTTAGTTTAATTAATTTTATTTTAATTGTTAAAATGTATTTAACATGTGATATTAGTTGTTAAATATTAGGTTTATTCACCATAAGTTGTGTTTTATAATATATATAAAATCCCCAAAAAGAATTAAATTAATTAGGATATTATGGGATTTTTCCAACAAAAAACTGAAACTAAGCAAAGCTTTGCTGTTTTCCAAGTATTAGAGTGAATGACTGTAAATATGAACAAACTTTATAATCTGTGTAAAAACTGCATATAAAATTACAAAAAATTATAGTTTTTTTCTTCTGCAACAGACATTTTTCTTATCAGCACTTATTATATTTTTAGTCTTCGCCTCCACTGTCATTACTATCTTCGTTGGCGGTAAGCCATGTGTAGAATCCTTTCACTTCATCCGGTATGTACTGCAAAATTTTCTTGAGGTCCTTCAGTTTTTAACATTGATTAGTAGTCTCGAGCTGTTATAAACTAGGTCTGTTGGCAGTTCAAACTAAATTTTCAGCACAAATATTTCTCTCAGGAATTCAAATGGTGAATACTTCTGCCAGTACAATGCTGTCAATGAACTCTTTACAAAGAATTTTACCTTTTTGTTCATTGCAGTGAAGAAACTCATTCATCTTCGACTAGTTTATTTGAAAAACACCATATGTGATGCTAGTTGTGGGGTTTTTATAATAAATGCATATTTCTTGTCCAATTTTTTTACATGTTACAGTCATGCTAGATATAGGGTTTTTATATCAAAAGATACGCATTCATGCTGGCAATCAAAATCAACAAAAACACGCTTTATGTAAGGAATGTCGGTTGTGGTGTTTTTACAATAAACGATTCATTTACTGTTGCGATTATGTAACTGTGACGTATAACTCAAGAAACCAGAAGAGTACAAGGATGCGGTTTCGGTATTTCGAATTACTATCATATTTTCCGTGTAAGATTAAGATGAAGGAAAACCACAGACTGATAGTAATGACCAACCCGATCTAACAAGTTTCTTAACAAATTGTTTCTTCACTGAAAGCGTATACTTATGTAGGCCAAAACAATAATGAAGTTGTAGCGTAGGCCTACTCTCTGCGGTAGCTTACAAAGAAGACATACTTTTGGGATCGCCAATTTTGATATCTGTTTGGATTGGAAGTTACTTATTTGTTCCTTAAGTTTTTTTAGTTGGTTATTTAACGACGCTGTATCAACTACTCGGTTATTTGGCGTCGATAGGGTTGGTGATAGCGAGGTGGTATTTTGGTGAGATGAGGCCGAGGATTCGCCATAAATTACCCGACATTCGCATTACGGTTGGAGAAGACCTCGAAAAAAAAAAAAGACAATCAGATAATCGAACCCACGCCCGAGCGCAACTCTGGATCGGCAGGCAAGCTACTCAGCCGCTTAAGTCTTAATTAATTAATTAATTAATTTATCCAATGAAAGGGAAACTCAATTTGATCGGCAGGTATGTTTACTCAGTAGAGGAAGATGAATATTTTGAAAGTCCCGTTCATCTATTACGTACTCCTAAAGATTATAGGAAATAAAACTTACACGAACTTTACGTTGCTATATTATCTCTTTTAGCTAATTAATTGTGAGTTTATGTCATATTCACGTATCGAGGACTTGGGAGTGTCTTCGGAAAGCCAGTCAGAACTCATTTTTTCACTGTCGGTCATTCATTTTTAGTGTGTACCATTAAGGGTTTCAGTTTGCGACTAGTCATTATTCAATTTATGTAAATTGATTTAAATTCATAAGAGTTGTCTGTTTCTACACTGAAATAATAATAATAATAATAATAATAATAATAATAATAATAATAATAATAATAATAATAATAATAATAATAATAATTGCTTTTACAATAGAAACATGATACGCTATACAGATAATATGAGGCTCGTGATACCGTCGTCATTAAAGTGTAACGCTGCAAGCCAGAAGGTAGCGGGTTCGATTCCCTATGGAGTCATGGAATTTCTCCATTGATTCAATTCTTTCGGCCGCACTGTAGCCCAGGGGTTCATGCAATTTATGAAAGAAATGAGCACCAGGGTAGCCTATTTCCTTGAAGGTAGAGAGGGTGGGTACGTAGGACTGACATCTCTAATGTCATTAATGCCGATGGTCTGTACAGGTGGGAGCCTTAACTCCCACCACCCTGTAAGCTTCCATCGCCTGTAATGGGGATGAATTTTTTACCTTTACTTTTACACAGATAATGAAATGGGGAATATACACTGTGAGCAGATGGGAATTTGTTTCTAGTTTATTCTATGTACATAAGCGGAAGAAAATTATGAAGTACGAGTAAGCTCCAACAATTCAAAAGTCACACGTTCACTCTATCCAGAGCAGTAGCTGTGTGAAAGTTTAATGACTACTTGGGAGTTGATTTTATCACAAAACGAAAATGGATGTGCCATCACCTTCGCATAGCAGTGGTGACTACTTTGTGAAAGTTTGCCGATTTTGGATAGATCAATACTGTTGAGGTAGTGTTGTTCATTGTCACGCACTGCATAAAGGAAAGGGATAGTACTACTTTTATTATGTTATAAATTTAAGAACTGAGAAGAAACTACCTACTGAAGGTTGCACTGGAAGGAATGGTGAACGGGAGAAGAGTTTGGGGTAGAAGAAGATATCAGATGATAAATTACATTAAGATATATGGATCATATGCGGAGACTAAAGCCCAGTTCTCACGGTGCTTGTTTTCTTGCGTGTTTCCTTGCTGGCTAGCAAGCTGGGTGCCATGGTGGGTACGATGCTGGCTCCCGTGTTGGCCACGGTGATGATTGTTGTTCTCAGTTCAAATTGGAAAATCATCTGCTGTTTCATCTGTTGCCAACACTCATGGTCAAAAAGAAACTAAACCTTGGGTGGAAAACAACTGAAGTCTTACATTAATAATAGTAAATGTCGTAATAAGGTAATTAAGGCATAAGTGCAAAACAGCTAAAGTCCGATATTTAATTACTGTTTCTTAGAAACTAGGGAACATAGAAAAAAAAAGTTTAGTTGGAAAACAACGAACATGGCGACATGGTTTCAGTGGTGATACTATATTATCATCTTTGGTTCCAGCCTGCAAACCAGCACGAAAAATAGCGAGGAATCTACTCTGGAAATCCAACAAGCTAGCCACCAAAGCAGCCACCGGAGCGCATTACTTTCTGCAAGCTAGCACGCAGGGTAGCCATCAGCGCAGCCACCTTGGAATCCATCACAGAAACAAGCACAATGTGAACCGGACTTAAGAGGAAGGCAGAAAATAGGAAAGATTGGAGAATGCTGGGTTTGCAGTGAAAGACCTGCCCATGGGCAGAACACTTATGTATGTATTTAAGAATTAGGCCGATAGACAAGTTACAGATAAGGTCACTATAAATATCGAATAACATTTCAAAGATAGAGGAAATAAAATTAATTTATGGGCTTAATGAAATTACTGTTCGGAAAATGTAACTTAATCTTCAATTAATCATACAGACTACGGGACACGTGTTCGAATCCTCTGTGTTACCTGAGCTATTGAAGCTAGTTGAAAGCAGTAGGAAGAAGATAGGCTATGTACTTATAAATGAAAAACGTAGTTTTTGAAAACACGTTCAAATATACCTTTCTTCATTCCCTATAACTTTCGTATAGCCTATACAATGAAACCTCTAGGGACCGCATAAAAACAGCGTATTAAACATGACCGCGTATTAACGAAAGTGGGTCATTTTTGGATTTTTTAAATTTTAACACAAAGATATGAATCAGCATAAACATTTGTTGAAGAAATTAAGGGTGCTATGCATAGACATTTCACTAGTCCGCCCTACGAGCGTGCTAAACTAGCCTCGGCAATCGAGTAATTACTTGTACAGGATTCATATCATATCATATCGCTAACACTGGTTTATGAATACGAAAAACGTTAGTTCGCTGATCATTCACCGGAAGCCCACGCTAAGAATGTCTATGAATATAGCCCTTAAAGATTAAATATTGTAATTATGCAGGATGTAAGGTTATTTTATTTTCTTTCCTTTCAGAAAATGTCAGAAGAAATACACTGTCTCATCAATTAAAGTGTCCCTTCATTAAAAGAGTAAAAAATTGTTTTCTGTCCTGGACTTACTCCAATACTATGAATAATCGCATTTTCCACACGATTTAAGTCGGAAGTGACATCAATAATTTGACTACTATAAACATTAATGAATCAACGAATCACAGACACAGCGATAAGGGCTTCGTTGCGACAAGGATTTGAAATGTTTACCGCTTCATTTCCTCTTCGTCAAGTTTTCACTGACAATGCCAGCAAGAAGGATAGGCCCTGAATACAGTAGTCTTGTAGGTACTCAAGGGTCGCATTCCATTCACCAAATAAAGACTCCTACAAATTCATGAATATGCGGGCGCTAGCGCTAAATGTAGAAGTCCAGGAAATTTTTCTCAGTAACCTTCAAAGTACGATATTTTAGAATTTTCAGCAGATAAAAGAGTGTTTTAAACGAGATGATGAGCTTATTAAGCGGTGAATTTTACATAGTTTTATATAAGAATATCAAGGGACCGATCGAAAAGAGCGTATTATGTGGGATAGCGTAACAAACGGGCGTGTATTATCGGAGTTTCACTGTAGTTTCTTTATAAAATTAAAAATAGGAAAGCAACAAGCAGTATTCCATACGTTTTGCTCATCAGGTAGAGAAAAAACACACTTTTTTACTGAGGAAGAATGGAGTTTAACACCATGACTCTTAATTTATACTGGCAACGTTTACTTCGAAATGTAACATAATATGTTACATTTCGAAGTAATTACTTGTACATATCATATCATATCATATCATATCATATCATATCATATCATATCATATCATATCATATCATATCATATCATATCATATCATATCATACCGCTAACACTGGTTTATGAATACGAAAAACGTTAGTTCGCCAATATAAATTAAGAGTCATGGTGTTAAACTCCATTCTTCCTCAGTAAAAAAGTGTTTTTTTTCTCTACCTGATGAGCAAAACGTATATTCAATCCAATTCGATTTAATTCAATTCAATTTATTAAGCCATTAAACATATAGTGACAGTCTTCGTCACAAAACCTGAAAGGGGAAAAAAAACATACATTTGAAAATAAAAACTAATTAAGGTATAATTTTGAGATTGACTGTATTTCCTTCGACATGATTACTAGCACAGTCTAAGGGTAGTGAGCCGGGCTGTTGTTTTGAGGCTGCGTTCGAGCCTGAGTTCATATACTGTTTGACTTAAGTATGTGGTTGGTTTTTCCGAAATTTTCTCCGACTGTAAAGCGACTGTCAGTAATTCCATGTCAAATTGTGGTACTAATCTCACCAAAATACTAGATAACCGTGTAGTTGATAGAGTCGTTAAATAACAGTTAAAAACTCCTCAGGATAATGCTTTTTTTCAGAGGAAAATTTAATTTATTCAGTGTCATTATTAATTCGGAATTGCGAAAACATATTCAGTAAATTAAGGAAATGTTACAGAATTTTCTTTCTAATGTCTTACAAAGCCTGAAAAAGAGGCTGTTAATGATTGATAAACAAACCAGAATTTATATACGACTTCTACACTAATCACTTTTCATATAATGAAGGAAATGACATTTTTATTGTATTGTAAACCTTATTTTGAATGAAGTTTTAGCGATTTTAAACGTAACCAAATTATGAAATAAACATATGAGTATGTTTGGTCCTGGGTGTGTGAGAGAATATTGTTAACGTCCGATTATTACAATCTCTCAGTATATGGAGTAAAACTCATAAATTAATGGGTGGAAGATTTGCATGCACTGGTTTCCTCTGGGATTACTGGGATTTGTCCATTTTTAAATATTAAACGTGATTGAACTGTTTGCATGACATGTTGCAATGAGAGAAAGGTTATGGTAGCCTGTATATGGGTCATCAGTTCTTTGCAGTTTATGTTGCGTAATGCACAAAGCACACTATTTTTTAAATTAGATATTACTCGAATTATCATTTAAAATGGTGCAGTGCTAGGCGAGCGCCAAGAACTTGACTTTCCACATCGAAGACACGATCACATTTCTCGGAGAGTCAAAGTAGAATTTGCGATGAACCTATAGCGGTGCTTCAGACAAGTTTGCTGAAAATATTACAGCTTGCGAGTGTTTCATCACTCTCCGAATAACCTCATAACCCTGTTCACTGTAGATACATCTCGGACCTACAGAATGCAAAGGGACCAAAAAGGGTCCTTTTGAGATTAGAATCAGGACATAAGTTTAAAAGTCTGATATCATTGTAGTCTTCTTGAAAGGGTTTTCAGAAAGTAACATTTGAGTTGAATTTTGGAACGCATATTCGAAGAACACAGGAAACGTTGGAGAAGTGATGTTCGGAGAATTTTATAGAGTATACATCAACAAATGTGTCCTTTATTTATTTATTTCGTAACATTGACAATCTGGCCGTAATGTCATTGCAGAACAGTAAAGAAGTGTTTGTGTTACAAACACGTGGCAACAGTGTATTCAATGACGATAGAAGCAACTTGGAAAGAATGAATAAAGCGGGAAGGAGGAAATGCATAATCCGATGTCTCTTTTTGACGCATTAGGTTACTGAACCTTTCCTGCAATTACATACATAATTTTGCAATGTTTCCATCTGTTTGTTTTCATTTGTGCGATAAATATCTCAAAAACTGTTCAAAAATGACCAAAATAGTATTAACTTCTAATCTTAACTGCTCTCTCTGGTTCATCTGTCGAAAGGATCCTATTAATAGTCCCCTTCCATCCGCTATACTTTATGTATGTATATGTTATAAATTAGTCCCCTTCCATCTGGTATACCTACTGTATATATTGTAATTATGTGTTGAATTGTTTAGTGTATGATTAACTTCTGCAAAAGAACCTAATATTATTATTATTATTATTATTATTGTTATTAGACTATTATTATTAGTCTACTATAAATATGAGGGTGATTCAAAAAGTAAGGTAACAAAAGCTCGCTAGTTGGACAGTGAGTTGAAGGTCATCCTTCAAGAAAGGTGGCGATACCTATACACAGATGTAAATACACACGCTATGTTTTATATTCAACTGATTGCAGAGACTTTATTAATTAAATACCAGTAATTAGCTAAAGAGGAAACTTAAAATTTAATATCACATTCACGAGTAAAATATGGATTTTTGCATTAAAAATTTAAAATGTGCATTTTCCCTAGAAATATGCATTTATATGCATTATCGAACACCGGTAAAATTGTCTGCGAAACTAGGCCTATATCATTTTCGCATACTTTTAAATGTATAAAAAAGAACATGCATTTCACATACAAATTCGGGCTCTAATAATTGCTCATTATTATTAATACTTGCGTTTTTGCCAGTCCCGTAGTAATACTTATTCACATAAGCCCGCCATTGATCCCTATCCTGAACAAAATTAATCCAGTTCCCACCATCATATCCCATCTCCCTCAAATCCATTTTTATATTAACCTCCTATCTACGTTTCGGTCTCCCCTAATGTCTTTTTCCCTCCGACCTCCCAACTAACACTCTATATGCATTTCTGGATTCGCCCATACGTGCTACATGCTCTGCCCATCTCAAACGTCCAGTTGTGCGTTGTGTAAGTTTCTCCGTTCTCCTGTAACTTCATCTCTCTTAGTCCTAAATATTTAGTCCCCTAGTAATATCGATAATAATTGGCATGTCTTTCTCCTCCTACTTACATACGTACTCTTGCCTTGATGGGCATTTGAGCAAATATTTAGCTCTGCATTATCCTGCATATGGTTGTAGATCAAGATGTGTAAGTTTACTCTTCTAAGATTTTGCAGGCATCTTTGGAATTGCTATCAGTTTCGTAAATACGCATTTTTCAGTTCATGTGTAATATCTATTATTATTATTATTATTATTATTATTATTATTATTATTATTATGTACCCATATTTGAAATATATTAAACAATAACTTTATTTTAATAGAATTTCAGTCTTAATTGAGGTAGAAAGGTACACTGCACCAGTAAAGTGTCCTAGCTTCTTTATTAGAAATAATTTACGCAAGTCCTTAAGCTCGAATACTTATAGGAATAGATGGAATGTTTAGAATTTCATGCGGCAAACTGTTTCATTCCAGACAGAGACAACCTCCCTTCTATCGTGCCGCGTCTCTTGCGTGTTCTTTGACGTCCCGAAGGAAATTAACGGACTTCAAACTGAAGTAGAGAAACCGAGTTACATGTACATGGAATCTGTGCGACATCTTGTAATCTCATTAATTTTTTCAGTCTTGTTAGAGGAACAGAATTGCATTCTCATCTGATAGAAGTACCATGTTATGTAAGGTTAGGAGACCTTTGGCTTATACATATTATATTCTCAAGAAAATAAATCAATATGGTGACTTCATCGTAATTGAAATATTTACGTGCAATAACGTAGAGTAATCCAAATATTAAATTTCTGTGGTATTTTGTTTCACATAATATTACTTGTAGATTATATATTACAGAGTGCGAAATAATTCGATCCCCTATTTTCGAGACGTCATGGATGATTTACAAACTTTTCCTTATTATACCTGTACATCTGTGAGCAGGGAAGATTCCTTGAGACGATACTGCTCACCAAATGTCTGTTACAAACATCGTTTAAGTTATACGAGTACATGGGTGGCACAAGATCGGAATAAGATCACAAAACAAAACGGCAAGACTAACCTTTGTATTGCAATTTGTTCTTACTACCGTACATGTTTAATTTCTTTACGTTTTCGTTCTGAAATGAATGGACTGAATTTCGGGAGGGAGGCATTGCGATCCAGCACTCCAACCTAGAAGATCTATTGCGTTAACTCTCAAACTAGGCGCATTCCCAACCCACATCGGCTGACTATACTAAGATTCGCTGCGTATCCAGGTTACGAGCATGCAACCCCAATCGTTCCCAGGGTCCGTGGATATGTAGAGTACCGCAATCCTTTGCGCCGGAACCGGAAACGTCCACAAATCAGCCATTGTTATTCCATCACGCGCTATTTGCCGTATACGGTTGTGTAGGAAATGAATGTAGCCTAAATCAAGTCAAATATTTTAAATTTTAGGAGCCACGGACACTGTTCTCAATTGAGTTTTACTTTAAATGTTCCTATCCCAAGCTTGTTGAAATGAGATAACAATGATGGCCGACTAGCTGATTGCGCTACTCTGGGTATCCACGGATTCTGACCGTTCCTAGGCCAGCCCTCGCCGTGCATCGCCAGCTGGCGTTCAGGGAATGTTATGGAATGATAACGTATGTGTGTATTTATTTACATTGCAAATGGGTAAATACCCTGTGGCAGTGGTAACTAATTACACTCAATAATGACAATTAATAATAAACACAATTAATAAATACAGTTAACAATATATTCATAATAATAATAAATACTAATAATAGTATAATAAAATTAATAAGGAGCATCCTAAATTTAATCCTTAAGTACTCGCGTCGGGTACGATCACTTAAAATAACATTTAAAGTAAATCTAATTTGTACCTCAACACTACGTTCGAACTAAAACTCACGAGTATGATATGTTCATACATGCACAAGTACCTTCCAGCACTACACTCATTTCGCTGTCAACTGACTCACTGCACTGGTACTAGACACATTTCACTGATACTATCCTGATTTCACCAACACTTCAAAAACATTTCACTGTTCAGATACTTTGCTGTACCACTATAAACTATAAAACTTCACTGACACAAACACACTTCACTGACACAAACATACTTCACTGACACAACACACTTCACTGACAACACACTTCTTCACTGGTAAAACACTTCAAATAACAAAACATCAATTACACCCTTTAAATAGTGTGCATAATATACCACCGCCTATTAGTAAAGTCATTAAGCCTATTTTTAAATACATTTGTGGTTATTGGCAAATTGTGGTTATTGGTAAACGGAATGAAGATCGGACAGAATGATGTTAATGCCTAACTTGGGGATATGGAAAATCCTCGAGGAAACCCTAACTGCGACTTCGTCCGGCACAAGTATCATTATAGATTTTTTTGCATGAAGAATTTCAGGCCAGACCGGGACTCGAACCAGGACAGCCTGCGTGACAGGCCGACTTTTCGTAAGGCGGCAGCTGTCTCAGCGAGACGAGCAACAGAGTGCATCAGAGACTCCACTGGGGAGGCGTAACTCATGTGAAGCGTTCCACTTCGCATGCGGACAATACTAACGACATTGCCGAATAAAAGGATTTGGGATGGAGTTCGAGTCACGCCTCACGTCACATTGGTCGGAAGCAAGCTGTGTGCTGAAGTTTCCTACTTAAGCGTTACGAATCTTTGGTGGCCAACAGCACCTCAAGGGCACCTTTCCGAACAATGATTAACAAAAAGCGCTTGTTTTTGCATCATTTGTCGCACCTCGACATTTGGTTATGGAATTTTTTCGCATTATGTATAAGAACAAAATGGATTGAGAAAGTGTAGTACGCAAATACACTATATTAATAAAAAGTGGAATTAAATGAGGAAACAGTGAATGTAATATTCTTATAAGATTATCGCTTGTATGGCTTTTTATGAAGTTAGCAGGTCATAACTTTGGAAAATTAAGGATAAAAAGAATTTTGCCATGTCGTATAGATAGAATAGTACAAATGCTTATATTTAAATACAGACAGAGAACACTCCGGAGTTGCCCAGCTCTGCAGAGTTTCTCAGAGCCATTAAGATATTGGGAAGCTAGATCGAAAATGAAGTTAATGGGATAATGATTTTTCTTTTTTATTCAATTGTAATTATGTCATTAGATTAAATATTAAATACAACATTGAATATAATTAAAATGGCAGTAAGTTATAGTAGACCAGACGAGATGTAAGAAAAATGTTCACTTGTCTGAATCCGCGCACTCTGATCTGTTGGCAAGCAGGGTCCATTAACTATGCAGCGCAACAATATTTTACATATAAATATTTATAAAAAGAAACAAGAGTAATAAAATAATGGATGTTCACTCAGACAAGATTATGCAGAAATGAAGAGTACACTCTTCACATATAGTTAAAACTCCCTAAGTTTCAAAAGTTGATTATATTTTGTTTTCAGGTCAAAAAAGAGCGAGAAGTGAACGACGACTGACAAGAAAAGGCGCGATATTGTAGGCCTAAGTAAAAGAACAAAACAAAACGGATTGTCTCATTGGTCTAGCGAAGCCGTGGCGAAAATGTGACTCACTAGCACATTGTGGCTCGCAATGATAGCTGTGCATTTCTCTTGCTTCCTACCTCCCCCAACCCCTACCCTCTTACTCACTGGAGTCAAACTCCATTCCGTTTGTATTTGTCTCTGACCTGCGAGTGGCGTCGTCGCAATGTCTCTCTCGAAACCATGTACCTCTACAAAAACGAAAGTTTCAAGTAGGATGGGAGAACGCATTTTTTTGCTGCCAATATGATGAGAATATTAAATATGAATTGTTCACAAGTATTACGAGGAAAACGGTTGTATAACATAAAATGGCATTATACTACATATCACTCATGAAACATTAAAAGGTTAAGTGTTATTATTATTATTATTATTATTATTATTATTATTATTATTATTATTATTATCATCTCTGTACGTCTATCATTTTTCAGCAGATGTACGAATAATGCGCTTAGATCTTCAATTTAACTCACAGATATCCAATGTGATGTTAAATGGAAGCTAGATGTAAGGACTTGACAAATGTTGAACTTTTAAAATCTTTGCCAAAAAATAAATATCCGAAGCTTCGTTTTTTCGCTTGCTCTGTTGAAACCATGTTCGCTACAACTTACGTTTGTGAAAAATTGTAGAACGGTAAAATAGATACCTAATACAACTGTGAAAAATAGGCCTTGTAGTGCTTGATTATAATTATTTTCTAGGAGACAATGAATAAATTTAATGAAGGTGGAGCAGCCATATTACAAGATCTTAATAACAATCACCACATTGAAATTCTACACTCAAATTAAATCTTAATCCAACATCGAGGTCGCAGACCCATTTATCAATAAGAACTCTCAAAAAAGATCAGTCATATGATGATTCGTTTATTTTTAGGATTCAATTAATAAAACCATTTGTTGAGATACTCTTTCAATAATGAAAATTGTAAAAACCAAATTTAGATCACGACTGACAGGCAAGTACTTTCGTGATCAACTACGACTGGCAGTAAGTGACATAATTCCTGAAGATAGTTAATTTTAGGTGCGATAATGTGTCCTATGTTTTATTGTTCATTTCTTTCTTCGTTACACATACTAAACATTAGTTTGTAACCTTATACTGTATAAAATTATATTTAAGCGCTTGCCGTAAGGGAAATGAAAATCCGTTAATAAGTCAGACAGTTGCTTCACTTCCCCTTCGGGTGTCCGACTCCTTCCATAGGTGCTATGCACGTTGCAGGTTACACAGTGGCTCGGCGCACGATCGCATTTTCGCCACGGCTGGTCTAGCGGATACTATGCCAGAATTTACATGGATTTTATACATCCATAAAATTCTTAGCATGGATTCTTCCTTAACGGAAGTAAAGTTGGAAGACTGTGTCAAAAATTTTCGGTACCTGTCCCTGACAGGACAAAAATTGTGTCATTTCTCGTTCACCTTGAAATTCCGCTCTGAATAACCTCTTCAGTTGAAAGTGTTGTTAAATAAAATCTACTACTACTACTACTACTACTACTACTACTACTACTACTACTACTACTACTACTACTACTACTACTACTACCACCACTACTACTGCTGCTGCTGCTAGTGCTAGTGCTGCTACTGCTACTGCTACTAGTGCTACTACTACTACTACTACTACTACTACTACTACTACTACTACTACTACTACTAGTGCTGCTACTGCTACTAGTGCTACTACTACTCTACTACTATTGCTACTACTACTACAAGACAATATTAGAAAAGGAAATTAAACGGTGTCATGTAACTAATACATATTTTTTTAGGTAGGATTTCATTTATTTTTCTTCATGGTGTAATCTATTGTGTAACACACCTACCTGTATTGGTAGGAGGATTGTTTTGATGGAAGTATGTCGTCATCTTCAGTTACTTCGTTTTGACTGATATTTATTATTTAATAATATAATCGTTTCCAGTTTAATAATAGTTCCACACAGTACTGTATATGGTAATGTAATACTCATAAAGTAAATATGACATGGATGATGCTAATGACTTTTGAATGTTTTATTTCTGTAAAACAATATCATCTCGAGGTTTTGTAATATGATTATTTATTCTGGCACCCCGAACATGTGACTGATGTCTGCTTTAAGTTTCTTTGTGGGTTAGATGGGTTAAATGAGGGGATAGCTAAGTGCTATTAAGCCGAGTATGTGACAAGGTTAGTGGGTTAGTTGAGGAGATTATTTAAGTGATATGAGGCTGAGAAATTGTGTAGTGTGGGGAGATACCGTAGTTTCGCCTTTAGTCTTTATACTTTTTTGCATTCGGTTGAAGAAAACTTCGGTACACGGTACACACAATGCTGGCTTATTTTCCAACTTGGGTTAAGTTAAGTTAGCTTCGCTCGTAAAAGCTTAAGTCTGCAAAGGTTGAGTTCGATTTTGTGGTATCGCGATTATAAAAAAATGATTACAATAATATCAATACACTAATCCTTTCTCTTAATCAGGCTAATGCATGAACAATATGAATCTAACCTAGGCTAAATCATTATACACAAGTACATTCCACACAAGCATATTTAGCTGTGAATACTTATTGCAGAAATTTTTGTTGAAAATCTGTTTGTGCAGTCATACGCAGCACATGTAGGCATCTTGAAATTAGTAGATTTATGAATAAAAACGACGATGTAACACCACAGTCAACTATCCATAAGCGGGAGCTAATATTCTGGTAGCATTGTGATGGCGACTGTTCGCAAGCTTGGCTTCACTTCCAAATTGTTTTTGTCTAATCTAAGTATTCTGTGCTCGTTGCATAAAACTGTCCTCTAATAGTATATTATTATTATTATTATTATTATTATTATTATTATTATTATTATTATTATTATTATTACTCTTATTAGTGATGCTATTACTACTATTAGTACCAAAGGACGAGTCATTGAATAGAGAAATAGATTTTTGCTATAGATGTTCGGCTAGAACTTCCGTATAAGAGTAATGAATGAAATTGTAAAAGTGGAAAGTAAACAAAGTAGAACCACTAGGTATACCATATACTTTTAGAGGAAAAAACAATCCTATTGTTATGGTATATACACCCACTACACTTCTGGAATGTAAAGCAACAAACTGACAATGATTCTGCAATGGAGGTCCAGAGGACGAAAATAGAAGTGAAGGCCGAAGGCCAATTGAAACAATAAACGCACAAACAATTTGAAAGACAATGATTGGATGTACTGCGGCGTGTGCAGAAAAAAATTGTCAACAGTTTAGACTGAGCAAAAACCCATCTCACATAGATTCTTCCTGAAAGCTCCAAATTCTCTTGCAAGTACGCCATTTCTCCTTCTTTCATTGCGTTATTTCATATGGTACGCCCTGCTTCATTATTTAATTATTAAATAGAGTGTACTCATTCTGCCTGTGGTAATGTTTATTTAATCCTTAAATACACTCTTACCTAACCTAAAAATTAGATATAAAGAATTAAGACGTTTCGCGCAATCCAAGGGATTCAGTAAATTCCTTCTCATTTTTTTATAATTGTGGCGCTGAAAACCTTTTCAACTTTCTTTCGTTAATTTACATTAGTTTGCTTTCTTTTCTCAGTCGCTGATCACTCATGTGAACTTAGCCACTCTAACGACAACAACGAATAACATATCTTTTTTCCTTCTTCAATTTTTCTCGCGAAAACTAAAATATATCACATTTTTGTAAAGTGATTTTTTTATTTTATTTCACCAGTAGGCCTAGTATATAGATAGATAGATAGATAGATAGATAGATAGATAGATAGATAGATAGATAGATAGATAGATAGATAGATAGATAGATAGATAGATAGATAGATAGATAGATAGATAGATAGATAGATAGATAGATAGATAGGTAGGTAGGTAGGTAGGTAGGTAGGTAGGTAGGTAGGTAGGTAGGTAGGTAGGTAGGTAGGTAGGTAGGTAGGCAGGCAGGCAGGCAGGCAGGCAGGCAGACAGACAGACAGACAGATAGATTTATTCGTTCCATAATATTCTTACATTTGCTTTATAGCATAGAATAAAGAACATGTCCAATTCTTACGTTTAAATATAAATGCAATACATATAAAATGCAAATATGAAATTTGTAGGCCTACAGAATTAATACCTTAATAACAATAATATTTTATACAATGTAATATGTTCACCATTTAATAGTATTAAAATATTTACACAGTACTGTGAAATGTCAAGAATTCATCTACAGAATAGAAAGTGTGAGATATTAAGTAATTTTTTAGTTTTACCTTAAATAATGCAGGTTTTTGGCTATAATTCTTAATGTCTTCAGGAAGACTATTGAACATTTTTATCGCCATGTAACGTACTCCCCTTTGATAGCATGATAAATTTGATGATGGCGTATGAAAATCATTCCTTCTGCGGGTATTTATAATATGTATGGCTGAGTTAGTTGGAAAAATTTCTTTATTACATAGGAGGAAATTTATTATAGAGTAAAAAGCGCAGTTCACACATTTTGTGACTGCATAGTTTTCGTTTCTGGACAACTTTACTCCTTTCTCGCAAATCTAGTTAATTACTCAGTAAATGGAGTAATAATAGGTTCCCTGTAGTACAAGCTTGTTTTAATTACTTTCCTCATAAAATATTTCTCACACGTTCCGAATAAATTCCAAAAAGAATAATGCGGCCTGCTTGCACCTAGTTGACTTTTAAGTTGTCCCTTTGTCTACAAGACGTTGAAGGGCACTGGACTATATACACACACACTTTTATAGCTTTGACCGATGGAATATTACAATGAGAACATTTTCCTTCAATGTGGTAATAGAAATTCTTTATGTAGACAGCCGTTAAAAGAACAAACTCGAGTAAAATTAAACTTTCTAGACATGGGAATGTATACAAACGTTCTGTACGTCTCCGTCGACCAGAATTTATTTTACTTTATTTTCATGCTTCACATTGTTGCAACATCAGTTTTCTGGGAAAGATATTATGCAGCCTTTGGCTTATGATCTGAAATTATTGTACAGTTTGAGATGCCCTGTTATTTCATGGTTTATTTATATGTTCCAATTTTCAGCAACTACGTCTTCTGTATAGACCTAACTCTGAGTGTAATTACTGTGAATTACGACTTGTGAGAGGGAAAAATCGTGACGATCTATGTCTAGATAACGACTGACGTACTTAATCATTTGACTCCAACTTCACCTCGAGTTCTGTAAGTATGGAGGTTTTAAATACTAGCTTTTACTCTTTCATTAAACGAAGTACTGTTGTGATGAAACTTCCACATGTAGACGAAAACACACGTTTTTAAGTCCTTTATATTGAGTCGTTTTTGCTGTGCCGCATCTCTGTCTGTGAACGGCTATTTCTCCTAAGCTACTGAACGGATTTTATTCATATTAAGTGTTTACGAATCAATTCAACTGAGATCGATACAGACAGGACATTCTCAGCAAGAGTTCTTCCGGTAGGGAAGTGAAGCTATGGTTCCCGTGTTATACTTACGGCATATGAAAGAGCCTTGGCTTTCACATAGGGCTCCAGGCAAAATATGTTGGTTGTTTTCTCGCCAACATTGAATTTCGATGCTCAGTAGTCCCTTTAATTGAAAACGTAGTTAATGCAATACCGTATTAAGGAACAGATCGAGAAAATGCCTGATAAAACCGTTCGGATGTAGGACAAGAAAGAGGCTGTAGTTTTCTATAAAATTATTAACACATGTAGAATATATGTTTCCAATTGTACACATCTTCAAGCAACTATTTTAGTCCATAAGATACGATATCTACATTAACAGAGTACCTAGCCGAAAGGCTAGAGCAGTCTTGGGCATAAGAGGGGAAGTGGAAGGGACGCAGTAACCCCGTCCATATCCTTTTCGCTTGCACCGCCTTATAAACAAACGTAGAGTAAGGCTCTGTGTATCAGTATTGGATTTTAGGCGACCAGCGAGAGCCGAAAGTTCGTAAAAGCCTGATACAATCCGACACTGACCTTCCTCTTCCGCTAGTACCGCACCAAAACATAACTGTCTCAGCCGGGGAAAATGGGATGAGGAATTAAGGTATGGCCTGCAATGAGTCAATCGAGCTAATAGCGCCCAGGTCTGGGCTAGAGCGTCAGCTTTCCGGTCACCTAGGGTTTCAATACCGGTGCGTCATGTGGACTTTTTGGTGGATAATAACGATGTTAAGTGGTAGATTTTCGCGCAGTACTCCTGTTTTCCCTATCAGCATTCCACCATTGACATCATAATCATCACACTGGGCACTGGTGCATTGTATATCGCCTCTCATGGTGCATTAAGGACAACATTCATTGGCAACGAGTCTACGAGTACGGCATGTTCCTCCTAGACACTGGGGGCCGTATTCATAGACATTTTTAGCGCGGGTTTCCGGTGGATGATCAGCGTTTTTCGTATTCATAAACCAGTGTTAGCGATAGGATATGATGTGAATTCTGTACAAGTAACCAGTGGATAGCCAGGACTAGCTTAGTACGCTCGTAGCGCGTGCTGCGAAATGTCTATGAATAGCACCCTGGGTCAATAAATTAAATGTAATGCAATTTGAGCTATTATAGAATTAGAGGAAAATGAATAAACTGGATTCTTCTGTGAAAACTTCGCTTTTCTCTACACAGTCGTAACCCTTACAGTTAAAAGTGTTTACTTAGGCCTATTGCAAATAACTTAAAATTCGGATACGATATAGAACCATTATTAAAGTGTTGTCAGTAAGAAGTTCTAGAAAGATACTGTGTCATGTGCTAATAAATATCCGCTGTATCTATAAACATACATACAATACTGTATATTATTGCAAAATAACCTCCTGAATTTGCAGGTTGCCAAAATAACAAAACATAACAATATACAATATTAACGGTAATAAACGACTAACTATTTAAAAATTAATATAAAATTATATTTTAGAAATTAGTTACAAAAAGTAATAATAAATTGAAATTCAAATAGAAGTCAATCTTCCCATAAAAACTGATGTAAAATGTTTTTTAATATGTGTAATGACCAACTAATTCCGATTATAACAATTTTCTTAATTTTAGTAACGGGTAGTCCGAGACGTTTCCATACTTCACAAAATGGCGTGTTATAGTATCAGGTGCGCCCACCATCAATCCAAGCACCTCTATCTCAGTTTATATTTTTCTTATAATATGGCAATGTTGGTTAAATAATGTTCCTTTTTCAATGTTTACTTCCTCAGGCGGACCTAGAGTCGAGGATATAACCTTTAGAACATTTTTCTTTAAAAGGTATTATATCGATTCTACAGTAGTTACTGTTAAAAGCGAGGCCGCGAACTTCTTCATAAACAGTAACATCTGTATGTATGTAAGTAAATAAATAAATACGTAAGCGAATAAGTGTTATTTATACAAAAAAAAAAAACACACGCACGCACACACATATAACGATTTTCATAAATAAATTATACCAATAAAAGTATTTACTATATACAAATAATTTTTATGTGCCCTTGTACAGAAATTGTGTACATCTGCTTATGGGGTACAATTTATAAGTGAAGTCAAATTTTTAGGAAAAATGAAAATATAGCTTCTGTGTGATCCATCGAACGGAATTTTGTCTCGTTATTTGGTGGATGTAATTTATTATCCCCCCCTTTTTTTTGCATGGTAGTTCAAGAAAATTAACTAAAAACGGAAATATAAATCACAGATAAAATATCAGAATTTGCGTAGGGCATAAAATGAGGGATTTGATCATTTCATGACACCAATTTGTATCTAATATTTTACGCTTTTACGTATGGGAGTTATTTACTCGTGACGGCGATAGTGGTGATGGTGATATGGTAAAAGAATGGAATAAGATAACGGAATTATAAGGATATTAGAATAGTCCTTAGTATTTCAAGGCCAATGTATCGTTTGGGCTCTTCTCTTTAACAATAAAAAAGCGGTCTTTAACTAAATAGCTCAGAACGTTAATTAGCTTCAGAGCTAATTTACGATATCTGACACGGATTTATGATGCCAGATATTTTATGTTTTCTGAGGCATAATACAGTATACCATATATCAAGCTATTTATTTTAAAATATAGACTACCCTTAGGCTTTTCATCATACAGTTCCATTCTGTCCATTTGTTTTGTATGAATACAGTGCCGTGTCTCTAAAGCCTTGGTTTTTCTGAACCGACGCATGCGACCTCGCTTCTCACAGTTATAGAAACCACTCACTATCTCTCATGTAATCCAGATTTGTGTGAGGCGGGCCTCGCATCTCGCACGTCGCATGCGTCGGTTCAGAAAAACCAAGACTTAATAGAAACCATTCATTATCTCTCGTGTAGTCCGGATTTGTGCGAGGCGGGACAGGCATAGTGGAGCTCTCCGCTCCGTTTAGGCTGTGTCTGACAACGCTGCTTTAGTAGATCATTTTCAGTGGCAAAATATTTATTTTCTTAATTTTCTCTTAGTGTTGGCGATTTATTATAAATGAAAAGATTTTTGAAACTTTGTGACAATGTCATGCTTTCAATGTTCTCAACAAGAAATTTAGTAAAAGTTAAAATAATAATAATAATAATAATAATAATAATAATAATAATAATAATAGTAATAATAATAATAATAATAATAATAAAAATAATAATAATAATAACGAATGACTGAATGAATCAATGGATGGATGGATGGATGAATAAATAAATCATAGAACACAAAAAATGAAATGTCAGTCTCATGAATTAAATCTCAGAATCTTCGATATACTTACTTTTAATATTTGCAGATTGTGACAGAGTATCATTTAATAGAGGGCTGGGCAGCAAGAGCGGATTCTACTCTCTCACGAGGAGCCTTATGATTTCTCTTCATCCCCTTTCTTCCCCGCCGAACAACACGCAGCGTTGATTTAGTGACGGATGAATATTAAGCGTCCCCGTTTAGAGCCTCTTTCCGCTCCCGACGCCCAGCCCTGATTTAATAGATTCATACAAGTGCTATACATCCATAAATGGTGATTATACCATATAAAATATATTTATTGCAGTGACGTCTCGTGATTTTCGTACAGGAGGATTGTACTTGTATTATTATGACTGGCCGGAAACGTTTATTGTAACATTCAAATCATATAGTCTACTTGTGTGCACATGTGGCTTATTGTTAGATAGCCTACATTGAACAAAGGCCGTGAGACTCTCTAGTGAATGAA
The DNA here is from genome assembly GCF_040183065.1 of Periplaneta americana. Classification (NCBI taxonomy): domain Eukaryota; kingdom Metazoa; phylum Arthropoda; class Insecta; order Blattodea; family Blattidae; genus Periplaneta; species Periplaneta americana. Next base: position 20,506,952 of record NC_091133.1, read on the forward strand.
CGATTTGTTGCGTCTGCGGTTAGCCCAATCCGCAGCCACTTCACAATAACTCCCAAATTTGTCCATTACATGTATTTTATTTTATGCATGACAGTCAACGGGGAAATAATGGAAGGAAAGTGGGAATGCACAGCAACAACATTCTTTCTGTACTGGATATGAATCGAGGTCTGCTGCGTGGAAAGCCGATGCTGTTGATGTTCGGTTAACGACTCGTCTGTCATTTGTCTGTAACTAATTTGTACACAAGTACTGAGAAATACTGATTTCCGAGTGCTTTAATCTCAGTTATTTCTTTTAGTATTTAACTAACCATGGTAAAACTATTACCGCGGTTAAAAAAGGAAACTTTTGCATCATTACTATCGTGTCAAAGTATCGGTTAAGTCTTAACTGAACTTGGTGAAACAGAAATGCACTTATCCGTAGTGATGTAAGAACTTTACGACGCACGGTTAACTCAACGAGACTAACGCATTGATCTAAATGAAGGGTAGGAAAGAGCAACGGTGAATTGTTCAATGGTTGAGTTGTTTGGACTTTTTCCATTGCTAATTTAAAAAAATTGTAACACAACGTTTCGAAGAGTGGCTGTCTCTTCGTCGTCAGGTGAAAACCTACTGTGGGGATGGTTACAAACAGCTAGTCTGAAGGTGAAAACCTACTGTGGGGATAGTTACAAACAGCTAGCTTGCAGGTGAAAACCTACTTTGGGGATGGTTACAAACAGCTAGTCTGAAGGTGAAAACCTACTGTGGGGATGGTTACAAACAGCTAGCCTGCAGGTGAAAACCTACTGTGGGGATAGTTACAAACAGCTAGCCTGCAGGTGAAAACCTACTGTGGGGATGGTTACAAACAGCTAGTCTGAAGGTGAAAACCTACTGTGGGGATAGTTACAAACAGCTATCCTGCAGGTGAAAACCTACTGTGGGGATGGTTACAAACAGCTAGTCTGAAGGTGAAAACCTACTGTGGGGATGGTTACAAACAGCTAGCCTGCAGGTGAAAACCTACTATGGGGATTGCTACAAACAGCTAGCCTATCTGACTGATCAGTCAGACAGTCTAGCTGCTTGTAACGATCTCCACAATAGGTTTTCACCTGACGACGAAGAGACAGCCACTCTTCGAAACGTTATGTTACAATTTTTGAAAATTAGCAATGGAAAAAGTCCAAACAACTCAACCATTGAGACTAACGTACTCGGACATTAGACTACAATTTTGGTAAAACTTAAAAAAATATATGAAAATGTTAAAGTTAATACAAACAATTTTTGTTTCATTTCCTTCTTATCTAGTTTATGACGTTCGTTTCTCTTCCGTATATTCAACAAACTATTCCAATGAGTTGCGAAAACTGCAGTCCTCGTCTTCAAGTTATGTAGGCGTGTGTTTGTATGTTAATATGTTAATGCGTGTATACATGTAATATACTTCCATTCGAGTGAAAAAACGGACAGTAGATTTTGCTTGCAGTTCCTCATTTATGGACAGTGTTGTAACTAACTTCAGTAATTTTACGAGGAAGATCTTCCTCAAAGGAAGCTATGCTAGGCAACTTATATCTGTAGCCGTTAACAATTCATCATAGGATTCATTTTATAAATATGATCTTATTCTTGTACGATCGCAATTTATACAACGCAGGTTTACCGCCACTATGTAAGTTCGTATGTTTTCTAGAATATGGATATATTTTGTCCTGTGCTATAAATCTAATAGGTGGAGGACTGATCATGTATTGACACCACGTTACAAAATTCCTGCCCTTTTCTCGTTACAGATATTATATATTTTTCTAGAGACTATAAATATGTACTCATATTAAAGTTCTTTACAGGCGTAGGAGTTATAAGAAGCGAAGGCAGATTTTGTTTCTAGAAAATCTGAAACTCATGTTCGTACTAATTATATTAGCTGTTTCTTTTAACTATGAATACACGGCACGCCTACGCCAATATAACTCGACGGATCCACTCTCACTGCTTGAAACTGACCATGGGTGGTTGTTGAAATCGTAGTTTGCGTTAATGTAGGATTCATTTCTTTCCCACAGTCAAAAGCAAGTGACGCACGTATAAATTTGTTTGAATTACGTAAGTTAATAATTGGTCAAGCTCGGAGAGAACTTCAATGACTTTGATAATTGCGTGGTTGGCGTTATATAATTGACCTCTCTCAAAAAGTCAGAGAGCCGTGTAAATTTTGCTTCCAATTTAACTGAGAATGGGAAGGTTTCGGGAAATTAACCTCGATATTCCACTACGATTATGTCCCGTTCATAGAGATATAACGATTTGAGAACGGAATGTGGTTTCAGAACTGATTTTATGATCCTCCTGAACTCTTAACTTTTACATAGTGTAAATTAGTGTAAATATTAGGCCTATCTCGAAAATTAACTTGTCAGAATATTGATATCATTAATTTAAAGAGTTCACAAAAAATATTTATTTACTCGTACTTAGAAACGGTTTACAAATATTTTCAATAAACGATAGAATTCAACAGGACCTTACTAACTGGAAATAACATGCATATAGAATTATACGGGGTGGGCATAATAAAACTGGCCCGCGGAAAATATATATAAAATATTTGAATTTTTTTGCATAAAACTGACGCGAAAATGACTGTGACAATGCAGGAAACCGTGATTTCGATGGAACAATGGATTGCTGTCACATGTCCGCGTATGCGCATCTCCCGCATGCTCTGTCCCGAGGTTCGCTGTGTCATTACGTTTGGGTGAGTGAGAAGAGCAGATGTGTTTAGTGGCTAGTTGAATGCAACACAAAATGGTGCTCACTATAAAACAACGCGTGTTCATTGTCGAGTGTTATGCGAAGCACAATTCATGGAAAAGTTATGCGGAACTGTTTGCGCAAGAGTTTCAGACTGGACGTGTTTTGGCAAAATCTCCAGCAAAACCTTGGCACGAGTGCACGAGGTGTTCGGTGAGGAGAGAACAATCAGTAGAGGCAGTGCAATCTCTGGCCACCTCGATCCCTGATCTTTCTCCCTGTGATTTTTACCTGTGAGGCAAATTGAAGAGTCAGGTGTACTCAAATAATAATTCTCACACACTGATAGAGATACAGCAGAACACTGAAAACGCTATTGCTGCTATCCCTCAGGCAAAGCTGCTACTCGTCTCACAATTTGATGAAGCGAGTACAGCGCTGCATCGACGTCAACGGTGGCCATTTCCAGCTCTTCTGTGATGTTTATTAACAAAGGTCAGTTTTTTTATTTTTTTATTTTATTGGGTTATTTTACGACGCTGTATCAACATCTAGGTTATTTAGCGTCTGAATGAAATGGTGATAATGCCGGTGAAATGAGTCCGGGGTCCAGCACCGTATTGGGTTGAGGGAAAACCCCGGAAAAAACCTCAACCAGGTAACTTGCCCCGACCGGGATTCGAACCCGGGCCACCTGGTTTCGCGGCCAGACGCGCTGACCGTTACTCCACAGGTGTGGACGGTCAGTTTTAAACAGTCTTATAGCTATAAATATAAATATTACAGATTTTCCGGGCCCGTTTTATTTTGCCTACTCTGTATAAACAAGATTTCCTAAATGGGTATATCAGCAAAAACCGTCGGGATCCCGAGGTGTAGATAGACCATGGAAAAAATGGAAATATACGCTGAGAATTAGGAACAGGTTATTCGCCTAATTTATGAAGATTATTAATTAGCGTTTTGATTTATTTACTACTGTATATGTTTATTTACACATGCAATTAAATTATAAGGTTTAAAATAAGATTAGGCTATAAATGAATGAACAACTTTATTGTATTGTATTGCAAAGCGAACTTGTGACGCGGAAAATATGTGCAACAAAGCGTGTAATGTCATCTTATCGTAACATAAACAGACACCTGGGCGACTGCAGCGCCCTGACCTACAAGGCCAAGTTGGAAGTTCGCCTTGCTGGGTAATATAAATAAGTAAAGAAATGCATTATCAAATAATTAAAAAAAGTGACGAGGGATTCAAAGGATCCGTTTAATTGCGAGAAACGTTGATGCTCTCCTGTTGGATTTTACTGGGGTATCAGATTTTCAAAGAAGTGGTTCTTGTCTTTAAGAATTGTGAATAGGATTTAGAATCAAATAAATCGAATGCAATTCATGTATTGTATTTTTCCTTTACTTCTTTATTGAATATACAGGGTGTTTCAAAAATACGGGGCATAATTTCAGGTATGTATTTCCCACATGTAGACAATCAAAATAGTTCATTACAACATATGTACGGAAATGCTTTATTTCCGAGTTATGGCCTTTACAACATTGAAATTCACCGGAACGTTCTTTTTTCCGCAGGTCGTTGCCGTCAAAGGAGACATTAAGAGGGCACTCTGACAGTTCAGTCCGAGGCGAAGGTTACATTCAGTGTTGTGTAGGCGTTAGACTGTGCGACATGTATTCAAATCAAGAGCTGGCAGAGATACACTTCATGTACGGTAAGGCGGACGGCAATGCTGCGCTGGCTCGTCGTTTGTACCAGGAAAGGTACCTACAGCGACAATGTCCAGATCGGAAGACATTTGTACGTCTCCATTACCGTCTGTGCGAGTATGGAAAATTTAACTCTCCTGGTTTGGGAAGGGACGACCAAGATCTACAACTCCAGAAGTACAGGAGGAGATTCTGGAGGCTGTGAACATGACTCCTTCTATCAGCACACGAAGGGTAGCGTTGCAAGTCAATGTTCCTCATATGACTGTCTGGAGACTGTTGAAAGAGTATCAATTGTATCCTTATCATTTGCAACGTGTACAGGACCTGTCACCAGCAGAATACCCTGCACGAGTTAGGTTCTGTCAGTGGTTCTTGCAGCAGTGTGGTGTAAATCCGAACTTTCCTGCCTTAGTATTATTTACAGATGAAGCACAGTTCACACGAGATGGCATAACAAATTTCCACAATCAGCATGTATGGGCGTATGAAAACCCACGTGCAACTGTTCCATCTCATCACCAGGTGCGGCATGTCGGCCGGTATCATTGGTGATCGATTAGTTGGACCCCATGTACTTGTAAACAGACTTACGGGGCAGGAGTACACAAACTTCCTGGAAAACACCATACCTCATGTTTTAGAAGACACTCCACTGATCAATCGTCAACACATTCACTTCTTGCATGATGGCGCTCCTGCACACTTCAGTTGTACGGCTCGCCGGTACTTGGATCGAAGGTTTCCTGATCGATGGATAGGTAGAGGTGGCCCAATTGCTTGGCCTCCACGCTCACCTGATCTGAACCCTCTCGATTTATACTTGTGGGGCCATTTAAAATCATTGGTTTATTCGTCTCCGGTGCCTGATTTGGAATCCCTTTGGAATCGAATTGTGGCATGTTCTGAGGACATACGCAATACTCCTGGAGTTTGGGATCGTGTTCGCAGGTCAATGAGACATTGATGTGAGGTCAGTATTCAAGCAGGAGTTGGACATTTTGAACATCTTCTGTAATGATAACGACCTACGGAAAGAAAAACGTTCCGGTGAATTTCAATGTTGTGAAGGCCATAACTCGGAAATGAAGCATTTCCGGACACATGTTGTAATGCACTATTTTGATTGTCTACATGCGGGAAATACATACCTGAAATTATGCCCCGTGTTTTTGAAACACCCTATATATACACCATATATCTGTAAAAGTATTTACAATGGAATTATTATGTTTAATCTGAATTAGTTTATTGGAGAGCATTTACTGTTGTTTATTCAACTGTCCGAAGACAGGACTGACCCTTACAAGTGATAACAATATAGCACCACTTATGAAGCAACTAGGCCAGGAGATAATGGGGTAGGGTGGCCAGTTCCTTCCCCCCTCAATTGCATACATCGCCGATTAGCTGCATATAACACTAATCAGACTACAGATGTCTACAAACAATTGTTCTTCCTCTGATACATATCAAGTGAGATGTACTGCCTGGCTATGAGTCTATAATAAGAAAAATAAGATATATAATTCATCCAAGAAGCTAAGCCTGTCCCTCTAGCAAACACCATATCAATACAAGAATCCGATCCGTTGCTAAGCGAGTGACGTTAGAATAGCATCCGTAACATATTGTCGTTGTTAAATAAGTGACTTGAAATGTTGAAATTTCCGTAACATTATTTTCCAATTTATCTTTGAGCGTAAAAGTTTCAAGTTATAATAAGCACTTTGATGAATGTTAAAATAAGTGAATACATGAGTAAAAAGTAAATTAGGTAGAAAATAAGAAACTAGGTAAGTAGATAAATAAATAATAAATGCATGAATAAATAAATGAATTAATAAGAAAATAAGAAAACGTATACTTTACTAAATAAATTAGTAAATGTATCAAAATGCACGAAACTACAAGTATAAATAAGGAAATGGATAAATTGAAATGTAAATAAATAAGCATAATATTAAATAACTCAAATAAATTGCTTACAAGTTTTTTATTTTTTTTTTTAATTTTATTGGGTTATTTTACGACGCTGTACCAACATCTAGGTTATTTAGCGTCTGAATGAAATGAAGGTGATAATGCCGGTGAAATGAGTCCGAGGTCCAGCACCGAAAGTTACCCAGCATTTGCTCGACTTACAAGTTGTTCACTTTATTTATTTAATGTTTATATTTTACGCCTTCATTATCTTATTCATGCTGTTATTTACATATATTTGTTTGCATAACTTAGACTACTGTTAATCCTAGAATATTGCACAATCTTCGTGAATCACCTTGTGTGTGTGTGTCTATATATATATATATATATATATATATATACATGCATACATAAATAAGCAGGGTGTTTCCGAGGTGGTGTTACAAACTTTCAGGGATGATGGATCAATTTGAGATGAGGAACCCTGGTCCGGAAATGACTGAGTCGAAAGTTACAAGTAAAAATAGTTGTGTGGAAATGAAATAATTTTATTCCTCTGTACACCTTATTTATGTGTATTTATCTGTACATCTTACACATACTGTATTCATCTGACGTTGTTTACGTTGTCTACTTACAGTATTCCATTCAGTGCGCTGTCTGAGGGTTGGGGGACAGGAAACTACGCTAAAGCAATGCAGATGTCGTAATGTGTAACGGATATGGTCGGTCCTGATATGCACGTCTGTAGACAGTAGTGTATGTGTACAAGTTGCAGTGTTCAGTCGATCAGTCCTAGTGAAATGGAGGAGTACACGAGAGCGGAATAAGCAGACCCGATTTTCGAATACGGATGAGCCAATGGGAATAGTAGACATGCTCACAGATTGTATCGGTACAAGTACCCACGTAGGAGACATGCGGCCCATACCATCTTTCCACACTGTTCCAAAGGTTAAAGGTAGGAGGGCACGTGGTGTGAAATTACAATTCCATTTCCACACAACTATTTTTGCTTGTAACTTTCGACTCAGTCATTTCCGGACCAGGGTTCCTTATCTCAAATTGATACATGTGCCCTTCGCCATCATCCCTGAAAGTTTGTAATACCACCTCGGAAACATCCTGTATATATATAGTATGTATATATAAATACATAAATTAATAATTATGCTTAGATGTACTTAAATAAATAAATAAAATAATTAAAGAAGTCGGTAAGTAAATCAGTAATAAATACATTTTTACTTGTAGTGGTCGCAGTATCGTCGCAGTATTAGATTTTGAAGTTTCGTCTGGGGATGCGGGACAGTTTAATACAGAATTATTAAGTGAAACTGATTTATGGAATTTCTGATAGTACATATCTCCGGAAATATGCAGACACGTTTCAACTGAGACGAAGTCCTGTCTCGATACATGCCATAGTATAAAAGGTGCACATTTAGATCAATGCTACTGTATATTGTATCTGTACTTTCCTTTATCACTCGATCACATATCATAATAAATGTAATACAACTGTATGAAACGAGAAATACGGTTATAGACGGTATTGACTATCCAGCCGAGTGCTTTCATCTGCAGTAGACAAGTTTACTGAAAGTAAGTTGAGCGAAAATCCGTTTTTGCTGTTATGGTATTTCTATAGAATTTATATCAAAGGAGCTATACACAGTAAAAACGCTTCATCAAGCATGGTATGTTCTCATGCATTTTGGCCACATACAGAAATCATGAAATTGACAGCGATTGCTATTCAGACATAGAATGTAGTGAAGCGCTACTGATTCTTGGTTTAGATATGCACTGTACCAAAAAGTCATAGTGGAGCTTCAAAATTATTATATTGTTGGAATAAAACACAGCAAACAAATGAAACAGGTGTCAAGTGAAAGACTAACTCACCACGTTTTCCTGAGGTTAGTAAGGCCTAATAACCATTCCATGGTAACAGCTGAAATAAATGGGCGTTCAAAGAAAAGTGCAATGCGTTTTGGGCAAATTTGAATTTGTGACTCGTGTACGACGTGAGCACTGTCGTGTGTTAAAAAACCATGGAAATGAAACTCGTCATTGAGATAGACAATTGAAAGAGACGGGAAGCTTACTGGATAAAATCGTCCACGAAGACCATCCACTAGTGATGAGTCGGTTAAAGCCATTCGAACAAGACTTACAAGCACTCCAAAGATATCAGTGCGTAAGTGTGCTCGACAAAAAAGGCTTCCAAAAGCAGCTGTTCGTAGAAATTTCTGTCTCACTCTTTAGAAACTTGAATTGTTGTTTGCAAAGCAAATACATTCAGTTTAATCACAAAATTTATGATGTTGCTATGGGTATTCTTAATGAAAATCGACAATGACGAGAAGTTTTAAGATCGCAGTGAAGAGGTTACATTTTATGTTTCAGCACATGTCTGAATATGGGCTGACAGAAACCTCCCCGTGAGTTTATTGAGCTAAGCGTGAAGTCCTAAAGTCAATGTGTAATGTGCTATTACCAAAGATCGTGTGATCGACTCATTTCTTGGTGGAATTTACTGTGACAATACACATTTACGTAGATATGTTACAACTGTTTGCAATAATTGAATTACATGAAAATGTGATATTTTATCAAGATAAGACTCCTCCACACAAAACAATTGTTAAAGAATTTCTTGATGAGACAAAGGGCGCTTGTTTGGGAAGGGGGGATGGAAGCAATGGCCTCCATGCGTTCCGGACATAACACATTTTGATTTTGATTTTTGGGAATATGTGAGGAAAACCGTCTTCAGTGTTCGTATTCACAACATTCAGCACTTGAAATCGAGAGTCAGGGAAGCTGCTGTATCTGTTGCTCCTAATATCCTTAATCGAGTCTGGCAGAAAGTGGAATGCCGTTTAAATATTTGCAAAACCACCAATGCAGCATACATAGAACTTCGACAAACATGTGAGGGGAACTATTTGAATTTCTTTTTAAATTAATCCATGCTCAATAAATGTACTATGTTCCGTTTAATAGATACAATATTTTGAAATACCACCATGCCCATTAGGATACACTATCTTGAAGTAAAACAGTAGTGTTGAAATATAATCTTGTGGCATTCTGAACCTCTGTGTATGTGTGTGTATCCAATGCCTATCCACTTCACTTGCGTGATTTGGGTTCCGCATATTGCGGATAGTTGGCAGGACTGTGGCCCATTTTTTAAGTTGAACACCACTTCGGAGAGCCACAGTATGCATAATGTGTATCTGTCGAGAGTTAAGTATTCAAAACTTAGCTTTATGTTTCAATTCATTATATTGGATTATATGACTGAATAAATGCTTCACATCATATAAGCCAATAACTCGATTATATAAATTCAAAGGTCTTAATTTCAAACTTTTCAAAAACGAAACGTGGAAGTCATTATATCTCATTGGTCTCGGTTTATTCGATAGGTATTTTATTTACTGTTATATGAGTTAGACTACAGGTATAGGCTATCGAGAGGGTAAGTAGTATGCTGCTATAAAATTAATTTAGAGATTATTACTAAAAAATAAACACGTTTTCAGCATCACTAATACTGTAAAGTGGTTTTCGTTATACCATGTCTGAATTTTAAATGTGTTCCCGAAAACTTATATTATGAATTGTGCCTTTAAAGAGTGACCTCTGCTAAACGACTAATTTTGTTCATAGCCAGTATCTAGGAGTCGAGTTATCTGAAAATAATTGAGCGAGGTGACTCATGTGTTCCGCACGGGACTCCCATTCGGGAGGTCCGTGGTCCAAATCCCTGAACCGACCAACCTGATTGTCGTTTTTTCGTGGTTTTCCACTATTATTTAGACAAATTCCGGGTTGGAATTTTCATTTCCACGGTCCATTTCCCTTCCTCTTCCCTGTAGAAGAAGAATTTAGATTTTATATCATTCATCTTCATCATCTCATTCCGTAGGCATATTCAGGTCATGAAGCATGTCTTCATCCGCTTGCAGGAATGGCGTCCTCTCCGAATCCGTCTCTGAGTTCCAAGTCTTTCGCAATATCTCTGCCAAGATTCATTTTTAAGAGCACTTCCGAGGACACTTCGATACATTAGGATTGTCGGAATGGATCCTGTGCTGCTTGGTCACCTTGGAGGTATGAACTTGAGGCGGGGGTGTAGGGGACCCATTGGGCGAGGATCTCATGTGGCCGGTGGGTAGGTACACTTCATTCAACCCATAATTCGGGGTGCACAATAGGCCAATCTCGAGCCTACGTGCTGAAGGGTCGCCCCTAACCCGCCCCTAGCTACTACTGCTACTGTTACTGCTACTGCTACTCTTACTGTTACTATCTAAAAATGGTACACGTGAAATAGGCCTATAATATTATATTATATGTTATTATAATATATTATATATATTATAATATATATTATATATTATTATATATTATATGTTAGTAAAAACTTAAGAGTAATAGGTTTTTATTTGAAATAAGAAGTAGCATGGAATTTATGAAATTTCATGGTTGCGTGGAATGTCTTTATTCTTGGTATGTAATTAAAGCCTTGGTTTTTCTGAACCAACGCATGCGACGTGCGGGGTGCGAGGCCCGCCTCACACAAATGCGGTCTACACGAGAGATAGTGAGTGGTTTCTATGGCTGCGAGGTGCGCAGACTTTGAGCGTATTCCGAATCTCACCGGTGAGCAATCTGATGGCATCACGGTGTTCCGAATACCACCGATGACGTCATTGATGCTCCACCGGTGTCGCACCGGTGCCATCAACTTGCAGAGATGGTGGCAGTCTCCATCAGCCGCCATCAGTGAATCTGATTGGTTCTTGTATAGGGCGGGAATTAGCAGACGAATGACATCGTGCACTGTTGTGTCATGGCGGTGTGTTCTGCTTTAGTTCCGCTGTATTGCTTGTAATGAGCACAACTTAAAAACAATATGTTAATGGCTTATGAGCGAACATGTCAACGGACCAGTTATTACTACCGGTTCAAGATATAAATTGTTTATGCTATCTTTTCTTTGAACGAGATGGGAGTACGAAAATTTCGCAAAATTTTGCTAGAGTAGCACAGACAACAACTTGTACAGTCGCCATGACAACCATCGATCCTTCCAGCAGTTTTGTTCCTTATTTCGCTGCAACGTGACGTCATTGATGCCACCGGACCGGTGAGATTTGGAATACGCTGTTTGCATCTCGCAGTTATAGAAGCCACTCACTACCTCTCGTGTAGTTCGGATTTGTGCCTCGCACTTCGCACGTCACATGCGTCGGTTGAGAAAAACCAAGCTTTATTCCAGCGATTTTATGTTTTGTTCGTACCACAGGCTTTCACACACATTACAATTAATATAATCAAACATATTAATTCAGATCATGTCCTATTGTTAGGTGAAGTAGATCTTCGCCTGAAAAAGATAAGAGAAAGACAGGCGTCGAAGAAATTTGACATGGAAAAACTGAAGAACGAAGAGGAAAGAAGAAAATTTGAAGCAAAAGAAGAAACAATAGGATACAGAGAAGGTATGAGTATTAAGAAATCTTGGGTCACAGAGAAAGTATTGGAGAAGATGGAGGAAATGAGAAAATGGAAAAACATTAACACAGAAGAAGGTAGAAGAAACCACAGAAAAGTAAACAACGAACTAAGAAGATAAACTGATGCGGCGAAGGGAGACTGGATGAAAGAGAAATTTAAAGAAATAGAGAACCTAGAGAGAGAAGGAAGATATGATTGTTTAATGTACAGCGAAGTAAACTGTTCGGAATTCAGAAATAATAACAAATCCATGTGGTTCGTAGAAGACGAAATCAGCAGTGAAATACCAAACAAGGAAAGCTGAGCAGATGAACGAAATATGTAGAAGAGCTATATCAGACAGGGAACAGTCTAAATAACTTAGCTGTAGAAGACGAAGCGGCCATAACAGAAGACGAAAAAGGATTTTCTATTTTAAGGGAAGAAGTTGAGCTAGTTAAGGAGGTGAAAATGGGAAAACAGGAGTTGACGAGTCATCGTTGAATTAGTGAAATGCATTGATGAAGACAAGAAGAAAATTATATCATAATGCATTATGAGAAAGGTGAATGACCTGAAAATTTCATGGAGACAATGTTGCTGCTAATATCGAACAAAAATAATGCCAAGAAATGTAATGAGTTCAGATTATCAGCCTCAAATCGAACTCGGCGAAGATTTTCCTGCGAATACTGAATTGACGTTTATATTCTAAGATGGAAGGAAAGTTTGAAGAAGAGCAGTTTGGCTTCAGGAAGGGAAAAGGTACTAGGAATGTAATTTGACTGCTCCGAGCAATTGGCGAAAGATGCCTGGAGAAAAATGAAAGTGTATGTAATGTTTGTGGACCTAGAATATACTTTTGACAGAGTGGATTGGTATAAACTTATGGAGATCGGGAATGAAATTTGTGTGGATTGGAAAGAGGGGATTCAGTAATCTTTGAAGAATACTGTTTTCAGAACACGGGAGGAGTGATAATAGGTGGAAGAAGAATAAAATGCATAAGATTTTCTGATGATATGGTATTGCTAGCAGATATTAAGGAATATGCTACTGAAGCTAAATGATAGCTGTGGGTAGTAAGAGATGAAGCTAAACGCAATCAAGACGAAGATCATGGTTATCAGAAGAAAAATAAAGATAAACGTTCGAATTCGAAATGAGACAGCAGAACAATTTAACAGCTTCGAATACGTAATTTTTGATGTACAATAAGTAGTAACATGAGGTACTGCCAGGATATAATAACTTAATCTATTATAATTATAATATAAATTGTTGGCCCAAAACGTCAATAACACTTACTGCCAGAATGTGAAAAAGAGGATAGCAATATCCGAAGAAACTTATAATATAAAAAGAAACATCATCTGCGGACCTGTGGAAAAAGAACTAAGGAAGAGACTAGTAAAGTGCTTTGTATGGAGTGTGGCAAATTGTAAATTATGTTTTATTTAACGAGCTCGCAACTGCCAGGGTTATATCAGCGTCGCCGGTGTGCCGGAATTTTGTCCCGCAGAGTTCTTTTACATGCCAGTAAATGTACTGACATAAATCTGTCGCATTTAAGCAAACTTAAATGCCATCTACCTGGGCCGGGATCGAACTCGCAACCTCGGGAACAGAAAGCCAGCACTCTACTGACTGCGCCACCCAGACCGACGTGGAGTGTGGTATTTTATAGAGCAGAAACATGGTCAAATGAAGAGAAACGATTCGAAACATTTGAAATGTGGATGTGAAGAATAATGGGGAGTGTGAAATAGCCTCTTCAGTCCTGTTGAAGAATATACTAGGGGAGAGTCGGGTAGTATCGGACATCGGGTAATATTGGACAGTGAGTTTCTTTCATCTACCACAAGATGATAGTACCTGATTGACATGCTTACGTTTCTGTGATGTCGCATAGAGAAACGTAACCATGTCATTCAGGTACAACCATATGGTAGTAGATGAAAGAAACGCACTGTCCGATATTACCCGATGTCCCATACTACCCGACTCTCCCCTATACATAATTTTCTTTTAATTTTTGCAGTGTCTTGGATAGTTTTGAAAATTTTGAAAAATTAAATTTGATAGAAATGAATAGTATCACTTTTGCAACATTTCTATACCAGAATTATAAATTAAAAATTTTGGGGCCCCGAGAGTCAAAATTGCCCCAAAATTTTATTTTCTGTGAAGACTTGATTTCAGATTTTTGGAACCACAGAATGATTATGTGACCGATTTTTTTTTTTTCAATTTTTTCAAAATATAAATTCCGGATTGAATAAGATAGACAGAAGACAAATTAAGAAATGAAGTTGTGCTAGGTAGACTGGGTGAAGAAAGAAAAATGCAGAAATTGTCAGAAAAAGAAAAAGAAATTGGCTGGTTCATTAACTAAGAAGAGACTGTCTACTGAAAGTTGCATTGGAAGGAATGATGAACGGAAAAAACGTTCGGGAAAGAAGATATCAGACGATAGACAATATTAAGATGCATGGATGGTATGCGGAGACTAAAAGGAAGGCGAAAATAAGAAAGATTGGAGAATGCTGGTTTTACAGTGAAGGACCTGTCCTTGGACAGAAAGCTATGAATGAATAAATACTATATTTTCCGCCAAAACTCTATAATCTTCAGTCGCTATTCAACCCGCTTTACTAGGATTCAGAGGAAAGGAGGTAATCAATAGGTGACAGCAGACTATCGGTAAGTTAGTTTGAAATTTGGAATGTAATTTCCCTCTTGTCATGGTTAAAGTAAAAAGAAGCTATCAGATTATTGATATTCGATAAAATGAACAACCAGGTGTTATCACACCTTTCATTATGCCAGAAAATATCGAGCAGTAACGGATGTGTTTGCAGATAGTTAACGTAATCGCGGGAAGTAGTACGGTTGAGCAAAAATATTTGAAACTGGACCGTCTGTCTCCGTTATCGAACTGTGTGCTGTGCACAGCTGTTCGTAGCTCACAACTGGAATTTAACTACAACTTTGACCTTATGAATTATTCATGACATCCAGTTAACATAATAAATCCCTTCTAACTAATAAGGGGACTTATAAAATCATCGACGAATCTGTTAGCTTTGAAGAAGATAATTACTCAAGACAAACGCCAAGCTATTCCTCAGTACTGGATAATTAATAACCCGTATAAGATTGCTAACCTTCCTCGTTGGCATTTCCCTAGGTTCCAAATGCATCACTTCACCTGTGGTGTTTGTCTTTAGATGACGACAGTAGCTGATCGCGTAACTTATACGAGAGATAAAGGGGTTTAAAAAGGGCGCGTCAGCTACAATGGTTATTTGCGCCCTTATCTAAAATTCTTAACAAAACTAAAACTTAAACAGTACAATAAGCTGAATGCTAAAGCGAACTAAAAAACGTTGTCATGGTGTAAACGAGGTAAACAAATGCAGTATCAACAGGGGGATGAACACAAATCATAAAAGTGAGCAGTTCTCAGACCCTAGGTAGTAATAAGACGAACCAATAGAATAAAAGCTACCAGAGTCAAATTATATAGCACATTTCAAAATAATAAAATTTTATAAAATATTCGGATGTAAAAGGTCCGAAATGTCAAGCATTTAAAAGAAACAAATATAAAATAACAAATGTAAAGGATCCAGAGGATAAGTAAAAAGGGCCAATAAAAATTAAATCACCTCAAGTCCTGTACTTGATAAAAATCTCAAAACTGCATTTGTAAAATTAAAATCATTTCCAAGAGCGAATATACGAGATTCTTGTATTAATTGGCAAGAATTCCCAAGAGAAGTGATTGGGGTTCTAATGTATTTTAATACAATTTGGACACAAAGTAATACTTTAAAATTAAAAATGTAATTTATACCTGATTTTTTTATGTTACTATTAGTCTTTCAGAATCCCAAACTTTTCAACAGTGACTAAGGCGGAAAATGTCATTGCTACATAGCTCGAGAAGATTCATTTAACATTAATGCCATCGATATCTTAATAATCATAACTTCACCTCAAAATCGCCTCCATCATTATTCTAATTTCATTTCATTTTGTGTAGCCCATAGATCTTCCATCACATTATTGTGGAGTAGGCACCGGCGTAGCTCGGTCGGTAGAGACGCTTGCCTTCTAATCTAAAGTTGCGCTCGGCTGTGGGTTCGATTCTTTCTTGAGCTGATTACCTGGTTGGTTTTTTCCGAGATTTCCCCCACCCTTAAGGCAAATATCAGGTAATCTATGGCGAATCCTCAACCTCATCTCGCTAAATATCATCTCGCTATTATAAATTCCATTGACACTTAATAACCTAGTAGTTGATACAGAGTCGTTAAATAACCAAAAAAATATGTGGAACAAATTAAATATACAATCTTAGTTATTTAATGCAAAGAAAGTATATTACTTTAATTTACAAGTCTAATCATTTCATCAACTGAGTAGAAAGTATGAAAATGCAGATTTTTTTTCTGTTCGAAGAGCTTCTCTTTGTCCTTGAAAGCTTTAAAGTTATTAGGTAGTGCATTGAAAGCTGTATCACATGAATAGGGAACTCCTTTATTTAATAGCTGAGATTAACATTGTGTAGATAAAGATATGATTTGTACTGTCTTGTATTAAAACTATGAATGTTCCGATTAGTACTAAAAGTATTGTTATTTTTAACATAAAAAATGATCAGGGAAAGAATGTACTCAAAAGGTAAAGTAAAGATTTTAAAATTTTGTAAAATATTTTTAGAAGATGTTCTTTTATGCACACTTCTTATAATCTTAGGTCTTTCTTTCGTAAAACAAATAAATGTTAGCTTCAAATGAGTTAGCACATAAAATAATCCATATTTCATTATAGTATGCAAAGTAGGCTATGCCATTGTAAGAGTGTTTACCTCGGAAATAGAGGATAAGGTTCTTACTGCATAAGAGGCAAAAATCAATTTAAGAATACTATTATATTTTATATATATATATATATATTCCAATTGAAATGGTTATCGAATTCCAAACCAAGAAACTTTGAGCTTATAGATATCAATTCTACGTAATGTAATATTAAAGGAAAACTGAGCACTGTTATATGTACTAAATTTGATTATATTGGCTCTATTAGTATTAAGTGCTAATTTATGTTTGCATCGTCATCAATTATATTCAATATAGTCACCGTCATTATCACAATAATAATCGTCATCATCTTTGACATCATCGTTGTCATTAACTTAGTAATCATTATAGTCTTTATAGTTATCAAATCACCATCGTCATGAAGATTTCTATTATCTTCGCCGTCGAGTCATTGTTATTATCATTCGCATCTTTACAATCATATTCGTCGTGATCAGCATTTTCTCAGTCCCTGCCAACATAACTTCTATCATTGCCGCATTTTTAATATCTGCAATAATAATTTTTATAATTATTATCATGCCATATTTATTAGACAGTTTTTCAGATTTGAAACGTTTGGAAAAATATATTCTCATTTGAGTGTTTCCTGTCGTGTCAGTTAGTTTTGTTGCCGAAAACACAACTACTTGACCACACTTGAGGTTCTCATGGAGTTCCGTTGAGAAAATAGTAGCTAGAGTTACATGGATTGAGTAAACAGTTCAGGATACAGCAAAGAAATTGACGAGACTATGCACATAGAATTTAAACCCCATCATGGCGATTTCATTTGTGAATTAGTATGGACAATTGTGGAGTGGGTTACCTGGTTGAGGTTTTTTCAGAGGTTTTCCCTCAACCCATTAAGAGCAAATGCTGGGTAACTTTAGGCGCTGGACCTGGATTCATCTCTCTAGCATTATCACCTTCATCTCACTCAGAGGCTAGATGGCCACAGCAGTTGATAAAGTATAGTGGAATAACCCGCTAGAGAAATTGTGGAATGGTGCTGAGGAAATAGGAGTGCTGTGAGAAAAATCTTGCTCAACATCCACAACAGTATTGACGGTATTTTTTATTTTTTTTGAGACACTGTAGTTGAGATGTTACAATAATTTTAAAGAAGAAAAATTACGGTATCTTCATGAAGTGGTACATGTTTTTAGAAGTTTTTGCGCTTGTAATGTTATATTACATATTTTTCGGTTTCATCATCAGGAAAGTCATGAAAAGAGACGACTATTTATTAATTCGTTACTAGTACCTACTAAGTGCTTTAGTTAAGACTTGATAATGGATCTAACAAATAGGTTTCCCTTTTGTAGCTGATACGTAACTTTCAATGTTGAATGTGTCTATATTATGATACTATTCAAAAATGAAATACAGTACCTTGCACCACGTTTTAATAACATTAAAGCTTTAAATTATTCGTTCTTTAAAGACTTACTTTATCACTCAACGAAATAAGTACTGAATTTGTAATGGTTGTAATTTTTACTTCTTAAAAATGTTAGCAAATAAAATATAAAGAATATAATACGTTCAAAATTACAGTGACCTAGAAACATAACAGTCTCCCTCCTTTGTTCCACGAAAAGTAGGCTAAAGAGTGTCAGACCCCATTATTCAATTTATGACGCAAGCTTCAAGATAAATTGCCACATCTCAATTGACAGGGAAGTACAGAACTCACGAATATTGATTATTTTTTTGAAATTTTTTCGTCAGCAATGGAACAAGTTCAAACCAAACCACCAGTAAATGAATTACCATTGCTTTCTTTCTCAATTATAGCGACTAATCAACCACTTTTCTACGTCATTTATTTTACAGAGACAATAGTTGCTTATATTTTAGTCGGTTATTTAACGACGCTGTATAAACTACTAGACTATTTAGCGTCCATGGGATTGGTGATAGTGATATGGTATTTGGCGAGATGAGGCCCAGGATTTGCCATAGATTACCTGACATTCGCCTTACGATTGGGGATAACCTCGGAAAACCCAAACAGATATTCAGCCCAAGTGGAAATCGAACCCACACCCAACTCTGGATCAGCGGGCAAGGTCGCCAACCGCCTGAGCTACTCCGTACGACGCGCGCGTATGACAGTAGTTATTCTTCATACTGAAACTACTTTACATTACAAAATTCCATTCTACGAAAAAGTAACAAAATACGAAAAAAATTGTATTGAAGTTTTTTGTTTGAAATATCTCAAAGAATAACTTATTACTTACGGTTAAACCTGTATGTGTGTGTGTGTGTGTGTGTGTGTGTGTGTGTATATATATATATATATATAATCTATTTGTGTGTGTGTGTGTGTGTGTGTTGTAGTATATGATACTGACGCAGTAATTTTGTGTTCACCGCAAAACTTAGCTAAATTATATTCAGTTTTATTGCAAAAAGGTGGTAGCTACATTATTTGTTTATATATTTTATCTCCCCTAAATTGCTGATCATAATAAATGATTGAGTGATAAAATAAAACTCCTAGGTACCCAGGACGTACTCTGAAAAAGGAAAGAAGCTCAGTTAGAATTTGAATTTTTAGAATGTTTTTTGTAGTTCTCCACAACTTGATAAAAGTGGAGCTACCTGGTTTTTGCAGGGAGCCCTTCAATTTTCTGCCAACCAAATAATGAAGAGACTGCTCTTCATCGGGTCGAATCTCTATGGAGCATATCATTTAAATTTCCACTAACAAATACATTTAAAAATTTTACCTGATTCTGTTTCCGAATACTCATCTCCTACGTTTCGGCGGTTTTATTTATTTCCTGTCTCGACTATGACTTAAAGATTGATGGCCAAGTTTTCAGTTTTAAAACAACATTCTTTCAATTATTCTTTTCAAACTGTTCAGGTGTAAAGTATAACTAACAATTGAATAATGGAAATAAATTTAGGAATTAGACTGTATGTATCTAGAATTTAAAATCACTGCATAATTTACAAGAACACTTCAAGAACAGTCATTAAGTTTCCTTACCTCACAATATCTAGTATAATTGTAAGGAAACAAGTATTTTAATCCAATGTTACACAACATATTTTACGTCTTTCCATATTTATTTCATTGTGCCTCACAAAAATAATTACACTTTACTAAGTACCGGTACTTAAAATATTATAAAATGAGCTTCTACGATGTAACAGTCGTCATGTCTAGATTAAATAGTAAGTTTATCTAATTCTACAATGTACTTGTTGCCTTGTCTCGAGTCCAAAAAATCCGCCTTATATCACATCACGCTCACCTCACCAATGACAATGCGCGCCTGTTGACTTACTGTTAGCGGTACTTTCTCATATGGTATACGGTGCAATGTTCAATAATTCAGGGAACATAATTTTCACACTGTCATATTCTTAATGCCTGTTCTTGAGTAAAAGTAATAACGGTTTCTGTTTTTGGCTTCGTTTTACATTTCCTGAGCTGTATACAGTTTGATCTACTTTACTCTTTCGAATCTTCTAAGATACTGGCTGTATACATGTTTATTTTGCCACACTTCTTTCATGTTTCTTATTAAAATTGAACAAATTGGTTTATCAGTAATTCTTCTTATTTGTCTTTTTGTGTATTTCAATGTAGCATTCCCATGTTCCTAACATTTTAGTAATGTTAGTTATATTTAGCATAAACCAATATTTTATTTACGGAGGGGAGATCATCGGTGCTAACCACACGATACCTCCATTCCGGTTGGATGATCGTCCACCTCTGCTTCGGCATGTCGACATGAGGCCAGCAGCCGGCTGGTCGGTCATTGTCCTTCATGGGCTGTCGTGCCTCGGTTTATTATTTAATATTTTGTTTAATGAGTGAATCATCCTGATGGTTGATCACAAATTTACCCCTTCCTACTGTCGATTTTTCGTAGACTACTTCCAGTTTACTTAATCATATTTCAGCAATTTCGCATTGTTAATTTCTTTCGAGTCCTATGATCCATTTACGGAATAATAATAATAATAATAATAATAATAATAATGATAATAATAATGATAATGATAAAAATAACAATAATAATAATAGTGTTGTGGGATTTAATCGATTAATCTGATCGATTAATCGATCAATTTTTGTTGTAAGATTAATGGATCAAAAATATTTAATCCAATAATCGAGTCGATTAAAATTAATGCATTATACTTGATATTCATTGTTATTTTGTTAATTCCGACAATATCCGTCTCTCAGAAATTGCTTACTTCAAAGCACAGTAGTACCGTTTATTTATAACTGCAAAGCAGGTAGCATAGGGCAAATCTTTGCGCAGACAGAGATGGAGTTATGAGGACAGTGACCTGGTCTATCCTTATTGAAAGTTGAAACCGTGCGAAATACTCATTAAGTTTTTTGGTTTTCCAAGAAAACTTCCACTTTGTTGTCAGCTCATCTTCCTAACATATGAAGTAGCTTACATACTTTTCTGGGATTCGCCTCCGTCATCCCTTAGTCATAGCTACACTGTGTGCAAGTGAGAGTAACTATCTTCTTCTCTTTCTAAAATTTTGTAACCTGATTACAATAGGGGCCAATTTGCTGTCTTGACTGCTGCACTGCTGCAGTTTCTTTACTGAGTTTCTAGATGAAGCTTGTGTCTTCAGTTTGCTAAAGAAAAAAATTCTATTTCTGTGGTCAGTGAAAGGGGTAAACTCCATTATGTCATATGAGAATTTGAGAGGTAAACTCAGTGACACTTTTGGATTTAATTTGAACGATCGTGGGGAAGTGCTTGGCAGAAAAAAGAAAAAAAAAAGTTTTTTTTTTCCTCCGTGTTTAGTGACGCAGGAAACATTGTTACTAAACGTAGAGCAGCACTTAATGCGGAGCATGTGAATGCACTCATGTTCAAAATCATGGATGAAGCAATGTTAACTAGGCGAGTCTTCATAGTTTTTTTATTTGTGTTTGTCTCAAAAATCCCCGGAGAAATTGACACAGTAAATTATAAGCCTACATAATAAATATGTTAGTAAATAACTAAAATAGTATTGTTTTGTAATATAATTGTTGAGTATATACAGATATACAACATTTTATACCTATGCATATTACCGAACACAAATTAAATTTAATACTAACTGTGTACTACAGTAAATTGAAACTTTTTCAAATCTGATCAAAATTCAATAATAGTTAATCTATTAAATATTTTGATCGATCGATAGCACTAATAATAATAATAATAATAATAATAATAATAATAATAATAATAATAATAATAATAATAATAATAATGTCGTAAGCATGACACATGATTACTGGCCCAAACAATACACAAGACAGAGAGTAACACTGAGGTGTTTGTAAATGAGATAAATCTCCATATCCATTGAAAATCGAACCACAGGCACAGGGATATATACATTCTGGGTACAGCATGGAACACTTCTTTATATATATATGCTTTTTTATACAAAACAAAAATATCTTGTAAAAGAAACAGAAATAATATACAAACAATTTCATAGCCACAGCTTAACACACCATATAAGCAGATTGAAATACGAAAAAATCTCTAAATATGTATTATATAAAAAGTGTATCTGAAGTTAAAAAATATTCATATTCTTGTAAAAGAATCTGAATTGGACAAAGGAAGTAATTTTCCATCAAAGTCTGATACTTTCCATTATTTTAACAGGTTGTTATCTGTAACTGCAAGACTTTGTACACGACAAATAGCGTGACTTATATTGTTCTAGTTACATTGATGTTTTTCATAGAATTATAACAGTGAATTATTACACAGATCGCATCAGTTCATTGACAGGTAGGTTCTATCATCTTAAGTTCGCTTCGATACAAGTTTCTATTATACTCACTTACCCTGTTTCCGCTTACATATAGCCTACACATATGTAGATCGTGAGTCATGGTGTAATATCGTCAAAAATTTAACGTCCCTCATTACGCTTTTCTCATTATGTTCCATTTAGTGTGGCTTGAACGCCTCTTTAATGCGTCTTGGAAATAATGTTAAGTGAGAAATCGAGGTACCTATCTTTTAACTGTGGTTGAGAGACAAACTGAAACTAATTGTTATCGCTATCTTATTATTTAGGCCCTACTTTCTTATTAGTAAGTTGTCAGACTACAGAAGATCTGGCGTATAAAGCATGCAACGGAAAAGAAAATATGAGGGCGAACTTATAAGTCAATACGCTGTTGTCTCTACAAATCTGAATGATGACAGGCCAACGAAGTAAGTAAATAAAAATATACAAGATTTACATTTACAAATATTTTATTGTTACTATTTTATTTTGCAAGTTCCGTAACTAAGATTTGATTAATGTTCTTCACAGTGGCGGTTGCTCCTAGTTTGATCATGTGTTTTGGCATGCTGGCTGGGCAATTCGATCAAATATAATTTATTTTTTGTTACGAATATACAGATTCACAGAGCAACAAAAATTATTTACCGTTTTGTTTCATGCTGGGTCTTAAGATATCTGGTGCTACTTTCCATTTTGTCATATGAAACAGCGAATGAATTTGTTTAATACAAATCCGTTTAGGCTATCTCATCAACTTGTTCCTGCCTCCTCACACACATTAAACCGTTAATATTCTACAAGATTTTAGCCACGAGTCAAAGAACTGGTTTTAAAGTATGTCTTGATTAAGTAGTTATTTTACAATAGGCCTATTTTAAAATTTCTCCTTAGGATCATTGCAGCATGACAGAAGTGACTGTTTAGTTCTGCTATAGTTCTTTTCGGAGACGCAGAATCTAACTATAAGACTAGAAAGGAAATAATAGTAGTGGTGGTAGTGGTGGTGGTTGTAGTAATTTCATTAGAAAGTTCTTACACATGAACGTAACATTTATTTCATAGCGAATAAAGTAACAAACACAAATCTTTCTTCGAAATGAAGTCCATTATTTTCAATTAAAATCTATATCTTTCTGTCAGTAGATCCATTTTTGCAAAAATAGGCCTACTGTTCTTTGGACTTGTAATTAGAGATGAGTATAGGCAGACCGTGGTCCTCCAGCCGACAAGCCCACCAAGCCTGCTCGCGGTCCTGATGAACTTCTGCTTCAGAATTCGAGCTCGACGCAATGAACTCGACTGAGCCCTAGATCGCTAGCCCGCGGAAACCACGCAGGCCTGCCTGCGGATCGCAGCGATTCCTTCACAGTTCGTGTGAACTCCGAGCCCGTCTCAAAGACGACATAGCCTTCCTCTTTCTGTCCTCTTTCATCGATTGAGTCCACACCTGTGGAGTAAAGGTCAGCGCGTCTGGCTGCGAAACCAGGTGGCCCGGGTTCGAATCCCGGTCGGGGCAAGTTACCTGGTTGAGGTTTTTTTCCGGGGTTTTCCCTCAACCCAATACGAGCAAATGCTGGGTAACTTTCGGTGCTGGACCCCGGACTCATTTCACCGGCATTATCACCTTCAAATCATTCAGACGCTAAATAACCTAGATGTTGATACAGCGTCGTAAAATAACCCAATAAAATGAATAAAAAAAATCATCGATTGATCTATTACGATTCGTTTATACAGTGAGATCGAGAAGTCTCTCCGCAGTGCTTGTGTAGCCGAGAATCCACTAGGCAGAGAATTAAAATGTATTTAGTAGATAACTCAAGTGGCAGCACTGGCCGCTAAGCATATGATGGATTGGGGGTGTGAGATTGTCAAACCGGAATGAACTTTCTGCAGGATTGTATTTTAAGCTTACTGGTAGAGGAGAAGTGAAGGCCTGATGGCCTTATCTCTACCAAGTTAAATAAATAAATAAATGAGTGATTGAGTGAGTGAATGAATGAATGAATGAATGAATAAATAGAGCTCCGGAGGGACTTCTCGATCGCACTGTATAATATTAACCATTCTTTCTGCAAATAATGCGTTACAACACAATATTTCAATATTTCTTTACTTTATGCATAATAATATTACATGTTATATTATATTTCTCTAAATAATCTTATCCATTACTCTTATTATTTTGAAAATAACAGTATTATTATACTGAATTTGTTCATAATCAAATCAAAAGTAAAATTTAGAAAAAAAATCTTATTTTGTACTCTTATTTTCAATACAGAGTTAACGAATAGATTAAATGGCAATTTTCTGACACTACCACCATTCATTCTCATTATTAACTGAATAATAACATATATTCATGGGTCCCAGATGTGCTGTCTACATGAGTTTCGTCGATTACCTTTTCGTCTACTCTTATTTTTCTTCTACACTAATCTTTCCTCCATTGTAAGCATATTTTTCTCCACTCCGTTTTCATCCATCTATATTGTTCGTCCACAAGGACTTTTCGTCCATATGATATCATGGTAATAGATAATAATAATAATAATAATAATAATAATAATAATAATATTCCTTGTTGAGTATATTCTTCTTTTCGTCAAAAGATTTGCGTATAGATATTAATGTTCTCTTTCTCCTTGTGGTTCTACGGAATACAATTACATTTTATAACTTATGATTCTCAAATACAGGTTAATGTTGTTATGTTTACAATATGTTTGGTAGCCTATATACCCATAATTTGTTTTAATTACCGTTGCTTAAGGGTGTAGACTACCTTTTTAATAAGGTATATATTGTTACGTGTCCCGCGGATAACTGTAAAATCGCCGTTTGTATTTCCGAACGATTTTTTCAATGTGTTCCAAAACGTTTGAATGTTTGAATGATGTCTTCTAATGATTTTTTGAAAACGGAAGTGCACCTTTCCACATAACTTATTAGTACTCTGCACTCTATTTGTCTCTTGGCCATAGACATTCCAAAAAGCGGGCGGAAATCTTGGAGGTAGCCCCCTTCTGTCTCTTGCTAGACAGTCTCTTGCATATATTGTCTCAATATATGCAAAAAATATCTTGGACATCATCTTCAAAACTGTCTGTTATTTGGTCTAAATTATCTTCGACATCTTTCAATGAAACAAGGGGAAGGATCAGAAGGCTACGAAAGCCAATGCAAATGACAACATTTAGGAAATGTTCTCGAAGTCCAAGATTTACTATGTGACGCCAAATGTTTTAACGAAAATAGACATCCCTTTACCATAATATTTTGGAACGAAACTTGAGCGACTTTTATTGCACTAATTTTGAATTCCACTAAGATTAGTTGTAGTTTTAAATCCGAGTTTATTCCTTGTGCTGTAGTTTTCAAATGCTGGAATATACTTCTTTACATATTTTCATAAAGTGAATATAGGTCTACTGTATAACCGGAAAAATGGTCTCAATCACAATTCCATTGACTGTGCTTTTTAGCTGTAATAATTGAAGAGATATTTTATTACTTACAGATATTAGACAGCTACTAAAATGGATGTAGATCCTAATGTGTAGTGGACGTTGTTTCTGTGAACGAAAAATTGTGGTTATGTAAGTTGTTACTCGTGGTAGTGAGTATTTCTCCTCATCGTTATACTTATCTTTTATTCTTATTGTCTTCCACAACATCATTACTTCAGCTCTGTCTTCTATTCCTTTACAAACGCTCAGTAAAGACACATTTTATATGCAATAATAATGTTGCTTTTAACCCACAACTGCATATTTTACATTGCTTGAAAAGGAAATACAGAATATTAACAACATTAATTATAATTAACACAACTTGAAACTAGTTTTTATGTATACACTTTTTTATTTGTGAAAACAGCATTTAAGTTCTAATAATATGCTAATATTTAATGTAAGTACCTTTCGTCCACTTTAAGTTATTGTTTACGTGTTATTCTCCGTATTATTGAATTTACACCTCTGCATCAATAAACTACCCCTTTTAAATATGTAGTGTGCTTTACTTAGCCCGCGGAGTAAGAGCAAAGGACGGTACAAGCCTGTAATATGATGACGCAACCCTAGGTCATACCCAGATTGCTCGGCCTTATAGGCTTTGACAGTAACAACTTTTGTCAGGTTTACTATGCTGCCATCTAGTTGTTATGTAAGGAGTCACCTCATAACTCCCATTTGAATTGTATTAGCGACTGTACTGCCATCTCATGTTCGTTTACGGCGGACGGGTGGCGATCCTGGCGGTTGTTTTCTTCAAAGTGCTACCGATTTTAACATGGGGATGAGCAATCTGTTATATATTATGATCTAGGACGCAACTTACACTAGCCGCGTAACGCAAGGTAAAGAAGAACTCGGGCTGAAACGGGCCCACTGCTCATTTCTACTTGTAATGTCGCAGGGATTTTATCAAAGTTATCGAAATGCCAGCTGTGCACAAAAGAAGCAATCGATCGAAATAAACCGAAATCGTAAGGTGCAATATCTGGACTATAAGATGGATGCAATAAAATCCTAATATTTCCAATGTGTTGGTTCATATGAAACTTGACCAGTTGACTTAAACTTGTGATTTCGGATGACTAAAGACGGGTAGCAATTACGCAGAACGTCTAATTTGAGAATACAATTCGTTATTAAAGGTCTGACAATCTGGAAAAAGTTCTGAAGTGAAATATACCTTCAGAATCCTACCAACTACACAACATAATCTTGTCAAAACAATTCTGACGAACCTAGCATTATTCTTTTGGTTACAGGGAATCTTATATTCTCTATTATCCGGATATGTGAAAAGACTTTTTCTAAATGATTTTGGAGAAGCTAGCGGCAAACTCACTTTCATTGCAACGTTAGAATCAAATCAGCGCAGTACTTCTATGCGATTCTCCCTCGTCTTAAATTTTACAAATTTCTTCCGCAGTTGTTCTTGTGTTTAAGTTGTTTTTCTAATATCAGCGTAAAACGTGCGATTCAATCATTTTCGTACCCGTTCTGAACTTCGTAACGTTCAATATATGGACGGAGTTACGCAACAGACAACTAGAAGTTTTGTAAAAAAAATGAGATTTCGGTGTCATCTGCAGGCGAATAGTTGAAACTACCTTAAAAATGCCTGAACACATGGTTTCTTATTTTCCACCCCTCAACACTGAGTTTTAGTTCTTGCTTACTTGTTTTCCTCCATTTTGTAATCTGTGACAGCAGGCCAACACATAGTTCGTTATCGCAAAATTTACGCCATTTATT
Source organism: Periplaneta americana (assembly GCF_040183065.1). NCBI lineage: Eukaryota > Metazoa > Arthropoda > Insecta > Blattodea > Blattidae > Periplaneta > Periplaneta americana. Next base: position 20,534,821 of record NC_091133.1, read on the forward strand.
GTAATGGTAATGTCCTGTTTGGTATTGAAATTATTTTCCTCCGTTTTCACAGTAAGCTGAACTTGAACAAAATTGATACTATGAATTTATAATTAATTCTAACTAAATATTTCAAAATCTCTAAAAAGTGATTTTGTTGGTTGATCTGTTGTTGCACAACTCTGTCCAATATATAGACTATTAGGGCAACGGAAGAGTGCATGGTAATAAATACCCATATACCAGTGGTCGTCAGCACTCGCTGAAATGGATAAGGGGCATTCGGTACAACATCAAATACACGTCGTGCAGCAGGCAGAGAGGGAGAGAGCATACCCGCCAGCAGCTACTGGTGTACCATAGTGCAGTCTTTTATCCGCGGGTAAGAGATGCTAGCTCGAGGGTGCTCTGTGCTGATGACCGCTGTCATATACGATTTTAGGAATCTTTCACAAGTGAAACGTTAAGAAACTGTAAGTTTAGGATATGTCTAATGGCTTGTGAATCTTTTTCATATTACAAATAACAGCACTTACTGTTCTTATCCACAAGCCACCATTGGTTCCTGATAAATTTGTTTTGATTAAATGTATGAACTTCTTCACGACCTACATTTCCATGTCTCACGTCTTTATAACTTGCTTTATCGCAATATTTACGCGAAATATATAAAACGAGGGAACGTAACTTGGGTCTCTTTAACATTCCTCTTCACACGGTGTTGGAGTGTCATCAACAATCGTGCAAAGCGCGATAGTGGAAAGTGGGGCGCTGTCCTTCACTCTCAGAGGGTGTGAAATTGAAAAAAAAAAAGAAAAAAAAAAAAGATTTCAGAATTCTACATCAAGTTACAGGCCTTAAAAATATCATTGGGAGTCTGCGAAAACGTCATAAATCGATAAAAAATTGTTAGCATAATATTTTCTCCGACATCGCCAATATCAGCAAAAGTAGGAAGAATACGCAGGCAACGAGGAACGTAAATTGGAAGCGAAACTTCAATTTCCTCCGCCACCTCTCGCATACAACCACTTCCACATTGCAATAGGATTTCAAATGAACCGGCTGCTCAGGTTCTATTTTGATGAGAGAATGTTTCGAGACATGTCGGTGACGATACAACGAATAAATGTTCAGTACAACGTCGTATATTGTTGTTTCTACTACATCTCATCCGACCATAGTCTATATTCTACTAACAGTCATTGTCCAATCACATGAAGGTATACAGCTGCTGGATGACTAACAATCGCGTTATTTAGAACATCATTAGGCATGTGTCCGTGGGTTAGTGAAGTTAATTTCGTTACTCAGTGTAATTTAAATTATTAAAAATTGTTGAAGAAATGCTAGTGTGAAAATAATAAACAAGCTACGCCAATATAGAGAAAAACTACATTTTCACCGTTACCACCACCACCATCGTCCCCACCCCCACCCCACCCCACCACCACCACCACCACCACCATCTCTGATTGAGGCTCTGGTTGATATATACATCTATTATCAGGCAGTACATCTCACTTGACGATATGTGTCAGAGGAAGAATAATTGTTTGCATATATCTGAAGTCTGACTAGTGAAATATGTTACTGATCAGCGATGTATGAAATGGAGGGGAAAGGAAAAGTCCACCTTACTCCATTATCTCCTGGCTTAGTTGCCTTATGAGTGATGCAACGAAATGATTACATCGCACGGGAAAACTTTTGCACTTGGCTCCTTCGAAACAGTGAGGTGTGTTCGAAGATTTTATTCACAGGTGAAGCAACTTTCAGTACAGATGACATCACAACATCTGTGGGCTGACCGGTTTGAGAATCCACATGCATTCGAGGAAACACATTTCCAAACCCGGACGGTAAACATTTGGTGTGGTATGACTGGAAACCAATTTGTCGAACCTGTTTAGTTTCCAAACAACTTGACAACTCAACATTATCCGCATTTTCTGCAGGCAGAGTTACCATTGCTGTTAGAGGACGTTTCTCTTCTTATCAAACAAGGTATGTGATGCAGCAAGATGGTGCACCTCTACACTTTGGCAGGTGTGTGACTGCACTTTTAAATTAACAACTTCCACACATCGTTGGATTGGCCGAGAAGGTCCAGTGACTTGGCCACCAAGATCGCCAGACTATTTCCATTAGATTACTTTCTTTGGGGGAACATAAAATCAGTTGTGTATGCTGCTCGGTCGAACGCAAGGGTCAACTTCTCAGGAAACTAATTGAGTGCAGTGAAGGCTTGAAAATGATGGCGGTGTTGTAATGAGAGCGATAAACTCTCTTACAGACAGAGTTCGAAGATGCCTCGACAATCATGGTGGTCGTTTCGAACTTTAAATGTGACAATTCAGTATGTGTATTTCTCAAAACAAAATTATAAATAAATCACAAGTAATAAAATTTGTAATTTAGAATTGTGATTTCTGAAGATACGTTGCAATTCGGACCCATGATGATTAGAACTTTTTCACTGAAAATAATCCCAGGAACACTTAGGTACGCTATGGACATCCAGATGTGGGACATTCTGTATATTATTTCCAATATGTTATTCTTCCCAGTAATCTTGTTTTCATATTAATTTTTAAGCACTGATTGCCTGAAACCATAGCCGACCTGAAACTAGACTGAGATTAGATTGAGCTAACACAAACAATTCAGAAGATATGTTTATCAGAGTAGAGTAGCTACAGTCCTGTGAGAAGTGCTAAATTTTGTTCTCCATGCAACCATTGAACATGTGCAGCATAGAGTAAACACTTATATCGGAAATCACTGAGACGAACATACAAGGTTTGATTACATCTGACAACTATCGATCTACTCGTCACGCAGTTGCTGTGAGCAGAACAATTTCCTTCCAGCGTTCACAGTAAACCATCATCGAGGATATGATGGAAGGCGATGGGGCGGAGACAAGTACGTGTTCTTGAGAGCTGTGAATTAAAATCTGTAGAGCATGAAAAGGAAATTAAGAAACTTATTTATCTTAAAATATATAAAAAAAAGTATCATAGCACTACCTAGCTCTGAAAGGTTAATATTAAAATAACATAATAGCTTATTGGATTTTCTTTAGCTTTAAATACATAAAACGTCAAACAAAATTTAAGTGTTTTCATGCTGGATTTTAATTATTCTCGTAATATGTAGGGTAGAAAGTATAGTTATCTCTGAAATAGCTCAACGCTAGAACATTGATATACGTCATTGATCGGAGAGACGAGGTTCCTCGCACCTGTATTTTCCCGGTTCTCTAAAAAAATATCTCATTTCATTTACCTTTACATTGACTAACATGTATTCAACTGAATGCTCACTCGAGGAAGCTCTGTTTGCCAGTGTGTGGGCGAGCAAGAGTGAGTGACTATCGAGTAAGATAAGAGGCCAGTGCACAGTGGGATAGATTGCAAATCTAGCGGAAAAAAATTATAGACATAATATTTTCGAATCTGAAGTGCATGATGCCTACTATAAGTGAATGTTATTGATTCTGAACTTACACTGATATAAATATTGCACTGCAAGATAGTTTTACAACTCTGTGGATTGAATCACTAAGTTAAGCATTAAAAACAATTGAGCCAAATAGAAAAATACCTGATTGTCATTTGCTGTCATCGTCTCATGAGTGTCTTCTTCAAATTTATATCTTCCTACTCCTCCTTCCCGTTCTCCTCATCATCATTATCAATTTCTCTTCTTCTTCTTCTTCTTATTCTTCCTCCTCCTCCTCCTCTTCTTCCTCCTCGGTGTCCTTTGTTTAGTATTTCTATTTCAGGTTCATTCAAGAGATTTCTCACCTCGTTATTGTTTCCAGTGTTTAGTGGGATTTTCCGCTAGATGGCAGCATTCTTATCTATTATGACATTTACGAGATTATCTCCTTCACATTGAGATGGAAAGTACTGTGGGCAAGATTCTTGCTTCTTGTTCAGAATGGAAGCAATGCTAGATATTACAAGGTCCGATGTTACAAGGAGCAGGTTAAGAATATTTTGCATGTTTTTTTTTTTTTTCCGTGCGAAGGTTTTTGCGCATGTCTTTCGCGAAACCTCTTCGTATCCTTATGACTAATCTCTTGTGCCTCTTCAATTAGCATTCCTATTGGTGCTGCATTTTAATACTTTTTTCCGATGATTTTGATCTGATAACTGATTCTTAACATTTTTTTGTGCTCAATTCGAAACTGACCTCCAAATAGTCCCATCACATCAGAATTTTTCATAAATCACTAAAAACCAAAATATCTAAAAACAATATTTTGCAAGCAAATATTATCGCGTTCATGTTTGTTAAATACGTAATTAGAGTTTGTGGCAAAATTAGAACTATTAACATAATAAGAAAGCTAACATAATATTTATACTTGTGTATACCTTGACCATATGTGCATCTCACTCCACTTGAAATTTCCTTTTCCTTGACTTACAGGAAGGCATTTCTGAAGAATTGCCTCTCTTAAGCATCCAGCAGTAATCAGCTATCATACTCACACTCCACTTCCTTGATATCTAGTTTCCACATCTTTGATGTAATGATGAAATCTTCCACCATGTTCCTCACTAAAAGCGCCTAAGTTCTCGGGAAAATAATTGAGGTGTGAATGTAGAAAACTCATCGGTGGGCAACTCGTGCTCTCAAAGTGTCAACACAATCTCAGTGCAGTTGAACGAATTCTGTACTAACTGTACTGTCTGTGTGCGGTTCTTTCAAGACACAAGTTCGATCGCGTCTGCAGTAAGTGGCGGCTCGTTTTAAGTGAAAAACATTATAATTCCCAGATCATTTCCCTTTAGTTACGAGTAAAAAGAGAATTTTTTTTATTAAGAAGAGAGGTAAAGCTTGTATTCTATCACACTTTCTTACACATGACATTTTATGTTACGAATAAATAGTGAAGGTTTTTAGTAAAGAAATACTGTCTGCACCTGCTTTAGAACAGCTGAAGGTAAAAATGGGATATCAAGAAAGTGAAACTGATATCAAATATCGTTAGCACGTTGTGCGTGCGAGTTACGGAATTGCACGACATATAATCGACTAGCTAAGAACATTTATGGATAAATTTGAAATGTGGTAGTATCATGTAGAACATAGACAACTTCACTTTCTTTGACTATAAACTATCTTGAAGAATGATAAGAAAATCTTCTTATGAAATATAAGAGCCTACTTCAAGACCTACAGCAGAATTCACTGCTGAGTTTGGAGAAATTTTTCTGAAATCTTTTTGGCTTACGCCGATAAAAAATCCTGAAAATTTATAGCTTGAATTAATAAATCTACAGAACAGCACGCCACTCAGATTCCAGCAAAATCAGGAATCGAACTGTTCGTAATGCTGCCTAAGTCAGAATTTCCAAATATACTCTTTGCTTCCATATATACTGTATGTGCTTGAGGCAGAGTTTAATACAAGAAATAAGTGTAAAAGCTCTCAAAGTAAAGAAAGAGCTCAGAAGTAGCTTATTTCATCTGCCGTGATATATAAAAAATACTTCCTTTAATTTGTCATTGTTTGCGAATACAGTCTATTACCTTTCTGAGAACAGAGGGATACTCTTTAATGTATAGGCTAAAGACTTGTAAATTCTAACGTTCTACGTTTCAAATAAGACATATAATAAGAAATATTAACAAATAGTGTAATAATAAATAAATGATGCAGCTATATTTGTTGCATCTTGAAAATGTTGTATTCAGTTTGTGTTTCCAGTACTAAACTAATTTACAAAGCTAGAAAATAATATAATTTTGTTATGTGTGTTTAGGTACAGTCTGTCTAAAATTACTATAATTACTGTATCATGCGTCATTCTGAAATTCAAATCATAGAATAGATATCACGACCACCTGCACGAGCCGCCAGAGCGCACCGTGGCTCTAGCAGCGAAACTACAAACAACTTGTAACTGCTGCTGCTGGCTCCGTCTACCTTTCTCTCTTTCAAGGTTTTTTAGCACTTTGGGAGCACGAGTTGCCCATCCATGAGAAAACTCATATTGCAGCCCAAAGTTCTGACGTTATCCAACCTAGTTTCAACCATTTCTTTGTAATTGGGGACTTTATAGTTGCCTAAGAAATTATTTACAACCATTATGAAGCTATTCCAAGCATTATTTTCTGAATCATACATAACAATTCAAAATAATTGTGTAACATTAATTTACGTATCTGGGGGCCTATAAAAATTCCAGACTTAACTTTATTGTAACTGAGTGGGGGAAATTTATATCGCACAGGTATTTAAAACACGATCTATTTTTGTCCAAAGCTCTCACAAACTGCTTCATAAGACCTAATTTAATAAGTAAGGGTGGCAAGAAAACTTTGGTGAGGTCAAGCAATGGCTCCAGAATAATGTCCTTCATTCCTCTGTAAATGTTTGTCTCATAGGCCATTCTTTCTTCTCCCAATCGGAAGTCCTATCTCTGCTGTCCCATTCACACAAAAACAGGGATAACTTTAAAATCACAATAAACAGATCAAATATAATTTTCATATTCCTCTTTCTGTAGTACCATCCTGATATTGTCATATGATTCTTTTAAAACTACTGAATAAGCTACGGGAAGGGAAGGATGAATATTTCCATTATATAAAAGAATACCTTTAAGACTTCTTTTTGAAGAATCTATAAATAATCTCCAGTCTTCAGGGCTGTATATCACGTTAAAATATTTCAGAAGTCCACAAACATCAGAATAAAATATAAAATTATTTTCTTCTTTAAAAACAGCACTAATTCTTTTTCTCTGTGTCTATACCAAGAAAATCTGGTTCCTTCAGCAAAAAAAATATTAGCTTTAAGCCTAGAACCGAGATATTCTGCAAAGTCTTTCGAGAAATATAATTTTCTCACAATATCATGAAGCTCATTTTGAGTTAAAGGTTTAGAGTTCTTCACTAGTTTCTGGTTGGTACACATCTGTATTTTGGTATCGGGTTCAGAACTACTAGATGTGAAATTTACTATATCTGGTGGTGATGGTACTGGAACGCTAGGACCATGAGGCACTGGTCTAATGGCAGAGGGAAGGTTTGGATAAGTAATGTTTTTTCTATTTTTTGCAGTATAACCTTTCACTTTAACGATACAGAAGTATTAGTCATCGCCATGGTTTCTAGATTCTCTCCACACTATAGGAATTCCAAATGACATTGATTTTTCTTTCCATTGTTCCACAGCCTTAATCCCTCTACGCAAGTTCTTCGTACTTTATGCGGATTCCAACACTTGTCTTGATCACCTAGTTTAATACCAATATATATGCGAAATATCCATGCCTCACAAAAACATTAATCTTCTTCATTTACCATTGTAAAGGAGCCACATATATAAGAGAACACATCTGGATCATTAATACACCCATGATTAGACATTAGTGTACGATAGAATCAAATAGATAACACGTCAACATACAACAAACATTCACTGGCAAGTGCTAAACTCAATCTGGAGACTGATCGGCAGTTGAAGGAAATTATTCTTTCCGGTGCCATTGTTGTGTTGCTTTAAAAAAATTGGATTCTTGTGATTGGCTATCCAGGTAATTTACAAAAATAATTTTAACGAAAATCTTTCAGTTCCATTCGTCATATTCTAAAGTAGGCAAAGCCTAAATATTCTCATGCCACGATTTATTTATTAATATTTTTTTATTTTTGCAGAGCATAATTTCTAAAATCTGCTACAAAGTGCAATTACACATGTTTTATTGCATCTGTGCGTGACATTTAGAGATTTTAATAACTCAGACATACTGTCTGAAGAACACTTTAAACAATCATAAATATACCAGAGAGAGAAACAGGCATCTGCATATCCGTGTGCATTTACTTCAGGTACAAAAATCAGGGAGTGGACGCTCATTAAGGGATGGAAAAATTCTACCAGTGGCAAACACAGGCCAGGCATGTGGCAGCAGTGAAAATATGAAATATTTAATTCATATCCACATTAACCTAACAACTTACAGAGAGATATATGAAATTACTTTAAATTTGCAGCAAAAAATTGTCAAAAAAATAATTTTAAAATATTAATTTTTGTACGAACACACTTTAAAAATACACAAAGTTTCAGAAAGATCCAAACTATAAATGTGCAAAGTTTCATAACTGTGCGATAGTTTCTGACAAAAGTGTACCTGAAGTAAGTAAAATTAACATGGCGGGGATAGGTCTACAATCTCCCCTAAAAATATTATAATTAAATAAAATCAGTTATACTAAATATCTCACTGTAAAAGTATTTCTATGACTGTAATTCATACTCAAAATAAATATTATTACATTTAATGTTATAGCTATAAAACAGTGACCCATGGAACGTTTGATTAATTGGCATTATTTGCGTATAAAATATTAAAAAATATAATAACTTAATAACTATTAGTCCGATTAAATTAAAATTTGGTAATATTATTACTATTAATACTGTAAATTGAAGTAAAAATTTTAAGAAAGTCTGTCAAGAACTGTAGAAGTTTGAGAATTCAATTCCCGCGTCCCTTAACTAAAAAAATAAAATTGCGAATTGTGGAATATTCTGATGTGTTGGGCAAAAACTAAGCACATTTTCGTAATCATCACACAAAAATCGATAAGGAACGCTATTTAGTTTCAATTCATAGAAAATCATGGTGCACTATGAATTATCTGTCCATCATGGATACAGCCGTAGGTACAGGTTTGTTTCATCACATGTAAATTAATGAATTCAAGACTCGAGATTAATTGGAAGACCGCTTGATATTGAGCACAGAATGACAAAATTTTGTTATTAATTCTTTATTTACACCTGTGCTAGATGAAGATATGTAATTATGGATATTTGAAAAACTGGCATGCGAAGTTGCCATCATTTGTATTACTGCTACTCCCCGGTATAGGACGATCAACTCATAATCTCATTTCCAGTCTAAATTCACCTGTCACTGCCTTTTCCTTGAAAGCTAGGATTTTCTTTCCTTATTGATTTCAAACTTGCAATTTTTCCAATTCCAGTCGGTACGAATTGTGCAGCAAACATTTATTTTAGTAGGTTATTTTACGACGCTTTCTCAACATCTTAGGTTATTTAGCGTCTGAATGAGATGAAGGTGATAATGCCGGTGAAATGAATCCGGGGTCCAGCACCGAAAGTTATCCAGCATTTGCTCATATTGGGTTGAGGGAAAACCCCGGAAAAAACCTCAACCAGATAACTTGCCCCGACCAGGAATCGAACCCGGGCCACCTGGTTTCGCTGCCAGACGCGCTGACCGTTACTCCACAGGTGTGGACAGCAAACATTTAAAAAACCTGATCCATGTAATTATGCAAAGAGGATAGGCCAAAATTGAAGGCACTGACGTCACAAATGGTTTATACAGATTGCTACATTGTTCATGATTTTGGTGTGGAACCACGTTTGTATCATGTGTGTTGATGACTTAGTATTGACACTGAAAATTTTTTCATCCACCATAGTTGATAACAATTTAGAAAACATTTCTTTTCCAGCAATCATCACTATTGCTGATCTAAAATCTTGAATTTGTTTCTCCATTTTATAATTTTGGCTGGGGCAAGGTAAAATAAATCCAGAACGAGAACGAGAAGTGAAGAACGTGAACGTGAAGATTTTTTATTCACAATAAACCGAGAACGGAAACGACTATGCATATCGATAGGTATGGCAATAACGATATGTAAAATCGATATTACGCATTCAGATGCTATTTGTGTATAACTGACCAATGGTGTTCTCTCATGAGTACAAGCTAGCCCACATAAACACAGGTTAACCAACTTCGAAATTTAAGAACATTTAAAAATTCAATTCATGTGGTAATCTGGTCACATAATTATACACGTAGCATATATGGAAAGTGTTCCTACTGAATTTGTGCGTTAGTTACAAGCAATGAATTAACAAGATATTATATCACGGTCTCCTTGTTATAAAATATACGACGGCTTTTTGATGACAACAGAACGAATCTAGTAGGCTGTGATCGGAAACGAGAATAGCAAAGTTAAAAGTTGGCCACCTCTCCGTTCCTGTTAATTATGAATGCTCATATTTAAATACATTTGTTTTTAAAATATTCCCATTCTCGTTCTCGTTTCCGTTCTCGGTTTATTGTGAACCAACCTTTACCTAGTTGAGGTTTTTTTCTGGGATTTTCCTTCAATCCAATAAGAGCAAATGCTCGGTAACTTTGGCGTTGAACCCTGGAGTTCATTTCGCCGGCATTATCACTTTCATCTCATTCAGACGCAATATAACTATAGCAGTTGAGAAAGCGTCGTAAAACATAACCAATTAAAACATACAAAAATAAATTCGATTGCTTATTTAAGTAACTCTTATAACAGTCAGTATTGTTTCTTAATAAAAATTAATACGTCCTGTGAGCATTCCTGTATAGGCCTACTGAATTTATTTTACATATAATCACATAAATCTTATGGTGACATTTTCCCTTGGAAAATTAGGTTATATAAATCCGTTCTCGTCACTGTTGGAGGAACCGTTGTTCCTTCTCTGAAATAAAATAATTTTTTCTTCAAACGCAAAAAGATCGACAAATCTGAAAATAAGTACTGTGAACACCATGAGTTTACCTACATTTTTACCCATTTTTGGCAGCAATCTTCCCTGCGAATAGGAACTGTTGTTTATAACTTACGAATAGAAAGTAAGTCAAAGATAAGAAAAATAAAATTCTCTCTGTTTCAGAATGGTGTTGCACAAGTTCGTTCTCAAACTGTAAGAACCAGTACCTACGTTTGTGGCGTTAAATACACAGCACGAATGATCGCATGGGAAATCAAAGGTAAGAAGAAACGAAACGTTTTTGGTTGAGGTTGGAAAATTGAATCCCTTTAAAACAACCTTTACCTTCGTATCCCCTTCCCCTAGTACACCCGGACGTCTCCGGGCCTGTGGCTGATGCTTTGTACTTTATACGAATGCTCTTAATTCTAATTTCTCATTAGGGATAATTACAGACTGAATTGTACCTTGAAAAGAAGCTTCGGATATTTCAGGTGCCGCTATACAGAAGTAGATTAATTATTGTTCTGTTAAGTATCTGCTTGAGTGGGTTTGAATTCTGATTGTAGGTCTGCGTTTGCAGAATTCAATGCTTCTAGTCTCCATTCTCTCTGTTCAGTAAACGTTACTGAATTATCTGTTTTCAATTCGCTGCGCTAAATAAAATAATAGATGGAATGTAATCCACCTATGTAGAATTAAATGTAAGCCGCAAAACTTATATGTGGTACAGCAGTTGAACAAAAGATTTAATGCAATTTTATTCTCTTGCATTTTCATTTTTATGTAATACAATATTAGTATGTTTATAGGGTGATTAGTAGCCATTGATTAGAGTATCGATTCCACCTTAATATTAATGTTAAACTTCGATAAATAGCGGGAAATATTGCAAAGAGCCAAAGCTATGGTAAGCGTTCTTGTTGGAGCTGAAACGCTCCAGTTGCGACACAAATCGCCTCTTTAAGTGAGACTTATTATCATAGAGTTTGCGAACAGAATATCCAGCGACCCGTCATGTGTCTTCTAGTTGCCAGTAATTTACTCTCACTCACTTGTATCAGCTGTTTATGCTGATTGTCCTGGTGGTTATCGATGACTTTGCTGAGATGAGTATCTCAACCGTCCCATATTAATCATTTAACAATATAGGGCTGGAAACCATTTTTTTTCTGGGAATCCCGTTATAGTTAGAACTAAATATTATTAGAATATTTGTTCAGTGGACTATATTGTACCACCTTCATAAATCTGGCACTTGTGTCTTTCACACTTTGTACTTTATCGTGTTTTCCATCCAAACTTTCGGATTTTTGGTACATTAACTGGTAGTCTGTTTAGATATGTTTATTCAAAATAAGGAAAGAAGTAGATGCGTTTTGATCTAGATATTGAAACTCATATGAAACTTCTAGTCATATACAGCTATAACTGTGAGCTCCTAACATACTACGACATTGAAAGCAGACGAACACAAGTTAAAACTTGGCGAAAGGACTTTGAATTTTGAAGTACTGATATCTACATTTTACACATCATTTCTCGTGCTTGTTTTCGTAACATCGCATGTTTACAATCTTACAATGTAGGACTAATATTTAATACACATGTTAATACTATTTTAAGAGGTATGTATTAGCGTTGTCCAAACACTCTCTGTTATCATGAACTTTCCTAATGGCATATTCTGGAGCGAAGTTAAAAAAGCAAAGATGATAGTGGACCTCCTTGCTTTAGTCCGCAATGAAATGGAAAAGCATCCGACAGAAACGGGCCTATATGAACTCTGCTGAGACACATTTTAATTAATCGAACTAGTTTCTTCGGAATATCAACTTCTATAAGATGATTATATAAAAATTCCCTCTTAACAAAGTCATATTCCTTTTTGAAATCTATCTATGCAATATGTAAAGAATTATCGACAATCAGTCACTCCAGTACGATTGTCAGACTTTATAATGGCTGGAAATAATGATACGGGTGAATCTTTTTACTTAATTTGCAAGAAAACCGTTTATTTTATTTTAAAAAATGCAATGGAATCAATCATTCCTTATCAGTTGCATATAGACTGAATTGAATTAAATTAGCTCATAAATTAAGTTACTACTTTTTCTTGTAGGTTTATCTCAATTTAAATAAACATGTACTAGTCGTTAAAACTTAACTGAATATTGCTGGAGAATCTTTTAAGTGTAGTGTAAATATTCATAATTTAAATATGTACGTAACTATTGTATTGATTAAGGCTGGTTGAGTGGAAGAGATGGCCTTATGGTCTTAACTCTGCTAGCGAAAAATAAAACATTCTATTATTATTACTATTATTTCTAAACGTTAAAAATGAAACACTTGGTGTCTTTTACAACATTGTTCTTCAGTTCTTGTAGACAAAGGCTAAATTGGAATAAATTAGCTATGTATGGGCGCCACAATTTCTGGAAGGTATCCTTGAACGTTGATCGGTATTTTTATTAAAATAAACGATTTAAAAGCTTAAAATAACTATGCGATTAATGTTATATTTAGTGTGTCATTCAGCTAAGCTTGGGAAAAAGTTTTTTTATGCTTATTTGTTGTACATTAAGTTACACTTTTGGAAAACCATACGGAGGATATCGGCTTGAAGACCGCAGTTCTACAGGAAAATCTTCTTAATGCGTGGACTGATGGTTGTGATTCTAGTCGCTTGTTCCCTTCTTGTTCATCATGTAAGAGAACACTCGAGATTAAATCTTAGCGAACGCGGCTATTAGTCGTACAAGAGCTGTCACGCGGCAGAGAATTATTATTGCGGTCGACTAATTTGTTAACAACAGTGAAATGGATTCGGAGACAGCCGGGTCATCCCTTACTTGTCACTGAGACATTGGTCTAATATGGAACATCGTGCAACATATTCTTTCTCTTAGAAAGAAACTTCTCTTGAAATCTCAGAGACAAATACAATTCTCATTTTGCACTAGTGATCCCATAAACATTTACTTATTATCTATGCACTTCGAGCTGGCGGATCAAGGTCACGTACAAACATACAAACCACGCATGAGTCACTGAACAGAAAATTGTGAACTGAAGTACTGGTCACTCCGACTGTCCCAGCTGACTTTATTTGAGGGCAATGGTCCAGATTGGGGTAACCACACGTAGCAAATGCAGTCCATTGCTTGACTTTGAGCCGCCAGTTCGAAATGAACAGATAATAACTCATCCTATACTCACATATTTTCGTTTCATTGTGATCAGGAATTTTTTGGATATACACTTTCCTTTAATAGTACATTATGTAACGAGCCTATAATGGTAGTAATTAAGACGCGAGGATGTTTATGAAACGAGCGCAAGCAAGTTTCATAATTTTCATACGAGCGTCTTAATTACCATTATAGGCACGTTTCATACGACTTTTAATGCTCGACCATATTTCTAACTTGAAATTATTCATAAATATTCACGTTATTGTTATGTGAGTGCGATAGCCTACCTCATGAATTGTGAGATGTGCGCAGACGCGAAAGTATTGATTTTTTCCGGGAAACGAATGTCGACGACCTTGATATAATCTAGTGAATGAGATAAACATAGTCTTGATATAACCTTGAAATTGAATTCGACATTGAAAAACGAGATGACAAATTGAATTTATTTGGATATTATTTACAATTAACGCTAATTATTATAGTAACAGAACATAACCTTCTGCGACAGTATTGGATTTCAAGCCTCCGTGACCTTTCGATAGTTATATTTCGATTGCATATCCGAGAATATTCGAAAACCTGAACTTTAATGAATATGTGTACTTTAATGACATGCATTAAAGGACTGCTACCAGGTGTATAATTACTACATTTCGGCACGGTCGAGCATAAAATTTTGTTTGATTCCAACCCACATCGTGAGATAGCGTCAGAAAGCTATTTCCTGGTGGTCTAGTCTTTGTTAAAAATAAGCATACTGTATGTTTTCACCATAAAGACGATCAGTAAATGAATGTCCTTAAATTAAAGTATATAATTATAGACTTACTAAAAAAATAGGACTCTTCTAAAATGGCTCATACTTCGCTAGAAATAAGGTGTACATAAACTAAAAATATTACCGCAGTCTAGTATATACTGTACAGTTACGAAGTTCAATACGTAGGGAATATGCATCCATAAATAGTTGCTTAATCACTAGGACCGCTACTATCGCCTCATCACATACAATGTGAAACAGTACCGGCACAGTCTATTGTTCCTAGTACCCTCATCAACTCAAGTTTCGTGACTACATATACTAGACTGTGATAATATTACTCTATCTCTAATTATTTACCTTATGTACACCTATAGATCTGTTCACATGGCAACAAACAAACAAAAGAGTCACTGTAAATTGAGAGATCTCAAGACCACGTGCACATGTTGACATCACTTTATTCTTTCGTTGAGTTGGGTTTAGTTTTATTTGTAAGAGAATAACGTTTAACTTCATGTCATTAGTTTTCAATTATTTCGGTTCGGTTGTTTCAGCAATGTTCATTTCGAAAATGTAACAAACCAAAGATATTCGACCTATTCATAAGTGAGTAATATATTTATTATATATGTTCTTCCTTATCTATAGACGAGCGGTCATCAGCACAGTGCACCCTCGGGCTAGCGTCTCTTACCCGCGGATAAGAGATGTATGCACTGGAGTGCATCCGTGGCTGCACGACGGTGCATATTTCGATACACTTCTTACTCTTTACCCATTTCAGCGAGTGCTGACGACCACTTCTAGTGACGTAAACTGTTCGTATGAATGAAAAAGAGAGAAATTTAGTTTCCTATGACAATGAAGGAATCATTGACAATGATATTTCAAAGTTTCGAAAACATCAAGAGTTATTAATAATATTTTCAAAGCGAAAAAATCATAAAAGAGTACAAAAATAAAATTATATACAACACTATAGCCCTTTGTGTGCCATTTTATGATCCTGAAAGTTGAGCTACTAGAACTAAAGGTAAATCCAGATTAAAATCCAGAGAGATTATATTTATGCGAAAAACTTCAGGATAAAATTCGTCATATTTCAAACTAAATGACGAAATTTCGCAAGAACCAAAGGTAACCTGCATTTTGTAAAATAATAATAATAATAATAATATTATTATTATTATTATAATCCATGGCGTCACAGTCCTTGAAGGGCCCAGACCGAGCAGCTGGCTGCTAGCCTCACGTTCACATGTCGAAGTAGAGGTGGACGATCATTCAACCACCAGAATAGAGGTATCATGTGGTTAGCACGATGATCCCCCCAGCCGTTATAGCTGGCTTTCGCAACCGGATTTCGCTATCTATTGTAGCTCCCCAAGTGCATCACGATGCTGGGTGGGCACCTGTCCAATACACTGGCTGAAATTTCATGAGAAATTTTCTTCCTCCATGAGGATTCGAACCAGCATTTCGTAACGCGAGTCCTAGGCAAGATGCTTTAGACCAGTGGTCGTCAACACTGGCTGAAATGTGCAATGGGTACGCGGTGCCGTCCCGTATGCACTGTCGTGCAACAGGGAGAGATAGAGAGCATACCCGCTAGCAGCTACGAGAGCACTATAGTGCACTGCGTTTTCAGCGGGTAAGAGAGGCTAGCCTCAGCGTGCTCTGTGCTGGCGACCCCTGCCTTAGACTAATACGCCACGACGCGGGAATAATACTACTACTACTACTAATAATAATAATAATAATAATAATAATAATAATAATAGTAGTAGTAGTAGTAGTAGTAGTAGTAATAATAATAATAATAATAATAATAATAATAGTAATAATAATAATAATAATAATAATAATAATAATAGTAGTAATAATAACATACAAAAAGAATTGGACTGAATATGTAAACTGAATGTCAGATCAAGACTGTCAAAATTAATAGTGAAATATACTCCAACTGGAAGAAGAGAGCAGGCAGTTCTGTTAACGAACAGAAAATAATTATTAGTACCTAGTGTTTGTCCAAAAATTCTGGCAAGATTTCATTGTATCGATAGACCCACCTCTTGACTGACGAGCTAAAAGAATGAAGTACGAACTATTTTTGTTCCGATTTTTTTTTTGTCAGTTCCTTATGCGTGTTAAAATAATAACTTCAGAACCTGATTTTTTATTTCTGATCCAAAATATGTTTCATGTCTGCCACTGTAATCAAGTAGAGCTCGGTGTGACACGCGATATGATAGTATTGTATTTGAAAATAAACTCAATTGTTCTTCTGCGTGCGAAATATTCCTAATTGGTCGACATGAAATTCGATGCAGTAAGATATCGAGATTCGTGATTTTGAAACTACACGATCGGCAGTACCATCTGCATTCAGATCTTGAAGTACATACCACTTCAAAAACGTTATTCATGACGTTAATTTGCTGCAAAAACGAAGCACATTAAACTACATTTGATGTATGATTGCTAGTATTTGTGACTACAGTCGGTTAAGATAATATTCTGAACTTGGTTAGTTTGCAATGTAAGGAATAACATTTCTCAAGTGAGAATATCTGAGGGGCAAATTCATTACCTGACAACTATACTGCATTCAATACGTCACAAAGCTTAGCTTGAGCACGCTTAGAGTGAGAAAATCATTAGCCAATAACAAAGTTGAAGGTGAATTTTGCACCTACCCGACAACTTCAGTTGTCTCTTAACTTTTGGTATGGTTCATGACATGGGGTAATGTACTATAATGGATGATGTTGAGAACGAAGACGCGCACGATGGTGATGATGGTGAAGATAAGAGAGTAGAAGGAACAACTACGCGTGTCCTTGGAAGGAGATTTGTGGTTGTGAAGAGGGAATTAGGTATGTGAGTTCCAAGCCAGTAGGCCACTTATCTCACTCTATGTGTTGCCGTTCCATTGAAGAAACCTAGAAAAAATTTAGAAGGGAAAAAGCTGAAAATAGAAGTAACCTATCTTATTAGGTACAACTTTAAAAGGGGGGATATGTCGCAGAGTATTATCATAAGCGAGATTTTGCGACAGGCGGATAGAGTCTTGTAAGATATTAGCTCGCCCAGAAGGCACGTGAAAGCCAAGGCTCAGATTTTGTAACTCTTATAAATTTGAAAAAGTTCCGAAATACATGAATGAAAAGAGAATATCACAGAAATACAAAGGAGGACGGTAACAAAGACGAAGAATCAGTTCTAGCAGTGAGTAGCAGTGAGTGATATAGTAAATAATAATAATAATAATAATAATAATAATAATAATAATAATAATAATAATAATAATAATAATATCATGAGGTAATGTGAATTTTTATCCTGCTATTGTATACATAAGCAATAAAAAGAAAAATTGAAAAAAAAAATTGAAACAACTACAGTAGTAGTGGTAACTAGAAAACAGATAAATTGCTCCTTAGTTTATTCTTAAATTCTTTTGATGTCTGACGGTCTCTGAAATTTCTAGATGGTGAATTCCAAAGTCGAGGAACAGTCACAGTGAAAGAAGATGAGTCTGAGGGTGTTCAGTGGCAGGATATGGTTAGCATTGAAGAGTGCTGTGATAGTGTGTCCAGATTATGGTGGGTGGTTAAATTTTACGGCACGCGAGATAGAAGTTGAGAAGTGCACTATATTAAATAGGAGGGAAAGACTGTAGATTGTTCTACGGTCTTCTAAATGAAGCCAGGACAACATTTCGAGGGAAGGTGTTACATGATCAAGTCGGTGAATGTTGCAGATGAAAGGGACGCATAATATATTATGAACACGTTGCAGTCACTGCGCCAAAGTATCCCTTAGGCCAGTAAACAGAATATCACAGTAATCGAAGTGTTTACGCTAAAATCATAAAATCTTTTTCAGGAAGAAGGGTAGAAAATTATTTAATCGGCTAAAGAAGTGGATCAGTAAGAATACTTTTTTGTAAGTTTCTGCAACTTGAATGTTCCAATTTAAACTTTAATCCATATATGTATACTTAGGTATTTTACTGATTCAGTGAACGGAATTTTGGCGCCGTTTATTTTAATGGGAGAAAGAGTTGGTTTAACGTACGTGGATGACCTACAACTATTGTCTGTTATTTTTCTGTTGGTCGAAATTTTTGTGTCCGTGTCTAAATTTAGTCGAGGTCGTCGTTAATTTGTAATGACAAATATTTTTTTTGGAATTACTTTATCTATAGGCTACTCTACATACATTTCTTAGAGAAAGGCTTGTAATTTTTGTTTTAAAATTATTCATGATAAATCAATCTATTACGAACCAAATGTGCACTATAAAATAACGGAATTAATTCCACTGAAATATCTTAAACAAAAGTAAAATTAAAATGAATAGCATAGCATAGACTCAAATGTGTTGTGTATGCTCATTATGAAATACATGTCTATGAGAATAATACAATAATCTCGTTGCTGAAGGTTTAAGTCTAATGGTTCAATATTTAAAGAAATACTTGTATCTATTTTATATATTGTTTAAATCTTGAATTTTATTTATTTTGTTTTATTCGTGCTAGAAAACGGTAAAGAATATCTCATTATTATTCTAACTATAGCGTAATTTGTGTTCTGTAAACATGTTACATTTGGTAATATTAGAATATACCCGTACAAATATTTCTTTCATATAGGGCCTACAAATAAATCTTTTTTAACAGCCAGTATATGTTGAATTTTTACATAATTTTTACATGGTGGATTTCAAATGCGCCATTAATTACTTTGAACTTTAAAGTTTTTTTTACCCAAGAGTCGTAAAATTTATCCTCCACTATATGACAGTTTAATTTTAAAGTATGCGCGAAAACTATCGGTAAATTTGTTCCTTAGCCCTCTCATTAATGTGCCACAAATATCTGACAGGTTTCCTCATCTGTAAATCCTTCCCGAATGCAGTCATGTTACCGTGCCCTTAAAAACCCATTTTCTTCGATGTGATCCCTTGAATCTCGGGGAAAACGGTCAGCACGCTAACCACTACGCCGCATTTTATGTTTTGCAACGTTCTCTTGTCAGTTCCTGTGCCGCAGTAGACTTTGTGAAAGCATTTGGCAAGGGGTTCGGTGATGAAGGATGAGCACCTTGTGTTAAGTACGCTGTGAAGTTGTCTTGCATGAACCGTGATGAACCACGTAAGAAGTCTGATTCATGTGTAAAGGCGGACATATGGCTGTTTTGGCGTAGTATCGCGGATAATTGTTGCTACTTGAATAATAATTATAGAGCACCGCCAAATAATAATAAGGCTATGAAACAAACTATTTCTTATGGCAAATTTTTTTCTCAGCTCGGAAGTTACGCAAGTAACATCTTCAGTTGCCATTAGCCAGAACATTATTATTCTTCACTTTTGATAATAAGTTCATTACATGCATCTCACTATAGACTATTATAATTTTTTTCTATTTTTATTTATTTATTTTACTAATAATTGTAACATAAAATATAATACATATAAACAGATAAAACTTTAGCTCACTCCTGAATGAGTAGATCTCGTGCTCAGGGGCGGATTCTTGAATTGAAATGAAGAAGTATATAATACAATTGGTCTTATGCGAGCCGTTCAGAGCAAAAGTTGTGTAAGTCAAAATTGGGTAATGAGGTTTAAAGTAAAAATTCTGTAAAATACAGCGCAAAGTAACAATTAATATGGCCTTCTTGCTATTCACTGACTACTAATAGTTTAAATAAATTGAATCTTAATTGCTACTTTGCGCTCTACTTTACAGAATGTTTACTTTAACCCTCATTGCCCATTTTTGATTTACACCACTTCTGCTCTGAACGGCTCATGTTTACTATACAGCAAGAATATATAAATCTAAATTTACAATTTTTCATTATTTATAAAATCCAAACATAACTTTTTTAATTGAATACTAGAACTATTAAAATTGACAAGATTAGGATATCTAAATATAAATTTATTGTACATTCTTGGGCCTAAATTACTATTGTGATTAAATACTGTAGCAATGTTGCATTTTGGTTCAAACAATCTTAAAGAATTCATACCGTTTGTTTCATAACAATGAGAGTACAGTTCAAAATTATTTCGACTTTTATGTATTAATTTTATTAATGCAATATAATAAATTTGTCTTATATTTGTTTTATATAAAATGTTACGTTTATTTCAAGGATTTCTATGTATTATTATCTATGACTCTCCACATCTTAACTCGGTCTCGGAGAATGTGAAAGGTGTATTCAGGTGGGCAACGAGGATATTGGAATTGGTTTCCTCTGATCGACGTACTCCAGTTAAGTTACCCTTATTTTTATTTCATTATTACAACTCCAGCGAGGAATGTGAGATCTAGCCAAACAGATCAACAGAATTTCTCCATCAAATTTGAAAAGGAGCTCTACTGTATATCTCAATGATGTTCAGTTTGGATTCATATTCAGAAAAAATAAGATGGAATAGAAATTATTTTTAAAATTATAATTACTGCATCATCACACACCCATCATTGTAATATCAAGACCAACGTGATCATTATGTTATCACCTCTGTTCTTCTAACTTTAACAGTATCATCATCATCATCATCATCATCATCATCATAATTCGTCACCACCGTCATTATACTTATATCGTAATCATTTTCAGAATTAATATTATTCTTTAATCATCACTCTGTTTCACTATCATCACTACACTATGTTATTACCACTACCGCAATCACTATCATCGCCACAATCATCCTTCTGCCATCATCGTCATTACCATTTAATCATAACCACCATTTCAATTATTATCATCATTCTAATAACCATTATTATATAAATAATGTAGATCTAGATCCAAACATTATTATCATCATTATCATATCACAATTATATCATCTACATAATGATATTTTCTTTCATCAATAACATTTTAATATGATGATGATGATGATGATGATAATAATAATTGTAATCGTGACACACGTGACAGTTCAAGCCTCGGCGTCAACGGCAGTTACTCGTACGACAGATTCCTCATCGAATTTGTGATTCCGAAATTATTATAATTAATATAACCGTCCTTTGTCGTCTTATCATTTCTTCCGTGTCCTGTACAGGGTGGAAGTGAAATAACTCTGTAGATTTTCAGAGCCAATAGCTCATGTAAATGTAATAAAAAAGTGTAATACCATATTGGTGGAGAGTCCATAGTTTTATGAAGAAAAAATGTTTTTTCTTTTTCAAATGTTTGACAGCTTCTTATTCAGTAACTGTTGTGAGTAGAATCGTGGTTTTTGTCCATATCGATAGAAAATATAATAAAGAATCATTTATTCCTCTGGCATATTTCAGTAGCGTGGATGGTTTTCGTGTAAATTTAATTTAAAAACCACACATTTGAAGCCACTGACCAGCTTGCAACATTGTAGTCAGGAAGGGAGATGGTAGGTAGTTCGCTAAAACAGACAGAGCTGAGTTCGTTGACCTCTTACGTCTGTATTGCGAGAAGAAAGAGGGATATGTTAGCGGCGATGTTGTCAGATTGCTGAAACTTCTAACTCAGTTTTCTAATTAACCGTGCATTTAATGACAAAACGTAACATAGGTTTTCTATTCACTTAAGTGTACTCTATCATCCTTTTCAATCTACAGGATTATTTCACTTCCACCCTGTATAATTGCGTCTATAGACTAAATGGTCTTCCAACAAAACTTTTGTATTAAAATTTGAATGAACACGAAATGGAGTGTCGAAGATATTAAATATTCTCTAAAAGTTTTGCACTGTTAAGCGAAATGTCGTGAACTTCCGTGGACTATTTATAGCATGAGTTAATAACCCGAAAGTGGAGTCCATTAAATGACACCTTATACTCTGTATTAATTGACTGACCACGTTTCCACGCTTGTGACGTCCGCACAGGATAATTGGGGTCTATCAGGACGGGCCGCGACGCGGTGTTGCGTCACGCCTCTTTCAGTATAGGTGTGACCCTCATCGTGCTCATCCGCCTCTTGATTACTCGGCTTGTTGAGGACTGTCGAGTGTTGTGCGAACAGTTTCCTCATTCCCTGACGCAACTTGAACCCAATCATGTCAATATAGCGGGGACAACTTCTGTAATAATTGCGAATATGGTGAAGAACTATCGATAGCTTTATAGCTACTATTGACTGGATTGTTAGAGAGTATTCAATAATAATTTAAAAATAGGTGTGAATGAATTGACACATACTTTCTCTGTATGCCTTTTACGCACTTCACTACAATTAATTTGAATTATCATGTTGCGAATGATAGTACTGTACTGTTTATAGCAGAGCTGCCCAACCTACGACCCACCATGGCTTTTTATGTTCTTATGCCTTTGTTCTTGTAAAAACTGAAAATTTTATATTAAATTACTAGCGATTTTAGAGTTACATTTTCGACATATTCTTCTTTTTGAGTTCAATAGTAGAGGGGCGAAAGGAGCGGAGGCGGCCAGGGTATGGGGACAATCCCATTGGAGGGAGCACGTTAAGTAAATGGTTTCTCGTTTTAAAGAGGGTCGTTTTGATATTAGTGTTACTCCACGTTCAGGAAGACTTTCGGAGTTTGATGAAGACCATTTAAACACATTAATTCACAATGATCCACTTCAGTGTATACGAGAACTGGCATATGTGATGAACTGTGACCATTTCACTATCGTGCGATATTTATTGCCACCAACTGAGACGTCTTGCACACGCAATCCAAGAAAAACGACCAACAAGACTGCGTGAAGTGATGCTACTCCACGATAACGCCCGTCCGCACCCTGCTAACCTGATACAAAACACTATCAAAGAATTGGGTTGGAAAGTCATTCCGCACCCACCTATTCACCTGATCTTCCACCTTATTCACGTGATCTTGCGCCCTTAGATTTTCACCTTTTCCGCTCTCTATCGAACAACTTTCAAGGAATTTCCTGTCCACACCTGTGGAGTAACGGTCAGCGCGTCTGGCCGCTAAACCAGGTGGCCCTAGTTCGAATCCCGGTTGGGGCAAGTTACCTGGTTGAGGTTTTTTTCCGGGGTTTTCCCTCAACCCAATACGAGTAAATGCTGGGTAACTTTCGGTGCTGGACCCCGGACTCATTTCACCGGCATTATCACCTTCATCTCATTCAGACGCTAAATAACCTAGATGTTGATACAGCGTCGTAAAATAACCCAATAAAAAAGGAACTTCCTTTCCGGATGAAAATGCGCTCCAAACATAACTTGACGATGTTTTTAACTCAAAACCACGCGATTTCTACAGGCGTGGAATCGAAAAACTACTAAAGCGTTGGCAGAATGTTGTAAATAGTGAAGGAGCATATATTTTTGTTGATTAACTTCTCTTTTATGTATATCTGATGTGTTTAATAAACTTATGAAAAATCGCTACGGCGTTATGCACCAACCTAATATTATTATTATTATTATTATTATTATTATTATTATTATTATTATTATTATTATTATTATTATTATTATTATTAAATAGATGATAGAAAGTATAAGTACAATTTGACTTTGACTTTTACATGTGACTTTGTTAAAAATTAATAAAACTATAGGTTACATTTAAATTATAGAATTAATAAATATGTGAAATATGTGAAATTTTATTTTGGTGAATAGGGAATGATTTCTTCTTTGCATGTTATTCTGATTACAATCCAAGAAAACAAACTGTAAGGAGAATATCATTGACAATATGAAAGAACGATTTAATTGTTATGAAACATAGACTATACAGTAAAACGTAGTAGGCTATAACGAAAAAGTATGTTTTATTTTCAGTGACACCAATATTTTTATAAGATTGTGGATTATACCGCTATTGCTCCCGGACCGATAATTATAGATTTAGAATTTATATATGAAAAAAATGTTCCATGTAGGCTAATAGTCTGGAACACACAAAATTGATGTCCTTTGATAATATTATCATGTTTTCATTGCCAAATTTACATGCACATAATTACGCAAATGAACTACCGGTGTATGTTTCACATGCATAATCCCGTGTGTTGGGGGACAATACTTATTTTTATTAATATATAACCTTTTTAAAATTAAGATTTATTTCAAACGCGGCATATTGTTTTACTATAATACGTACAGAAAAAAATTCGCTATGTTTTTAGTACTTGAAGAACGCCAGTTTGGCAATCTTACTCTTCTATATCTGTAATGTACAGTAGTGGCAAAAAAACCGGACCGAACCTTGTAGCTGATTTCAGAGCTTTGTTCACTCCAGAGCACGATAGACTGGTAACTAAGACTTTCGTGGTTCAATCCTGCCTGGGAAGGAAACTATTTTTTTGTTCCTTATTCAAATGTATTCCCAATACTTTTCGATTGCAGCGATATTTTACTAACTAATTAACTTATTATTCCCAGAACATTAATTTTACCACTTATTTTCTAATGACTTTCGAAATGGGCTACGTCAGCAGCCGAAACTACAACAATTTCAATAGATTACTCTTGTGAATGCGAGCGTGGCATACGCAGTGGCTCTTTTCGGGGACTTTGATTATTCCGTCGGTCCGGTTTTTTTGTCACTACTGTACAAGTGCCAGTAAACTTGAGACGTAGAAAGAACATAGCCCTACCTATTATTTTTCAGTGACTGTACAGTTAATTCATCGAATGCTTGCATTACATAGCTGTAAACTGGTTATATCTTCGTACATTCAGTATTTCAACTACAAATGATGCGCCTTTGCCCTTTTTCTCCTCTTCTTTGAGTATTGTTGTGATTTTACTGTATAGTTGGAATACTTATGATTATTATTTTAGTGTTATAATTGCCAACATTCCATTCAAGAAATAAGTAAGTAAATAAGTAAATAAATAAATAAATAAATAAATAAATAAATAAATAAATAAATAAATAAATAAATAAATAAATAAATAAATAAATAAATAAATAAATAAATAAAGGAAGAAGTAAATAAATAAAGTAATAATTTAATAGGCTAACGTCGGAAACTCTTTGATTCTCTAGCTACGTCAACACATCGCCGAATGCGCTCGCTATAAACATTCTTGGACGAAAATACACGACCCACATTACAGCATGTTTTATTAATCATCACGCTAATCAGAAGCTCCGAGAAATCGTCTTCGCTATGAGTCACATATCGGGCGGAGGAGCCGATCTCTCGAAGCTGTGATTTTCGGACTACAGTCACAGTAAGAACTGGCGACAAACCTGCCACAGTGACAAAATCATCGGTCTTCAGTTCACACTCCACCACTACGTCTAACCTTGAGTCCTACATGCAATAACAAAGAAAGCATGAATCCATATTCGAGATGGAGTCTCACTCACCAAATCACTTTTGTACCTGTTCAGAACAACTGTTATTTCAAAACAGCATGACGATTATCTGTTCTTTCCAGGAAGTGCTCCACTTTCAAAGCTATTCTGAAAGAACTGTCTAGATATTTTTCTCCACGTCTAGTATGAAGCCAATAACAGTAACATCAACTCCATATGACAGTCAAAAGCTTTCCGTGCTATACTTTACCTGTCTACAAACCAATTTCTTCCTTTTCCAGTAGCAGCCATGCTGAGTGTTTATTTGCCTCGTCCAGCAATTGAGTGGGGCTTGTTACATGCAGGATATGGGGAGCTGGCACCCAGTCACGAGATAACTGGGATACTCTTCAAACAGTCCTGCGGCGCGAACACACGATGCGCTGGGTTACATTGTGATGGAAAACACGTGAACCCACAGATAAGTTCCCATTTGTTCAAATACGGAAATCACTCTTCGGATAAACATGGGCAGGTGAAGCGAAGAACCTTTGGTTTATTTATCTTGTGGATGAATATATGCGATCTGGTGGACACATTTCATCCGTATGAAAATGCTGCCACCTCTCTACCCCACTTATCAGTTTTCCATTGTGAAGATATGTTTGTTCAAGCAGGATCCTCGCTGTCATTACATCACGTGATAAAATTGGAATTGTTCTCTCTACCGATGTATGGCACATCGTGGTTGTTCATATTCCCAGAACTAGAGCGTTATTGAAAATAGAAAAGAACGTTCTGTAATTCTGGGATTTTAACGCGTTATGCATGGTATCTGCAATTCTTCTGAATATATTCCGCTTGAGAATTAATGTAAAAACTAAAAGCAACGAAGTATGTATTGTAAATTAGGACACACAAATATATACATATACATGGGATGGAAGGTAACTTAATACATTCCTTCTCAGAACAAAAACGTGATAACATTTTGTTCCTTCCTTAGCGGAAGGTTCTCTGGGGGGGGGGGGAATTTAATGGTACAATTTTTATTGTGGATTCCATGAAACTGTCAAAAAAATCAGTTTCTTTTTGTGGGATAGTTAGATTAAAGTCATATTTTCATAGTAATTTAGTTATAAAAGAACAACTTTGAATTACTTTCCTAAGAATGAATAAAACTGAAAATTTTCTCAACTGTGTAAAGTGGAGTGAACAATGCTTATTGCTGTCAAGGTGCGTCATGTAGAACTACACCCGTCCTTATGAAAGTCAATAAAGTAAGTATTTCGTTTCCTTGAATCCTGTATACATACCCTACAGGCTATACATACTGTAGAGATTCAGAAAAATTCGACCAATAAAGTTCGTGACGTAACAGATGGATCAAAGCAAGAAATGTTAATAATAAGCCCAAGTTCTGAAATGCCACCCTTCGTCGATACACCATTAAATGAAATTTAGTGCTTGAGGCCTGACTTGGGAAACTTCCATACCATTAGATCAAAACCTCCTTTGAATATTTGTAGACGGGTATATACTAAGAGATGAACAACGATCGAGAAAGCAAGACTAACAGCGCCCGCAAAGCCGAAAACCCGCACGACAATACGTCGCGTCGTCGACGTAAAGACTGCTTGTGAGGGTTTCGAGACGTCGAGATTGATCACTCCCGGAATCCCGAACCTCAAGCAGCCTTGAATCGCCACAATTGTTTATACCTGACTGAACTTTTATCTACTTTGGCAACTGTTATATATGTATAAACAATCAAATAGCCTATTTGAAACATCATCGCTACCTTTCAGTGTATAACAATTCGTTCCCTAGTCTTTATTTAATTACTAGGCCCTTATTAAGAGCCTAGGAATTTTCTTTTCATATGTTAGAGATCAAGTGTGCAATCTCAAGTAAAAAAATATTAACATTATGTTTTATGTTTCTTAGAAATGCAAATTATTGTTTTTTTTTTCTATTTATATAACCAAATGTAGTATCATATAATACAACCAGAACATTTTTATAACTATATAACTAACATATTGTTGTATGTTGTATTTTTGTCTCATTTAAACATTTGCAATGTTATTTATTTGAATGATGTATGTTATTGAAATTTACGAAATCTTTCCACGCCGACTAAATGCTGTTTCAAGAATAATGAGCTAGACTCGAAGCCCACGAGAATGACGAGACGAGACTCGAAAGACAAATGCAACGAATACAGCGAGCGAGAGCGGCAGTTAGTTTTGTTCATCTGTAGTAAATATCTAAAAATATATACCCAACGGTGAGTCCCAGTGAACGTTGTCGGTGTTTCTACCGGCCGACCAGCTGCTGGTTTCTCCCCCCTTTTCAAAATTGACAACCATTAAAGATGTTGATTCGACTATTTTCACGAGTTTTTCTTCCTTTATTTGCATGCCTTGGCGAATCCCGTAATGCTTAACTTATTTCATCAATCCTGACTGGTGTTTACGTCATACTTCAGATGTCAGTTTTTTTTTGTTTACGTAGACTCTATCAGGAGAAAGAGAATGAGGAAAAGACAGCTAGAAGTCACCACTTTAAATCTGTATGATTGGTGAATCCCCGTCCTCCGAAATTAGCTATGTCAATCTGTAGTCTGTCCTTTACAAACGGCCATAAACGCACTCAGTGACTCAGTTAAGAATAAGACGTGAAGTTTATTACTTTGTGTTGTGTTTTGCAATGGTCGCATATTCAGTGCGTGAACATGTACAGATCCAGAAACAAAATTTGGGCAACCTGAATTTTCCCGAAGTTCCAGTTCCAACATATTGCGCATGCTCAGTGCTTTTGTTTCTGGGTTTGTACTCTTTTGGAAAACGGGAAAGAAGTCGTGTGGTTAGAATAAGAGAAAACTTTAGATGTAAATTTCCTGCCTCCCAGTTCCGTGCAGATAAAATATAGGCTAATTTACTAGATTTAGTGAATAGGTTTGATAAAATAGGTTCTGTGAATGATGTGATGTGAACTGAATAACACACAAAATGGGCAACACCAGGAGCTACTGTGTGGAAAGTGTGTACCTACCGAATGTTTTTAATATAACATAGTACGTAACTTTAAGCCGGCAAAGCGCCATGAATTCACGGGTGCAAGCAGTGGCGAAGAAGGTGGATTTAATATTGAATAGAGAAGAAGTGGTTTTGCTTATATTTTTTGCATTTTTTGTTATTTATATTAAAATTAATTTATTGTTTTTGTATATGCTGTAGATTATTATTATTTTTTAAATTTATTAGAGGGTAGGTTATACCTGCCCCTGACCGGCCGACAGAAACACCGGGAACATCCATAAGGTTGGCTGGCTTTACGAGTGCTGACCTGGAACGAGTCCGAACACTTAGGCATGCTTTGGCTCATTATGCATCCTATGTATGCGACGATTGTCCAAGTCCGACAGGTGTACTGGGTAGCATTCGTGAATCCGACGCTGACAGGTGGGCATCTGTGTCAGCCCCTGAAAGAGCCAGATCCCGTTCCTTGGATGAATAGCCTGATAAGCCCCAGGGACCCAGAGCCTCAAGCCCTTCCTGATCATCCGATATGACAGGTGGGCCATCCTGCCTCCGTCCTTGATAGAGCCAGATCCCGTACACAGTTGAGTAGCATCAAAGCCCTAGAGGCCCGGAGTCTCAACAAGCCCTTCCTTTATCAGCATCGGAAACCCGTACTAATCCCAAGATTTTATCAATCACAAATTCTACCACGACCTGCCCGGGGATCGAAGCCTGGCGGCCTGCTTGAACGGAAAGTTAGCGCTCTAGCACTTGAACTACAGACGCAGCTGAAGTCCGCTGTGAGCCACTGTAGCTGCTAAGTGTAAGACAGAGAAGTTGAGTGTAAAATATAGCGTAAAGTACATTCCTTTCTATTGGCTCTTGAGAATCTCGTAATCTCCCTTTTTGTCGTTAATAAAGACAAGCCAGATGACCCACAACTTATTTCTATGGTGGAGGCAAATTTATAACTTTTAAACAAATTCAACTACACCAGTCCCTACTATTAACTATATTTTACTATAATTCAGTAGCTGAAGAAATTCGAAAACATAAGTTATTATTTGTTCTACAGGTCTACTTGAAGAGAAACGAAGATGACGTAGCGCCGTTCCAAACACGTGTACTGCAACAGCGCCACAAAAATATTCAAATGCAGATTTCACGCACTTCAGTGCCCTATAAGTCTTATAGACAGCTAATTCTTTACATTTAGGCTTTCCATTACAACACTTTACTGTATATGAAATTTCAAAGAGGTTGCAACCCGATAACTTTGTACGGTTCCTTTGTTATATTAACAGGAATGTTAGGGAGGTTTGTATTTTTATCCCGATAGGGTTGCCATGCGTCTTCTTTCGTAATAAAACACAGGTTGTATCATCAGGACCCTAATTTAAACAACAAATTAATTATCCTCATGTAATAATAATAAATTATTTTAACAAAGCATTTTCTTCAGAATTTATAGTATACCTTTTCGTTCATCTTCGCTTCTAAAAGATACACAAATGTCATCGAGTTTGAATCAGACTCTATCAGTCGATAGAAGTGATATTCGTGATAAATATTATCTCGGGTGTAAGGTTGCTATCATCATCAATTTAAAGGTTGAAATTCAGGACATTTTAGTTGTATCAATTTTGCGAAGTAATTCATAAGTTGATCAAGCTGAAGTTTTATTTTATTCAAAAGATGGTGCCAGTTTAATTTATGACGTGGAATCATTGCTTATTTTCTTACCGAAATCTGGCTCTATTCCGGCAGACTATGAAAATACGATCATAACGTCGCCATTATTGTCATTGGAACACTACATTCTTAAAAAAATGAGGTTTGGTCTTTTTATATGACTAATAATCGAAGACCTCCTCCGAATAAGAGTATAACCAGTAAATCTATAATACACGTTTCAGGAGAAAAGAAAATAATTTCAGGGGCATGTTACGTTAGGCCTACAGTATACTTACTAGCAGAACTATTTGATTAATCAAAGATCTAAGTTTATTAAGCTATTGCATCCATCTCATTTATTATTATAAATAAATGCTTCAAAATTACTTTTTCCACCGAAGTCACATTTTTTCATTGATTTGATGTTACACCCTTTTTCGAGGGAAGACTTCAATTACAGGAATTCAGTTCATTATTAATAATGTAATAATGGATACAGAAATTCAGTCAAGCAAGATACCCGTTTCGAGCTCCATTTTCACCAAAAGACGAACATGAAGTCTGCCTCAGAAACGTCAGCAAAGGAATAAACTCCAAATCTTACTTGATCTGAATAATCCACCATTGCTTTATGCCTAATTCAGAACAATTCTATATTATTTTTCTTTTCTTAAAATTCTAGTTCTTGGTCTATCTATTAGACCAGCTAGTTATAACGATCCAAACAAGAATAACCTCTCTATTCTTCTTGCACTCACTGTTTCATCTTTCGAAGCTCTACAATACCCTCACATGCTTTCAGACTTAGAGAATTTTATTCTAGATGAGACTTCTACTCATTTAGAAGTCACCATTGTTGCGGATCTTGATATGTATTTTACGTTTATTCATATGTGTACATAAGTGACAAACATTTCAGTATACAGGGTGATTCACGAGGATTTACCGTCACTTACGGAGCTTATTTCTGAAGACATTCTGAGCAAAAATGTCATACAAACATGTGTCCTAATCTCAATATTTTCAGATTACATTAATTTGAAGATATTTGTAACATATCATTATTCTTTACTTTTAAGGGTGAAAGAATATTACAGGAAAAGAATGAACTATTCAGGAGTATTATTTTTTAATTAGCTAGTATTGTGAAGCTAAAATGTGAATTCCATAGTTGCTTCGTACAGAATTATATTTTAAATTTTTAACCACAAAATTACATTTTTCTTATGCATTTGTCACACAATTGTTACAAATCACGCCACTCTTGTAAATTCTTAAAAAATGTACGTTAGGATACATAATTAAAATGTAAAGAATCAAGTTCCTAAAGTCGTATGATTTGTAACAATTTTTGTGATAAGTGCGTAAGAATAATGTAATTTTTAGTTAAAAATTGAAACACAAAATCTGTACAAAGCAATTAACAACACACTTTGAGCGTCAGAATATTAGCCAATTAAAGAAATGATACTTCCGAATAGTTCATTCTCTGTTTATAATATTCTTTTACCCTTAAAACTAAAGAAAAAGGTATTTTACTAACAACTTCAAATTAATGTAACTCTGAAATTATTGAGATTAGGACACATGTTTATATGACATTTTTTGCTCAGAATGTCTTTGGAATTGAGCTCCGTAAATGACGGTAAATCCTCGTGAATCACCCTGTATATTAATTTAGTGGTTTCTAATGTTACTGATAACTCAAATAACACAGACATGGACATTCCTGCACTAGTAGACATTAAAGTAAATGGAGTGCCATCAAAATAACTGAAACTAACGTCCATCCTCTCTGTCACTTTCCTTCGTCAGATAACTTCAATCACACGCTCCATTACACATGTGAGGAGCGACAGAGAATCCTCTCGACACTTTACTAGTTTCTCTCATCTAGAAAGTTGTGGCAAGCAATTTAACAAATGGCTCGTACTAAATAGAGATACACTTACAACGCAAGTAAGCGTGGTGAGATTTAATTATTAGGTGCATATAATACGAGTATGTAAGTTATGAAGTGCAAAAGTTATGAGTGAAATGAACTCTTGTTTCAGGACTATTAATTTATATTTGTTCCTTTTTTATCCATGTTTCTAACATGCAAACGGTTATGCATGCACATTTTCACGGGCATTTTGAAATGCATCAAATATCAGTTATGCAATAGGCCCTATTTCTCTTTATGCACAATCAAGGACTACTCTCCAGTTTCTGAAGAGAGTATTTTGAAATCTTGCTTTAGGTCTATCAATATCCATTGATCATTCGGATTGATAGTTGCATAAAATTCTTGTGGGACTATTTTTAGTGACCGATTAATTAATTTTTTAATGAATTCACGAATTCCTTTATTTTTCGTACTTTATTTGATTTTGTATTTCTTCAATTCATCTTTCTTTCATTTCCTTATTCATCTCTTTCATTATTCAATTTTATTTCTTTATTTAATTCGTTCTTCTATTCGTTTTCTCTTCTTCATTCTTTCTTTAGTTCCATATTGTCTCATTCTTCTTCAGTCATTTTGGCCTTTCATTCGTTTCTGCTTTCATTCATTATTTCATTCATTTATATTGTTGACTGTTTATTTATTATTTATTTCACTTATTCTTTCATTCATTCATTCTTAATTTTATTCTTTCTTTTGTATTCTCACTCACTCACTCACTCACTCACTCACTCACTCACTCACTCACTCACTCACTCACTCACTCACTCACTCACTCACTCACTCACTCATTTATTTCACTCTGTCTTTCGCAATTTCACTCATTCAATTATTCATTTATTTATTAATTTGTTCATTCTTTCGTTATTTAATGTTTTCTTTCCAATTTTATTCATTCATTTATTTATTTTTTCTTTCATTCATTCATTATTGCAATTTATTCATTCAACATTTATTTTTCTTCCACATTTTTCATTCATCCTTTTTTATATTTTCGTTAATTAATAATTCTTTCTTTGATATTTTCGTTCTTTCATTTCTTTTATATTTTCGTTTATAATGTTTTCGCATTTATAGACAACAGAAATATCTACAATATCTCAAAATATCAATATTATTGAAGTATGCAACTACTGAGGGTGTAATTCATCAACAAGTATTAGATTTTAAAATAGTTACATTTTATTTAATTATTTCAATCGTATATACTTACTGTTGCAATTTATATTGATCACTGTCGTACTCTGTGGGCAAGTGATATGAGGGACAGCTACAAATCAAATAAAGTAAACTGGTTCAATTCTCAGCAAGAATATATCTCAAAAGAATGGTATATTTGTGTTGTGTTATTTGGTTTGAGAATAAGGTGCTTCGGAAAATATTTGGGGCTAAAAGGGATGAAGTTACAGGAGAATGGAGAAAGTTACACAACACAGAACTGCACGCATTGTATTCTTCACCTGACATAGTTAGGAACATTAAATCCAGATGTTTGAGATGGGCAGGGCATGTAGCACGTATGGGCGAATCCAGAAATGCATATAGAGTGTTAGTTGGGAGGCCGGAGGGAAAAAGACCTTTGGGGAGGCTGAGACGTAGATGGGAGGATAATATAAAAATGGATTTGAGGGAGGTGGGATATGATGATAGAAATTGGATTAATCTTGCTCAGGATAGGGACCAATGGCGGGCTTATGTGAAGGCGGAAATGAACCTCCGGGTTCCTTAAAAGCCATTTGTAAGTAAGTAAGTAAGTAAGTATGTAAGTTATTTGCGTCATGCTGATCACGTGATTAGAGTGTACTCTTAATTGTGAATTTCTGGTATTGATTAAGAATTTAGCAGTTGTAACCAGTAGGAATAAGCTTCAACGACGTGTAAGAGCTATATACTTATATTATATACTGACAGTATACTCACACTGATGTGAGTAAATTATGAAAGTTTCCGTTCACCTCTACTGAAGCTCGAGGTGGGAAGCATATGACTTGCTTTCGTTAAGGACAAGACTATTTTATGCTAGTTATACAGGATGATTCAGAAGTCTCGATTCATTTCCATGAAACTGAAGTGTAACGTTTTTCTTTTACAGGTAATATAAACCATGTTCACTAAAGAAGACAGAATAGCCATAGTTTGTGAACTGTTTAAAGGAGATATGGTAGGTACATTAATGAAGCTTAAAGTGTAGGATTCTCCACACGGTTGATTGGGATACACCAAGCTCTCTGCAGAGTCTGCGTGTTGAGGCTGGAGGGCTACGTTCAATTGCGTCCTTATGCTGCGCACAGTTTCTGCCGGTGTCACTGGTCTTCCTGAACGTCTTCCATCTAGTACAGATCCCGTTCTGAGGAATTTGCCCTTGATGGATCAAGTTTGTGAAGTTTCCGCAAAAACACCGCATGGACCTGAACATAGGTTAACCCTTTCAATTGTCTACAAACTATGGCTATTCTCTCTTCTTTAGTAAGCATGGTTTATATTACCTGTAAAAGAAAAACATTACGCTTTAGTTTCATGAAAATGAATCGGAAATTTTGAATCACTCTGTATATGTATGTATGTATGTATGTATGTATGTATGTTATGTTATGTTATGTTATGTTATGTTATGTTATGTTATGTTATGTTATGTTATGTTATGTTATGTTATGTATGTATGTAGGCCTATTATGTATGTATGCAACCTATTTTTAGATCATATTTATTTTACAGTGTTTACAATACACAAACTTTCAAACTTCAATTGTGGAAGTTTCCCTTGTTAGATTTGTTTCAATTTAAAATCCATCACCGGGATTAGACCCTCATTCTTTGTGTCTAGTGTCAAGCACAATAATCACTAGATCTCAAAACTGAATTTTATGAAACTGAAGCCAATGGGAAAAGTGGGAAAGTGCTTGTTAACAGAAAGGTTCTTGACTATGAGCGTATTCCGAATCTCAGCGCTGAGCAATCTGATGGCATCACAGTGTTCCGAATTTCAACGATGACGTCACTGATGCTCCACCGGTGTCGTTCCATCAGCTTGCAGAGGTGGCAATATCCATCAGTCGCCATCAGCGGTTCTTGTATAGGGCAGGAATTATCAAACGAATGACTGTTGTGTCATGGCGATGTGTTCTGCTGTATTGTTTGTAATGAGCACAGTGTAAAAAATATGCTAATAGCTTATGAACGAATATGTCAACGGACCAGTACTTGCACCCTCTTTTCTTTAAACGAGCTGACAGTATGGAAATTTCGCAAAATCTTGCTAGGGTAGCACATGCAACAACTTGTATAGCCGCCATGATAGCCATTGAACCTTCCAGCAGTTTTGTTCCTATTTCGCTGCAGCATGACGTCATATGAGATTCGGAATACACTTCATGAATAGGTAGACCCTATTATAGACAGACAGTGGCGCTGTTGTCGCATTCACTATTCTACTGAAGAAACAATAATATTAGGGGAAGTATAAGATTTTGAGAAGGACGTGGTCTATTGCGACACATTAAAGACAGAAGAGAAGTATGCAGCTAAGGAAATACAAGAGACGTAGTTTCCTCGGAATCTTACGTACGTATGTCTCATTCAGTAGTACGTTGCACTATTTGTATGTTTTTTAATACTTCACTTAAATTTATATCTAACGTAAGGAGACTAAAAGTACACTGAAATTTCTTAGTCAATAGATATTAATTTTTTGTTTTAATATCGTATCTGCGGAATGCAGATGCCACAAAATTACTCAAATAGAAGAGCTGGAATGGCATGTGCTGTATGTGTCTGCAAGCTTCGAGTTAAAAATATAACACAACATTTTTACGCGTTCATGCATACTTAACACGCATTTGCATTGAAGTGTAATATATTACTATGAGCACTTTTATTCCACCTAACTATAATTTTAAACTGATTACAAGGTTAAAAATTCGTTAAAACATAGTCACGTTACTACAAGTTTTCAGAATAATTTACTGGTTTGCTCCGGCAATTTGTCAATGCAGCTTTATTGTACAGATTTTCAACGCTATTCAGGTTGTAAATTTTGCGTATATCTGGCATTTTGCAACATTTGAAAATGCTATAACTCTTGAACGGTAAGTCAAGTATGATTCATCATTTCTATATGAAAATAAAAATGTATTGTTTGCTTTGTCAATTTCTTTACTTTCAGATTTACAAAAAAGACCACGTGTTTGATTTTTTTTCCCTATCTTTATAATACAATATTTCGAAACAATACAAACTGTCAATTTCTGTTTTATTTAGGACCTTTCATTGTGAAAGAAGTTAAGACATTTTCTTCATATATGGAAAAAATGAATGAAACATATCTTAATTGAGAACAATAAATTATTATTTGGTTTTCATTATCCAATAATGAGAAAAATATTGAAAAATACCTAAGAGCCAGGGGCATAATAGAATCAACACAGTAGGTTTTTGGGTAATGTGATTCTGGTATTCGAATGTGTAAATAGTTCCGAAACGAAACATTGGAGATACCTACTGTATTGCTTTAACACACAGTTGGGACGAATAATAATAATAATAATAATAATAATAATAATAATAATAATAATAATAATAATAATAATAATGTCATCATCATCATCATCATAATGGTGTCTTTATTAAAACATCTTCAATCCACCGCTGTGGTCAGCATGCCTGAGGTTCTTCCCGAAGTTTTCCCTCAACCAGTCGAAGCAGAAGTGCTGAGTAACTTTCGGCGTTGGACCTCATTTCGGCATCATAATTACACTTGCCCCTTCCTCATCATCTCCGTTTCTTTCCTAGATTACGGGCTTGCTCCGATGTAGAGTCAACTGCGGACTTGGACTCCGTGGATATGTGGTCATCGTTGTTTGTGATAGCGCTACGCACCGTCCATAAACTCTCCACCGGGCTCATTGTAACTAGTGGGACCGGGGTTGAGGGACCGTGGTGAGGCCTTCGCGAAATGGTAAAGGGATCATGTAAGTTGTAGAGGAGCTCGGAGGCGATGTGCAACGGATTTGCGCTCTTGGGACCTTAGGGCATGCACACCATTCCATCGCGGGTAGTACAAGCGGCCTACGTGCGAGGACAGTCCCAGTCCGTGCCCTCCCCTAAAGGGGGAATAATAGATAGAAAACATCTTAAACATAAAAAATACACGTAGGGGTACTTCAATTCCTAAGTCCGAATGACTATTGTACTTTTTGATATTATATCGTAATATGTAACACGGCATATCGTTCCTGTACTAACTTGTGACTATATATTGTTATCACGTTATAAATGAAATAAAATAAAATAAATATGTATAGATATATAAAATATGCATAACACATATTATAAAATATCTGAAACTATTTCATTTAGCGATCTTTTAAATGCAGTGGTGAATATGATGTCTTCCTCTTTGGGTCAGTGGACAGCGTATGCGTCTCCCAGTCAAGCGGTTCGTGGCTCTATTCTTGGCGCGGCAGGAGGTGTAGGCCTATGTCCATTCCACGGAACTGAGAGTTTGTGTCTTGTCTTGTATTTGTCCTGTGACATCTCCGCGGTGGTCCTGCATCGACAGAGGACCTCATATCAGAGTATATAGTATTGAATTAAAGGAAGCCCAAAACATCTAGATGATATTTTAGACTAGACGGCATTTCGGAAGGCTGTCGGCTGCTATATGCGCCATAGCATTTCTGGTATGTGACGTCACAAGCTTGTACAGTAGAACCAATGGGACTCAGTCTATAACAAGTACTTCCAGAGTTCGTTTGTTCACGTGTAAGTGCTTCAATACATTGAATAAGTAAAACTAACATTTACTGTGTGTGTATTAGATGAATAAATGGAAGAAGAGAAAATAGTGTTTAAGGTGTATAATTATTTTAAAAACGTTGACGAGCAGAACGCTGCTGGCCATCTTGATGCTGGTTGCAACGTTGCCAATGCACAAGAAACGACTGCAGAAGCATGTGGTGTGGGATTGAGAACCGTGCAAAGAATATTGTTAGTGAAGGAAAGAGGGTTTGTTTGGTGTCGTGCTTACAGTAATCAACGGCTAAGGTCATTATTGTCTTTTGAGAATTTAAAATCTCTCCTGCGCTATTTGTATTGCACGTGCTCGTGAAGTAAGATGTGGCAATGTTATACGTTGCCTTGCTCTCCCTATCTGTCTCTCTCGACGCAAACTCTAGCAGACTACCGCCTTCCGAAATGCCGTCGACTCTAGCTCCTCATGAAAAAGTGAAAGTTATGTATGATATACCAATGCCAGAAAAGCATGGTAAGTTATATTTTGGCCAGTTTTATTTTTTCTGGTTATACTTTCATGAACTAAAAATCACAATTTTCATAATTATGACAGCTTGCCAAATTCCTCGAACTCTAATCCAGCACGTTACCTCACAGTTTTGACAATCTATAATTGTTAATGAACTGTTGTAAGCAGACATAGCATCTTGGGGATCGATGAATTAAGTTGAATGCAGCACGGAGTGTACACTAAGGCTTCGTTACTAGTGGCAGAAAATGGAGGTACCTAACTGTACAGAAACATCAAAACTCAAGGAGCATTGTTTACTACTGAATGTGTGTTGACCTTGTAGTTCAGAATCAGGCACGGATCTTTGAGTTTTAATATTATACAACTCTGTTGGTTGTCTAATGAACATAAACACTGCTTGTAAGGATCGATGGGTTACATAAGAACATTTGTAGAAAATGAAATAAATAATATATTAAAAATGAAATAACCTAAATACATCTGTCTTATTTAATGCAATGTGTTATTGTAACATATTTTAAAATAATTTTGCCTTAATATTACGTAGATCTGCAAATTTTTATTTGTGTTTTTCTCAATAAAGACTTTAAAGTGTAGATTTTGTAGTGTAAAGAACGGGATGCCAGTCTTTACCATAATCTCGCACAAATCTAGTTAAAATTTTGATTGTTTATTTGAAATGGAATTACTTCTTGGCAGAACTTCACTTTCGTTTTCCGATGCAACTTTATTTCCTGTATATGTTCTAGTGTTACAATGTATCTATACATTGACATTTGTCATCCCGCATGTTTACGCTACACAATTTGCAAGTAATATATTCTCCATTCACTTCAAAACACTAGCCTCCAAATTCTGTCACAAATTGATGCTTCTTAGATCCCTTTTTCTTCGTCATGATGTACTGGAGATGCACTATCTGTGCAGATAAGTAGCGTACTCACGGGTAGTTACAAACTATATGTGTGTCGTGGTGAACGAACAGAACTCTTCGTTTATTTCATAGTGTTGTCGGCCTCAGTAGCGCAGTTGGTATAGCGCTGGCCTTCTGTGCTCGAGGTTGCGGGTTCGATTGCGGCCCAGGTCGATGGAATTTAAGTGTGCTTAAATGCGATAGGCTCATGTCAGTAGATTTACTGGCATGTAAAAGAACTGCGGGAGAAAATTCCGGCACACCAGCGACGCTGATATAACCTCTGCAGTTGTTCCGAGCGTCGTTAAATAAACCATAATTAATAATTCATAGTGTTCCTCCCTACATAGTCTGTTGTGTACATGTGCCGCTTTTGCAGCTATACACAAGCTTATGCTCCAGCATTCAGTTAACTTGCATGCACAGTGTTCCCTCAATCGGTACCCAAGATGGTTATAAGGTATGTCCTGAGATTATATTCTCCGTTAATTATTCACGGACAGAAGATGCGAACTTGTACGTTAGAGTGCGTCACGTTTTATGCTCTTCCCCTGTAATGAAACATGCTGAAGAATTTTACTTTTTTGTACTGTACATCCTTCGTAGACATGCTCTGCTTGGAGAAATTCCCTACAGAAATAATTAGCAGACGTCATTTCATTGCCCTATAATAGTCTTATCTCTTCTTGATTGCATTTTCTTCATTTCTCTTAGCCGTATATATCCCTTGACAGTTGCCCGTATCTCGTAACTCTGAATCAACTTTTTTCTGAAGTTCCTCCACCGACTTAGCTGCACTCTGATTGGCAGACCATCAGATATACCACACATTTCGTAAGTAGAAGCGTATCTATGAAATGTTCTAATTGGACAGGGTAGAAGCAATTTCTCCGTAAACCGATAATGTGATGATTTTGAACAGAGGAAAAGGAAGATATTAAAGTGCGTGATTACAGTCAAAGCGGGTTGCTATGTGTTTCCAATAGAAGGCAAATCTCAAGCACAGAGATCGTGGGTCGTACGAATCCCGTTAGAGTATGGCTATTTGTTCGCTGCTAGTTTAATTTCCCGTAGAGTTTTAGACTGAGGCCCGGCATGGCAACAACCAGGTGTCTCTATAAAAAAACGTTCGGCTCTCGATATGGACTTACACAAATGACTTTATCGGGTTGTAGTGCCAAGGAATATATGGATATATACGTCGACACTCAATATGGAGCTGTAGTTCCAAAGAAGATAGGTTCATAGGTCAATGAACAATATCGGGGTGTAGTTCAAAGGAAGGGAATAATTTATTCCAAGTAATTTACATAGATCCTTCGAAATTTTCGTGAACATCAATAACGATTTGGTTTGTAACAAGAAATGGAGGTCATGCTAACCATGGAAACCCTTTGCATTATCTATTATTCAGTCATTAGTTAGAATCTTATACTGTAATAATCAAACTTTAAGTTTTTTTCTAAGTTTTAAGCTAACATAAATCAGTGTCTTTTAAATAATTTTCAAAACTAATGGACTGTGTAAATAATTTTAACAATTATGCGTGTAAAATAAGCTATTGATCTATTTTAATATATTATTTTAATAGCAGGTTTTATATTAATTCTCACAAAAAATATTATGTGCTATTTTATTAAAATCTAAGTCAGGAACATGAACTTCTAGAAAAATTATTATATAATGCGGGAACCAGCTATTGATTACGAACCCAAGAGATGGCTTATTTTCCATAATTATGGGCCCATACGAAACTCGAAAACCTTGGATGTTTCAACATTTGTGACTGCATCACAAATTCAATCCACAACATAGTTCTTAAGGATGAATTCAGGTATTTCTCTGATTATCTGACTTTCGGGATTAAATTGGTCTCAAGTTTGTCCGTCTACGTTTCTATTTAGTTCGTATCCGAACTTTGAAACCAATTGTAAATGCTCAAAAACGTGTGTAGTGTCATCTGGTATTAAAGCTGTACTTTAGATTGGTTTACTTCCTGCTTAATTTCATCACAATGTAGGTATTTCTATTATTGTGATGTACCGAAGTACGTCATAGGTACTTCTAACTTGCATTGCAACAATTCGATCTGAATCATTATTGAGGTACTTTTAAATACGGTGCTGCTCTTCTTACTGTATGTTCCTTCACGACACTCTTATGTCAACCATACTACAAAATATTCCCAGATTTTCGAAATGTTCTATTTCGTCATGGTTATACGATGCAGTTCAAATAGCTTACACTACAAAACTTTATACAGCTTATAATTCTAGATAAAATGTATCCATTTTTCTCTGCTTGTTACGTTTTTCAATTGATTCTTAGTACGCTTGCCTCATTGTGATATTTACTCTGCCCGGTGCACTGACGTACAGCATTATTAGTATGCTTCTTACTTAAGAGAATATTTCTTAGCATGTTAGTATGCGTGCCGATATTCTTCACACTATCCATCGACCAGGAATCATTACTCCCAAGCAGTAAGAAAAACAGCGTAAGGCGTTCAAATTTGTCATTCACATCCATAGATGTAATTACAATAATGTAGTTGTAATCTCTTGGTAGAGGGGAAGAGAAGGCCTGATGTCTATTGTAAAAACGAAATTAAAAACCCATTAGCCTGCTGAATAATGTTTACGTTTGGCGTGAGTGTACCTGCATTCTTAACTGAAACTATTTCATCTAAGAAGTTCTAGGTGAGAAAGATTTTTTTTGTCCACCACTGTAGAGTAATGGTTAGCACGCCTAACCGTGAAACGAGCAGGCCCGGGTTCAAATCCTGGTTGGGCAAAGTTACATGGTTGATGTTTTGCCGGGGTTTTCCCTCAACCCAATAAGAGCAAATGCTGGCTAACTTTCGGCGTTGGACCCTGGATTCATTTCGCTGGAATTATCACCTTCATCCCATTACACGCTACTGTATACTGTATAACCATAGCAGTTGAAAAAAAAGTCGTAAAATAGTCAACACAATTTTTTATAAATAACGAATTCATGGAATTCATTTAGAATATTAACATCTGAAACTGTTCTCAATAGTTACGCTTATGTAAGGTCTCACAAAAATATTTTTAATAAATACACTTTTCTAACTCCGAAGCGCGAAATAATAGGCGCAACCAAGACACGTGGAACACTCAATTGAGTATCTACTGTACGTGCTAAACTCCACGCAGCAAGGAGTCCCGCTCGCAACGGATCTCTTGGGGTTGGAGACGAAGGGGGAAGGAAACCTCAACATTACAGTACATGCTTCAGTCGTGCTACGATTTCGGCAGTAGTGTTAGTAGTTTCAATGTGTTGACTGCAAGTTCACAAGCCGTCAGGGATGTGGAAAGAGATTTAAACTACAGAACAATTTTTGATCGAATTATTAGGAGAGGGGTTATTAGCGTGCTACAACACGATAGCACGTGTTGATGGACCGTTACCAGGCATATACAGAATGGCCCACTTAACTCTTTCACCTCCGATGCATGTGAATGTTTCAGATATACACAAACCGACAATTACAAGTTAAATTACATCGAAGGGGACATCTGATACACGTAATGTATTTATTGTATATGAAATAATTTTCAAGATATTAGAGTTAACTTTCTTTTTTTAAATGGGAACCAACAATGTTTTGTACTGCAAATGTTGCGTTAGCTCTGTCTAATAACAACTGACTACTTTACAGACTGTTTGAATGTCACCGGTAAGAGTAAACATAAACAATGTATGACCAAGGATTTCTGTTATCAGTTGATTGTAGGATGAAAACACAGCTTGTTTTATGTAATTTCCTAAATTTACACAATAAGGATGATTTATGTTCTCTCTTGAAGAGTATACACGATTTTAAAATAATTTAATATACAAATAAAACTATTACATGAAATGCTCAATAAGTTTTTGTGCTTTATTCTCTTCAGCTCTAATCAACAATAACAACAATGCAGTTCGCCAGGCGACGA
This sequence comes from Periplaneta americana, assembly GCF_040183065.1. NCBI lineage: Eukaryota > Metazoa > Arthropoda > Insecta > Blattodea > Blattidae > Periplaneta > Periplaneta americana. The sequence continues at coordinate 20,578,382 of NC_091133.1, forward strand.
TAGAAAACAAAGATACGAAAACAAATAAATGAGGTGTATAAACAATTGAATGTTCTTTCATATCTATAATTTACTGAGTAACTGCTATATATACTGTATGTTAGTGAAAACTATAAAAGTTACGTAAGGTAACAATAATGTTATTAAAAATGAAATAAATTTCATTGTTATTAATCAAGTATTGTGGGTCTTTTTCATAGGCTATACTATTTAATGGCAGTGTGATATAGATATTTATATGTCTGGTTCTCTAATTTTCCTTGGTAGTAATTGAGTCATGCTTCCTATTTTAACTGCGTCTTTAAACTACATCAAAATTAATTTCATATTTCTTTGGTTTAATCGATTAGATTTGTGATCGCTGCCAAGCATATTTTGTGTAGGGAAAATAGCATGCCATTTCACTTCTTGTTACCGTGATGAGTAAGTTTATTTCCCGCAACCAGCAAAAAATGAAACACTGAAACTGCTAACGATTTACGATGGACAATTTTATTTAGGGCGCATATAAGATTCTACAACTATGACATGCCATTTTCCTCATCTCAGCAGTAGATTCCTCACAACAGCCTACATTACAGAAAATATACGGGATAACATTCATTGTTACACAAATTAATCCAGCAGTATTTGGTAGATCAGTATTGTCTGGAGGAAGCGCAAAAATTACAATTCCTAAGAAAATACCAAAAGGTATTACTTACTGATAAAATAAGAGGCCTACAAGATTTTATAGTCTCTTGATCACCTCAGCAAGATCTCTTAGTGGGGAAAAAGTGATTCTGCTCTCTACATTTCATGGTAGTTCACGAAACATGCAGCAGCTATACTAAGATGCTAAGTCTTTTGTTCAAAGCATGACAAACCTTACATTTTCTTAACTTTCACCTACAAATCGCAATGACCTGAAATAGCTACTGCATTACTCCCACATGAAAAACTCGCTGATTGTCCTGACATTGTTACTTGCGATTTCGCATTGAAACTCAAGAACTGAAGACGGATAGGTTCAAGGAAAAGTATTTGGCATTAAAAAAACATTCAGAGAGAGTATGTTTCACTATTATGGAAGCAAATAACTTTAAAAATGCCTGGTCTTCTTCATTGAAAATGAATCTGAACAATTATTATTTTAACTTCTTATGGACGTAGTTTGCAGCATTTGCTGCACAAGCCACTAGTTTAAGTATAAAATATAGGGGTTCCATTTGAAATTTCAAAGTGGAGGTGGCTGGAGGTGAGGGATGAGATCTAAAATGCAATTAAGCCTGGTTTCAGACTTTCCCCTCAATATCTAAATTGACATGTTTTTTTGTTTAAATTGAATTCAATTTAAATAGTTAGTTATTTAGACTGGGAAGTTTTGAAATGAAAGCCCTGTAAGTATATAAAAACTGACTTAGTAGCCCTACAACGCTCAAAGAACGTTGGCTTCGATTCAAAGCTTTTTCAACCTAAAACTATACAAGCATACGGCGAGAGACTTGTGACGCGAGATCTAAATAGACATGATGTATCGACAAAGGGCAAACATCATGTCCTAGCTGGGATTCGAACACTACAGCTAACCGAACTGCATCTCGAGAATTACTAGAGCTCAGGCACACATATATCAAAACTGCTCTAAAATAAATACAGATATTCATGTAACTTTCTGAGTTACAGATTTCGAACCCTGCAGTCTTTCTAAATAGCGTAGTACATGAAACAGCCTGTTGAAGGTCAAGTTTAAGACACGTGCTGAAATTCCGTCTTGTAAACAAGCGTCACAGCGTTCGTGTACCTGTTAGTTATGCATCGTATTGTGTTATTTTTTGGAATACTTCATGTCATACTTAATGTCCGCTTGGTTGAACAAAACCATGTATGCAACGTTTCCAAGAAAGCACGTGATCGGTTGCCAGAATAATTCAGAAAGCTGCTCTGTTCTTAGTTCCCATCGAATGTTTTACCTCAAGTTAGTGAAGCGTGACAGTGCTAGTCGTCAGCTGACAGTGATCGCCTTAATGTGTGAACAACCTACTTCGCTTTGTTTTGTTGTTCAGAATATGCTCCATGTTTCTCCCTTTAACATGCGAGTGGATTTATCAATTTTTTTTAATGTTTCTCTGTCATTCAACGACGCTGTATCAACTGTGAGGTTATTATCTATCGTTAGTGGAATTTATTTATTTTATTTATTTATTTAATACTTTACACTTGAGCTACATTAGGCATTGCAGCCCGAAAGAGCAGAAGCTCGTGCTCGGGCGCAGTTCAGATCAGTTATACAAAATATATCACAACATTAAGAGAGTTCATTGAGCACAATAACATTAATAAATAGTAAAATAATACAGCATGTAATAATAGGGTCTATATACAAATAGAAAATACAAAAGTACATAAATATTAGAGTATCAATTTTTAACTCAATTAGCTTAAACAATTAAATAATTAATCTGATTTGTTTCTTAAATCTATTTGTGTTAAGTGTACTTAGCTCAGGGTAAGCTCTAATTAATTAATTATATATTTTGGGTCCAAAATTTCTGCTGTGTTTTAATCCAGCAGTTGTGTGGCATTTGGGAGTATTTAGAAAGAAACTGTAGTTTTGTCTCGTATGGTATTCGTGAGGATCAAATTTAAATTTATTGTGGTTTTTATGGAAGTAAATCAGCAATGTTTGTTTGTAAATTTGTTCTAGATTTTATACACCAAATTTCTGAACAATTAATTTTGTTTGGTAATCAAAAGGTTTATATAGACAAATTTTGATAATTCTTTTTTGGAGCAAATTTAAAGGATGGAGAGTCGATTTTGCCATTCGTCCCCAACCTAAAATACCATACTGAATTATTGATTGAAACAGAGCTAAGTACACAGTATGCAGAACATAAACAGGTAAATAAGAGCGTAGAATGGACAATTTGTGGACTGTTTTACGCAATCTGTTACACAGGAAGGAGATATATTTGTCCCATTTTAAATGTTGGTCAATAATAATACCTAAAAATTTAACTTGTAAGGATATGCTCAAAGCGTTACATGAGCAAGTAGGTAGGTTACAATCATGTATTGTTATACTTCTATTATTATTTATTTTTAGTTGCTCAAGGCCATGTGATAAATGTTATGTTTTATTTAACGACGCTCGCAATGCCGAGGTTATATCAGCGTCGCCGGTGTGCCGGAATTTTGTCCCGCGGGAGTTCTTTTACATGCCAGTAAATCTACTGACATGAGCACACTTAAATGCCATCGACCTGGCTCAGGGTCGAACCCACAACCTCGGACATAAGAGGCCAGCGCTATACCAACTGTGCCAACCAGGCCGGCTTAGTGGAATTGATGATAGTGAGAGGACACCGAGGATTCGTAATCAAATTACCTGACATTCTTCTTCAACTTGGGAAAACCTAAAAAAAAATTCAATTAAATCATTCCAAGCGGGATTCCAACCCACGCCCGAGTGCAACCTCAAATCACGAATGCAGGTAGTTATCCCTGATACGCCTGTGACTACAGGAATAAAAAACTAAATACATGAAGAAATGAATATAAAAATAAAAGTTTGTAAATAATACATTTTTGTACATAGCCTACGTTCACACATTCGTGAAACCTATTTATATATGCACATCAATAGATAAGGTGTAGCCAGGTAGGAAAAATGTCTGACCGCACATGCGTCTAAGCCCTACACAAAAATATATAAGAACCGTTCAGAGCAGAAGTGGTGTAAGTCAAAATTGGGTGATGAGGTTTAAAATAAAACTTCTGTAAAATACAGCGCGAAGTAGCAATTAATATGTCCTTCGTGCTATCCACTGACTACTAATAGTTTACATATATTAAATATTAATTGCTACTTTACGCTGTATTTTACAGAATGTTTACTTTAACCCTCATTCTGACCGCGATACCAAGTAGCCCGGGTTCGATTCCCGGTCGAGGCAAGTTACCTGGTTGAGGTTTTTTCCAGGGTTTCACCTCAACCCAATATGAGCAAATGCTGGGTAACTTTCGGTGCTGGACCTCTGGCTCATTTCACCAACATTATCACCTTCATCTCATTCAGACGCTAAATAACTTAAGATGTTGATAAAGCGTCGTAAAATAACCTACTAAAAAATTAACCCTCATTATCCATTTTTGACTTACACCACTTCTGCTCTCAACGGCTCATATCAATGAAAAATACTATCATTTACTTGTCTCTTACTAGTATTGGTCTCGTGCATGCTCTTTTATCTTTTCATTTTTGGTAAGTATGGAATGTAGTAAATCTTGTCTTCATCGAAAGATCGTAAACAGCAGTCCGGCAATCTGACCAATCACAGAGTTACTCAAGCTCTCGTGTATTGAGAGCCACGAAATATTTGAGATAACCTATACGTATTGCAAAGCCTTTTCGAGGAGGAGAAGCAAGCGCTCTCACTCGGAAGTTTCTTCTCTCGGGACGTCTTCCCAATACGACCGAACTTTACATAAATATATGTGTAGATGCATATCCTACGTATAGTAGCCCCACACCAAGCTTTTACATTTGTTTATAAAGCGATGGCGTCCTGACTGTTGGGTTTTTGTTGAAGTATTTCCACCTCCTCCCTTTTCCAACCTGTAAAAAACTTTTCTCCATTTGACCTCGGAAGCAACGATTTTTTAAAATAATTTATTCATTGTTCAGCGCATTTAGCGCTATACGGGCCACTTCTATATTAAATACAAATACAATACGTGACATAGAATTGAGGGCAGCCTATATTGGGCTCCTCAGTGAACCTAAAATTGTTAGTACGTGATATACATAGGTTGGTGTTATGATAAATTTTGATTATAATATGAGGTCCATTGGAAGTCTACTCTTGATTATGGTGGGAAATATGGACTTTCTTCCGAGAGTAGTGGACGGCGCCTGGAACATTTTCTAGGTTGTTATAGAACTTCTTAGTTTGTGAATGTAATAAACTGTTTGATTGTGTCAGTACCAGTTTCTCTGTATAGTTGGCTGTTACTGACAAACCAAGGAGAATTGAGTGAAGTTCGCAGGACTTTATTTTGAAATCACTGGATGAGTATTGTAGCTCCTTCCCAAACAGGACAGTGGACGTAATAGAGATGTGTAAAGTAGCATGAAATTTTGTAGCTTTAGAGATGATTTCTTGTTGAGAAGTGGATGTAATTTGCTGAGTCTTTAGTATGCCAATTTAAGTTTGTTGTTGATATGATGTTTTCATGATAAACCGCGATCTAAGTGCACTCCAAAGTATTTCACAGCTTCATCCTTTGGTTTCCACGGTGAAATGCTGGTTATAAGATTTATGCATGAAGGCTTAGCAGGACAACACAAAGTAAATATCATTGCTTCGCATTTGTTGTAGTTCAATGCGATGTGCCAATTTTCAAGCCAAGGGCATATGATGTTTGAGGCTTCCTGAAGGTATTTGAGGCCATGTTAATGTTGCGATAGGTTGCATAAATAGCTGTATAGTCTGCATACATGGAAATTTGTACAGTTGCTGTTGCAGTCCGAAGTATAAACGTTGAATAATATCGGACCTAAAATAGAGCCTCGAGGAACTCCAGCACTAATAGGTCTAACAGAGGAATGGGTACAACCCACTATGACTGAGAATGTGCGATTTGACAAGAATCTAGTGATTATGTTGCATAGGTAGTCTGGAACGCCGGACTGTATAATCTGTATCGAAGACTTTTATGCTAAACTCGATGAAATGCTTGAGTGAAGTCAAGCAGTGCGACTACAGTGTGTTTTTTCTTTTCAAAAAGCCCTGTGTAATTTGTTCAGTGATACGAAGCACTTGATGATTGGTAGAATGATTCCGAAGAAAGCCAAACTGAAATCTTGAAGTAGAAACTTATCCAAACGTTTCAGTAGAACCTTTTCAAAGACTTTGGATATAGTTGACAAAAGACTTATGGGACGGTAAGTTGTTGGATTTGAAACAGGTTTTTCCAGGTTTGTGAATTACAATAATAACTGTATGTTTCCAACTATCAGGGAAATATTCCTGACGAAGTAGAGCATTGAATAATGAAGCTAAGTTTGCTACGGCTCTACGTGTCATATACTTCAATAAAAAGTTTAGAATGAGATCCTATCCAGGAAATTTTTTTGTTGGAAGTTTCTGAATTATTGAGTGGCTTTATTTGGCGAGGTGAAGTTTACGGGCAATGGTGCTGAAGGGTAATTACTCGGAAAATGTTCTACATCATCGTTGAGTTCTTGATTCTTGATTGGGTTTGGTATGAAAGAGGCTTGAAAGGTGTCTGCGAACATTACACAATTTTCATTGTCACTTGCATATTGACAACCGTCTTGTTGTAAAAGTGGGATATACATGGCTCTTTTGATACACTCTTTGTCTCTGTCTTCTGGAGATAAACTGGATGGATGGTGTTGATAAGATATGCTATGAATGGGTGTTCGTCCAAGCATTTTTTTAGTTCTCTGGTTAGTTGATTTAGACGGTGATGCTGCCATGGATCTCTATTTTTTTTTTTTGCCACAATCGACAGATTTGATGTTTTTCCTTTATAAGCCGTTTTATTTTTAGGGAAGAGTTTCGTGACAAGATTTTGATGTACTCGACTTGACAGAATCGTTGCTGCTCGAATGGATGAAGTAATAGCACCAGTGAAAGTACGCACTGCTGCATTAGAATCGGTGATTGTTTTCAAGTTATTGGTGGGCTGCAAAACATCATCTAGTTTTAGTTGAAAGTAGTTACAGTTTCTAGTACCTTCGATAAGTCGATTGGTAGAAGGACGAAGCTTAGATTTATCGTCAAATGAAATCAGAACAGGACAATGATCGGAATCCAACGTATGTTAGAGTGTTCTGAATATATTTGTGCAGAGTTATGTCCAATACATCGAGTAATATGTTATGATATAGTACGTTTTCCTCTGCGATAGTTAGTATGTTATGTATGGTTACACAACATCTCCACACTTGATGTTTACTATTTAAATCTCTTAAAAGTATTGTTGTAGTATCGGAAAAAAGATTAACAACATCTTGAGAATTCAAGGGTACTTTTGGTGGTTTATATCCTGAAATTATAGTAAATTGTGGAAGATTATGTCAAGATATCTTAATAGCGTAGACTTCAAAACAGTTCATTTCTGCCAGAAGTATTGAGTAATACTTTATATCTTTCCTAATTATAACTGCTACACCACCAAAAGCTTCGGGAGCAACACGATCAGTTCTATAAATATTGTAACCAAGAACTGTAAACTTCTCTGGGTGAATTAGATGAGTCTCAGTAACACACGCTACAGCTACGTTGTGTCGAGAGAGAAATTCTAAGAAGGCTCTTCGCTTAGCTTTGATTCCATTTACGTTCCAGTTTAAAATAATCAGTTCAGAGAATGTTTTATTGGTCTTAATGTTCATTATTGAGAAGGCTTGTGACAGGTTGGAGGAGAAAAGTTTTAATCACTGATAGGTATAGTTTCAAAGAAGTTATCACTCATTGAATTAAGTTTCCAATAATATCTGTAGCAGGAGAAGTATCTTGAATTGAAGTATTGGTGACATTGGTTTTAATGGGCAGGAATGTGTAGATGGCGAGGAAGAAGGAGAATTTGCTGTAAGTTTAGGAAAGTTTCGCAAATTTAAGGTTGGCGGCGATGGTGAGAGGTTTGACAGTGGAGGATTTGAATCAGACTTATTCTTTAAGCCAAGATAATAACTACAACCCTTAAAATTTGCTGAGAATGCTCCCCCACAGTTTACACATGGCTTCTCTAAGTTTAGTGCTTTCAGAAAAGTGGTGATTTTGAGGACACTTCACACAGCGTGGTGTGAAATGGTAGAAGTTTTTAGTGTGACCATAACGCTGACATCTTGTAGGGCCTACAATGAGGAATATTTCGACGTCTTCGGCGATATTCTACTCTAATGACAGCATGTTGAATTTGTTTTATATAAAAAATCTTGTTACCCTGTTCATTGTTGTCCAATTCCACTGCGCAGAGCGGCATAGGTTGTCTGTCTCTATAGAAAAGCCTGGTAACTTTAATAACAGGCAGGTTGAGAGATTTAAGCTCCAAGGTGACATCCTGATCTGTTAGAAAATGAGGATCATTGCATAGAATGACTTTTAGTCTCTTAGTATCTGGATTACGAGAATAAGGGAGCTGTCATTCTTCTAAGAATTTTGTAACCAAACGAATGTCAGTAGCAGTAGCAGTGTTAATTTTTTAGGACTTTGTACTGTTGTTGTGTGGAATATTCATTGGAAACAATGGAATCTATGCCGCATATTACCAACTGGTAGTTATTGACTTCGTGGAAAAATATTGGTGGTACTCTGATTTTGGGAGTAGGCGTAGTAGAGGTAGATTCTTATGTTGATGCTGGAGTCACAGTATAAATTTCATCAACCATCTTCTCAAGAAGCGAAAACATGTTGTGGACGGTAGTTATATCAACTACATAGTTGGAATTTATTTTAGAAGCTCAAATTATTTGTTTTTTATTTGGTGTGAAAAACCTTTTATCAGAATTCTGCTGTCGATCTGCAAAAGGGAACACGTCCAAAATAACAAAGTGTTGATAAATCTAAAAAAAGCCATAACAGACTTCAAAAATTAAAATGTTCATGGATCCTGAATGTATGTATCCATAGTGTTCTAATTAGAAAAAAAAATTATGAACATTTTAATCTGTTAACTGGAGGGCCTTGATTTGGGAAGGATAATTGGCCTTCATCTTGTAAAAGCAATCATGAAGTGGCTTTATTTTTAGTAATATCAAAGCTCGCCGACTAGAGAAGTTATGGTCGAGACTACTATACATACATACATACATACATACATACATACATACATACATACATACATACATACATACATACATACATACATACATACATACATACATACATACATACATACATACATACATACGTGCATGCACGCACGAATACGTATGTCCTATTATATACGAGATGAGACATAGTATTTTCGGTATGTTTTTAATACTCTCGAACATTAAATTATCATTCCTTTTAATGTTCACTTGAACACTAGTTATTAAAATATGAAACTTTAAAAGTGTTAAAATAAAAAAATGGTAATATACTTTGTACAACGGACAGTAAAGTTTCAACACTAATTTGTGTCTCTTCGTCAGCGTCTCGTGAACTACTGCTGCATCAGTTCGTCTTGCTTCTATTTTTTTATTGGGTTATTTTACGACGCTGTATCAACAACTAGGTTATTTAGCGTCTGAATGATATGAAGGTGATAATGCCGGTGAAATGAGTCCGGGGTCCAGCACCGAATGTTACCCAGCATTTGCTCTTATTGGGTTGAGGGAAAACGCCGGAAAAACCTCAACCAGGTAACTTGCCCCGACCGGGATTCGAACCCGGGCCACCTGGTTTCGCAGCCAGACGCGCTGACCGTTACTCCACAGGTGTGGACTCTTGCTTCTAATTTCAGTGTTTTCTTCGTCTGTGGTGGGGTTATGTTGTTTTGTCGGTGGTAGGCAGTTATTTGTATGTTACGTACTATTAGTTCGAATAATATGTTTGTACTGAATTGTATGAGTAATTGAGTATTAGGTAATATGTAGTGGATATGTTACTGTACGAAATTATATGAATATTATGAAATACAATGAAATCTACGAGCATACGATATAATAATACGTATAATAATACATGTTTGATACATTATATTTGCTTTAAACTCTTTTTTATACTGTCATCACCTTTAAATTATGAAAAGTACATTGTCAGGGGACATATTGCCACAAGCAGGATTTGAATTAGGCAACCATGTTAAGCTGCAAACCTTATCCTTTGAATTCACAATGTAGGACAAGAATCATAATTAATTTCCTTCAACTGACGTACGAGGACAGACATCTCTGAAAAATCGGCAGGTAACTATGATAAAGATGTGAAATATTGCCCATATCATACACTACCTTCACAGATAAGAAACTACCAAGTTCAATGTTAGGCAAGAGTTCCATGAACGCAACTTTACGTAGGAAGTGAAGTAGAAGTTACAGGTATTGTCTTCAGTGGAATTCTTACTTCTACATATACAGTATTTCATCAAGTTTTCAAAATAATATTTCAGAAAAATAAGAGCTTCTAGACTCCAATGGATATTGTAGAAAACATAATAACTTAATGGTAGTGATGTCACTTGCATAACTTCATGAAAGGAGAGTTCTAATTGTTTTAGCAGTAGGCTACCATGGAGTACGAAACAGATTATTTCTCTAAATTACTTACACTTAACCACCATATTACTTCTGATTGAGGTTCTGGCTTATATGTACAGTTTCCGTAGAAAAAGATGAGACGATTGAATATTCCTAAGTCTCACATGTAAGACACTGCGCATGATCAGAGACCAGAATACTGATACACAAGATAACGAATATTGAGTTACTTAAATTCAGGCTATTTGGTTTGTTACTAGCATCGTTCCGAAATTCACTTCAAAAACTGCAAAAAATATGATAATATTACGTAAATGAAAGATAAATATATACATAAATCGTGTAGTTAAATCGACAATGGACGTTCATGACTAGATCGACACTCCGCACAGAAAGGAAAGCTGTCGTGTCGTTTCAATAGCTCAGACAGTAAGACTTCTGTATGTCGTGTAGAAGAGTGCGAGTTCGATTCCTAGTCTACACAACGATTTTTTTGTCTAAATAACTTTGAAATAGCTAAATAACGTTGAAATAGAGTTTTACAAAGTCCTCAGATTAAGTGTTAATGATCACAGACAATACAAAATTACAAGTTATATTATAAACGTAAATCTAATGAATGCATTTATACATACACACATACAATGTAAATGCATATATATTAAAAAACTAACAATTAAAATGAAATTAAAAAATATTCCTAAGCCACACAGACAAACTTTTACAAAGGTTTAGAGTCCTTAGGCTATGTCATTTGTTGAGTAGTTACTACAATATTTTATTAGTAGCTTTCCCATGTGTGTAAGAAATGCACTCGCACAAAACAATTTTTGTTAAAAGTGTGGCTTTGGATTATTTCATTCTCACTCCTTCAGTTCATTTTAACTACTTTATCTACGTGTTTGCAATAGTGTTTAATTTAATGTGCATTCAATTTTATTCATGTTATGATTGAATGAAAAAGCACTGTTGCAGTTATTGTCTAATTACATATATTAATACTAATTATTAAATGCATCTGTTAAGTAACAAATTGCAGTATCTTTTGCAAAATCTTGAAGGTTTAATTTATCAATAATATTTCTGTACTATATACTATAAGACATTAAAAGAATTTGCAATAGATTTGGGATCCTCTACTGTATAATCACTGGTTTTAATGAAAAAAAATTTTCTTTCTTAGGATATCTACAAGTTTAACTTTAATAATATTCCGAATAGCTTTAATTGCATTATCTGAATATCGTGTTTTTCTATTCAAATATATTCTATTTCCCTCTTTCATAATTTTTGATAAATTACACTGTGCTTGTAGTATTTAAGAACACGAGGATCATTACATTGCAACTCATTACATATAGATTCTTCTTTTTAATACATGAGATTGTAAGTCCCTGCGTTATTTATATTTTTTTACCTTTGAATTTTTTCACAAGATTGAGTGGAGAAGATCCACTGAAGTGATTCTGAAATTAAGTGAAAAATACAATACATTTACTGTTAATATCAGTAGTACCAGTATCATATACATTTTTCCAATATTCATTTTTTTGACATAAATGTAAATAGTCACTAGATACAGTATTTACGACCCTTTTTAAGTTTTTAAATTAATATTTTGAAATTGTTCAGTGACATTGGAAGCACTTAGGATTTGTTTATCATGTTCAGACAAGCCATTGCTTATAGGTTCTGTCGAATAGGAATTCAGTCTAATTCTGTGTACAAAACTTTTATCAATGGCTGTGCTACTTCAGCTTGTATGCTGGTAGGAAAATGACTCTACGACTAAGGTTTCTAGTTTCAAGGAGTGAATTTAATTTACTTTTACGGAAAAGTTCCGAGATATAATCTATGTTTATGTCACTACAGATCACAAATTCCATATGAGATTTCTGAAGAATTCAATGTTGGCTATAAATATTAATAAATACTGTAAGAAATATGAATGATTGTAGTTAGAAGTCTGATTTACATTATAAAAAGCAAGACGTTACATTCCTCGGCAAGATTCGAACTTTTGATGTTTCGTTTTGTCGTCCAACGCATAAGCACGGGCCTATTCAGTGCTTATGTTAATAACCTAGAATTTAGCTGTAGCAATGTGGTGTCACAACTTGGGATTTGTTTACTTAATTTAATTAGATTTAATTTGATTAGTTTCGCAACAATAATTGGACTTCCTGTTATATCCTGTTATTTAAATATTTAATTTAGGATTGATTTATTAACTCTTACTGTGCAACATGCCCCTTATTTCAATAATTCTATATCACGTTAAATAGTCATTGTCTACACTAAAGTATTATCGTCATCCCTCATTTCTAATCGTAATGGCGAACCGACGTGACATGAGACAGCGAGTTATAGCTCTAGTTGAGGCTGGATATGGGGCTAGATCTGCTGGCCGTTTGGTCGGTGTTCCTGGAAGTACAGCCGCAAGGGGGTTCATCGTTACCAAAATTCAGGGGAGGTCGAAAATCGCCCTATTCCTGGGCGTCCCCGGATTTCTTCATTGGAAGAGGATGCTCTCTTATTCGAGACAGTTCGACTGGACCCCTTTCGGACTGCTAACGAAATAAGAGCAGCATCTAACTTTCCCGATTCTTCACAGACTGTGATCAGCAGGTTGAGGAACCGCGGTATTAGGAGCGCAAATGGAAATATTGGAGGAAGCACAAGCTGTCAACCGTCTTGCCTTCGCTACCAATCGAGTGGATTTCGATTGGAGAAATGTATAATGGTGTGTGGACAAGATTTTGAGTTAACAGGTCTCTTTTTGTTTTTTATGGTTTTTGTTTCAGGAAGAATACTTTTAACTTCCAAGTAAGATTTATTTATTTTTTGACGAGGTTCAGCCCACCTGTAGACCCAAAATTGGGCATAAATTGTTCCATATTTTTCGACAAATTATACAGTCGAGGAACTCAGAAGAAATTAATTACACCTCAATAAAAAAAAAAGTTTTACCTGGGATCGAACGCGAAACGTTTCGGTTATACGGTGGAACCGACACGCTACTATATGAGCTACCGAGACAAGACAGTGACAGCAGCAGTGCAGAATGTAGATCCGATAGCAGGCATTTGCCATTCGGCATAGAGAAGCAATGATATTTTGTTACCCGAGCTATGTTGTGAAATCGTGGTCTTAAATGGCTGTCTTCTTCGTGATCGTTATTCTATCCTCGTCCTTGTTGTGGTCCTTGTAACAATTCTTGTTCTATTTGTCATGGTACTTGTCGTTATACGTCGATATCGAGTGAACCGCGCTGTAGAACTTTAACTTTCGATAACCAAGAATCGTCTCATTCTTTTTAAGGGTAACTGTACATCTATTATTATTAGGCAATACATCTCACTTGATGATATGACATGTCAGAGGAAGAACAATTGTTTGTATACATCTGAAGTCTGATTGGTGGAATATGTAGTTAATCGGCGATGTATGCAATGGAGGGGGAAAGGAACTGGTCACGTTATCCCATTATCTCCTGGCCTGGTTGCCTCATAAGTGGTGCCATGTTGGTATCACTTGTGGGGTTCAGACCTGTCTTCGGACAGTAGGCCTACATAGTTTTTAAACAGCAGATAAAACACCACACAAGCTTCAGTTCTTATGTAAACAACGAACACGTTTCCTACTTTATGTAGAATTTTGCAATGACGATGTTTAGATTTTGATTCAACTTGTGAATATCCGACTACATTTCACTTAAGTAGTGAGGCCTCCCATGTTTCTGTCAATAGAGAATTATGTGTTCTGCTATAAGTTATGTTCTCTTTGAAAATTGTTATGATAAATTATTACTATTTTTAATTCCAGGAAGAAAATGAATACGGACGTATTTAATTTATAAGCGTTCTTGCAAATGTACACTTTCTATGTATATGTTACTAATGTTTCGTAAATGTCATACCTTCATCAGGGTCGCCCTTATATATATATATATATATATATATATATATATATATATATATAATTGTTCTTTAATTAAATGTCAGCATCGTTACAAAATACACAAAGTAGAATAGGATAAAAGGTTTCTTTCATGTCATAAATGTATTCAATATTATGTTGTAGGCGGTGCAGAAATCGACATGAATGTCGCGATATTTTCGTACGAGTCATTCGGAATTTTGTTCTCTTTTACGTTCTCAATCCCTCATTTTTCCTTTTCTTTCCTTTTGTTCTTTATTTCTTATTTCTTTTCTAACTTTGCTAATTTCTTTGGTATATTCTTTCGTACGTTGTTCCTTTCTTCTCTTTTTTGTTTTTTCTTTTTTATCTGTTTTTCTCTCTTATTTTTCCCGTCTGTCTATGAGTAGAAACGTCCGCATCGGCCTCTATATGTCTGTCTCTGTTCGCCTGTCCATCTTCTTTTTAAATTCTTTCTCAGTTTTCTTTCTTTCGCTGTTTTTAATCCTTTCTTTGTTGAGTACAGTATTTATTCATTCCCTTTCTTTTCTCTCTCTTCCTTTCATTATTCCTTTTTTCTTAAACCATGAAAATAATGGTCTATTAACCAGAAGTGTGCACTTCGTTGAGATACAAATCTCAAATATGTTATCCTATAGCCTATAGATTTATATTGAACTATCTACTAATAATAAAATAAATGTTAGATTATTATGTTTATATAGCGATATTTCGTATTTAATAGAGAGGAACCAGTCACCTATATTGCATTTTAAATTATGAGGCATAACGCCTGCATTAAACATCATCATCATCATCATCATCATCATCATCATCATCATAAGAAATAATCTTCTCATGTATTTCCTAGAGCTGCCAGCGTTCTTTGTTCCTTCTAGATCTATATTCAAGAAGCTCTTCTAGGATTCGAATTATCCTATTCTAGGACTTTTCAGTCTGTCTGATATTATTTCAATTTATCTAGTATTTCAGAACATGAAATTTCTCTCTGATATCTTCGCTGTCCTTTTATTCATAAGTAACTTATATAACACAAGTTAATAATCGCATTTATTGTACTTATAAGATATGAAAATAAATGTTTTTGTTCACTTCAGTATGTTGTTACTAGTAAGAATGAATTAGAGCTTTCATAGATATGACTGGCATAATACACAATATTTATTCCCTTCTGCTTGAAATGAGCAGGGCAGTATTCGTTCCATTTATAACTCAGTTATGTAAGACAAAACTACTTACTAGAGGACGCAGTTAATATTTCATCGTTTCCTATTTAGAGCACGTCAAAGAGTTCGATAACACAAGAGAATCCAAGTTGCCCTGATAGCAGGTCACAGACTCGTTGGCTTTGCTGTTCCGTAGTTCGATACATTCGCCTACATATGCAATACGGAAATACGGAAGTTAATTACATTTGTGAGCAAAATTATGTCTCATACCTGTCTTTGATGGTACATAAACTAATTTATATTATACATTCACCAATAGTTCGAAAGTTGTAATTATAGGAAAATTCATCTGTCGTTAGCATTTAATAAAAGTGTGAATTTGGAGTTTAAATCCTGCACTTGAGTGAGATAATGTTGCCAAGAAGCGATAGGAGCAGAGCGGTTGTTTGCACGAAATGAATTGGTGTCTCCGATGAAACTTCGTTTCCTCCTGTACCTACAACGCAGCAGAATGTTAATGGTTTGGATTTATGTGCAATATATGTCCATATTCATTACAATTATTACATTAAACATAGCTTCTTGAGAGATTATTCATAATTCAAGGAATTTAGCTTTTAATTCAAAAAATTTGTTTCATAGAAATGATCTCTACTCTGATAGTAAAAGGAGGATAACTGGAGATAATGAGCTGAAATTTTTGCTGCATATTGCCTATAACAGCTTATTCTCAAAATGCAGAAGCGTAAAGATCTATGATGAAACGTGGTCTCAGTTACTGAATAATTTTTTTTTTAATTCTTTTATGAAAGAGCTATTGTGGTCGCAAGGAAACAAACAACTTTTGACAGCTCCGTAACGTCAGCCAATTGGAACTCGCCTTAATGGCGCCACACACGAAGTGGACACACGTTGTTACAGAGATAATATATTCCCTAACTTTCCTTCCGCGCTTATCTGCCTGCCCGTCCACCCGCCCGTATTCCAGATGACCATCTGCCATCGGGGTGAGAGAAGGAGAATGCTGTTCAGTCGCGACACCGTGTTTGGTTCTGTACATTCCATGTGCTTTGCTGGACACGTCAGGAGTTGCAGCTTTCTCTGCTACCACAATAATAAATTGGAAGTGTCACCACCAATTGAAAACAATACTCACAGGTTACATTATGAACAGTTATTTTCTTCCCAGCAGAAGAATTTTGCGTTTCCGAACATATGTTGAAATATTATAATATATCCGACCTTTCGAAAACGCCTACAAGTTCCATAATCTGGGCTGTGTTGTTTAAAGACCTGAAGGGCTGCTTATTCTGTCATGCCTGGCTAGTCCAAACGAACACCGAGCTACTTTATAGCTAAGGCCACTTGGAGGCTGCTAGGTATGTAGATACAGTCGAAGCGAACATAGAAACGCTTAATTTATGCATGTGTAATTTTGGGAATATTGTATTGTATGTGAATTAGACTCAAAAGGGAACCTGTCAAAATCATCATCAGATCGAAACCCCTCTTGAAAAACCGTACATGGATAGACGCTGTAAAGGAAAGGTTTAATAAAAAAACAGCTTCCAATTTTAACTGAAAGATACAAAAAAATATTCAACATTTGTAGAAACTTTTGCATTGAGGAGCCTTCTTCCCAGACTGTTGCACACGTGCTTGAAACGGCTCTCCGTAAGCTTTCACTTCCCATCATTCAGACTTGTAGACCAGTACAAGCGTTTTTTTCTATGTAAGACTTTGTATATCATGTTGCAATTCAATTTCTGGATAGGGCAGGGAATTTATCATAAATAAAAAAAGAGCATGACACACAATTTATGGTGAATACCGATGATCACATTGTGCTGTTATTTAAAACTGGAATGTCATCTAAGTTGGTAAGTATCGAAATTTATAATTATGTGAAAAAATTGAAAATATCCGTAAAAGACATACACATAGAAACAGTAGTTAGAAAAAAATAACGTCATTGAAATCCAAGTTCTAATTCTCCTTCTTCTTCTTCTTCTTCTTCTTCTTCTTCTTCTTCTTCTTCTTCTTCTTCTTATTATTATTATTATTATTATTATTATTATTATTGTGCGATAATGCCGATACTTGCGAGATAGATAAAGGAAATAAAAATCCTGGAAGGTCTCAATAGTAAGAGACTTCTGACCTCCAATAACTACAGACTGACAAACTCCTATTTTAAAACGTTGATACAAGTAGAAGATAATCAAGAAGATTTTCTGATTAAGTATAATCATAATAGCATATATCAATCATAAGAATAAGAACACAATATTAGCAGTAGAGATATATAGAGTAACAATATAGTGTGGCTGCATTGCAAGTGGAGTGTAGAAAATATCACTGTACGTACATATCAGTCACTAATATTGGCCCATTGTGGACCTTCAAATTCTGAGATGGACGAGAAATGGCAGCTAAATTTTACCTGAAGCTTTCTTATTTATAAGCAGATTTTTTAAGTGCTGTCAATTTAATAAATCCAGACGTTTGAGATGGCAGGACATGTAGCACGTATGGGCGAATCAAGAAATGTATATATAGAGTGTTAGTTGGGAGGCCAGAGGGAAAAAGGCCTTTGAGGAGGCCGAGACGTAGATGGGAGGATAATATTAAAATGGATTTGAGGGAGGTGGGATATGATTGTAGAGACTGGATTAATCTTGCTCAGGATACGGACCGATGGCGGGCTTATGTGTGGGCGGCAATGAACCTCCGGGTTCCTTAAAAGCCATTTGTAAGTAAGTAAGTGAGTAAGTAAGCTTGCCTCCAACCTTTACTTCCCTTGTGAGGGAGTAGTAATATTATTAGTAAATTATTATTATTATTATTATTATTATTATTATTATTATTATTATTATTATCATTATTATTATTTACACGCTATTAAATGTGCTTGGCTGCTAAATTTGCTGGCTCGGGATCGTTGGAATGTTACCAAGTTGAGATTTTCTCCGGGGATTTCCTCAACCCTCGGTACCTTTCAGCGTTTGGTTCTCGGGCTCATTTCGCCGCCATTATCATTATCATCACAATATACGGGAAACTACCGTGCCTAGCATCCTTGTCCGTAGCATAGTCGGATAGTTACCGGATCGCTATTAGGCACAGTCTGGTAGCTATCAGATCACCAACGATCGTTCCGGTCAGGCACATGGAGTAGAAGATTCTATAGTTCTAACTATACAGTTCATATCAATATCAGACATTTTCAAATTGGGGAAATACAAGTTAATGTATTTAGCGGGTCGCGAATACGAATAGTTCGCATAATTTTTTAATGCACCATTGTCATTCAGCATCGAAATTCAATGTGGGCAACCAATGGACAACAAATTTTACCTCACGCTCTATATTAGGGACAGAGTTCTGTGAAAGCCTTGGTTTTTCTGAACCGACGCATGCGACGTGCGATATGCGAGGCGGGCCTCGCACAAATCCGGACTACACGAGAGATAGTGAGTGGTTTCTATAGCTGCAAGGTGCGCAAACCTCGTATCTCGCAGTTATAGAAACCACTTACTATCTCTCGTGTAGTCCGGATTTGTGCGAGGAGGGTCTCGCACCTCGCACGTCGCATGCGTCGGTTCAGAAAAAACAAGGCTTGACGTAAATCTGCGGCACGTGACCCACAACTTTACTTTCCTCTTCGAGGAAACCATGCTAAGGATTTTATCGTCTTACGAAATCCGTCGTTTTCGGACGCGATTGAACCCGCGGACCTCTGATCCAATGACCAGCATGGCGTCCTCTAGATCACAAAGGACAACTTCTCCGTGTCTCAAGCTACCATTAAGACTGTATAAAACAAACACAAGCTAAGATGCGGCTGCTGTGAGAGGGAAATAAAATTAATTTTCACTTTCCTGCAGGAAGTCGATCTCGGGTCCGCTAGATTTGTAGGTGGAAATACTAAAAATTGAGTCGCTGAAGAAGACAAATTAATACTTAAACACATATGTACATGAATGACAATGTTCATGTTGTAAATGGTAATTGCATTAGAGCATCCATAAAAGTGATCGAGAAAACGTTCAGAAATCGCAAAAGTGACGAACTGAAAGCAATGAGGAATCTCATTACAGGAGATATGTCGTGTCTGGATCGGTGCCGCACATTGCAAAGGTGTTAACGTCATTGGATGTTCATCATTGTAGAGCACAGTTGCTGAATATTTTACATACCACGTCTCGCAAATTAATCTAGGCAATAAGTTAAGTGGCGAAACTGACGATCCAGCTCCCAGGAATTTCTACTTTTTTATGGACTACATCAAACTCCATTCGTTAGTGCAGCCAGCCGGAAGGAGAGATCCGGCGGTGGATGCTTCATAATTTTGTTCAAGCAACAGCCACAAAATACTCTTCAACAGCGTGTGAGCATGGAAGCAAATTACGTACAAATCGCATCCACAGTTAATTTCCTTTTCTTCACTTCTACGAATAAACGTAGAAATAATTCTAACTTTGCACTCTCGAAGTGCAGCGTGTGTGTGCCCAGGGAAATGTTAGACGTCCATAAATAAGCTAGGCCTAGGCAATAAAAATTCCATAAAACATATTTTAGTTCATCAAACCGCCATTTTTCATCAAGCAGTAACGTTTGTAACTAAAAATGCAGAGGACACGTGTTCGATTCCTTGTAAAGAAACAGAGATTTCTCCGTCTGCCTTCTCTCTCTCTCTCTCTCTCTCTCTCTCTCTCTCTCTCTCTCTCTCTCTCACACACACACAAGGTCTGGATTCTCTCTTGAGCAGTGATCTTACGTCATGAAAGAAGTCTTAATGCGTGTTATGTCTATTATTTCACCACCCTTAGAGGCAAATGGTAACAATGAAGCTGTTGACGATCTGTTGTAATTATCTGCAATGATGATGGAACTCATTGCCATAAAATTCTCCAATACAATGGAAAGTAAAAATCACCTTAAAAATATAAAATATTCAATCAGTTTTGCCGTAACACATTTGAAAATTGTGAATCATCGCCAGCCTAATCTACATAATAATGATACAATGTTTTCTTTGATTAGTAGAAGACTATACCATATCAATTTTTTTTTTTTGCCATAATGAGTGGGAAGCTAGCATTCAGCATGTCTATATATAAATGACATCTATTTAAATTTTGTCAGATTCTTGAAAAAGAAAGACAACATGCTTTAACTAAACTTGATTTCTCTGAAAATGAATTTCCGAACTTAAAGAAAGGACAGCAACTGAAAGAAATCCTAAGAAAAAGATCTTTTTCTTCAAGGTGTCAACTGCCGCATAAGGGTAAAGGAGTCAGTTTTATGCGGAATGTCCCAAGACAAATTCCTGGATATTCAATAAAATAGGTCTGTCATCATCTGAATATATTAATCCGGCGAAGATGTCTTGCAACCTTTCTGCAGTATGGTCAGTCTCAGATACAGCATTCAACACAACCCGTTATCGCAATCCAGGCTGTGACGAGACTGAAACACTAAGAAATGTGTTAGGTTTCTACCGAAAGACTGAGTTACTGTGGAACAATCGTCATGTTAGTGTGAGGACAATGCTTGCTGATATCCTAAGACAACAAGGATTAGAAGTCCATGAAGAAGTACATTGTATCTCGGAAGATGATTCAACAAGACGAGCAGATATTGTTTTCATCGATAGAAAAAAAATGCAACACAGGAACATTACTAGACCCTACTATCAGGTTTCAAGTAACCAAAACTTACTGATGTTGAAAAGAGACTGGTGTATGAATCTTGCATTCCTTATTTTAGCAAACAGTTTAACATCATGGCTAATCGTTGGTCAGTACACGAACTTGTTTTTGGAGTTCGTGGTAACATCTCCAAATACACCTATAACCTTTTAAAATCAAAGGAATTCTCATTTTACAATGCTGACAAATTCTAAAGGATTCAATTCAAATTTTGCTATTTAATCTCTGTTTCAAGTAATATGATTTCACTTTCACTTTAATTTTCTTTTGAAATTTATTATATGTATTTTCATTGTTTCATTGTAAACTTTTATAATATATATGTATTTGTTTTCTGGATCCTTGTGGTCACCCTTATTGAAGAGCAGATGGTTTTATTTTATAAATCCGATGTATATAGATATATACTACTATTTTAATAGCTGAGAAACAATTACTAACCTTCATCACACAAGAATATTGTGGTCAGAACATTATAGTTCATTAAAACATTTCATAATATGTCCTAATTTTCAAATTCTGGCCCCTCGATTACCGGTACTCTTCTTCAACATTAATCTCCGACTTTATTTTTTATTTATAATTCCTCAGGAACTACGTATTCATTCTTGTTTGTATATAGGTCTATATTTCCATAACATTTTCCAAGTATATTATGGATAGACTAGAGAATAATTAATGAAGTTGTATTGGAAAGAGTGAGTGAAGAAAGAATGTTGCTGAAACCGATCAGGAAAAGGGGAAAGAATTATTTGGGTTACTGGCTGAGAAGAAACTGCCTACTGAAGGATGCACTGGAAGGAATGGTGAACGGTAGAAGAGATATCAGATGATAGAGACATTAAGATATATGGATCATAGGCGAAGACAAAGAGGAAGGCAGAAAATAGGAAAGATTGGAGAAAGCTGGGTTTGCAGTGAAAGATCTGTCCTTGGGCGTAACACTGAATGAATGAATGGATGTCAAAACAGCCGTCTGAAATGGTTCAGAAATTTAATTGTACGCAAATTACAATAGATACTTTACACGATGTCACCAAATTTTGAACTCACATTTACAAATCATAAGAGAAGACCTAATTAGAACTGTATTGTGGCATTTTGCAGAGTTCCAATTTAAAATCAAAATTTTATTACGGTACACAATGTATATGTTAGGTACAAACATAGCTGATAATATTCGACCAGGAAAATTAAATTGTCAATTAAAGTTCAACAAAGTTTACACTTATGAAACTAGAAAATAGTCATAGGCTATCCTAGTCATTAAACGAAATAGATTAATAAGCACATACTATCAAATTTTAAAATGAACATGAAATTTTAGTTTTGAGATATGATTATTCTCTATTGCATTAATTTCAGTCATGGATAATTTTGCTTGCAATGCAATGACTTATAACTGTGAAAATCTTCAAAACAATGCCCAGAATATTTTTTTAGAAAAAAATGTTGAAGAATGTATTTTTATAAAACGTATTTAAAAAAGAATCACATTACGCAGTCTTAAGCAAACATATATTTAAAAACCAGTCTTTAAAATGATGTAATGTACACAATGTACGCTGTACATAAGTCAGTTGAGAATCTAAAACTTGATAATAATGCATAAAAATGTAAAAAAAAATGTTTATCGGTAACGGATACGTAAAGTCGTTTATTTCTTCAATTGTACATTATTTTAAAATCTTATCGAAGCTTTTTTATGCACGTCTATTCGTGCTTGCAAAATTCCACCGCAAACTTGCTGTACAAAGTGATGTAACCTAGTAGAAAGTTCGCAAAATGTACGTTGTTAATGCGCTTCACTGTCAGAAACTTCGTACAATTACAGACCTAATGTGCTTTTACATACTTTTGAAGCATCAACAAGACTATAAACAATGTACAGAAAGGGAAACGTTTCAACAAGCTCACTGCAGAGTAGGAGTTTGACATGTCAACTTCAACTACGTTGCTCTATTCGCGTTTCCAGTTCAGATGGTGAATCTTTATGGACAAAACTTCTCCTTACTTTCACAGTTACAAAATTTCGAAAATATATTCCAGTGACATATTATCTACACACATTAAAATATATTCTGGTATAAGACAGCCTTGGTAGCTCAGTTGGTAGAGTGCTGGCTTACCATGGCTGCAGACCCTGGTTCGAATTCTGGTGATGATGGGGTCGTATTTTTTCTGGATAGAGCAAAGGTTGATATGGATTTTTATGTGGATTCTCCCGTTTCTTAACATCATTCCACTGTCACTCTCTCAATTTGATCATTCATTATTATCACTAGGGACTGTATTTTGTCCCATGAGGCTGCAAGGTTAAATATTACTGCTTAAGTAAACTACGCGCGTGCATATGCAAGTGAAATACAGAGTTATCAGTTATGCTTTCCCCCGTGGAGCGGGGTTTTCCTACGAGTGAGCCCTCATTCGTTTGGCGCGCACTGGAGGGAGTAGCAAGCCTGCTTGCTTAAGGGTGGTTCACAACAAATCGGGAACGTAAACGACAACGAGAACGAGAACGGAAATGTTAAAATAAATGTATTTAAATGTGGACATTCATAATTAACGAGAAGCTTGCCGGAACTCGTGAACGGTAACGTGAAATTTAATTGTGAATATTTAAATTTAAATACGTTTATTTTAATAATATTTCTGTTCTCGTACTCGTCATTTTCGTTCCCGATTTATTGTGGACCAGCCTTGACCTTGCTGAATGTCGCAGTCGTAGCGCAGCTGTTCCCAGGTGTGTGTTGTGTTGTTCGTTTTTTAATTCGACAGTATACATAAAGTATACAGTATACCTCGTGAGTTTACAACAGCACAGCGTGTCTTTATTTACGATTGATGTGTGTTAACTCAGTCAATTCGTGAAGTTCGAAGACGGATTCAAGAAAGAGTCCCGGGTGTAGACGCTCTAGATCATAAAACAGTCCATAATCTTTATGTCCAACCTAAGAAACCAAAAAATCAGCGTTCAGTTCTCACCGAAGAAAGGTTACATGACATTTTTAATCGTTTACAAAATTCTCTTAGAAAATCTCTTCGTCATCTTGCACAAAAAGTGGGACTTTCATATAGGTCTGTGCAAAAAACTACTAAATTATTGCACTTCAAGCCGTATAAAATAACTGTGGCACATGCTCTTCAGCCAGGTGGCCCCGTACGTAGCGCACATTTTGTGAGTGGATTCTGGAAAATGTGATGAATAATTTCCTAAAGAGATGCGAAAAATGTGTGGAGAATGAAGGCAGGCAGTTTCAACACTTCATTTCATAATTTGCTAAGTAATGAGCCTTTTAAATTTGTTTGTGTATTGTTGTATGGTTGTTTTGTTTTTTTGTTTTACCTCCCGCTAATCACCGATACCCGGCTAACTGCTAACCGTCTAACGAACTCGTCCATAGGCAAAACACTTCAGCGGAAAGCAAAACTGATCGCACTGTACTTGACTGGCTGTTCACGCGATTCCTATTGGTGAAGTTGGGCAGAACAAAACATGGACAACTTTAAAAATTACACTATATTTACAATTTAAATTATTTATACTATGTACAGTAGAACAGACTATTTTTACTATTTACACTATCATAAAGAATGCAGGCCTGCATTAATCTCACATTATTTACACTTTTATGTACAGTGTTATGTATTGGAATGCAAGGTATTTTATTTAATAATATTATAGCCTACTTATTTTGGTACATAGTATATATATATATATATATATATATATATATATATATATATATATATGTAAGCCTACATTCGTAAATACTAAAAATGATGTATTGTAGTGTACATAGTGTAAATGGGCTGTCAGATATTGACTACTTTCAAAAGCCGATTGCCAAAAAAAAATTATTGAATATGATCTTTCTTCAAACATTACTTTTGTAGAATATGATTTTTATTTCTAATATATCAATTTTCCCCATTATGTTAATCATTCCTTTGGTCCAAATTATCTTACCTATCACTAAATTGTAATTGTTTAACTCTTAGAAATATATATACTTATGTATCTAAACACTACTACAATTTGGCTCTTACTACTGTTTCAATTATTATTATTATTATTATTATTATTATTATTATTATTATTATTATTATTATTATTATTATTATTATATTGTTTTCTGTATTGCTGTTATTTATAATATTTGCTATGTATTCTTTTACTGGTTGAGTTGAAGAGAAGGTCTAAGGCTTTAATTCTACCAGCATACATAAAATAAATAATTTTAATTGTAGGGAAGGTCATTGTATCATTCTTTAAGACTAGAATGCATTGTGATCGCGGTCTACGAGTGGTTTTGAACCATCAAAACAATACGTAAATATTCCCTAATGTACCTGTGTCGCGCGCGAAACCTAACGTCACGTCAATATAGTCTATGAACAACTAACGTTATCTCCATACGCCCAGGGACAGAATACTGTCTCTAATTATTAACATTTCAATATTACTGTATCTACCCAAAACCATGCGGCGTGATGTAGTATTGTGACTGGCATATAGGTGGCATCAGTCGTACACTCTGGGGAGATAAAAAGGGCACGTTAGTGGGACGTCATAGGAACCTGCGTTTGCAAGTCTAGGTGGACAGATGGCACCACACAGATGAGTCACGATACCTTCAGAGAAAGCGGCAGTTTGGACTTCACAGTCATTCAATGAAATAGTAGGGCACAATAAGTCTACGTATTTGAGGTTGTGCTAGCCTTCGGGCTCCTCCTCCGTACAAAAAAAATATGATATAAAAATCTGGGGTTTATTTCGACTGAAGGGGTTAGGTACAGATTATAGCAGGAAAATGTTTGGAAATATTAAACATTTATTTCCTCCATTACTGCATCTTGTACAATAATGAGAATTTGCATGTGTAAAACACTGTCCTTCTGCTATATGAAAATAATATTTTTACAATAAAAAATATTTATATCTATATTTTTTTCAAAGTTAGAAACAGTGGCAGTACACTGTGCAGTGATGAAGCATTTCCCTCATAACTCATAAACTTGTTAACTTTTTCATGTTCTATCTCTTTTATTTTATTGCTTAAACTCAAGTTTACAATATCATGCTCTTTCAACTACATTCCTTAGTAAATAATATTCTTTTTATTTTGTATTAGAAGAAAATACTGATATTTTGCCATTTTTAAAACGAATTCATTTTTTATTAAACGATCTATCAAAGGCATAGAAGTGATTTTGCATCATATTGTAGTTATGACATGCATAAATACACACAAAAAAATTCATCACAGAATGTTGGATAGTTTTTGAGTTATGAGCGAAACGCTTCATCACTGCACAGTGAACAGCCACCATTTTGAATTTTGAAAAAATATATATACAATTTTTTTTAATCGTAAAAATATTTTAATATATAGTAGAAGGGCAGTGTTTACAAATGTTCATTACTCTACAAGATACAGTAATGGAGAAAAAAAATGTTGAATATTTCCAAAACTTTTACTGCTGTAAGCTATACCTAACCCCTTAAATGTTTGCAGCTCGAAGTACATTAAGTAGTAGTGTCAGGAAGATGACGTAATCTGTATCTTTATGCATACTGTACGTTTTACGCGCTGCTCAACAATCCAGTTAATTTATTATTTTGCAAATAGTATTCCTTTCTATAGTTTATTTGTTTATCTGTCATTAAAAATACATTCATAAGTGAAATCACTTACCCTGCAAACAAATTACAAGAGACACTTTGGATTTCGGGATTGCAGACGAAAGTCATCGTTCATCTTTTAAAAAACAGATATAGGCCTATGAATTAATTTATTCTGAAGATTTAAGTAGATATATATATATAATTAGTTCTGTATAAATTCACATAAATGGTCTAGATACTCTAGAGTCTAAAAATCTAAATAGTTAAAGCTTCATGAGAAAGCGACTCTTCCGTCGGTTGTGTAGCCCGTCGCGTGATGTTTTGTGCTCCGGTGCAATAGGAATTAACCGCGACATTACAACCAAAAGTTAA
Source organism: Periplaneta americana (assembly GCF_040183065.1). Taxonomy (NCBI): domain Eukaryota; kingdom Metazoa; phylum Arthropoda; class Insecta; order Blattodea; family Blattidae; genus Periplaneta; species Periplaneta americana. Next base: position 20,605,400 of record NC_091133.1, read on the forward strand.
GATAATTCTATAGATAATTTTTTCTCTAAGAAGAAAGTTTACCTCTGAAACGACGTATAGGCTATAATTTCATTTGTCAATATTTATTGAAAAAATAAATAAAAAGATCGTTACGTTTAACATGCATCAAATCGCCGTTGCGTATTTTTGATATCAAATAAAGACACATTAATTTTTGTAAAAAGTTGCTTTTCGTGTGCATCATACTAGACTAAATTGATCTGTAGATATTGCATTTGAACAAAATTCACCTAATAATTTTTGAAGAATTGATATGTCCGAAATCACTGTTTCAAGAATGCTGGCATCATGTATCTCTGCAAAATCTTAATATCAATTTCCTTATAGCAAATTTTATTCTCTCTATAATATGTATAAGAATGTAAATGAAAATCACAAACATGAATAGTTTATTATTTTTATTTTTACCGTACAGGTGAGGTAATTACAAAAGATACGCTTACGGATTTTACTAAAGAACATTTCTTAAGAGTTCTGAAATCTAATCATATGATATATTTATACTGCAGACGATCATTAAACTAGTTATATTGCACAATTTTGCTATGAATCAAGGTTGAAAAGTTTAATTTTGGCATATCCTTTTTCAAATTTCGAAACACTGTGGAGAGGATAGAGGAAGGATAAGAAACTATTTGAGAATTGAAAGGTTAGTGAAAATGGGAAGCTATTCCGACATGAGGCACATCCTCCTTTTTCCACAAATCACTCCAATTAAAGCGTTTCCAAACTAACTGAATTAAACTGAATGAGATATTCTTTAAGTATAATTTTAATATTCACGCTTTAATACCGGGCACAACTGTAATATAAATAATTCGAGCGACAAGTTCATAGTTTTATGAGCTTCACAAAAATTAAGATACTCCTTCTGTTCCAAAATATGGTATAGGAAGATGTCATTAATTCTGTTCCAAAATATGGTAGACTATACATTTGTTAAAGTTCTTAGTAATATAATGTAACTTTAATACATATTCTAGATACTTACTTGATTAATAAATTAACACTAGAAAAACAAAAAAATTAGTTACATTTCATTCTGTGTGATGTCAAATAAATAAAAGAGAAAACATTGTTTTGAGAGAGACAAATTAACATAAAAAGTGCAATAAATTATAACCCGTTTTTGTACGACTGTTGTGCCTTAGATGTCCTATTCAAAATTGACTGAGTTGGTGTTACGTTTTCTACAACAGGAGCCTACAGCAGGTGCTCATTTGATTTCTGTTCATAATGAACTATTTAAATATTATATTAGAAACATTCACAACTGCACTGTCTGATAGTCCCTTCACTACTGAACAGAATACCACACCGCGAAACATTTCGTGTGCCCATGTTTTGTTTGTTACTATACCATATTTTGGAACGGAGGGAATATAATTTAGCGAATTTATATGTGAGACCCCTCTGGTAGGCAATATGTAGGTATAATTTAATAATTTTTATTACTGATTTTATTAATTAAATTTTGGAAACAAACAGCCGAAGTGTCTTTACCTTCTGTCTCAATAACAATAATACAAATTATATACGAAATATGTTCTCATTATGCCCATCCATTTTGTTTTTAAATATTCTAACAATGCATAAATAAGTTTAAAGTCGATCGAAGTTGAGCGAAGGTGCGTCCGTTTCTTTTCTGTATTACTTTCATTTTACAAAGCAAAAAAAAAAAAAAAAATAAATAAATAAAATAAAATAAAACCAATGCAAAATGACAAACTCCAAAATTTACTTAACAATAATAATTATAAAATAAAAGCAAATAGACCTATTGTATTAATAGAATGTAATTATTGTAACCTAAGAGAATTTTGTAAACTTTTGATCGTTGTATGGTTGTGAAACTTGGACTGTCACTTTGAGAGAGGAACATAGGTTAAGAATATTCGAGAATAAGGTGCTTACGAAAATATTTGGGGCTAAGAAGGATGAAGTTACAGGAGAATGGAGAAAGTTGCACAACGTAGAACTGCACGCATTGTATTTATCACCTGACATAATTAGGAATATTAAATCCAGATGTTTAAGATGGGCAGGGCATGTTGCACGTATGAGCGAATCCAGAAATGCATATAGAGTGTTAGTTGGAAGGCCGCAGGGAAAAAGACCTTTGGGGAGGCCGAGACGTAGTTGGGAAGATAATATAAAAATGGATTTGAGGGAGGTGGAATATGATGATAGGGACTGGATTAATCTTGCTGAGGGTAGGGACCAATGGCGGACTTATGTGAGGGCGGCAATGAACCTCCGGGTTCATTAAAAGCCATTTGCAAGTAAGTAGGCTTAAGTTGATCGTTGATTAAAGATAAAAGTAGAAATTGTAATATTTTACATTTTTACGAATTGTTTAATTTTTTTTAATGATTTTCAAGTACCTACTGGTATTAAGTTCTAAGTTTATCATCAATGTGTTCTCCTGCTTTCCTATTTTCTCCATTTGCAAAAAAAGTAAGCAATAAGAATATCATTAGAACCTATTTATAGTATATCGTCGCTATAAATTATATTTCTCAAGTAAAGCTGAATCAGTTTTTAGTAAAAAAAAATCTCATTTTAATCAAAGTTTACTTCTAGTAGGGCGTCAAGACTTATATTATCTAATTGTATAAGTCTTGACTGCCTACTAGAAAAAAACTTTGATTACCCATACAACTTATCGGGTCCAACATGGTATTAAAATCTCATTTTATGTGAATTAATTTTGGATGGACTGTCTCTTTGTTAAGTTGTTAAGTGAATGTGAACAAAATCCATTCAATAATCAGCGGACATTGCTTGCTATACATATACTACACATAGGCTATGGGATATATTCCGTAGAAACCTCGAAATCCACGTTTGTAGTTTCAATACTTTCCCCATAACTCTTTGTTTAACGATAACGTAAGCAAAATTTGCGAAATGAAAATATTTATAAAAATATGGACACAAATTTTATTCACTGTATCTGACAAAATATTTTTAAGCTGTTGTTTTTCCTAATTTCGTGACCTTTATCGGAAGAAAATATGTAAGATATTTACGCTTTAAATGAACTCATTGGAAAGGTGTCGCAATATGAACAAAATAAGTAAAAAGACAAGCTTTAATTGGTTAGAGTGATAGGTACACAGAGGACATGGTAAAATATATTTTTCGATGTGATATGCTGAAAGCATTTTTTCCCCCGTGAAATGCTAAAAATACAGCTTATATTTTTTTCAGTACAATTATTTCATTGTACTTTGTACATAGAATAAATAAATAATAAACAGGAACTCGTACTGTCTCAGCAACATAACGCTCTTGATATAAACAGACGGAGAGAGAGGTTTGCAGGCAAAATTCACTTCTTGTGTCTAAGGTGCCGAAAACATTTATTTCCATTTAACACTCTTTCTTGCAGCGTCAATACGTTCTCTCTACTTCACATAATGAGAAAATAAAGAAATATAAACACATCGTTCATTAACAAAATAACTCATAGACGATGTGGAAAGGACAACTTTATATTGGTAAAATTATTCTGAAGACGCGCACTCTCAAAATGGATTTTATTTCAGTGGTTAATACAGTCTGTATAGTTTTTATAATAAGAAATTGAAGGAACGTGAACAAAATGCGTTCAATATAGGTGAGATTTCACACAGGCAGACGACATAGCAAGAATCACCTTTTTGATAACAGATAGTGGAAATATTTTCACGGAACTGTCAAAATCGATAATTTGTAATATACATTACTTTCTCTATATTTTATAGAATGAGAAATTAATGGAACAAGAAAAAATGCGCTCAATATAGATCAATGCATTTCACATAGAAAAACAAAGCAAGAATCACTTTTTGATACCAGAGACGCTGAAAATATTTCTATCCGAGTACCGGTAACTCTCAAAATCGATGTATTTTTTTTTTCAATATACGGGTAGATCAGTTGGTAGAGCAGCTTGCTACGGACTGGAAGGTCGGGTTCGATCCCAGGTGGTTCCAGGATTTTTTCTCGTTGCCAAACTTTCAGAACGGCCCCGAGGTTGAGTACCGGGACTTTCCCGCGTGTAAAAGGCGGTCAGAGCGTGGTGCCGACCACACCACCTCATTCTAGTGCCGAGGTCATGGGAAACATGGGGCTCTATCTCCATGCCCCCCAAGTGCCTTCATGGCATGTTACGGGGATACCTTTGTAATTAGAAAGTAAAGAAATAATATCAATATAAGATCTAGTAGTTGAACTCGTTTCACACAACATACCTAAAACCACTTTTTCGTTGTCAAAGTTGTTATAAACGTGCATTTCCGTCAAAATGTCGAAATCGATTTTTGCGAGAATCACAATAACAGAAGAAAAATTGAACACAAAGTTTATGAACTTCCAACGAAGTTTTATGACAAATATTTAGAAAAGTTTTTGCGTTAACAAAGCGTTTTATATTCCACTAAAAAAGCAATATACTTATACTGTTGATAGATGACATTGACTCCCATATAAAGCATAATTAATACGTTACAAAACACAGAAATGGTCTCCACGCATTCAAATTCGTTTGTATCACACACAAATCAATGAACACGAGCCGTCGTCTCACCTGCGAGCGGCCGATGTACCGCCTCCATTGCAGAGCAGAGCTGTTCACACAACACAGGTCAAGAGACGCGGTTCTCTCACTAACTCGACCGCGAGCGGCGTGACTACTAACGGACTGGCCCTGCCTGACGACTACACTCCGCGGCGCGTCCGCTCTCCCCGCCATCAAGAGTCACGGTGGGGGGCGGCAAATTAACCTACCCCAACGCGAGAAAGTACCTGTGAATCAGGGACTCGTGTTCGACCCCGAGCATATGTACAACTCTCAGCATAAGATTCATGCTCCTTCGTAATTGCTTTGTGAAGATCTCAGATTGTTCAGCTGGGAGTTTTAATTTATCCGACGTTTCGTAACCATAGCCGGAGAGAGAACCGTTTCCTTGGGGGCGGGGGGCAAAGCAAAACCATGGAATCGTGATATAACGATATGGGGGACATTATTTATCTTCTTCCCCCCCCCCATTATATATACTTTTTTTCTATTTTTTGTGTACATTTTATTCAATTGTCGGTTTGTGGTTTAATTATGTAAATCCTACTTAATTGTAATCTAATACTAATATGTATACTATTGTGTTTATTTTTATTTTTACTGTGTACATTTTTTTTATTGAATTATCGGCTTCTGTTTTTATGTGATTCGTATTTGATTCTAACAACATTAATATCTATTCTACTATGTTTATTTTTATTTTATGAGGTAAATTTTTATGTAACTACCTCTTTTGATCTCATAATGTACCTACATTGTATCAGTATGTAATTACTTAATTCCGATACAGTATTATGTTCAACAATGTAAGCAAGTTTTAATCCTGGTTGAGTGTAAGAGAAGGCCTTACGGCCTAAACTCTGCCAGGTTAAATAAAGCCATTATTATTATTATTATTATTATTATTATTATTATTATTATTATTATTATAGAATAAAGGTATTGTAAAAGAAATTAAAATTGTAACAAAATATACAATGTTACTTTTTTCTTCTTCTTGTAAGGAAGAAAGACCCAAAGGCTTGCACTGCATCCTGAGGCTTATTGTGCTTACCACTCCTATTCTGTAAATGATTGGGTACCCGAACGGCCGCGCTCTTGTACAAATATAGCACGCCACACCGTGAACTTAACCAGGGCTATTGTATGGATGATGATATGTGAATTGAAGATGGCGAAATGAGTCCGAGTTCCAACATCGAAAATTACCCAGAAATTCTTTTTCAATTGGATGAGGAAAAACCACGGAAAAACCCTAACGAAGTAACTTCCCCAAACCGCTCGTTTCATGGCCAGATGTGTTAACCATTACTCCACAGCGGTGGACCAAGTTTACGTTTACTTTATCTGTTTATTTAAAAGAGCAAAACATCATATGAAATGTGAATTCTAATTATTTTATTTAATCTCGTCTTTAAGTTTAACTGGGATCACTTTCCTTTTTTCTGCATTGTTGTGCAGCATGTTATTCATATTTCATATATATATATATATATAATGATAATAATATAATAATATATATAATGAGTAATGAGTAATGAGTAATGATCTAAAGCAGGGTTCTCAAACTGTGCGTCGCGACGCTTGGTACGTCTCCGATCTTAGTCTGAAGTGTCGCGGCTACAAGACGAAATTAAAATTTATAATGTAACTTATTGTGAAACTTCGTTAGGGTTTTTCCGTGGTTTTTCCTCATCCAATTGAAAAAGAATTTCTGGGTAATTTTCGATGTTGGAACTCGGACTCATTTCGCCATCTTCAATTCACATATCATCATCCATACAATAGCCCTGGTTAAGTTCACGGTGTGGCGTGCTATATTTGTACAATATATATATAATAGTACTTCCATTCCTCAGATGAGCTATAGAAATTCTTATAGGCCTACATTCAGAAATTTAAAATAAATATTATATAGTCAATTAAAGTACAGAAACTTAATCATAAACAAAAAGAAGAAAAATCTTTTGAATTCAGTATTTTCTAACTTTAATAGAAAAAAAAAAGAGTTCGGCCAAGTTTAAGGGGGGGGGGAGTCAGTGCCTCCCATGCCTCCCCATAACTCCACCTATGTTCGTAACAATCGTATTTTTCGGACCACAATATGCACTTTTTTCTAAAACTATTGCTTAAGATTCCGAAGATACCGGCGTATCTCAGGCGGTAGGCAGATGTGCCTACTGATCCGGAGCTGAGCTCGGGCATGTGTTCAATATCCGCGCGGGCTTATTACCTGGTTGAGTTTTTTTCCCCAAGTTTTTTCAACTGAAAGACAAATTTAATGTAATCACATGGCGAATCTTCAGCCTCATTTTATCAAATGCCATCTCGCTATCACCAATTCCATCGACGCTAAATAGCCTTTTAGTCGATGCAGCGTCGTTAAATAACCGACTAAAAATTTCAAAGATCCATCATATCGCCGACAACACTGCTATCCAAATTCACTGTTTACCAGAGTAGTTAGATAAGAGTAATGATCTAAAGCAGGGCTCTCAAACTGTGCGTCGCGACGCTTGGTACGTCTCCGATCTTAGTCTGAAGTGTCGCGGCTACAAGACGAAATTAAAATTTATAATGTAACTTATTGTGAAACGCAATATTGCAAATTTTCAGTTCGTGTACATGTTTATTTTATTCTAATTTTGTATTTGTTACATTTAAGAATAATACAAGCTACTGCAGCAAAGTAAATGATTATTTTCTTAAAAAGATAGCATAAAATCGAATTTGGACATTTTTTTTATTTTGGGTAGATATTAAGGGCGGTACGGTCTCAAAAATTTTGATAACTCCTAATCTAATGTATGGTGTAGAGTGATAAAGAAATCTGCGATAATTTCATTTTCCTGTGCATTTGTTTTGTTGTTTAGTAGCTGGTTGTTTGTTGTGGCTTGTGACGTGGAGGGATAAACAGAATATAGTGATAGATTGATAGTGATAGATTTATTGATATTAGTTCACAAAAGTACAAAACTTAATAATTTAACAAAAAGATCTATAGGCCTATACAAAAGTAGTTATACATAACAAATATACAATTTCCTAAACTAATTAATTTATCGCAAATCTCAGTAATTTATTGGTTCAAACTTGCACTTACGTCTGGTTTTAGTGCATGTTTAAACCAATCGTAATAACCATTAAGACTTTAAACCTTATTTATCTGCTCCTTTTCACAATTTACTATCCTAAATATTTTTAATACTTTTTTTAATTTTAACTCTACAATAAACAAGTGTAAATCAATCTTTCCTGTTGCTATATTTATCCAGTATTTATGTTTAATTTTTAGATCTTATTTTACATAATAACTTAGATAAATAGAATATAATAAATCTATATTACAATATGTACTGTACAGGAAAGGTTTTCAACTTTTACACGAAAAGTTGTGGAATGTGCAAAACAACATGATAATAAGGCAGCCGGAAAACATTTTGGACTACCATAAAGTTAAAAATATGAAAAGAAGGAAATATTTGTGAAACCAACGGAGTCAGGTGCTAAAAAGTAAAAAATATTTAATTAATTATAATGTCATCTTAAAAGAAAAGCGCAATTTATGGTATAAGTACCTATATTTCAATAACTACATACTGTACTGATAAATCAACAGAATAATGAAAGATCCACCGCTGTGGACTAACGGCTGGAATTTTTGACCGTGAAACAAGAGGGCTCGGATTCAATTTTCGAGGATTTACCCTCTGAGTAAATGCTGGGTAACTTTCGGCGCTAGACCCTGAATTCATTTCGCTGGCACTATCATCTTCATTTCACTCACAGTCAGATGCTAGATGATCATCGCAGTTGATAAAGCGTTGTGAAATAAACTAATTAAAATAGAATTATATTTCATTTACAATTACACTCACATGGGAATGAGCTCACATTTATCTTTATAATTCTAAGAGAAAGCAATTTTGTTGCCTAACATCGGCGATGAGTTGTAGTTCATGACCGACACCTTAAGTGATGTTCTGAATTAAAAAAACCTGTTGCTTTTGGAGATAGTTTTTATGTACGTCACACTATGTTACTAGAGTGTATCTAAATGCTTTTAACCACTTCACGGAGAAAGATAAACACAATGACAGAAATGATTTGTTGTACTATGGACGATTTTATTTTCAAAAGTTCACGAATTGTTCACGTCCTTGACAACCAGAAAAATTTAAAACCATTTTATCCACTGCAGAATATCAACCAGTCTCCAAAGCAAATCAATGACGAGTCTACTTCCTAAAGGTCTAGATTTCCGGTCTGTCACGCGGACTGTCCGGGTTCGAGTCCAGTTTATTGGAAAATCCATAGTGATAATTGTGAGGTACGAAGTCGCCATTAGGGATTTTCTCGAGGTTCTCTAGTTTTCCTATGTAAGCACTATCAACATCTTTCCATCAGTTCGTTATCACTCCTTAGTAGTTCCCGATTGTCGGCTGGCGAAACGACACACGAAGAGGACTAGTTTAAGGAAGAGTGCTGTTGCCTGCTCGAAACATGGATCCCCAGTAAACCTTAGTGTAGTCAGCTGGTATGGCTTGGGAATGGGTCTAACACGAGGATAAGCGCAGTAGATCTACATGGTCGCAATTCTGGGTCGCAGTACCCCCAATAGTGAAGTAAAGTAACACGCCAGTAGTGAGAATTCTAAACTCCAACTCAATGAAAACAGTAACGAATCCTCGACTCAACCTTACACATGGTATTCGAGTTTTACTTAATAAAACAACAGTGGGTTCACATGGAATGCGAATTGAAATAGAATTTCGGAGGAAGCAGTACGACCAGCATTGCGACCTTTCAAGATCTATTGCGCTAACTCTGAAGCTAGGCACATTCCCAAACCCACACTAAGGTTGTTGTGTACCCAGGATACAAGCAGGCAACCCCACTCGTCCCTAGGCCAGCCCCCTCCTTGCGTCGCCAGCCAGCGTTTGGGTAATGCTGTGGAATGATGGCAAAATGGAGAAATGTTGGCGGAATGATGTAGAATATGGAAAACGGAAGAACCCTAAGAAAAACTCCAACTGCGACTTTCTCTGCCACAAGGGTCACTATAGATCCAGGCCTGACCCAAGGCCTTTTGAGAGGAGAGTTTATCTCAATTCGGGCCAACAAATTACAGAGAAGCAAGTTTAAATGAAACATACTCTGTTTAACATCATTATCTGTTATTACTATTATTATTGTTATTATTATTATTATTATTATTATTATTATTATTATTTTATCATTATTATTAATTGCCTCTGATTGAGGTTCTGACTGATCTACATCTATTATTCAGACAGTACATTTCACTTGATGGAAGAACTAACGTTTATATGCATCTAAAGTCTGACAGCTAATCGGAGATGTATACAATGGAGGGGAAAGGAACTGGCCACCCTACCCATTATCTCCTGGTCTAGTTCCCTCATAAGTGGTGCCTTCTTGGTATCATTTGTGAGGCTCAGATCTATCTTCGGACAGTTGATTAAATAACAACAACATTATTATTATTAAATAGTAAGGAAAATAATATATTTGATATGCATTGGATTCATTCACTCTAGACTATAACCTACAATAGAAAAAATGCATTTTGGGCACTTTTTAACATAATATTTAAGCCTAACCATAATAAAATTAATTATGCCATTCTATAGAACGCAAAACAATTTACAATTCATATAATATATATAATATATGTATGTTTAATTTCCTTTACTTTTCCTTCATGCAAGGGAATATTATGGTTAAACAAGGACAGTTCTTCCAGTCTGAAGTGAGTAATAATCTGGCAGCAAGCATGTAAACAAAAACAGCCACACATCTGTCTAAAAGTGGTACTGTGGAACAGAAACAGAAATAAAATTCAGAGAGTTGATAAAAAACCTAGAAGTTCCCGATAAAACCAAATGACCGACTGATCCAGATATTTGTTTTGGAAACTCTTCCATTAGGAGTTTAGGAAAAATTTTGAACATCCCACTAAAAGATATACAGCAATGTATTCGTGGTTTCCGTGTTGCTGTGTCTTTAGAACCACAATGTGCATCACTCCAAAATCAAAGTGAACTGAAACCTTTGCTTGATATAGTGAACACATTGGTCATATCAACGCCAGAATGTGAGCGCGTATTTAGTACGATAGAATGAATGACGTGTGTACATTAACAAGGAATTCTTTACTGCTGGAGACCATATCAAATTTATTTCTACAAAAAATGGACCCCCTCTCCATCTCTTTCACCCAGAAGGACACGTAAGGACCTGGATAGGAAAAGGATGACGTCATGCTGATGTCACAACTAGCAGGTTACGGCTCACTGAAAATAGGAAGTCAGAAAATATCCCAGGAATAGAAGCTATAACGGAATCATTGCTCCTAAATTTACAGGTATGGTTGTATGCGTGTAACTGCATTTCAATATGTTGTATATGTTTAAGTGGTTATTTGCCAAAAAGTGGTATTTTTTGACGATTTGTACTTTTCTCGTTCCTGATATCTCTTGGATGGTTCCGGTTTAGTTACCAAAAGTTTATGTCTAAAGATAATGTTTGGCATAGAAAAAGTACGTTGGCAAAATATGATATAGAAAGCCCTTCAAAATTTGTCTTTGCCATAACTTCACAAGTCGACATATATCATTTTTGGCCAGAAAGTACGTATAAACTTTTGACAAATAACCATAGGTTTATAGGTCTATTTCTTACATAGGTCTATGATGGACTGGTGTAACCGAGAACGGTATAACCTAATTTTATCTTGATAAAGATACCGTTACTTCTAAACTTCCATTTCGAGCACTGGTTTTAGATAACATCATTATATAATATTATGAATATTATTAGAAATTAACCTTTTAATTATCCTGTGATTAAGGTTCTGGCTGATATGTACATATATTATCAGACAGTACATCTCATTTGACGATGTGTCAGAGGAATTGAATTGAATTGAATTGAATTGAATTGAATTTACGGGAGGGTGCACTATGGCCCAACACTGCGACCTGTTACGGTTTATTGCGCTAATCCTCAAGCTAGGCGCACTTCCAAACCCACACCGTCTGGCTACAAGGTTCTCAGCGTACCCAGGTGTCGAGCAGGCAACTCTCCTCGTCCCTAGGCCAGCCCCCTCCGTGCGTCGCCAGCCGGCGATCGGAGAATGCTATGGAATTATGACGAAATGGAGAATTGGTGACGGAGTGATGTAAATGCCTAATATGGGGGAAAACGGGATAACCCCGAGAAAAACTCCAACTGAGACCTTGTCCGCCACAGATGTGTCAGAGGAAGAACTTATTGTTTATATGGATATGAAGTCTGACTAGTGTAATATGTAGCTGTATGCAATGGAGGGGGAAAGGAACTGGCCACCCTACCTCATTATCTCCTGGCGCAGTTGTCTCATAAGTAGTACCTTCTTGGTATCACTTGTGAGGTTCAAAGGTGTCTTCGGACAGTTGACTAAACAACAACAATCTTTTAATCATTTTTGTAGTTTGTAATCCAGGCTTATACAACATTTATAGCGTGCTATTTTACGTTGCGTGTAAGCCATAGACATTAATTCGAATCTCTTTTACAGCATGGATGTTTGTCCGTTGTAAAAATATGTCGAATTCACTGCACGCGAGTCCGTCTTTCCATCTAATATCAGGCAGAAAGAAACAATATAGACGTAGTGTGAACATCGCTAGAAGTATAAAAACTTTTAATATAATATAATATAATATAATATAATATAATATAATATAATATAATATAATATAATATAATATAATATAATATAATATATACTATGTTGTTTAATCAACTGTCCGAAGTCAGATATGAACCTCATAAGTGATACCAATAAGGAATCACTCATGAGGCAATTAGGCCAGGAGACAATGGGATAGGTATGTGGGGTGTACTATAAATAAGAGCATGAGCTGCTGCCAGGAAGTCAAAAGGACAGTAGTGGCAAAGGAAGCTTTTAATAGATAAAGGACCATCTTCTGCGGATCTCCGGAAAAAGAACGAACGAAGAGACTAGAGAAATGTTTTGTGTGGAGTGTGGCATTGTATGGGGCAGAAATGTGGACATTACGACGAATCGACTAGAAACATTTGAAATATGTATATGGAGAAGAATAGAGCTTTTGAAATGGACAGATTAAGAAAAGAAGCTGTGCTAGAAAGAGTGGGTGAAGAAAGAGTAATGCTAAAACTGATTAGAAAGAGAATAAGGAATTGACTAAGTCACTGGCTAAGAAGAAACAGTCTTTTGAAGGATGTACTGGAAGGAATGGTGACCGGAAGAAGAGTTCGGGGCAGAAGAAGCGATCAAGTGATAGACAACATTAAGATACATTGATCGTATATGGAGACTAAGAGTAAGACGGAAAATAGGAAAGATTGGAGAATGATAGGTTGCAGTGAAAGACCTGTCCTTGGGCAGAATACTATGAATGAATGGAATAGTTGAAACCTCGAAATCTTCTTTATGTACCATGTTAACTTTATGGTTCGTAAGTGTAGAATTTCCCTGTGTACTTTAATGTTCCTGCTATTTTCATATTACATCGTCAAATCACCGACAACGAAGAGGAACCACCGGCGTGGCTCAGTCGGTTAAGGCTCTTGCCTGCCGATCTGAAGTTGCGTTCGGGCGCGGGTTCGATCCCCGCTTGGGCTGATTACCTAGTTGGGGTTTTTCCCAACCGTAAGGTGAATGACAAGTAATCTATGGCGAATCCTCGCCCTTATCTCGCCAAATACCATCTCGCTATCATCGATCTCATCGACGCTAAATAACATAGTAGTTGATGCAGCGTCGTTAAATAACCAACTTAAAAAAACAATGAAGAGTATCGTAGTTCGAATTTAAGACACAAACATCAAAATAAATGGACCTAATATACTGTATTACAATGAAATATTCTATTGTAGCCATGCTTTGAGGTATCTAGCCTTGAAGATGTAATCTGCAAGTAGCTTCAACACGTTGGAGAAATTAAGTCTAGGTAGGCGGATGGGGAGTTCTAATTTTTCTGCAGAAGATGATTATACTAAATCAAAAGTTCCAGAGTCTAGCTGTATCTTCATGTAACTAATAGCCGGAGCCTACTTAAAGGAATTTCATATCACATAAGTTTTCGACAAGAAGTAGAGTTACGATTCAAGCAGTGATCTTGGAAGATAGATAGCCTAGTCGTGTTTAAAATCGCTGTTCGGATTTTGTTATTTCTGTACAATTCGCAGAATGCTGATGTTCATTCGTTTACCTTAAAGATGAAAGCCCATGGAGATACTCCTCGATTAAGTCTCAGATCATTAAACACACTCTTTAAAGCGGAGTTTGGAAATTATACATCCGCTTTAAGCCAGGCACGGGAATGCAGATTCTTTACGTAACATTAAACAGGGTTTTTACATCTCTATTTATAACGAGGTAGAAAATACCTATTAACCTGCCCTCTGCATATATGCAATAGTATATTATGTAAACGGATATTAACGAAATGTGTGAGCATATTCAGGCACAAAATTCAAAGGAAGCCATTAGCAGGGATCCATCAGAACTGACTCATTTATACAAAGCATTTATAATTTATTCGCAGCGCTTCATTAAAAGTTAATGAAGGCCAAACTGTTGAAACAAAAACATAATTTCAGTGATTTTGTATATTGTTTTCTATGTAAAGTGTAATCATTAGGCAAGGAAAAAATTGGATGTATAATATTATCGAGTTTTATATTTGGAAAATTACTGGCTTGCTTGCTCTGGACTCAAAAGAAATTTAAGTTAAACGACATAATACTTTTTCATTGTCAAACTTTACATAATACATTCAAGGAAATCTCCTATAGTTTTAATACATAGACAAGTAAACTGCAATATTCTCGTGCATATTACAATTAAAGAAGCTTACATATTATAAATTTGCTTTCTATAAAATTAGACTTTGCACAAACTCTACTTAGGTGGGAACAAAGCTATTGCATTTGATTTTATTATCATTGTATTGATTTCAAGTATTCAAGATGACCAGATCGTCACTTGCGAATAATTGTAATATTCATTAACTAAAAACTTAAATAATTTGCTGTTTTATGCAAATCTGGCTTTCAGGTAGAAGCTCTCTATGAAGCTGGCTTGAATAATTTCAAGGGAAAAATTCTTTGGTCGGCGGGAAAAGGCACATAAGTAAAAAAAATTAATATTTCAGGAGAGATTTTCTTTTTAATTTACCCTTAGTATAATGAAATTCATGTATGTTGGTTAAAGTAAGACCCTTTTCAATTTATAACACAAGAAATTTTATTATTTGAAAAATTAGAAAAAAATACTAGACTTATGTGATAGGTAGAACAGAAAAATCGACTTTTTTGAATTATGTGCCTTTTCCCGCCGACCAAAGAATTGTTCCGGGGCCGGGTAACGGTCCCGGGACCCTTCGCTTAGCGCACGAATGCTCTACCAACTGAGCTACCCCAGACACCGTCACAATTCTTCCTTTTATAACCACACAACTGAAATGGGCTGACAAGACGCCAGACACCCAACTTTGAGTGCACACAATTCTGTGTGACTTAAATTGTGGCTTTCTGTTAACGTTCCTACAGTAAGGAATATATTATGCAAATCTGGCTTTCAGGTAGTAGCTCCCTGTGAAGCAGGCTTGAATAATTGCTGTTTTATTTTAATTAATTTATTACTTAGGTTTCACATTCATGGTTAGGCTTGGACGAATCTTTGAGAGTACCTAGACCTATCCTGAATGAAGTTGCACGAATTAGATTAATATAGTAGCCGTAGTTCAATCTCTGAAAAGATTTATCCTGATTGAGATATAACGAACTCCGTTCGTTAGGGTTGGACCTGGATCAAGCTTTGAGATGATATACCTCTACAGAAGTTTTACTAATTTTATTACATTAGTCACGGTTTGATATTATAGACTGGGCCCTAGGCGACTGGACCAGTTCTTGAGACGGTATGGAAATACTGCAATTTGTATTATCTCGGGGGGAGGTGCGGCTTGTGGCGGGGGCTGGATTTGCTTGCTTTTTGCCCTCTGGAATTAATCTCATCCCAGCTTTGCCAGTCTTATTAAGTACACAGAAGAAGCTTTTCTTGGAAATAACGAAACCATGTTTTTTGCAGGCTCCTAAGATTTTCATGTAACTGTACTTGGCATTAGAAAGGGTTGTAATGTACCCCTCCCAAAAAGGCTCGATTTTCACACTACTGGTCTGTCATCTCTCGCCACAGTTCAGCTGTCGTGTGACACCTGACGCACATGACGTCATTCAAAAATTGTTTCCAGAGATCGGAAACAATCCTCCGTATAAATGAGGTTTCACGATTTAGGTTAGATGGGTTAATCTTTGAGATGGTCTATCCTAACTATTCTCAGGTTTAAAATATGAGATAAACTAGAGTTAGGCGTAGATCAGTTCTTGGGATGATCTATTGTAACCGGGATTTCACGAATTAGGCTAGCCATGGTTATGCATAGGTTACTCTATGAAGTGATCTAACATAATTGATTTTCACGAGAAGGTTGCTCACTGCTAGTCGTAGGTTATTGCTTGAAATGAACTCTCTTGAGGTTTTACGAATTATGTTAGCCAGATTAGGAGCAAAATTATCTTTGAGACTATATCCAAACTGAGTTTTCACGAATTACTTAAGCCACGGTTAGGTGTAGATCAAATTTAAGATGGTATATTCTGACTAAGGGTTGTGCAGTTACGCGTAAAAATGTTTCTATGTGAAACAAAATGACGCGTAACGCGCATAACACATAGAAAATGTGAATTAATACATAGAAACATTAAAAGTTGCGTTGTTTAATAATAATAATAATAATAATAATAGTCTAATATTACTTACTTATGGCTATTAAAGAACGCTCAGGTTCATTGCAGCCCCCAAATAAGCCCGCCATCGGTTCCTATTCTGAGCAAGATTAATCCAGTCTCTACAATCCTATCTCATCTTCCTCAAATCCATTTTAATATTATCCTCCCATCTTCATATCGGCCTCCTCAAAAGATATTTTTCTCTCCGGCCTCCCAACTAACACTCTATATACATTTCTGGATTCGCTCATACTTGCTGCATGCCCTGCCCATCTCGAATAATAATAATAATAATAATAATAATAATAATAATAATAATAATAATAATAATAATAATAATATTATTATTATTATTATTATTATTATTATTATTATTATTATTAAAAAAGAGGAAAAAAGCTTTAAAAACGAACTTTCCCATCGAAATTTTTATATGTTCATAACCAGTAACCTTTATTGGAACATTATAAACAGTTATATCCATGTCATAATTATGTAAGTATCGTGATTTACGTGTGTGCGCGACATATTATTTTTTAATCCTTGCCTTCACATTCACAAAGAGAATGTAGCCCTTTCCTTTGAATAATGTGATCGGAAAAGAAAGTCAAAACAACAACATAAGGAACTATTAAAAATTGTTATAAGTTACTTAAAATATATCCAAGAAACTTCAGCCCAACTTGAAAGACTTTACTTTCATTGTTCCTTTGCCCATAATGTCACAAGAAACCGGCTCAACTTAGAACGTTCAAAGATTACAAATACATTTAAATTTCAAGACCATAACAATGATGAATATCCGTGTGATTAAGTGTGTAAGAGAGTGCCACAATTATGAACATTTGAAGTATGTAACACTTTTTCAGTGGAAATTAAAACAATGGCTAAGAGTTAACCAGTGATATTTTCAGTATTGGAAGCAAAACCACCTAAATAGGTACATTTTAAAATAAGTACTTAAATGTTTTGTTGTTCAATCAGCAGTTTTTTTCTTTTAGGTAATCTATTCTGAGTTACAGTATCGTTTTTGTCAGGATAACGAAATTTATTATCAATCATTGAATTGCATAATTGAATGTACAACTTGATTATTTAGCAATTCTGTTGAATAGATAATGCTTCTTCACATATTGAAACATATTTTTGAATATAGAATATAAAGAAAAAATATTTAATTGAGAGTAATATTTGTCTTCTTCTTCTTCTTCTTCTCCTTCTTCTTCTTCTTCTTCTTCTTCTTATTTTTAACTTCAGGTTTTATGTCACTGTTACATTGATATTATTATATTACCGGTTGTTCTGTATGGCTGTAAAACTTGCACTCTCACTTTGAAAGAGGAACAGAAGTTAAGGGGGTTCGAGAATAAGGTGCTTAGGAAAGTATTTGGGGCTAAGAGGGATGAAGTTACAGGAGAATAAACAAAATTACACAATGCAGAACTACACGCATTGTATTCTTCACCTGAAATAATTAGGAACATTAGATCCAAACGTTTGAGATAGGCAGGGCATGTAGCATGTATGGAAGAATCCAGAAATGCATATAGAATGTTAGTCCGGGAGGCCGGAGGGAAAAATACCTTCGATGAGGTCGAGACGAAGATGGGAGGATAATATTAAACTGGATTTGAGGAAGGTGGGATATGATGATAGAGACTGGATTAATCTTGCTCAGGATAGGGACCGATGGCGGGCTTATGTGACAGCAGCAATGAAACCCCGGGTTCCTTAAAAGCCATAAGTACAATAAGTAGCTAAGTAAATAGGCCTAAGTAAGTAAGTAATTACATTGACATTAGTTTTAAATATGAGAAAAAGTTTCTGTGTTCCACTACACCTGTCTTCCCGTGGCGCCCATATTTTATTATTGCTTAATGTATTCTATGTTCATCTTTTCGATTGGGTATTCTGTACTTTTTTGTCTGTCATTTTCGACTCTATCGTTTAATAAATAATATCTAATTTCTCCCTCATTACTCTTTGTTTTTATCAATTTTGCTAAAGTTAAAATCTTGCTTTAGAGTTTCATGTGTGATGTTTCAACTCTAGACGAGTCGGTTCCATTATTTTGAACCATGTTGTAAAGTAGCCATAAATATTAATTAGTAATTACATTGCAAAATTTTAAAAAGCTTTACTAACTTTACCGTTCTCTTATTTCTACATTTTGAAATTTTAGGAAACACTTTCTCAGCGACTGTGAGAAAGAGACAAATGTAATTTTTAAGTTTATGATTTACGAGTATTAACTTCTCCTCAGTTTAACATAAGGGCCTATAAAAGTGTCTATTTTTTATTTTAGTAGTAATCCTAATACATCGTATTGACATTATTAAATATAATATAGAAAGTGAAAGTTCGAGTTGAAGGAATGTGGGCTTACAAAGTTTACATTATTTACTTTTACAAACAGAAGATGATAAAACAAAATTTCATCGAGATTAAATTTACAGTAAACTTAAACAATTGCTGTAAACAAAGAAACTCACCAAATAACAACAGAATGCTCACTTGAAGAAAGTAACATTTCTTTTGCGAAGAAATAGTCTCAGAATATTAAAGTTTCTATAATATTTAGTAAATTTATGAGCAATATAAATTACTTCGACTGTTGAAACCCCTATTTATCTACTGTGTTATATACTTGAATATAATGTTTATCCATGATTTATATCGTCGTTGTTCCTGCAATAACTCCTATGTGACATATTTTTCGATTTTCAGATTTTTGCTCTATTAAGTAACTTAAATAGTGATACAGCAAATAATAAAATCTCCTTTATGTAATTATATATATTTGTTTCGAAAATGTAAGAATTCACAGTCTGCTATGTACTGCTGCCATAGGATGAATAAATGTGTTTTCCTTCCTCCTAAAAGATTGCAGGAACAACGACGATATGAGTATATACATACATACAAACAAAATAAAATGTTGAAATGTGAAATTTATGCTAAGAAATGTTCTTTGATAATTTAGAAGCGTTACCTTTAATAGAAATTCATAAATATTATTTTTTGTTATAAACGTATGAATTATGTGGAAGGTAACATGAAAAACAGTCGACAATTGATGACTACTGATAGACCTGTACGCAAAACGGTTGGAAACGTTTCTATCTCAAATGTTCCCATCGTTCTTGGTATGTTATGAATCCGCAAATTTTGACAAGCATGACGTTCTTTTACGCAGACTTTATTTCATATAAAAGTGACACTTCTATTAGCCATTCCAGTAACAATTACGCAGCATGTTCTTCAATTATTTTCTAACGATTATGAATTGAAACACATTGTAAATAATATACTAGATTAAAGCTCAGAATTTCAATAATATCGTGCAATACAAACAAAAACTTCGGAAGACTCTAAAGTAGAGTGTTGTATCCTATGCAATTAGGTAACAGCATTAGTCTTATTCGTTAAAATAAAAAATTGCGAGTACATGCATTCCAGTGCCTTTTTTTATGGCCTCCGTAATCGGAAAGACAGGTGTTACGAATTGTGCACCTGCCCAAGCCCATGACCTGAGTTAAGTTGAAAGGGATGTAATGGTCTGTGAGCACGAGCAAACAATGCTGCAAGTATGTGCGTACTTACTCAAGTGAACCGACTTAGAGATAACCCGCTTCGCTTTTCGATACCATCTGGAATGTAGCAATTTGTAGGTTTAAGTAAGAAATCATACAATGATTAGCAAAGAGATGAATAAACCTTTCGAGGTCATAGGTAGTCTCGTGATTGCCTTAACATTCAGAGTTGAAAATTCTTAATTTACATATATACATCTTGATTACATAACTTTTAATACTATATCACTTCGGAAAACGTATTATGTGTCTTTCTAGTGTTAAATTTTACATTACCTCGTTAACGTTTCAGTCTGTTATCGGCCATCTTCAGAAACGTTAACGAGGTAATATAAAATTTAACACGAGAAAGGCACTTAATTTACAGTTCATATTTGATTTTCAAATAAGTCAGTTATTAAATACAATAAATAATAATGTTTTAATTTTTCAATCTTATGACATCAATTTAATATTAACATTTGCTAATACATATTAAATATTAAAATAATGTATATGTTTCGTCTTTTACGGCATCATCAGATGCAATTTGCTTTTACGATGTCTCAATTACATAGTGGAATTTTTGTTTACTCTTATAGTAAACCATCAAATTGGTGTTATAATAATAAGTAATAATGACTCTCGAGCTTTATGTATTTTACTTGTTGTAAAAATTTTAGGCTATAAATAAGTCTACATTTTATGCAAATCTGTCTTTCAGGTAGAAGCTCCCTTTGAAGCAGGTTTGAATAATTTCAAGGGAAAAATTTTTCTGGAGCCGGGTATCGATTTCGGGACCCTTCACTTAGCGCACGAATGCTCTACCGACTGAGCTATCCCAGGAACCATACAAAACACCGTTACAATTCTTCTCTTTATATCCACACAGCTCAAATGGGCTGACAAGACGCCAGAATCCAACTTTGAGTGGTCACTTGTCTCACTCCGCTTTCAACCGTTCCGTTGAGGAAATTTACAGAATTTTGAAGGCAGGAACCGAAAATGAACAAAAACTAATTACCTGGGACCCGATTTATATTTATTCTCCCTCACTATTGCCGTTTGTCCCTGACTTCTGCGTCATTGCTTTTTGTCTTTCCTTTTATGCTTTCCATCTTTAAACACCAGTTTATAATTCGTCTGTCCTTGATTTCCTCTCATGAAAACAACTCTAGTTGAAGACTCGCTCCCATCTTCTTCACTTCCCCTCCTAGTCAAGTCTAGCCGTTTCCTTTGTTTACCGATCTCACTGACCTTATTATATACTTAAAAATACATAATTATTATACACAGTACTAATTTTAATAACAATGCTGCTTTCCATCGTAGTCCAATTTATGACAGTGTATTCCTAAATTTGGCTCATGCGGTTTTAAAATGATTATTTTGTGCAATTTTTTTTTATATAATAGTTTAGATTAAATTAAAGAATTATTATTATATTAGTAGTATATTTTTCACTTCCGAGACAAAACCATATTTATATATTATTTGTCTCTCTACGAAATAAATGTAAAATATCTTGAGTTGTTAGGGTGTTCTTACTCTTCTCACCCTCTTCAGTGTTTGTTTTGTTTTCCTTTATTGTAATGAGACGTACTGTACATCGACATCGGAGGACTCCGCTCCATTTTTGTAACCGTGAACAGGACAACACCAGAACCTCATTCTTCGTCACGAACAAGGGAGGACAGTTTGTGTGATATAAGGTTGTTCATGTACAGCACCAAATAATTAGTCCCTGGAATTTCAGTGTGAAAAAGGATGTAATTAATCAAGTAGTATGAACTGTAACAAAGAACATAAAGTAAGTCTTTCCTAGATATGGTTAATAAGCAAACTGAATGCTATACGTGTTCCTCTCTTTGTGGCAAGAGTGGCAGCACCACAAAAGTTCCACTTATTTTCGCCGTAATTCGAATTATGTTCTTTGGCATTGAGAAGCTAAATAATTTTTATGTTATCCATGCCCAAGTGACTGCAAATAACATATAATTATTTTAAAGTCAAATAAATGTATTTTCTTCCTGGTTTTGTGTTACATTTACCTCTAGAATATAATTGCACGTCGTCATAAAATATTTACAATATTATGATTACTTCATAAATCTTGATATTTATTTTCCTATAATTACAACATAATACTGAAGTTAAAGAACATTAACTTTAATTGGCAATCTGTGTTTGATAAGATGAACGTGTTTCTACGTCAGTAGGGACTGATTCAGTTTCTTCTTTCATGTGAGAAGCTTAGTGTACATCCTGTTCTCTGAAATGAATTTAGCCATGACATCTAATGTCGAATGGTCCAGCAGTCCCAGAGAAAACGAAGGAAGCTTCTCCCACGTAGTTTCGCTCCGAGAATTTCCAAGAAAATATCTTCGCTTAGAATTTTGTTAAATTTCGCAGCGACGTGCTTCCTTATGAAATTAGTACATTGACGTTCAGAGATATTTGACCCTACTAATCGATAGTGATCGATAATTTGTTGGTGTAAATGTGGATTTTTTAATTATTACTTCTATGAATAGATGGTGAAGATAATAGTCACTGTTACCAATCGTAGATAAATATATCCTCATTATAGAATTCAATTTTAATTCGACTCTACTGATTGTAAAACACCAGGTTTAGCTGGAAACCACTGATATCGTCAATTACGAGAATAATTTATTCTTCATCTACGTAAACATTTTCTCTGATACTTTTTTAACGGCCCCAATAATGGTGTCACCTATTGAGAACTAGCGGAATTCTTTCAAAGTTGTCAATTTTTCATATCTTTGGTTCTGACTTAGGCCTATCCCATGGTTGGAAAGTTCGCTTACACGATCATAAAATCGTAGGTCGGATATCTTCGAACATCAGTGTACCTGTTAAATTTTTTGTTTCATCTACGCATGTTTAAGAATAGTTTCAACTATAGCAATGAAGGTGAAAATGAATTACCAAATAGAGAGAACTTGCAAGGAAACTTTTTAAGGTAATATAGGCTATCTTTATATTCTTGGACGGATTGTGACAAACCGCTATAAGCCTATTGGACGGACGCCCGTAGGGATAGCACTGAGACCCTTTGGACCTTATCTCTGAGTTAAAATTTGAGAGACTTTTCATATATTATCATTTTTCTTCATGTCTCCTACTGTTGAAAGATTATTTAAACAGAGAGAAAGCATAGATTTTTCTATTACTTGCAAATCAATACGAAATTAAGGAAGGATATGATCGAAGGAAAATCAAATTAAATAAAATGATTTTAAGTTATATTTAAATTTAGCCATCTAGAGTAACGGTAACCAGAGGAAGAAAATGTTATACGAATTCATATAACTTAAATATGTTTAATTTTCATTGGAATTACTGGTCTGAAATGGATTGAATTACATAGTATTTCATAGGAAAATTGGAAATATTCAAGAGATTCAACATGTCTTAAATATGTTATAATGGATTTTGAGTTTTATTTTGACGTATAGAGAGTTATGAAATTCATGAATTTGGAGAGACAGTATAATGGAGTCATACATGTAACTTAATTACTAATATGTACCTGGAGAAACTTTCAGTGTGGCTCATAGTATAGTCGATTTTGAAATTCACCTCCGTTGAAAGAAACTATTAATTACTTATACATTTCTTGTAAATATGGCAGTGAAATATTACAGTGATAATAATTTATTTTCCTGATCAACTTTATAACTTCTTAATCCAACTTTATAACTTTTCAATTTACTATGTTAACATTAGAAAATTACCTGGCTGACTATTTCCAAGTAATATTCTACTTTGTCCGGAGCCTAGTGAAGGTCCCGCGCTATCGTCTGGTTTCCTGTTGTAGAGTGTGTTTATGATTGTGTCAAAAAGGGTGTGTGTTTTGAAATTGAGTTGAGTGTTCAGGATGTGCTTTGGGTGTGTTTTTGTATGTCTGTAAATTTTATGTTGTTCTAGAATGTCATATTTCTGGTTTTTGACCGGATGTAGGCTATAGTATTTTATATCAGTGTCTGTGTTGCTGTAGTTGTGATTGGAGTTTGTGATGTGTTCTGCGTAGATTGAATTGTTGTGTAGTTTAGTTATGTTATAACGTGTTGAAATGATCTTCCAGTTTGTCCAATGTAGAAGTTGTTGCAACTGTTGCAGGATAATTTGTATACTCCTGTTAAGTTGTATTTATTTACGTGCCTTGTTTGTGTGTTAAGATGTTTTTGCAGTGTATTCTGTGTTCTATATGCGGTGTTGTATTTTAGTTTCTTGAAAAATGATGCAGTCTTGTATGTGTTCTTGTTTTCGTATGTTAGTGTAATGTATTTGTTTTGTTCTTGTGTTTGTGTTGCGTTTTCTTGTTTGCGTTCAGTATTTTTCATGATGTTGTCTATTTGATATTGTATATTTCTTCGTTATAGTCTTGTTGGCTTATAGGAATGTTGATGAGTCTCTGTATCATGGACCGGAATGCTACGTGTTTGTGTTGTGTGAGGTGATTGAAGGTGTTGGATATGTGTGTTACCGTGGTAGTAAGTTTTCAGTATATTCTGAACGTATGTTTGTTGTCTGTTTTTGTTATTGTGATGTATAAGAAGTTTTTAGATTTATTGTTTTCTGTTTCTAGTTGTAGTATAGTTTTAATTGTATTTTGTTTATGTCTTTGTGTAGATTTTCAATTTTTCTTTTGTTTCCTTTGTATGTCGTCTGTGTAGGCTATCTGTGCCAGTAAATGATGTTATCTGCGTGTTTGCTGTTGTCCTTGTTTAGAATGTGTGTTTGTTCTACCTTGTGTATGAAAATGTCGGCTAGGATGGTAGAGATGGGTGATAATTTTGCTTGATGATAGTGTATGTAATTTGGAGGACTTCTTTGATGTGTTTTTGTGGTATGTTGTTACTGGAGGACTACCTACCTATGGGATCACAAGTCCGTAAAGTTTGATTGATCCAATGAACTTATAAACAACAGCATTTCTCTTCAGAATGTTTAAAACTCCTTTTACCACCACCATATTTTCCTGAGAAATTTTTGTATCAATACTAACGGAACGTCTCTAAAAACCCTATACTAGGTATTTTTTAGTTCCAGGCACTTTAGAAATTTATCTCTATAAACAGAAATAAAAAGCCATCTATTTTTATGAACAGTGCTTTAAAATGAAATAGTACTGTTGAATTTTAACTTGAGATTCGTGAGACAAAAGTTTAAACTTGCATAAATCCTGTATTCTTACCTTACTGCATTTCAAGGCTTTTGGCTTTTGAACATGGTGTTGGGGTTTGCTACTGTAGAAGGAGAATAGCTTTATATCTTCATAATATAGCGTTTTCATGTTGCTGGCTGTTTCACTCTTTTCATGGATCTTGCAGGTTTAACTTGCTCAGCAAAACAATTACCGTCTTACACTCTAATGTAAGCCAGATGGAAAAAATTTTCTTAATTTTTACCACGACTTGTTAGAAGGCCATTACAGGGAAAATTAGAAGAAAATTGTGATTGAATAAAAATACGTGGTTTCGTTATGAACACGTGTTCTCTACACTAAGTTGTTACTGGTTGCATTTTATTAGAGGTTTTTGTAACGAAGCAGAATACATTGTAGGAGATTTGAACTTAATACAGTTTTTAAACGCAGAAATGTGGAAAAAGTGGAATTTGTATCTTACTTGTTTATATTTTGAAACTCCAACCTAACGAGAACTTGAAACATATAGAAAACTGAGAAAAGTAAATATAGAGCAGTTTGAATTTAGATGATTAATTTATCTCTATATTATCGGACTGGGTGTTAGTCCCTTCACTTGTGGTTATATTGCGTCTTGCCGACACTACTTCCCACGTCGCGTCGCAGTGACTTATAAGACGGCATAAAATTGGAAGTAAAACGGAAGAAGTAAGAAAGAAAACGAATTATGCAATTTAAAAGAATGATGGTTTATTTAAGGACGCTCGCAACTGCAGAGGTTATATCAGCGTCGCCGGTGTGCCGGAATTTTGTCCCGCAGGAGTTCTTTTACATGCCAGTAAATCTACTGATTGAACTTGTCGCATTTAAATACACTTAAATAGCATCGATCTCGGCCAGAATCGAACCCGCAACCTCGAGCATCGAAGGCCAGCGCTATACCAATTACGCTATCGAGGGTGACTATACGATTTAGTATCTCAGTTTTTTTCACCCATGAGTAATAGAAAAAAATGACGATGTAAATCGTCGCTTTTTATTACGGCATAAGTGAAAGCGAGTGAACAAATAAATAAAATGAATAATATAAGTAAATTATTACTGAATTGCTCCATTAATAATTCATTATAAATGAATGAGTAATAAAGTGTATAATATGAATGACTAAGCAAATAAATGAATGAAACGGATAATGAACGCATTAGTAGGTGAATGAATAAATCAATAGGTACACGAAAGATTTTTGAAAAAAAAAAAATATGGGAATGAACTTATAATAAATAAGTAGATGAATAATAAAGGAGAGATTAATAAGATAAAACGAATTTACTGATAATTGAATACATTGGTAAATAAATAAATTAGTAAATTAATGAATGAATGAATGAATAAACGAATAAATAAATAAATAAATAAATAAATAAATAAATAAATAAATATGTAAATAAGAAAATAAATAAATAATAAAATAAATGAATAAAGAAATACGTAAATGAACGAATGAATAAATGAATATATAGATGAATGGATATATGGGTAGGTAGGAAGGTGGATGGATGGATGGATGGATGAATAGATATATAGATAAAATATTTCCGAGCAAAACTATATTTTCGAGTTCTATTGACTACGAGTCTGGATATTTGGACAGAATTGTAGGAGTTATTTCTGATAAAACGTAGATGATATTGAAAATGAAACCAATCTCTTTTATTGTGGAGGGACAGAAATTTTTGAACTGGTAAAAAATCTTGTAAGATCGAGCAAGAAAAAAAATTATGTTGAATATGTTCATAAAAACATAGAAAATTGAATATTTCATGGTGGAAATGCTTTCTCAATAAGCACACCAAATCTTTAAAACTTACGTAACATTTCATCTGCTTTATTTAATACTTATTAAGTTGTATAATCTTTCAACCTTGAGAAAATTCCACCTTTTCTAAACTTGTGAGAGTGTTTATATTTTGTTGAGAAGTTACGAGCCTTGCTATAATGAAGTTTGCACATATCAGGAGCAAAGCAATGCAGATTCCTATCTACTTCAAGGCTCATTCCGTCATTAACTTTAAGTGGAAGAGTGATCGATGCATGTCATCCTACCAGTCAAGTGTAATTTTATTCTACAAAGTTCGGTAAAGTGTAGTTGGCCTTGCAGTAGTTAAAAATCTCAGTAGAATTGAGGATTTAGATTAACGATGAGCTGACAAACTTGGAACAGTACCAGTAACCTCAGCCTAATTAAATACAACGGAAAAGATTTCAAATGTTTTCTTCATGCAAGAATTTCCAATAGACTAAACGCCAAATAATAACAGACGGATTTAAGGTAACTTTTACGTGAACTTACTTACTTAAAAATGACTTTTAAGGAACCCGCAGGTTCATTGCCGCCTTACATAAGCCCACCATCGGTCCCTGTCCTGTGCAAGATTAATCCACTCTCTATCATCATGTATGTATGTATGTATGTATGTATGTATGTATGTATGTATGTATGTATGTATGTATGTATGTATGTATGTATGTATGTATGTATGTATGTATGTATGTATGTATGTATGTATGTATGTATGTATGTATGTATGTATGTATGTATGTATGTATGTATTCACATTGCAATGGGTATATACCCGGTGGCAGTGGTAACTAATTACACTCAATAATGACAATAATAAACTTGTTAATTAAAAATATACTTAATAATAATACCAATAATTAATACAAATAATTAATACTAACAATAATAATAATAATAATAATAATAATAATAATAATAATAATAATAATAATAATAATAATAATAGGGAATATCCTAAATTAAATGAAGCACGATCACTTAAAATAACATTTAAAATAAATCTAATTTTTATCCTAAGTCTAAGTTCGAACTAAAACCCACGAGTATGATATGTTCATATCTGCACAAGTATCATATCCCACCTCCCTCAAATACATTGTAATATTATCCTGCCATCTACGTCTCGGCCTCCCCAAAGGTTTTTTCCCTCCAGCCTACCAACTAACACTCTATATGCATTTCTGGATTCACCTATACGTGCTACATGCCCTGCCCATCTCAAACGTCTAGATTTAATGTTCCTAATTATGTCAGGTGAAAAATACAAAGCGTGCAGTTCTGCGTTGTGTAACTTTCTCTATTCTCCTGTAACTTCATCCCTCTTCGCCCCAAATATTTTCCTAATAACCTTATTCTCAAACACCCTTAACCTCTGTTCCTCTCTCAAAGTAAGAATCCAAGTTTCAGAATAATACAGAACAACCGGTAATATAACTGTTTTATAAATTCTAACTTTCAGATTTTTTGACAGCAGACTGGAGGATAAAATCTTCTCAACCGAATAATAAGAGGCATTTCCCATATTTATTCTGCGTTTAATTTCCTCCCGAGTGTCATTTATATTTGTTACTGTTGCTTCTAGATATTTGAATTTTTCCACCTCTTCGAAGGATAAATCTCCATTTCGTACAGTATTCTGGACACTTTGTCTTTTCGAGATTTACGTCCAAAGCTATTGCTGTACTTGCTTCAAGTAAAATTTCTGTACATTTTCTCCTAAATATTCACGTCATCCGCATACACAGGAAGCTGATTTAACCCGTTCAGTTCCAAACTCTGTCTGTTATCTTGAACTTTACATGGGAAAACTCATTAATTTGCTAATACTTAAATTGCAGATGTATAAAACGTTGCATTCGTAATCGGATGAAAGTTTAACAACGTTATAATGGATCAGTGTGGAATATTTTAAAGAGTGAGGCCTAAATTTCAAGGACATGCTTTCCTCTTTTTTCACTAATATACATAGGCCTACCATGTAAAATGTATTTTTAAATGTCCATTTGTGTAAGTACCCATTCCAAAGACGAATTATTTGAGGAGCTTGTTTATTTTACTGTCAATATTAAGATAATCTTATATTATTATAGTATTTTCGTTACTGATATTAGTTATTTTGCAGCAAATTCTCTGAAATATGTCGATCTAATTAAAATTCATAATTTCTGTAAAAATGCTCGAAATTCCTACATCATTACCATAATGCGTAATAGACTTTGTTTAATGCACTGGAGTTCTGAAATTCCACACAAAATTTATGCTTTCTAAAACATTTTTTTAGATGTATGTGCTATACTTACTTTTTTCATATAGTATGTAATAGGGAGTAAATAAAAAAAAAGTACTTTATTCTTGTATACCAGCGGTGACCAAAGCGGGTGTCGTGTTTACATCGTGTAATCACAGATATTCAAACGGGTACGAGAAGTTTCTTGTACGTTGCTGTGTGTTTCATTCACGTACTGAAGGCAAGCAGTGGCGGTAACATGTCGCCCTATAAACTCTGTCTCTACAAGTAGTAAGAGGTGGTTTCGTAAAGAATGAGAAGGAGAACTTTTTTGTTGTTCTGTCGGAGAAAATGTAATATGTTTACTTTTCTCAACGCTGAATAATGTGTTATTATTATTATTATTATTATTATTATTATTATTATTATTATTATTATTATTACTGACCACTAAGTATGTGTTTCTATAAATCTTCTGTATGTGCATGAATATTGATGTTTTTAAATCTTCTCTCTACAAGGATAAAATTATTATGTTTTATCTCAATTTTAATCTTCTTAATCTTTAGATGAGGGTAACTATTTATTAGTTATTCATTTAATAATAATATTGTAGAAAAACTGATCAATAGGCTATTATGTGCCAACGAACTGTTAAACGCCAGGAATTGACATGTCTTAAATCATAGCCAGGAAGAGAAAGATGAGATAAATAAATGTAAGGAAGTCAGCTACCTAATGGGGTTTGAAATATCTCGTCCTCTAAAGCCTTTTAATAGAAGAGAATTTCTCAAAAGGGTAATCATTAAAATAGCTTAAATAACTTGTCCATAAGAAGTTTTAATTTTGAAAAACTATGAATTTCTCGACCAAGTATTGAGAGAAGAATTTAGAAAATTTCTGATTACTGTATATTCAAGAGGAAGGTTAAAAAAAAGAAGCAAGAAAAATCGTATATTATTCACTGGCTCTTGATGTCAGCAGTGACATTACTGATACAGCAAAGCTTGAGATTTTTATCCGCGGGATTGATGAAGATGTTAGTACAGGAACCACTACTGATTGTAGTTTTCATGCGAACTACCTTTTTTCCGTCTCCTTTCTTCATAGGCTGTTTGTCGCATGTAATCACTGCAGCTCGAGTTTTGGTCACCGCTGTTGTATACACTCTTCTAATACTTATATAATCAGTCATTAACTGTTAAGTTATTTCAATTAATATATAACGGCTTTACTGTGTTAAAATTTTAAATACTGATGTTATTGTACCTGATTGACTAGTTTCCGTGTTTTTTCGCCATCTGCTTAATCCTAGGATTCTAGTCAATCAGACATAAAATAACATCATTATTTAAAATGTTAACACAGTAATGCTATTAGTTATTAATTTAAATAACTTCACAGTATATCAGTAAAAACTATACACCTGAAAGTGACATATCACATCTTAAAACACTCATAAATTTAAAAAAATAGTATAATGACTTTTTTCTTGTGTTACCTATAAGTCCCCTTAAGCATTTTTGCTAGAATATCTTAAGGATATGCAGACCGCGATTCACGCAACTGTTTCGGCATGCACCTTACGGAAGCCACATTCATAGGTTCGAACTCCGTAGAGGACTTGAATGTACGTTTGTTGTCAACATGATGACCTGAGTTTTCATATGTACCGTCATGTTCGCGTCGCTCGAAGAATTTCCGCTCGTGAAGAAATAAATTTTATCATAAAATTTCGGCCAGTGTATGTAACCAGTGCCCACTGAGCATCGTGATGCACTTCGGGAGCTACGATAGGTAGCGAAAATCCGGTTTCGCAAACCAGCTATAACGGTTTGGGGGATCATCGTGCTAACCACACGATACCTCATTCTGGTTGGATGATCACCCACCTCTGCTTCGGCATGTGGACGTGAGGCCAGCAGCCGGCTGGTCGGTCTTGGCCCTTCATGGGCTGTAGCGCCATGGATTTACTTTTACTTTACTTTAAATGAATATATGAATGAATTAATTAATTAATAGGGAAATGGAAGGAGAAACATTTAAACGTTACGCGAAAACGCGTCATTGCAAGAGGAACTGGGGCTGAGAGGAAGTGTCTGTCAACTCCAAGCCTGTTGTTCGCTTGTCTCACTCCGATTTTCGCCGTTTCCATATGAAGGAACATCAATTAATTTTAAAGGGGAAAGCCAAAAATGGACGTAACCTAGTAGCTACCATATGTAGAAGGAAACAAAGCACGGTGGAACAGCAACAGGGCAGGATCGCTGAAGATGTTAAATGTCTGCACGTCTATTGGAAAGAGGGGACGCCGTAGTCTTCGCAAGAAAAGGGATCCCAACCATTGCTCTGTGAGAGTCAGCCAAGTAAACTCGCCCTAAGTACCGAAGCCAACATGAGAAAGCAAGGCTCCGATTTCAGAAGGCTTTAATTTGGAAGACGCCGAAATGTGTGTGTGGGAGGGGATGAAGGTCCGTGGCCCATTCCTTTAAGAGCTCATCCCGACTTATATATTAGCGCCTTAGGGAAACCATAGGCTGGATAAGTTCCCTCAATTTAGGAGACTATAGATACTTGCCGCTTCACAAGTCACTCCCGATGCTGTATTCCAGGTCGCCAGAGAACGAGTCCAACTGCGTTAATACAAATTGGATAAGGAAAGGAACGAGGGCAGGAAGTAAGAGCGGTGGTTCTGGCTTGTGTGATTGTCTAGTGTGTAGATAAAGTGAAAGAAAGTGCACACAATAATGTGGAATAAAACGGATGGAAATAAATCTTTGTTATCTACGCAATGTCAAGAATCACTAGACTCTTATTAGAAAGTGATGAATATTTATCACATACAAGCTAGGTTGAATTTCCGAAGAAATAGGGTCTAAAGTAATTTCATGTGTTTAAGACTAAATATTATTGTCTGTTACTACAAGAATGTTGTATTAAAATCTTGCACAGAATATGTATTTTAAATAAAAATGAAACTCTAACACTAAAATTGGAATTAATTTATTTTTATAGAAATCCTAATTTTGACGTATAGGATTCTAATAAAAAGAAACGAAGAAAGAAAGAAATAATTTTCTGGAATTGCCATGGAAATGTTTATGTCGTATCCCATAAACAATGTTTACAAGTCCATTTCTATATACATTAGTCCGCATATAAACATAACCTACTTGGAAGAACAATTAAACTTTTATCATATACCGTCAATGCTTATCCATTTAACAAATAATATAATACAATAATTTGTTACATTTATTTGATTTTAAACGTTTTCGGCTTTATTAAGCCATCTTCAGAAAAGTTTATGCCCATATGCATGAGATTGATATATATATATATATATATATATATATATATATATATATATATATATATATATATATATGCAATACAAATAAATAAACCAATTAACATAATACTCTATGGAAGTAATTGAACATATGACAAGATTAAAACATTACTGTGTTAAAACTGGCAATATGAGCCATAATCAAGGTTATTAA
The DNA here is from genome assembly GCF_040183065.1 of Periplaneta americana. Lineage (NCBI taxonomy): Eukaryota > Metazoa > Arthropoda > Insecta > Blattodea > Blattidae > Periplaneta > Periplaneta americana. The sequence continues at coordinate 20,638,174 of NC_091133.1, forward strand.
AATTATTACATGCTAAATTAAAATTATGATACAATTGTAATTAAAACAGGTTGATATCTGTGTTGAATTCCAGATCTGACAGAGACTTGATGAGACAGCTGTGGGGGAAGAAAAAATGTATCAAGTTATGATACCTATTATTCCAATTATAATGAAGAGTCATGTACAAGACCAGAGCAAAGTGAATGTATGAATCAAAATGCTGTTATTGCCATAAGCTTAATAAGCCACATAAATCTAGATACAGACATCTCGATAAGAGAATATGTGTACGAAAGCGCACGGAACTGTTGTACTATTAAAATAAAAATGCTATTAAAATTTACAAGATCGGAATTTATTGTGTGGAAACTAAACCTGTGGTATTGATTAACTGTGTTATGGAATGAAGCTATTCAAATTCAACTTACAATCATAAGTACTGCGGGGCTATCCTTTTATCATATACCGTCAATGCTTATCCATTTAACAAATTTATTGGTTTTACAATACAGTTAATCAATACCACAGGTTTAGTTTCCACACAATAAATTCCGATCTTGTAAATTTTAATAGCATTTTTATTTTAATAGTAAACAGTTCCGTGCGCTTGCGTACACATATTCTCTTATCGAGATGTCTGTATCTAGATTTATGTGGCTTATTAAGCTTATGGCAATAACAGCATTTTGATTCATATATTCACTTTGCTCTGGTCTTGTACATGACTCTTCATTATAATTGGAATAATAGGTATCATAACTTGATACATTTTTTCTTCCCCCACAGCTGTCTCATCAAGTCTCTGTCAGATCTGGAATTCAACACAGATATCAACCTGTTTTAATTACAATTGTATCATAATTTTAATTTAGCATGTAATAATTTTAATAACCTTGATTATGGCTCATATTGCCAGTTTTAACACAGTAATATTTTAATCTTGCCATATGTTCAATTACTTCCATAGAGTATTATGTTAATTGGTTTATTTATTTGTATTGCATATATATGTACCAATCTCATGCATATGGGCATAAACATTTCTGAAGATGGCTTAATAAAGCCGAAAACGTTTAAAATCAAATAAATGTAACAAATTATTGTAAAACCAATAAATTTGTTAAATGGATAAGCATTGACGGTATATGATAAAACTTTAATTGTTATTGTGTTAGCTTATCGGGTCCATCATGTCTTTTAAATTTCTACTTGGAAGAGCTTATTTTAATCCATACGAGTTACAAAATGTTATTTATTTGTGCTTTGACATGGACACGAAACAGACGCATGCACAATACATGTGCAACTTGGCATTACTCAGAGATGGGTAAAACAACAATAACGATACAGTATTACGTGACACTCTTACGTATTTACTGTATACCAGTTAATTGTCTGTTACTCAAGAATAGTTCTTTACTTGTTCAGTTCGTAGTATATTCTGTTTTAATGCATTATTATTATTATTATTATTATTATTATTATTATTATTATTATTATTATTATTATTATTCAAAGCTTATTTCACTCCGTTCATTACACACTCTTACATTTTACAGGAGGTTGTATTTCCGAGCATTTATCCTAATGTCAATATCCTAATTCATGTATAGATCTCTCACGCAATCATAGGGATAGCTCTAAATCACCTCTCACTTTTTTCCTTCAAGTTCAATTTAATTAATGATATTGTTGAATTTTTTTGAATATTTTTTTTGTGTAGGAAGTGACATTTAAATGTCATTAATGTCAATGTGTTATACATAAAACGGAATATTTTAGATAATTCCACGCGAAAGTTTCTCAGCCAATGAACGAGCTCATTGACGCTAGTTTGACCAATGAGAATCGAATTACACTGATAGTTAAAAGCACGGTGTTAATAATTGATAATTGATCATTTTTTTTCCTCTTAGGTTCACTTGTTTTGTTTGTATCGTCTTTGTTTCCATGTATCAGCAATCAAACAATTACGTGAGACCCGCTGTCTCAAAATGTAACAATAATTATTACAATAATTGCACAATTAAAGGCTATAAGTAAAAATATTTACAATACAATTAAATATGTTGAAAATTATAGATAAGCAATGATAAAAGAGTTCAAAATAATGTGTTGTTATAACCTCAAATGTTCAATTTTGTTTATTCTAAGGAGCCTTTTATTCTTATCATCTCTGGATCTTATTTATAACCTCGAATGTTTAGTTGTTCAGGTTCACGTTAGGATTATCTTACCCAATACAATTCGTGATAATAGTTATCCTCAGGTAATTTAATTTCGCTTTTAAACTCATGTTTAAATCCCCGGTCTCGAAATAATTATCATAACAGCAAACATTCGTTAAACTCAATTAAATTGCAGGAAAACTATCAGCACTCGTTGTATGATAGAAGATAATTTCATACGTTCAGGAAAATCTAAATTTTTATTTATTAATTACATCTGACAATATTCAATAGGATATCATGATTTATTTTTAACATGTAGGCCTACATTCTTTTTTCTCTAAATTTATTCTCAATCATTTCTGAGGCACGTTTTGGTTTCCTGTTTGCAAGATGTTCTATGAAACTTCTTTTTTTCCTTGTTTTGCAATGTAAAAGACAAATATATTAAATATTACCTACTGTACACAGTATTTCTTTTCATGCTACTGAATTTTAAAGATTCCTCACACACTTCTATCACTTATACAAAATAGAAGCAACCTTTTTCTTAGATGCAGGTAGTGGTAAACAATTGCGCCAAGAATTGTTACAATGGTTACAGTTGGTTACAGTGAAAGTGAGGATAAAGAAATTCTTTTGTGAAATACTGTTTTGCTGGATGAGACTTTGCGGAGTTTTGTATATGTTTATGCTCGACCGTGCCGAAATGTAGTAATTATACACCTGGTAGCAGTCCTTTAATGCATATCATTAAAGTACACCTATTCATTAAAGTTCAGGTTTTCGATTAATCTCGGATATGCAATCGAAAGACAACAAGGGAAACGTCACGGAGGCTGGAAATCCAATACTGTTGCAGAAGGTTATGTTCTGTTACTATAATAATTAGCGTCAATTGTAAATAATATTCAAATAAATTCAATTTGTCATCTCGTTTTTCAATTCTAAATCAATTTCCAGGTTATATCAAAATTAGTTCGTGTTATTCTCTAGATTACATCAAGATCAATGACTCGCGTCTTAATTACTATCATTATAGGCTCGTTGCATAATGTACTATAAAAATATATCTTTTGACTTTGGAGATATTCTGTATTAGTAGTAGACTGGACAAGTTATATGGATAGGATTAGGGTACAAATTATATAAAATAGAGGAATTCATAACCACATTCGATCAGTACCAGTCTACAGACGCAGTAATACACCTTTGCAGTATTTTCTTCAACAAGAGCACAAAATTTGTTTTACTTAAATATAAAATAAAGGAGCTAAAATAAACTTCTTAGATAGAAAATCATAAAAGAGGTTTTATCATATGAAATTGATATTTTTTTTTGTAGTACAAATAAGGACTACTTTATGGATTATGTAATATAATTAAAATATTTATGTGAAATGAGTGTGGAGAAATAAGACATTACTGTAAAATTTAAGGTTTGACGATCTAACAGATCTAATTAATACATTACTCTTTTCTTCGAATGTAGCCTACTACAAAGTGATATACTGTACCTGCTGTACATGTGCTCTTATGACTGATTTCGCAACCCAGGATGTTCTCTTCGTTTGTTGTATCTATTTTACGTATCAATTTGCTGTGAAATACGTTTCACTAATGGCAGGAAGTGGGACTGGTTGTGGATAATAGAATATAGATTACGAGTTTCCAGCCGAAGTTTTATTCGTACGTATCAAGAACACTGAACGGATGGCGGTTGTTCTGTGTATCACGTAACTGTTTATTTTGGGAAATACCAGGTGTGAATTAGAAAGCAGTAACGATAAAAGGATGCTTAATAATCCAGCCTTGTTAGAAACTGACGTGGATACATTTTGTATTTCATATTCAGTGTTAAACCATGCGGTAGGAAGTCTGATACTTGTGAATGTTATAATTAGAGCCCGGCTTTTTATACAATTCCTTCTCATCAACATAGGCTATTCAGAAAGCAAATATGTTTGAGAGATAAGACCTATGTAGTATTAACATGTAATATTCCATATTTTTATACATTTGAATATCCCACGCTGTACCTATGTGGTTTAAGGCGTCATGCTTTGGAATTATCTTGGATTAACTGTACGAAATGAGAACTGGTTCGTTTCTTCATGGGGGAAAATATTTTCTCATGAAATTTCAGCCAGTGTATTAGACCGAGCATCGTGATGAATGTGGGGAGCTACATAGATACAGTGAGTAGCGAAACCCTGTTTCGTAAGCCAGCTATAACAGCTCGATGAATACTCATTCTGACCAGATGTTACCCCGATACTGGTTGGATGATCGTTCTATTTTACTGTGGCATATGTAGAGAGGTCACTAGCTGGTCTGCCTTGGTCCGCCATGGACAAAAACTTAATTTTTCTACAGTTACAAATTACGTATTTCGTGCAATTCTATAGACCAGTGGTTCCCAAACTTTGGGCCACGACTCCTTGGGGGGTCGTTTAAAGAGCAAGTTTATAACAATCGCACTTATCATCTGATAACATTTTTGCAATTTTGCGTAATGAATTGAAACCACGTTTTTTTGTGTTACTGTGTGATGTAGAAATGAAATTGGTAATATGAAATATTTTACATATGCGCCCATGGTTTCAGCCGATGTTGAACGCAGTTTTTCCGCATACAAGTTTATACAATCCGACACTCGACGGTCATTTCCATTTGAAACTTTGAAAATGAATATCGTTGTTTATTGCAGCGGGAACCGAAACTAAGCGAATAAAATGCAAGAAAAGTAAGGTACGAAATTGATGCGATAAATAAATTAATGCAGGCCTAACAGTTAAATATAGAAAAAGCAAAATTGTACGCCACATACGTTTTCGGCATTCTAAAACTGTAATGCAGAACTCTAAATATTGAAAAAAAACATCTTTTCAGACTAATGTTTTACCACATTTTGTGACAATTTAAGTATGATTTCCAACAATTATTCTCAATCTCACCAGCATTTTAGACCTTTCCGATATTAACCCTTATTATACAATAATTGTATTGTCTTGATTTTATAATACGCAATAATCGTTTCAAAACACGGAACGTGCTTGCTTAGGCGTGTGTCAAATTCGCTTCCGCTGTCTGTACATGAAACACGTCGACTACGTTCTGTCTGGGGCGTCGTATGTTCACCTCAGACTAATACAAATATACCATGTCACGGCCCTAGTGATTACACGAAGACATTGTTGCTGCCAATACCGAAGAAACATAATGCCAACAAATGTAATGAGTTCAGATTATAAGTCTGAAATCGCATTCGGCGAAGATTCTCCTGAGAATACTGAATCGACGTTTGTATTCTAAGATGGAAGGACAGTTAGAAGAAGAGCAGTTTCGCTTCAAGAAGGGAAAAGGTACGAAAGATATAATTGGACTGTTGCGAACTGTTGGCGGAAGATACCTAGAGAAGAATAAAGGAGCGTATAGCCTATAGTATTTGTGGGCCTGGAAAATATTTTTGACATAGTGGATTGGTATAAATTTATGGAGATCGGGAAGAAAATATGTGTGGATTGGAAAGAGAGGATTCAGTAATCTTTATATTAAACGAGTCAAAATCAGGATAGGGAAAGAAATGTCAGAGGGAAGTGAAATAGGGAAAGGAATATGACAAGTATGCCCTGTTAAACATCTCTGTTGAGAATGATGAAGAACTGTTTTCAGAACATCGGAGGAGTGAATGTAGGAGGAAAAAGAATAAAGTGCATAAGATTTTCTGATGATATGGCGTTGTTAACAGAAGAGGAGAAGATACTAAGGGATATGCTACTGGAGCTAAATGATAGTTGTGAGCAGTATGGGATGAAGATAAATGCAAACAAAGCGAAGACCATGGTCATGGGAAGAAAAGTAAAGGAGGTAACCTTGCGAATTCTAAATGAGGAAGTAGAGTAAGTGGACACTTAAAATACTTGGGTGTACTATAAACAGTAACATGAACTGCTGCCAGGAAGTCAAAAGAAGAATAGGAATGGCCAAGGAAGCTTTTAACAGAAAAAGGAGTATCTTCTGCGGACCTCTGGAAAAATAAATAAGGAAGACTCTAATGAAGTGCTTTGTGTGAAGTGTGGCATTGTATGAGGAAGAAACATGGGCATTATGATGAAGTGAAAAGAAGCGACTAGAAGCATTTGAAATGTGGATATGGAGAAGAATAGAGCGTGTGAAGTGAACCGACAGAATAAGAAATGAAGCTGTGTGGGAAAGAGTGAATGAAGAAAGAATGTTGCTGAAAATGATCAGAAAGAGAAAAAGGAATTGGTTGGGTAACTGGCTAAAGAGAAACTGCCTATTAAAGGATGCACTGGAAGGAATGGTAAACGGGAGAAGAGTTCGGGTCAGAAGAAGATATCAGATGGTAGACGACATTAAGATATATGGATTATACCCGGAAACTAAGAGGAAGGCAGAAAATAGGAAAGATTGGAGAAAATTACAATCGCTTAAACAATACAATAATTTATATATTAAATAAGATATCTTTATTTTAGGGTTACAAAAATGTATTGTAAATCACAAAATTAAAGTCTATCTTGCTGGGTTTGCAGTGAAAGATCTACCCTAGGGCAGAAGACATGTATGTATGTATCCCGGAAGTCTCTCTAAATTTATTAGATAAAGTATACAACGCGGTAGTTAGATATACAATTACGTATGGGGCAGAAATTTGGGGTTGGGGAAGAACGGAAAAACTTAACCAGGTACAAAGCAACTTTTTAAAACGGATAGCGGGGGTGGGGAGGGGAACGGCTAACAGCGGAATCCTAAGAAAATTCGGACGCCATAGAGGCTCAATAGAATGCAAGATAAAAGTTTTAAAGTACTACTTGAGGATTGTGCATGGAGATCAGTCTCTTATTAAAGCGGTCTGTTATAGGGAGCAACTCGAGAGGAGAGACCAAGTAACCTGGGCAGGTAGATTACGCAGAGGGTTGGAGGGAATAGGCATGGGATTTATAATCGGGGAAGATTGCAGGAACAAGCGAAATGTCTGGCGGAAAGTCAAGAAACGCATGAAGGATATAGACAGGCAAATAACAGAAGGGGAATGTAGGGATAAGGTTGCTCTGGAGATCCAATCGATTATCAAAACAAATTGGGGGGCCGAACTATATCTCTATGGAGGTAGCAAAGAAGATAGACTGGGTTTAATCTGGTTTCGTCTAGGAGCCTGGAGGGCACTTAAAACCGTCAACGAAGAGGGGGCGAGAATATGTCCTCTTTGCGGTAAAGGCGAGACATCACACCACATTTTATCGGAGTGTGAAGCCACAGAAGCTCTGAGGAAACTATTCCTGCCAGAGTCCTTCATTACATCTAGCAGGGGGCACTTGGCAACATACAATATGTTAAATAATGTTAAATTTTGTGACAGTGTGGGAAAATTTATGGCAAAAGTTCGACAGTTAAGGGTGGAACTGGCCGAGGGGGAGGGAGCCGAGAAAATAAGGGAAAGAGTTATTAATTAGTGTTGGAATGATGAAGTAATTAAGGATAATGTTATTTTTGTATTTATTGTGTCTTTTTTTTCTATTTGTATTTTATCGCGTGTGTATGTTTTTTTATGTATTACCTCTATATTTATTAGTTGGATTATTTCGTGCAGTCTCAATAAGAAATTGAATTGTTTTTATATATATATGTTTCACTGTTTTTTTCTCTCTCTCTCGTTTCATATCTTATATTTTTTTTTTGTGAAATTTGGTTTGAAGTTAGATTAGTTGTAATTGTGATAATTAATGATAACGGTAGTAATAATAATAACTGTTGTTTTACTATTTTATTATTAGTAGTATTATTTTTGCTTTTCTTTGAAGATTCAAACTGTGCATAGTTACTGCACGAATGGCCGTACGGGCTCGTGCGAAGGATCTTGTGTACATGAGTTTGTATAATTTATCATGCATCAATAAATGCACTTATGTATGTACATATGTATGTATGTATGTATGTATGTATGTATGTATGTATGTATGTATGTATGTATGTATGTATGAATGTATGTATGTATTATTTTTAGCCTATGACTTGCACCATTGTTTAATCATTGTCAGGCATTTTGTACATGTGATATAATTAATTTTTGAGCTTAAAATTAATTTTGTAACCTTTTTATGACTGTGTAGAAAATATAAATTTCTGAACTTGCACTGCTGTAAAGGGATGAAGTGGGGTGGAAAAGCTATTTAATTTTAGAGCAGGAAGGCCTATTTACTATTTGATGTCATTGTTCAATTCATAAAGATATTGTTTAGTTAGACTTTGTAAAGTCCACATTTTCATATATTCGTATTCGTTGAATTCTAATTTCTAATGTAATCTTCTTGTGACCCATTCGTGTATGAATTTAGCGAGGATATTTTTTCTACCGTTGTTGGTAAAATCTTATTCTGCAAAAATACCAAGCGGAAGTGGCATCATAAGAATGATTCACCGCTCAATAAAAAGGAAAATTTCTTAACTCTTTCTCTCACAAAGCGCATAGCCTACACGAGAAAAGATCAGATTTTACTTGAATAATGTAAATCTTTACTACTGGGATGAATTAAATAGGAGTCTTTAAATATTTTGTTTTCGTCGTTTAAAATCAGATTATTTTAAATTTATACATCCTGTGTAGAGGTCATTTTTTGACAATTTTTAGTTCATAAAATTCGGACAAACTCTGTATCTTATTTTCTTATCAAGTAGTGCCTCTTGTGAGAATTATTCAATGAAGACCGGACATTTACAATTCAGAAAATTGTCATGCCATGCTGTCAACATGATAAAAGATCAGCCCATAACACAACACAGAACAAACACAAACTCAGGAACATGGGTCTACTAAAGGAAGATAAATTTCCAGTGCCCTACTTGGAATCAATTGGTTTACAGAGAGTAACGCTTCAGTGCTTAAGTATGGGAGCAATATTGCATAACATATGCCTCTTCTCTCTTGTATGTTTATTCTAGCAATAGCTCCACTACGCACTCTGCAGTAATTGTTGGTTATATATTTAGCATGTTAACTCCCATGTATTTAATCAGACTTCGTGTGGCTTCACAGATCACATATTGTCCTAATCACTCTCAACTTTCAAATTCTTGGCGCCAGACGTTTCTTAAGGGCAGGTGCCAGACATCTGAGGACATTGTTAAAATTAATGCTTGTACAGTTTGCCAATTCGTGTTTTCTTCTCGCATTGTAGTTTTTCCAACGTCGGAATCCATCAAGTAATTCAGATTATGTGTATACGTAAATTAAACTTTTCAGCGACTTCTTTCTTTTCTAATGTACTACTATAGCTGCAATATTTTCTTCTTTTCATCATTCACTTTTACTTCTCTATATTTTTATTTTTTCTTCTGTCTTGAACTTCTTCCCTGTCCGTTCCCCCACCCTTTATATATTTTCTTTTCCTCCTTCGTCTTCTCCTTTTATTGTTCTTGTTCAGAAGAGCAAGACGAGTTCACCTTTGTGGAGTAACGGTTAGCGTGCCTGACCGTGAACGAGCGGGCCCGGGTTCAAATCCTGGTTGGGACAAGTTACCTTATTGAGGTTCTTCCCGGAGCTTTCCCTCAACCGATTAAAAGCAATTGCTGGGTAACTTTCGGCGTTGGGCCCTGGACTCATTTCGCTGGCATTATTACCTTTATCTCATTCAGACGCTAAATAGCACAATAGCTGATTAAGCGTTATAAAATAACCAATTTAAAAAAAGAGAACGAGACGAGAGTTTTAACATTTCAAACTAGTTAATTCTAAGACATAGTTCAGCATATTTAACCTGATTCTAGACAGACATTTGTCTGTCTTCCCATATCTCTAATGGCAATTACATTAATATTCTCATTATAGAAATAGAAATATATGTATTCTCCCTGTAACATAGTCCTAGTAAGGTTATATTAAATTAAATTTTCATCATTTTATTAGCTATTTCAAATATTAAATTAATTATAATTCATTGAATTAAATTAGCTCATAAATTAAGTTACTACTTTACCTTATAGATTTATCTAAATTTCAATAAATGTGTAGTGAAGAATATTGCTGGAGAACCTTTTAAGTATGGAGTAAATATTTGTAATTTAAATTTATGTATTGTATTGATTAAGGATGGTTGAGTGGAAGAGAAGGCCTTATGGCCTTAACTCTGCCAGCGAAAATAAAACATTATTATTATTATTATTATTATTATTATTATTATTATTATTATTATTATTATTATTATTATTATTATTATCTTCGGGTTATTACAACACCGTGTATCTGAGAGAACAAACAGTATCACTGACGATAGATAAATATCCGTTACCTAGATGGGACTTGTACCGAAAGCTGTGGATTCCACATAGATCCAAATATTACATAAATTGTATTGTGTATTAGTTAACTGTCATAATTAGCATAGTGATTATTGATAATTTACAAATGGTACTGGTACATTTTACTTTAAATATACAGCTACATCCAAGTACTGAAGTGAAATAGCCTTCCAAAATACTGTCACTTCTGGCTTGCAAAAACTGATTTCACTACTGCTACTTATTTACAAATGACTTTTAAGGAGTCCGGAGGTTCGTTGCTGCCCTCACACAAGCCCGCAATCGATCCCTAACCTGAGCAAGATTAATCCAGTTCCTATCATCATATCCCACCTTCCTAAATTATATTTTAATATTATCCTCCCATCTATGTCTCGCCCTCCCCAAAGGTCTTTTTCCCTCAGGTCTTCCAACTAACACTCTATATGCATTCCTAGATTCACCCATACGTGCTACATACCCTGCCCATGGATTTAATGTTCCTAATTATGTTACGTGAAGAATACAAGGCGTGTGCGTTGTGTAACTTTCTCCATTCTCCTGTAACTTCATCCTTCTTAGTCCAAACATTTTCCTAAGCACCTTATTCTTAGCACCCTTAACCTCTGTTCCTCTCTCAAAGTGAGAGTCCAAGTTTCACAACCATACATAAGAGCCGATCCTAACTGTTTTATAAATTCTAACTTTCAGATTTTTCGAGAGGAGAATGGATGATAAAAGCTTCACAAGAAAAAAGTAACCGAAGAAACGGTCGATCGTATACGACCTGCATTCAACCAGTGCTCAAGGATGTTTGCCTATTTGTGGAATCAAAGATCCTGTCTCTTATAAGAGTTCTATCCCACTGCAAAAGTGATTTCGACGTAGATGAATCCACGTTGAATTCTAGATGAAATCGGTGTCGAACTCTGGTAACAGATTTAAATTCAGCAAGCCAAAGCACGCACTTCACTTTCTGATGCGGTGCCCACATTTTACGTTCAATTAGAATAATTAGTGTTGACTGTTAGCAATTCGTGACATAAATCGCAATGATAAATCGTATCTTTTTTGTTTTCTTTAAGTTTCTTGCTTTGTGGTATAGATTTATACCATTGTTGTTATAAAGATAAAATCTTTGAGAGTTTCTGCATCCTGTGCCAAACATATAATGATAAAATATCTTTCTGTTAATAAATGGTGAGTAATTATTTCTTGATACCTCTAGCTCTGACACGGTGTACCTATTATGTGCATAAAATATATATACAGGGTGATTCAGACCACCAGTAACAGTCATTTATTTCGGATACTAGTTTATTAAAATTTTCGAGGCAAAAATATTTATAACTAATGCAAACAGATGCGGTCCTGTGGCATGGTCAGCACGATTTTCTGACTTGAATCCTTTAAAAAACATCGTCTATCAAAATCGTCCCACAACAGGAGATGACATGAAATAGCGAATCCGAGAGACCTTCCAGTCATTGACCACGCCGAAGTGTTAGGAATCACTGACAGTGTTAGAAGAAGAGTACGGGTATGTGCTGCTCAGAAGGCAGACAGTTTGAACATTTGTAAAAATTAATGGAATTGTCCAGTCTTTCAGTAACATCTATCAACATTAATTGTCTTGTTTACATTTTCGTACTGTAACATTGCTCAATATTGATGGCATTGTTTTTTCGTACGTTTTATTATTGAAAGAGTAGGAATTGATAGAAACGTTTCCTATGGAAATTGCTTGTTTTGAATAGCTCTATCAAGTGGTACCCTATTTGACCCCGACTCCTATTTGAAATTTTAAAGTGACGCCACTGACCCTATTTCCTGTTAGGACTGATTGATAAAATTAAGCTCGAGTGAAAGTTCACATGCGCTTTAGTTATAAACATTTTTGTCTCGAAAATTTTAATGAGCTACTTTCCGAAATAAATGACGTTGCGGTTGGTCTGAATCACCCTGTATACAAATTTATCATCTTCATATTCATTCTGAATTGGTAAAGAGGAGTCATTCCAATCAGAATGTTATACTACGACGCACTGAAGTATAGTACTAAATAGAACGTAATTATAATGTAATTGCTCGAAAGAAGTTGGATAATAATATTATGGTTGATGGGAAAGTTATGACATATCACTGCGAAGAGCCATTGCTTCCCGTCCCTGATCATACGTGACCATATTTTGATTGTTCTCGATTTTTAGTCGCAACGATTGTCAAGAAATCCCAGAATATTGAGCATGATGACTGAATACGAGACAAGCATCAAGTCACTCATACGTCTTCGCAATTCCCGTACAGCACTTGTGTCATGTTAACAAGTGTTACTGTCCGATAAAACTCGAATAGTAACGAGCATTCTCCTACTTGAATGACGCATTACGTAGCGTGAGTTATACTCATCACTCAACGCTTTGTCACCGCCGTTGTTGACGTTAATGCTCCCACACACATACACACTGTATAGTGGGATTCGACCTTTCAACGTGACTCGACCTGCAAGGAGAGAGAAATTGTAACGTTTTGACATGAAAACTTTCTCTGGAAACTGTGACGTAATTTGTGTTACCATGGAAACAGAAGTGCAAAATGAATTTCGTGCCTTGTGTTTTTTCCACGCGGTCAATTTCGCTATATTCTCTTTTAGTGTACCTCGAGGTTTTCCCCTAGGTCATATGTAACAGATAGATAATCGCTATGTTAAAATCGTTTGCACTTTGAAGAGAACAACCGCCAGGATTGCCACCCGTCCGCCGTAAACGAACACGAGATGGCAGTACAGTCGCTAATGCAATTAAAATGGGAATTATGACGTGACTCCTTATGTAACAACTAGATGGCAGCGTAGTAAACCTGACAAAAGTTGTTAACGCCAAAGCCTATAAGGCCGACCTATCTGGGATATATATGATCTAGGGTTTTCCATTTAACGTCCTCGCTAGTTTATGAATATTTTTTTTCGCTTTTCCGACTGTAAATGTTAGTTCCTTAAGTGGGACGGTGTGAATGAGTCCTAAGATCCCTTGCAAGGACGCGCTCTCGTGTACTTTTTAGCTTACTCTCTATTATTTCTCCCTCAACGATTGATTTCCACATCGTCCCTGTCGCTTCATTATATAATTGTTGGATATATTTTACTCATTCTGCCTGTGGTAGTATTTACTTAATCCTTAAATTCATCATTAACTAACCTAAAAATCACATACTAACAGCAAAGACGTTTCATGCAATCGAAGGAGTTTCAAATGTCCCCTATCACCGTTTTCGCACAAATCTAGAGACAATTTCCCCCGAAATTGTAGGTGCATAATTAAAGTTATACGTCATCACTGCTCGCTCTTACTTACAAATGGCTTTTTAAGGAACCCGGAGGTTCATTGCCGCCCTCACATAAGCCCGCCATCGGTCTCTATCCTCAGCAAGATCAGTCCAGTTCCTTTCATCATATCCCACCTCCCTCAAACCCATGTTTATATTATTCTCCCATCTGCATCTCGGTCTTCCCAACATAGAATATTCTACTATTAATAAATAAATGAAATGACGGACAATAAACTAGATTAATGAACAATAAATGAATATAAGAACTGATTAAGTAATAAATAAATGAAGCATGACATTAGGCCTACTTACTAAATTTAAATGTATTACTCAAAGTACCCACCCTCCGCTTTCAAACATTTCGGATAAAGGTCTGCACATTTCCGTCCGTAAGTTATCACAAGAAACAAATTTACTATTGTTTACTACTTCAAACTATATTACCATACTAATTAAAATAAAACTCACCTTAATGTTTGCATATCAATGTGCAATCGTGCATCTGCAATTTTATTAGAGTTTTCTTTTCAAGTTCTTTGAACCCGACATATTTTTTCATGTCGCACGTTACAAAACAAAAGTGACACAACTAAAACAAAACATAATTTTTCAGGCGGGCAAAGAAAAACAAAAAGAAATGAAAATGTATAAATAAAAGCATTATTATGCTAATGTTAAGCATCAAGAAAAGATTATTACTGTAAAAAAAAAATATTTTTTTCTATCCAATGCCACCAGGTTGTCTTTTCGACATTTCTGGTCTTCTCTCCTGGCCATGGCTTAGTTGTAACCCACTTCTGAGGTTGGGGCGCCTGGAAGGCGGAGTTACATTACCCCGATGATGTGATAGGATGATTGTGATAATGTGGTGCCAGAAGAGGCCTTAAATCTAAACTTAACCTAAATTCCAGACCATGGACGAACACAGGAATAATCCCCTTTAAGGAAAAATTCCTGTGGTCTAACTGTAAAAAATATAGCGATTGACATTTAGAGAGCACTTTTAGACTATATTTCTTCAAGTGTTATCGTCATGAAAATAGCAGTAGGGGTTTGTTTAATTGAAATAAGTTTGAGTTGTGTCATTTTTCTATGATTCATTCTTTAATATATAGTATTGTGCCTAAGGGCAAGTCTTTCACTGCAAAACCCAGTATTTTCCATTCTTTCCTATTTTCTGCCTTCCTCTTGTCTCCGCATATGATCCATGTATCTTAATGTCATCTATCATCTGATGATATCTTCTTCCGCCCCGAAATGTTCCTACATTCACCATTCCTTCCAGTATATTTTTCAGTAGGCAGTTTCTTCTTAACCAGTCACCCAGTCAGTTTCTTTTTCTCTTCCTGATCAGCTTCAACATTATTTATTCTTCACCCACTCTTTCTAGCACAACTTCATTTCTTATCCTGTCTGTTCACTTCACACGTTCCATTCTTCTTCATATTCATATTTGAAACGCTTCTTGTCGCTTCTCTTCACTTCGTCATAATGTCCCTGTTTCTGCCCTCATACTATGTCATACTCCACACAAAACATTTCACTAGAGTCTTCTTTAGTTCTTTTTCCAGAGGTCCACAGAAGATGCTTCTTTTTCTATTAAAAGCTTCCTTTCCCATTGCTAAACTCTTTTTCACTTCCTGGCAGCTCATGTTACTACTTATAGTACACCCGAAGTATTTAAAACTGTTCACTTGCTGCACTGCCTCATTTCATTAATTTTCTTCCGATAACCATGGTCTTAGTCTATGTGAATTAAATATATTTCATATTGTGACGTCAATATTGTAGTAATAATGGTAATAACAATGCAAAATAATTTAATAAAACTGATATTATTATTATTATTATTATTATTATTATTATTATTATTATTATTACTAATGTTATTGTTAATTTTTTGTTATTGGTTTTAGTTACAGAAATATAGGGAAATGAATTTCTTAATTATTCATTTTAATAGAAGTACTTACAAATAAGTTACGATCTGATACTTCCATTTTTCTTTCATATGCATACTTCAATTTGCATGGCACTTTTTTGTTGCTGAGACTGACCTTTCATTTTGTTTATCATTATTTTGTTGTACTCTTCTTGTCCGTAAAAAAAAAAAAAAAACACTATGGGATTGAAGTAACCAGTATTTGTCAAATATAACTTTTCTCTGGTCATCGGTTATTTTTTTTAGAACACTGAAGTCTACATTTTTTCCTCACATGGTGTACGCATCTTTCGTTCTGGAAAATTCTTTTAGCCTGGAGACAGTAAGGCGTGTGCTTCCACGATTTTGTAGAATGCCTGTCTTATTTATATTTTATTTATTCTGTTTTTCAGGTCGTGAATTTTCCCTTTTCAACTGATCCTTTCCATTGTTACACTCAGAATCTTGTCCGTCTCCTCCAGATGTAGAGTGATCAGATTTCGTTTCATTTCATGAGTCAGGTGATGAAGTAGTCTGCGACGAAAGTTGAAATCAAAGTCAGCAACAGAATCATCTTTATTTCCTGAAATGATATTAACAACATATTACAAATTTATAAATGAATATAAATGATTATATTTAAGACTATAATGTAGGATTTTTTTTAAGTTTAATATTTCTTTCACTATCAAGTTTAATATTTCTTTCACTATCAACTTTAGAGTTGAGAATAAGGTGCTAAGGAAAATATTTGGGGCTAAGCGGGATGAAGTTACAGGAGAATGGAGAAAGTTACACAACACAGAACTGCACGCATTGTATTCTTCACCTGACATAATTAGGAACATTAAATCCAGACGTTTGAGATGGGCAGGGCATGTAGCACGTATGGGCGAATCCAGAAATGCATATAGAGTGTTAGTTGGGAGACCGGAGGGAAAAAGACCTTTAGGGAGGCCGAGACGTAGATGGGAGGATAATATTAAAATGGATCTGAGGGAGGTGGGGTATGATGATAGAGACTGGATTAATCTTGCACAGGATAGGGACCGCTGGCGGGCTTATGTGAGGGCGGTAATGAACCTTCGGGTTCCTTAAAAGCCATTTGTAAGTAAGTAAGTATCAACTTTAGAGATAATTGGCTACTTTCTGGCGCCTTGTTGGTATATAGTTGCGACATTGGTCTGGAATCATCTGGCAACCCTGCTTCCTTATCCTCCCTCTGACTGTACATATCGCTCTTAGATGCGCTAGGTCTCACACTCTGGATACGCATCATAGCCTGCGAGTAGCGGTATTGTATGTTTCTTGTTGTGCGCGAGCGCAAGGGGAGAGGTTTTCGATGTGTTTAATGGACTCATACAATACAAAATTACAAATTATAATTTATTATTAACTTTGAAATATATATTTAAAAATATGTGAATCGGCGATTCAAAAGCATCAATGGAGAACCGCCACTTTTTATACACATTTCAATATCAAAAATAAATTTCATTACTACCGTGGTAACAAGGAGGAACTGAGTGGAAAGTAACTAAGGGTACGTACACGTTGGAGCAACGATAAACGATAAGAGCAATGATCTAGCGACGCTTTGGTATTATCAAAGAATCAAGTGTTCATATCAGAGCAACGAGGTCGCGGGAAGCGAACATTTTGTTTTATCAACAGTAATCTCACTAGACGTTTTGATTTATCTAGAGAAAATCAAAACTCGAGTGGGATTTAATTGACTATTACACGATTAGAAGAAAGTATATAAAGATTAGAAGTAACGAAGTACTCCAATACAATAAAATATTAATTGACTTACGAAAATACAACTGTCTTCAAATGTATTATTGTACCATCTCAACATTACAAATATTACGCTAGATGCATGCTAGATGGCAGTAGTGAGTAATGCCTTCTCGTCGAGAAGTTCTCGATCTATTATACACGATGGCAATGTTACTAGTCAAGAAGGCTTTGTTGATTCAATTTCATTTTTATTAAAATGCAATATTCCACTTCAATTATCCGAATCCCAGTAATCAACGTCACTTGACAGATGATTTTCAATAAATCTTAATATTAAACAATCTCTGATACGTGACTATCCATAATATCATATAGCAGAAGCTATAACATAACCTAATGTACACAAGTGTTAGAAAAGTTTTAATTAACGACGATGACATAAAAATAAACATGAATAATTTTAAAAGGAATAATTATTGAATGTACAATTTTCAGATTTGAATGTGGTTGGTGGTTCAATTGATGCTATATTGGACGTGTGCGTAATAGAAGTGGAACTCGTTGATTTAGGCTTACATGGTGTATTCAACTTATTCAGAATTTCCGAATGAATAATTTTAAAAGGAATAATTATTGAATGTACAATTTTCAAATTTGAATGTGGTTGGTGGTTCAATTGATGTTATATTGGACGTGTGCGTAATAGAAGTGGAACTCGTTGATTTAGGCCTACATGGTGTATTCAACTTATTCAGGATTTCCGAATGGTGCTCTTCATTTATTTGTAAATCGGATTTCAGAAGATGCATAGGTATGATCAGTGATTTTTATTAATTCTTGTTCTTGAATGCCAATGCGAGTCATATTTGAAACTGCTGTGCATCGACTGGAGTGGTTTGTAATTATATATATATATATATATATATTTTTTTTTTTTTTGACGTCCAGACCAGCACAGTTTCAAATGCTGGCAAACAAAGGAACAAATGCTAGGGATGCGATAAAATTAAACAAATGCTAGGGACGCGATAAAATTGTGCGATAAGCAGCCATGATTGGTTGAAATACGTCCTTTCGTACCGTTTTATTGGTCAAAAGTAGTATGACGTAGTAAGAGTGTAATAGTCAGTAGAAAATATTCTATGCATCCACTTAATGAAAGAAGATATATAGGAAATATCAGCTGCTAAGTTCAAGGTTAATGTAACTTAAATACTTACAAAATTCAACCCGTTTCTCATCCCGAAGATAGTATAAATTCGTTGTGTTGTGATTGGTTCTTGTGATCACATAACATATGACGAATAAATACACAACTTATCAATTTGTCAATATCTACAATAATTAATTTAATAAGCCGAAATAATAATAAATCGATTAATATTTGGATATATTGATAACCACCGGTATTTATACAGGTTAATATTATCTTAATCAGAGATCATATGAACGACAAGAGCGAAGAAAATGGAACTTTGGTTTTTCGTCGCTTTTATCGTGTATCTTCGCTTTTATCGTTACTCCAATATGCACACCTCAATGACAATGCATGCTTCAATTCTCTCTGATATAGCATCGCTGCTTCTTTTATCGTTTAGCGACGCTCCAACGTGTACGTACCCTAATATGCACTTATAATTTTGTTCATTGTTTCTTAATTTGCAAATATCCGGGTTGGAACTGCAAACATTTAACAAGAAGGAAACAGAACCTGAATTGCACAACGAGACCAGACAAAAAACGTTGACATTAGAACCAAACGGCAAAGTCAAGTAAAATTATTCACAGTCAGTATTCAGTAGCGTGTATTCACAAACGTTAAGTTATAGCCAGTGTGGTGCAAGCGGTGAGTTATTGGCAACAAACAGGTAGTTCAAATGGCACTGGCACTCATTAGGACCACAATATTATAAGGATAATGAGCTCAGCAAGATTTAAGTAGAGAACGCTAGAACTAGAAAACAATACAAGTTTGATTAGGAAATAAAATTGGTTTTCTAGAAGCTTAATTAAAAATTAAATCTTGCCAACATGGTCGTTATTATGAACGAGAAAGAGAGAGATTGGGAGAGAAAGTTGCACTTCCAAACTACTCTAGGCTTACCTTACTTTCAGGTCTCCTGTGGCTAACCCTGAATCTGGACGTGATTATTCAGTGTTTATCACGAAATAATAATGTGTACAAATGCGTACGTACCCCATAAGATCTATTCGCAACTCCACTGAACTAATACTCGTATAAGCCTAACAGTTAACGCAACATACACGTAGGATACATAAGTGCACATGAACAAATAACTGAAATGCGGCATTATGTAGTATGGATACGAAATTAAAAAATGGGCCGAGTCTTGGTAACTGTCCTCCTCTATGTAAGGAACAAGATTCACCAGACTGTCCACATTTAGGCGCCCTTGTTTACTGCACATGCGTAATGCGTTGTATCTGGAACTTAATAAAATTAGGTGGCCAAATTTTGTTTCTAGGTCTGTACAATAAAAAAATACACATATACAGTACACATGTTCTAATAGGTATATACTAATATTTATATACGTAAGAACCCCTGCGGTGGCTGAGTGGTCAGACTTTCAGCCTGTAACGCAGACGATCCGTGTTCGAGTTCCAGTCAAGCCTGGTATTTTTCATTAAAAAATCCATAGTGACACTTGTGACGGACAAGATCGCAGTTGGGGTTTTTCTCGTGGTATTCTCGCGTCCCCATATTAGTCATCTACATCATTCCATCACCATTTCTCCATTTCGCCATCATTCCATAGCATTCCCAGAAAGCCGGCTGACGACGCACGTTGGGGGCTGACTAGGAACGATTGGAGTTGCCTGCTCGAAACCTGGGAATTCCTCGAACCTTAGTGTAGTCAGCCGGTGTGGGTTTATGAATGCGCTTAGCCATGGTCGACTCTAGCAGAAGATCGGAAGGCGGACACTTGGCAATATGTGCATCAGGCATCAGTCTTCTTACGAGCGCGTCGTGTATACGATTTAAGCCTTGCTTTCGCGTACCTATTGAAGAGTATTGACAATTTATACTGAGTCTTTCTTTTAAAGTTTTGGCATGAACTCAGCCAAGTATGGATTTCTAAAATGGTCCTCGGAAACATTTGAAACAGCAGACGAAATAGAACCAGAAATAAATGAAATGGTAGATGTACCTGTAACTCCATTTTTAGAGTTACCCAAGACCCTGATACTTTTATATATTATTTTAATGTACCGAAGTACATATGATATTTCTACGCAGATATTCTGCGTCATCATACGATGAAAGAGTAATGGAACAGAGAAAAATTCTCTCCGGCACCGGGACTTGAACCCGGGTTTTCAGCTCTACGTGCTGATGCTTTATCCACTAAGCCACACCGGATACCCATCCCGGTGTGGCTTAGTGGATAAAGCATCAGCACGTAGGGCTGAAAACCCGGGTTCAAATCCCGGTGCCGGAGAGAATTTTTCTCTGTTCCATTACTCTTTCATCGTCTGATACTTTTAGCTTTGAAGCTGATACATCCAACCTTGTGAATAATATTATCTTATGATTCTTTCAAGGTATCCTCAAATTCACATTGCTCACTTTATATTGATTACTTGGTAGGGAAAGAAACCAACAATCAAGATTTATTATGACACTTTGAATCGAGGATGACTTTGCTCTTCCTTAATGAAACAATAATTTCGATTATAATGCTAATTATAAAACAACAACAATAATAATAATAATAATAATAATAATAATAATAATAATAATAATAATAATAGTAATAACCATCTTCTAGTCTCTCTAATTATAATGGTGAATTTGTGAAAGAATCTACTCTATTTCGTAATTTTGTCCTTCCTTTTACAAAAGCGTACCCATTTCGCATTCAGCATGTTATCAGTCGGGAAAAAAATCTTATGTCGAAGCCTCTGGCCCTTTGATAGAAATATTAATAATTATTACATTCGTACACAGCGCAATAATTAGTTATGCTGATGAAAATGCCGTTGCAAAACAGAACGAAACACCCAGATTTCAGCGAGCAAAATAATAATAATAATAATAATAATAATAATAATAATAATAATAATAATAATAATAATAATAACAAAGTTTACAATAGCGACAACTTCAAACACAGCCCCTAACATAGGCTACTTAAAAACATTATTTTCAAAAGTACTGACCATGCTGCTTTATGAGGCCCGACTGGGGTTTTTAACCAAGGTGGCGTCACGCGCCTCGGCTATCACCTCGATAACATGCACAATCCTCCACCTTTATAGTAAGGATCACGTAAGTGTAGTTCCTAGAAGTTCCTTTTTGACCATCTCTTCAGTGTTGCTAACTAATACCAGTTATCACCAAAGAGGGAAAAATCACAATGCTACTTATTTACTGAAATAATAATAATAATAATAATAATAATAATAATAATAATAATAATAATAATAATAATAATAATATAGTAATTAACAATAACAATGTCTTACTTATTTACCGCATCTCATTTTTATGATGCGAGGTGTTTTCTAATTAGTTCAATAAATTATTAAATAGTATATTTCCCTCCTGGACTTCTCGCATATTATATTGGTAATTAGGATTAACATGATCTAATATTAAAATTTATTTTGTCTGACAACATGAAATATTGCTTTTATCTGAACAGCTTACGATTCACGGGACCTAACCTAAAAATGTAGTTTGATCACGTGAAGTGATTAGTACGAATTCCGAATACAGAACATCACTTTGAAGTGTATAGCTAACTTAAAGCATTAATTTCTTTCTTGATGAAGTTGCTACCATGCTTTTCCTCTCTTGGACATCTTAATAAAATCATAAACACGAAAGAATTTCATTAAAATGTCAAATATATTTACGTGTATGTTTCATACGAAGTAGGTCTATAAGGTATTTCTTATTTAATGACAGTTACATATCTGAATATAGAGTTGAATTGGAATCACAACACAACAGAACTGAATTGTGTATTGATATGAATATTAATACCGATATTACTAATTAATTAAGCCTAGGTACTTGAATTTTCATCAATTTACTTTACTGCAAAGCGAAGTTATTGCTGCCAACATAACAGATAGAAAATAACTGCCAGTCGTAGTATTTGTCAGTACCCGAAATTCGAAACGAATTTGGTAAAATAAAATTCAACCTGAGAGCTAGAAAATCATTACAATCCACTATCATATGAATTAATAGGAGAAAAAGGTTAGGTTTCACCCTTAGGGTGTTAAGTAAGCTGATCCGGACTAGAGTATAATCCGAACACGGTGATGCCGAGTCAGACTCGCAATGTGATGTGAGTAGGCTACTTTCGAAAGAAGCATAAATTTTGTAAAGAGTTATTACACGTGGAAACTTAATCCGGATTACACATAAACGAAAGAATATTTATTTATATCGTATAGTCAGGAATAGATCTGTCATGATAAATTTTCTCAGGTAAAAGACAGAATCTTTCTCTACCTCACTTCCGCATAAGCACAAGTTGGTTCTATACATATTTTTTTCTTTCTTTTAATTTCGACCGAAGGTATCCTTTAATAATAAGATGTATACAAAAGTGTTCTAGTAAACCTCTTCACAGAAATTTAGTTGATAATAAGGACACAATTCTTTTACAGGACAAATATCTCAAATTAGTATTGTTTAAACATTTTGTTATGTTTTAAACACATTTCCTCTTTGAGTTGTATTTTAGAGCACAAGGGTCAAGTTTAAAACTCCGTTTGGTTTTAGTCAGTGCTGAGATAATGTAGAAATTTGACTTGACATGAGAAAAGTATGTTTAATCTGTTATGAACCGCCACAACGTTCAGTGATCCCTCTAAAAAAGGAGAACTTTTAAAGTACAATATTTTTTTCCTTCTAATTTCGACTTGAAGTATCCTTCAATAATAAAATGTGTTCTAGTAAACTTTCACTGGAATTTAGTTTGGTAAAAATATATATCCTAATTCTTTTACAGAACAGAGCTTTGCAATCAGTATTGTTTAAACATTTTGCTATGTTATAAAAACATTTTCCCCTTGAGTTGTATCTTACGGGATAAAGGTCAAGTTTTAAAACTCCTTTTCACTCAATGTTGAGAAATTTGTATTTACAATGGGAAAGCATGTCTAATATGGTATAAACTTTAATTTCTGATCTGATATTCTATTCTAAAGTAATTTTTGTAATCCTCAGGATCATAATTTCTAATGAAGTTCAGTAACATTAAATTGTAAATCTGTCTCTTATTCCACATTTTCCTCCTTTATCTATTCTTTTTTTTTTCTCCCAAACACCTTGCATTCATCTAGTATTGTCACTGCTGCTGCAACTTCCTTCGGTGAACTCACTCTGGATACTAAAATGTACGAACAAAGTTCGGGAGTCCGCTCATGTGTGTGGTGAAATATATCCGAGCCCGGCTACCGAGTCACGCTCGCCGAATCAGATTCGTACGTGTATGGGCTGTCCGCACGGCGTTTCGGCTCCCTTTCGGCGGTAACTCGGGTTCAGTCGCGTTCACAACGGAAGACTCTGTATTCTTTATTTCTTCGATCGAATCTTGATATTATTCCATCAGCAGAATAGGTTTATTCTAAGTTATTGGAGATAGTCATTGCCATAGGCAGGAATGTAAGATTTCTGCTCCATTTTATGCAATGTTTCTTCTTCTTCTTCTTCTTCTTCTTATTATTATTATTATTATTATTATTACTAATCATGAGTCATTGTACTTTATATGCCTAGTCTTAACCCATGCAATAGTACCGTACACCAAATAGTAAAATTCAGAGCTAATGCGGTTAGCATTGCTCAAGGATAAACACAAGAAAATTAGATGCGAACACATTACGAGTATAAAGAAAAGTAATAAATATTTACTTATTTACTTATTCAGAATTTCACGGTGGCTGGATTGAGATACGATTTTCTTGCCGTTTCAGAAATGTGTAGAGGTTCTGTCACCAGATTCGCGTCATGCAAGTCTGAAAAGTTATCCTACTATTTTCGATCCTTTGTAATTTAACTGTTTTGTCTTTGTTCAATTTCCGGCTAGTTAAGCGTAACGGAACTTTTCAGGTATTTGGAGGTAGTATGCTGATGATTAAACCTATAAATGGTTCCGAAAAGTTTGAGAAATGATTTTAGTTCGTTGTTGGGAAATATAAAATATTCTTTTCATATCTCTACTTACCTGTCGGGAACCGAACGCAGTTTCTCCAGCATTGCAGCCGAAAGTGCTACCGCTTGAGTCATAGTGAAGAACTTAACATTCTACCTGTCAGATTCTTTGCATCATTTCTTAATTACCTGTTCCGCCATGTTAAGTCTCTGAATAGCCTCTGCAGTCTAAGCTGTTAAATTATTATTATTATTATTATTATTATTATTATTATTATTATTATTATTATTATTATTATTAGCAATGACTCGTGCTCAACAACACTGCTTCCAAGTATACTCGTAGCTGTCATTTGCATATCCGTATAATTTTCAGACTATAACTCGTTAAGTCCATTCGGGTCATATCGATTTATTGTAGGTTCCAACATTTTCTACGAGAATTATATATTTGAGCAATACTTTGGAAAATATATGAATCATCAGTGCAGACTTTCACACATTGGGAAATCCAATACCGCTTTCTTTATTCGGGAATAAAAACCCCGAGTCGTACGTTTATTCTGAGAAATGACCATGAGAGAATCAGGACACAATGAAATTCGATCCGGAAGGATGGATTACACAGTTATTAGCCAAGTTTCATGTAACAGAAATAAAAAAAAAATGTAAAATGCTGCAGGTGACCAGTTGGCACGTTTTGTCTTACATTACAGCTCACAAGTATACCCATTACAGTAGGAATATTGGATAGTCCGCGGCTCGAATTCCATACTTTTAAGGCAACAGTTGGATGTCAGTCTTTCAAAGGACATTTTTTCTGGCGACAAAAACTTGGCTTCTAGCGTACTTGACTGAAATAAGATCCGGTCATTCGGTGGTGGAAACGAAACTAATTATTATGCTAGGAAGTTTATATTCGTATTCCTTCCCGCGATAAACGCAGCGTACCTTGTTCCACGTCGTGGATTTACGGTACATAATAATTTTGTGTCTGAGTGAAATGACTCCTGGCATAAATCATCGGTCGTTTCTCATTCATGTTAAAATGTCACTATCATATCCTGTGTTGTAGGTCTATAATATGGAGACACTTCGTGCTCATCCCACGTCTCGAGAATCTTGTCCTGTAGATCACTTGAAATGTAGAAAAACTATTCAAGGATAGAAAACTCTAGGCAAAACTTATGGGACATTCTTACTTACGTTGAAACTAGGATATTTGTTCAGTGTTACTGTGATGTTTTAATCCAGGCCAAGTATCGTCCTGATGCCACGTTACGGCAACGCCGCTACATAACTTACCAGTTTACTATCGCATAAAATAACTTTGGTGTAGCACTATAACTAAACAGTTTTAAGCGTTTGGAGTCTATGAAAATTCTATGAGAAAACGGAATTAACAGGAAGAAGAAAGACAAAAAATGCGAAGGAGAAGATAAAGTGGAAGAATAAAAGGGAAAAGGAAAATAAAGAAGAAGATTTAGACAAAGGATGAGAAAAAGAAAATTAAAAGTGAGGAAAAAAGAAGATAAAGAAGACGAAAGAGATGAAGATCAAGAATAAAGAGACGCAGAAGGGGAATACTCAGACGCAACAGAAGTAGAAGAATGTATAAAATGACGAAGGCGGAGAAGATTAAGAAGACGAAAGAAAATAAAAATAAGAAGACGGTGGAGAAGAAGACGGAATAGAAGAATAAAGAAAAATATTAAGAAGTCGGGGGAGAAAAAGAATATTAAGAAGATGGAGGAGAAGAAGACTGTCAAGAAGACGGAGGAGAACAATAAGTTTGAGAAGACGGAAGAGAAGAAGATTAAAAAGAAGTAGAAGGAAAAGAATATTAAGAAGACGGAGGAGAAAAAGAATATTAAAAAGTTGGAGGAAAAGAAGAATATTAAGAAGATGGAGAAGAAGAAGACTGTCAAGAAGACGGAGGAGAATAATAAGTTTGAGAAGATGGAAGGGACGAAGATTAAAAAGAAGTAGAAGGAGAAGAAGATTAAGAAGACGTGGGATAAAAAGAATATTAAGAAGACGGAAGAGAAGAAGATTAAAAAGAAGTAGAAGGAAAATAATATTAAGAAGACGGAGGAGAAAAAGAATATTAAAAGTTGGAGGAGAAGAAGAATATTAAGAAGATGGAGAAGAAGAAGACTGTCGAGAAGACGGAGGAGAACAATAAGTTTGAGAAGACGGAAGGGACGAAGATTAAAAAGAAGTAGAAGGAGAAGAAAATTAAGAAGACGTAGGAGAAAAAAAATATTAAGAAGATGGAAGAGAAAAAAATATTAAGAAGATGGAGGAGGAGAAGAAGACTGTCAAGAAGACGGAGGAGAACAATACGTTTGAGACGATGGAAGAGAAGAAGATTAAAAAGAAGTGGAAGCAGAAGAAGATTAAGAAGACGGAGGACAAAAATAATATTGAGAAGATGGAGGAGAAGAAGATTGTCAAGAAGACGGAGTAGAGCAATAAGTTTGACAAGACGGAAGAGAAGAACAATAAAAAGAAGTAGAAGGAGGAGAAGATTAAGAAGACGGAGGAGAAAAAGAATATTAAGAAGATGGAAGAAAATGGAGGAGAAGAAGACTGTCAAGAAGACGGAGGAAAACAATAAGTTTGAGACGATGGAAGAGAAGAAGATTAAAAAAGAAGTAGAAGGAGAAGAATATTAAGAAGACGGAGAAGAAAAAGAATATTAAGAAGTTGGAAGAGAAGAAGATTAAGAAGACGGAGGAGAAAAATAATATTAAGAAGATGGAGGAAAAGAAGAATATTAAGAAGTTGGAGGAAAAGAAGATTAAGAAGACGGAGGAGAAAGAGAACATTAAGAAGATGGAGGAAAAGAAGACTGTCAAGAAGATGGAGGAGAACAATAAGTTTGAGAAGACGGAAGAGAAGAAGAATAAAAAGAAGTAGAAGGAGAAGAAGATTAAGAGGACGGAGGAGAAAAATAATATTAAGAAGATGGAGGAGAAGAAGATTGTCAAGAAGACGGAGGACAAAAATAATATTAAGAGGAAGAAGGAGAAGGAGATTGTCAAGAAGACGGAGGAGAACAATAAGTTTGAGAAGACGGAAGAGAAGAAGAATAAAAAGAAGTAGAAGGAGAAGAAGATTAAGAGGACGGAGGACAAAAATAATATTAAGAAGATGGAGGAGAAGAAGATTGTCAAGAAGACGGAGGACAAAAATAATATTAAGAGGATGAAGGAGAAGAAGATTGTCAAGAAGACGGAGGACAAAAATAATATTAAGAGGATGAAGGAGAAGAAGATTGTCCAGAAGACGGAGGACAAAAATAATATTAAGAGGATGAAGGAGAAGAAGATTGTCAAGAAGACGGAGGACAAAAATAATATTAAGAGGATGGAGGAGAAGAAGATTGTCCAGAAGACGGAGGACAAAAATAATTTTAAGAGGATGAAGGAGAAGAAGATTGTCAAGAAGACGGAGGACAAAAATAATATTAAGAGGATGAAGGAGAAGAAGATTGTCAAGAAGACGGAGGACAAAAATAATATTAAGAGGATGAAGGAGAAAAAGATTGTCCAGAAGACGGAGGACAAAAATAATTTTAAGAAGATAGAGGAGAAGAAGATTGTCAAGAAGACGGAGGACAAAAATAATATTAAGAGGATGAAGGAGAAGAAGATTGTCAAGAAGACAGAGGAGAAGAAGATTAAGAAGACGAAGGAGAAGGAACAAGTGAAGGAGTCGAAAATTAAAAGACGGAAAGGAAAAGAAGAAGATTAAGAAGACGGAGAAGGAGAAGAAGATTATGAATACGGATGAGAAGAAGATCATTAAGAAGACACGAGGAAGAAGAAGAAGACTATAAGACGGAGTGAAAGAACATTAAGAAGACGGAAAAAAAGATTAAGTATACAAAGGTGGAAAAAGTAAGAAGACGGAGGAGAAGGAGAAGAAGAAGAAGAAGAAGAAGAAGAAGAAGAAAAAATTAAGAATACAAAGGTGGGAAAATTAACAAGACAGAAAAGAAGAAAATGATTAAGAACACGAAGGAGAAGAGGAATATTAAGAAAGTGAAGAAGAAGAAGAAGAAGATTAAGAAAACGGTTGATAATAAGAAGCTTGAGAAGGCGGAGGAAAAGAAGTAGAAAAGAATAATATAGATAAGGAGAAAGAAACTGGAATGAAGAAAATGAGAACAAAAAGGAGGGGAATATTAAAATGAAAAATGATAACGAGAAGATGATGAGTAAGAAAAAAGAGAAATAGGTTAAGGAGATATAGTAGGAAAGAAGTGTAAGTTGAGAAGAACAGTAAAATGAAGGGAGGTAAGATGTCATTGATGATTAAGGAGGAGGAGGAAAAGAAATAAATTATAAAAAAAGAGATTAGAAAGTCGTATATGGAGCAAAGAAGAAGAAAAAGGAGAAAAAGAAGAAAGAGGATGACAGAAAAATGTGGAGGTAAAGTAGAAGAAGGATGAGAATGCACGTGAGAAAGAGAAATATAAATATATTATAAAATATATAATAATATATTAGAAATAAGGAGGAAAGTAGAAGGAGAAGATGAAAGAGGAGAAAGGCGGAGAAGGGGATGGGAAGTAGCACATGAGTGATAAAAGAGATGAAAGAATTAATTTACATAATCACTGTGGTCAATGTAGTTAATTTTAGGAAATAGGAGTCTTTGAAAATTTGATTCAACTTGCACAAACAAAGTCAAGTCAATTATAAAACTGTTGATCTTGAATTAAAGTCCTCCAAGTAGCCTACGTGTTAGGACCTTTTGTCACAACGAAAACGTAACACGGACTCTTTGTTACAAGGACACTAGGTAACGAAAACGAAATTATCATAGCTACATTGGTCACACTTTAAGAGATCACATTTATGTTGTCAGTTTCTTGGCAGCAGTGAGTCCTCATTCTTTTGGCAAAGGAATCTAAATTTGAAATGTCTGATACAAAATTCATTCCTATCTGCAATGGGGTAAAAAACAGGTAGACCTATATAAAATGTTATGAAATGAAGATGTATTGACAGGGACTGATGTTCAGCAATGATTACAACATCGAGTGAAAGTAACGGAACAAAATAATGTGCTGACAGAAACCGAACATAGCCACGCGCCATGGATGGGCCTCCTGTAAAGCCGCTCAGTTCAAAGAACAATCAAGAAGATAGCTAACACTTCTAGAAAACCGACATCTTCCGTCGTACAAAATGCAATAGGAAGTACATCCAGCGAAATTAACGTTAAATTGTCAAAAGAAAAGAAACACTGAAAAAAAACCGTCAGTTAAGGTGGAAGACAGTAGCCTACTTGTTCACCATATTACATCTATAGAAGAATTTGAAAAATACTTTAAAAAAATTTAGACAAAGGATGGGGGAATGATGGTCATCCCACCTCCATACAAGGGAAGGGGCCGTCATATTTCTACATGTATTTTGCAAGTATTGTAAATAGAAAAATATTAATTTGTGATGGGACTTGTAAGGTTTCTCCTAAAAATACGACCCCTTTGTACGGTATTCAGTGCAGTTACGCGATGTTTTCTTTCCTGTTGTCTTCTTATTAGTTACTAACAAAGAGGAGCTCCGTTTCTGGAAGAAGACGCGATAGAGGCGGAAGAACCCCAATGTTTCCTCCACGACATTGAATTGCTATGCTAAGTTTGCCACGTGCAAAGGAAACGTGTGAAGTAGTAGTAGGACATAGCCACATAAACAAAATGGTCAGAGTAAGCATCCTTCAATTAATTAGGCCTATCTGCTTGAACGTCTTAAGGATTATGCAGTACTAGCGAACTCTTGGTCACAATTTCTCAGTAGGCCTATATTCTGAACAGCCCAGTAAGATTAGTTTCCCATTCATCAAATAACTTCCACATTACTTATTAAAGTGACTATACAATATACACCGTAAGATATTGCGTGACATTTCGTGCGACATGGGGTGACAAAGCAGACTGAATGACAAAATTTTATTTGTGACAACGTTTCCGATATGACATAATATCCCTATAACTAAAAGTCAGTGACAAAGAGTCCTTATCACGTGTTGGTAGTGACAGAAAGTCCGGGAATCCTCCAGGCATAACTATAGGTATCCTACAAGCAAAACTCAGCTTGGACTCCCCGCGGCGCACATGCTATACTCTCTTACCCTTCCCGCAATAGGCGTGAGAGCATGCTGGGAACGGGAGCATACGTCATCTGCGCAAGATAGTCACGCCCGCTGGTTTCTGCGCACTCAGTTTTTCTTGTTGAATGCCTATATTTCACCTCAGACGCTTTGGTAACTCAGTTGGCAGAACGTTGGCTTATGTCGACCGCGGGGCCGAGTTAAAATCTCGAAGTTGGTGGAGTTGTACTTATGTCGGACAAAGCCATGGTTTTTGAGAATTTTTCTCTGGATTCTCCCGTTTTCCCCTCGTCTTTCCAGCAAAATGCCACAATTCTCCTTTAATTATTATTTCAGTCTTGAAAAATAGTGCACTACTTGTGTTTACGTGACACCGAATCATTGTTCCGTCATAGGAGGCGTTCACGGCGACTTGTTCAAAGATTGAATTGGATTATAGACGATTCATAGATCCGTATGAGCGTCTAGATTCTTGTTTACCTGCTGGGTATATGTCAATCCATGTAGATCCATGAGGTACTGCACACCACTACCAGAGGTACGCGATATAATAATAATAATAATAATAATAATAATAATAATAATAATAATAATTTATTTAACCTGGCAGCGTTAAGGCCATACGGCCTTCTCTAACACTCAACCAGGAGTAAAACGGCGTTACAAAAAACACTACAAATTTACAAAGTACACTACAATTTTACACACAAAACTGAATAAGATAATAATAATAAAAAAATGTAAACAACAACTAAGTAGAAATCAGACATAATATATAACATACAGAAAGAATGGAAAAAGCATAATAAAATGTGAACAGCAGGTCAAAATAAATTAGACATACAAAGTATAAAAAATAAAACAATTATTGATAATAATAATAATAATAATAATAATAATAATAATAATAATAATAATAATAATAATAATAATAAGAATAGTGGTAAAATAATAATAATAATAGTAGTAGTAGTAGTAGTAGTAGTAGTAGTAGTAGTAATAAAATAGTGCAGTACAAAGCATACAATGAATACAATATTTTTAGGTACACACAGTAAGGAAAATTATGATTATATATAGCTCAACTTATCACATTATAGATATACCATTATCGGAAAATATGAAAACAAAAATATAAAAAAGTTAAATATCACTAGAACATAAAAAATATGAATACGTGGAAACATGCAATACAACACTTGTCACAATAGTAAGTTAGTTTGGCAACTCGTCATAAGATAATTTTCTAACTTGGATTTGAAAGATTTCAATGTTCGGCAGCCCTTGACTTAGGCTGCAGAGAGCTCCAGTGACGAGAGGTAGCAACAGTGAAAGATGAGGAATACAGAGATGATGTGTGAAGTGGAATTTATAGCGTGTTATCGCGTTCTTCATCAAGATACTTTGAATTGAAATTGTGGGCTGTGAAACCACACCCAAGATTCCGGATGGCTATGGATTTAATGTGTGGAAAGAAATGCCTAGTGCAGCGGATAATGGGCTGGATTAGGCAGTTCGCACGGTCGACACGATTCATTCTGTCACGAGTGCACAAAAGACCTAATGGGATTGATGTGCTTAGAGATGTCCATGTTCCGCCCAGTAAACACCTCTACTGTATACGTCTATAATTTGCGTATCATTTCTCGCCAATGTTAAAATTGGAATGTTTATCCAATGTGATATCCTGTGGAGACGTGGTTCCGTATTCTCTAGAATCCCAACAAGCTCTAACGTGTATTCTATTATAATATACTTCAAGGTGAAGTATAATAGCCAATGAACGAATCCAAGTATGTCAAACTTAATTTGCTGATAAAATAATAGGAACTTAGAACTAATGTAAAATTGAAATGGCCTGCGAAAGCCTAATTAGAAAGTAAAAGCTGCATAGGAAAATGCTCTTAGTATTTACTTTTGTCTTAGAAACGATGATTCGATTAAGTGTTTGATAAATTGCCTATTACAGTTCATGAGACACTTGCCGAATTGGTATGTTTAAACATATGTAAAATTGGTAAAATCGCTCTGTAACACAAGAATTGGCCGACTTGTGGTAATTAAAATGCGTCTTGCAAATCTTTTGTGACCTTGTGCTCTGCTTTGTGTGCAAACATCATAATTCAAGAGGACGGACGGCAAACAAAGCCTGTTACTCCCTGAGAGAAAGATGTGGGCAACAGTTGGCCACGATCTATGCGTATGCAAGAACTCGTTGGCACAGCGCACGATTTTATAAAATGTTTAATTGTATTGTATTTTAGGCACTCTTCCATCTGTAGTTCAGTAGTAGCTGCGATTCGTTGGCATGAAGGTTGATCTTGGGTGTGGTTTCACAGCCCACAATTTCAATTCAAAGTATCTTGATGAAGAATGGCTGTACAATAGAGTGATCATTTTTACTTCATTTTCAGGAGTAGTTGAGGAAATGAGGCTCATATCCCAAACTGATTTTATCCCCGATCAGTTAAAGGAATTACTATTGTAATTGAAGCTGCTGCAGATCAAATAGAAAAAAGTTTTAATACATTATTAGTTAAAATGTTCAAGGTACGAAACTTAGAAAGAAATGGATGAACGACGAGTTTCTGTCATTCTAAATGGTATATTGTTATATCACGTAAGAGGTGGAAATACATATTAAACTACTTAAGACAGTTGTCGGTAAACTTTGGAAATAACACATACCCGTAATATCATCATCAGCAGCAGTATAGAGTGGGGGTGAAAATACAAGCCCATAATCAGTAGAGTCTCCAAGCGACTCGCAGCAGTGTAGAGTAGGCTATAGATCGGCAGCATCTGACCATTAATATTATTACACAGAAGATTCATAAAAAATTGTCTCACCAAAAATATGGATTATCCAATAAATTTAATTTATACAGATTTTAAAGTATAAACTATTGAAGAAATTTATAAATATAGTAACTTACTACCACGGAAATAAAATAAAACATAAATCTAATCGACATGAATATCGTACTCGAAAACAAAAGTCTTCTTTCCCATTAATTGAGTCTAAATATCATACAAGTGCAGCACTTAAACATGGTGTTAGTTTCTGCCCAAGACTTTATAATATAATTACAACCTATTTTCCAAATTTGAAATATTTCAAAATTAAAGCTTTTAAAAAAGAAATTTATAAAATTATTCATTATGCAGTATATAATATTAACAAATGAGTGTATTTTTTACCTTTTATTTCTGTCGACTATATACATGTTTTTATTGAATATCACTCCCTTCTCTCTGATTGTCAGTTTATATTAAATGTGTTTTTTCTCTCTTCTTCTCTTTCTTCTTCTTCTTCTTCTTCTTCTTCTTCTTCTTCTTCGTTTGCTGTTGTGTGTTATTTATTAGTTTGAATTAAGTTACTGTATTTAGTATTGTGTATTGTGGGTCCCTATCACCACGGCATGGCGCGTCCTCAGGTTGCGGATCGAGGAGACGGCCTCCAGATATGGAGGGTAGCTGTGAATATATTGAATAAGCAGTCGCGGACAGCCGATGAGGGTGGTCCTCCAGCTTGGGGGTTGGGCGAAGGGCTGACAACCCTTCACCGTAAAAAACAGCTTGTTACGAATCCTTGAAATAAGCCTCGGAAAAAATGAACGGGTTACATCGGCTGCTTGTCTATGCGGATGACGTGAATATGTTAGGAGAAAATCCACAAACGATTAGGGAAAACACGGGAATTTTACTGGAAGCAAGTAAAGAGGTAGGTTTGGAAGAAAATCCCGAAAAAACAAAGTATATGATTATGTCTCGTGGCCAGAATATTGTACGAAATGGAAATATAAAAATTGGAAATTTATCTTTTGAAGAGGTGGAGAAGTTCAAATATCTGGGAGCAACAGTAACAAATATAAATGATACTCGAGGGGAAATTAAACACAGAATAAATATGGGAAATGTCTGTTATTATTCGGTTGAGAAACTTTTATCATCCAGTCTGCTGTCGAAAAATCTGAAAGTTAGAATTTATAAAACAGTTATATTACCGGTTGTTCTTTAAGGTTGTGAAACTTGGACTCTCACTTTGAGAGAGGAACAGAGATTAAGGGTCTTTGAGAATAAGGTGCTTAGGAAAATATTTGGGGCTAAGAGGGATGAAGTTACAGGAGAATGGAGAAAGTTACACAACACAGAACTGCATTGTATTCTTCACCTGACATAATTAGGAACATTAAATCCAGACGTTTGAGATGGGCAGTGCATGTAGCACGTATGGGCGAATCCAGAAATGCATATAGAGTGTTAGTTGGGAGGCCGGAGGGAAAAAGACCTTTAGGGAGGCCGAGACGTAGATGGGAAGATAATATTAAAATGGATTTGAGGGAGGTGGGATATGATAATAGAGAATGGATTAATTTTGCTCAGGATAGGGACCAATGGCGGGCTTATGTGAGGGCGGCAATGAACCTCCGGGTTCCTTAAAAGCCAGTAAGTAAGTACTGTATTTAGTAAATTGTCCTTGTAAATGTTATGTTATATTATTGGTTAAAACCTACCGTACACGAGCCTGACTCTTACGGTAGTGTCTAGAAACATTTTTGTTTTATCATTTTAATTTGTACTCGCTAGCTAGCTAGTTGTCCCACGCCGTGGCGTCGTGGTCTAAGGCATCCCGCCTAGGACTCGCGTTACGGAATGCGCGCTGGTTCGAGTCCTCATGGGGGAAGAAATTTTCTCATGAAATTTCAGCCAGTGTATTGGACAGGTGCCCACCCATCATCGTGATGCACTTGGGGAGCTGCAATAGGTAGCGAAATCCGGTTGCGAATGCCAGCTATAACGGCTGGGGGGATCATCGTGCTAACCACACGATATCTCCATTCTGGTTGGATGATCATCTCCACCTCTGCTTCGGCATGTGGGCGTGAGGCCAGCAGCCGTCTGGTCGGTCTAGGCCCTCCACGGGCTGTAGCGCCACGGATTATTATTATTATTATTATTATTATTATTATTATTATTATTATTATTATTATTATTATTATTATTATTATTAGGTAGCTAGTTAAATAAATTAAATGAAATTAAATTAATTAAATAGAAGAATTTGGTAGCCAGCACTTCATTTGGAAAGTAGAACAAATATTTTATCAGAAAGGAAAATGTATAATTTGAAACACTTAAAACGTTTATAATCACTCATCGTATTGTGTAGAGACTCGTAAAGCACGCACTCATAATTTGTTTATTTTAAGACTGTGCTGACATTTATGTTTTTCATTTGTTAATGCCAACCTTCAATTAAATTTAAAGCATCTTAATGAGTTTTAGGCGAACTGTGTAAATATCAGGAGTAAACAAATTCCGGAGAGCAAGTAGCCATGGCGACTAAACTTTTTTGTGGTGCCTGAATTGTTTGAGTTGAAAATTTTTTAGACAGTTGTTTCATAATGACGACTTTTCGATTCCTATTTTAGTATCGAAAAGTCATTGATTTTCGCATCCATAAATTAGCGTGCTTAAAAGTAAATTTCCGTGCCTAAAAGTACTTTTAATCACTCTAATTAAAAATACTGAAAACATAAATTCGTATAACTTCTTTGATTTTTATGGTATCAGCTTCTGCTGCATTTCTTATGTAGGAATTCTCTTCCGAATCATTCATTTTTCTAATTATATTTACCAGTTTCGTTGTAATAATTGTATAATTCCAAAATTACGTGACAAGCACAACTCCACATAAACAATTTCCTAACAACCAGCAAAACAATCACTACATATCTGAAGGCCATGAAATCTATTTCTTTCCATACGAATGTAATACTCTCGTCTTTAACATCAGAAGCTCGCCATTGTGAAAGAACGAATCAACAATGTTATTCTCTTTAAAATATAAATGCATTAGAGATTCTCGTGCGATTGTCTAAAAATATTGTACGAAACACGTGCGAAACTAACGTTTTAAGTACTCGCAGTATTGTCCACCTCCCTTTCGAGTCGGTGGCTCGTGCTTAGAACACTATCATTTCGCAACTTGTTGCATAAATAGCTATTAAGACTTCGATTTCTTTTATGTCACCACATAATGTTAATAAAAGCGATTGTAGAAATAAATTCGAATGTGATTCTTAAATTAATATTGTTACATTTGTTGCGCATCAAGATATTGTCACTATGTAGCTTCAGTGGAGAGCACAGAGTGTCTCTGAGAGCGTGTGTTTGAATTGCATAGATATTTAATATTGTTAAATATATTTCAGTAAATTTATCATAATATAAGCTCTAATGATTTTCTCATTGCTTCTGTTGGAAAAATGTGGGCTCTCAAAAATAAAGAGGCTGGTTCCCGCTGTTAAGGAAACAATTTTACGCCATATTATTCTGGTTTTAAGTTTCGCCAATTATCTAGACATATTGTTTTGAGATCTTTCCCACCATTACAATTATTACAAATCTATCACAGTAATGTGTTCTTTCGTGTGGACTATTTCGTCTGAGCTTTTTTCTCTTCCTTTGGGAAGTCTCGCCTTATGTCCGATAAATTTAGGCCTAATATTTATTGTTATAATTTTGACATTCCATCTGATTTATAGAGTAAATTTAAAAACCATTATGGATATCCCTTAAGCTATAATCTTATTAAGTGAAATACTAGGGTTAGTCTATGCTTATCTATATAGGAACAAAATAACTAAAAGTTATTTGTACACATTTTAATTAAGATATGAACGTTTTCGACTTGACTGAGTCTTCTTCAGATTAGACATGCCAAATGAATACGTTAATGAAACTATTGAAGTATAGGTGTACAAGTTGTATACAGGATGATTCACGAGGAAAGGTAAAAAATTTAGGGTACGATATCTTAGGCCATTTTGAGTGAAAAAGTTCATATGAACATAGGTCCGTTTTCGAACGACGAGGGAGCTAGATGCATTTGTTTGGTAAAACGTCTCGTCCCAATGCGAATCAGACGTTACCATATGCTGCTGACGTGAGACGAGGCGTGAGACAAGGTCAAGGTCGCAATGAATGACGTAACATTGGAATCTGCATTGTGAACGGTGTAGATAAGAGGAAGAAACCAATCGCCTGCCCTTGTCTGATGTAATGACACATAACCCGCAGATAACACAAATAGCCTACACTATCATCAATTCACAGCAGTCCAGTCAGCTACCTAAAGTATAGTAGTTATACAGGTACAGTTATCGGAAGTGATAAGTTGTGTTTTTCAAGATTCGTTATAAATTTTCGACTACAGAATACGCCGATATAGTGTATGTTTATGGTTTGTGTGATGGAAGTTCCTTGCGTGCCGTCGCTGAATATGAACAACGCTTTCCGAACAGAAGGGTACCATATCGAAGAGTGCTTACTGTCTATGGGATTGGATGAAAGACGTGGTATAGCAAAGGAAGGGGAAAACGAGAGAGGCGCTAATCGACCGTATTTTGGATGCGGCATAGAGAACAGTTACGTGCAACTCTACAGCGCGATGACCGCGATTCACGCCCGAGCCCAACAGTGCATTGATGCAGAAGGAGGTACCTTTGAAAATGTGCGAAAACATCGACCCCGACGTCTAGAATATTAGGTATGTATGCATACGTGAATATAAACTTTAAATTTGTCCGTTATCTGTCTCTAAATGCAAGTTAGTAAAATGGATTGTAAGAAGTTTTTGTGAAATCAAAGAGCCATATCCCCGTAATCGTTCGAAAACGGACTTATATTCATATGAACTTTTGACTCAGAATGACTTCAGATTTCACATCCTAAATTTTTTACCTTTCCTCGTGAATCACTCTGTATAAGCAATTGCAGTGTGAGCCATTATAAAACAATGTGCATGTCATGTGTCATAAGTTAATACAAGTTTAAAACACATCGATAAAATAACAATATTATACCTGTGTAAACTGTTATACAAGTCAAAATGTTAAAAATGATATATACAAACTGTAATGTACTATGAGCTGGTTGTAACAGAACGTGGGAGTCCTCAGGACATCCAATGTGGCAGCTCATGGGGAAAGTTAAGCACAGCTGCAAGGAAGTAAACAAATTTGCGTGAGAAATACTGTATGGTTGCCAGAGGAACATGTAAACCTCAGGTAGTTATCGTCCTATCAACAAGTGAAAGTTACATAGATCTAGATGTTACGAAGCCACTATAGTACAAACACAGTCTAGTATATACAGTCACGAAGTCAATACGTAGTAAATATGCATCCATAGATAGTTGCTGACCACTAGGATGGCTAATATCGCCTCATTACAGTCGATGCGAAATAGTACCGGCATAGTCTATTGTTCCTAGCACCCTCACAACTCAAGCTTCGTGACTGTATATACTAGACTGTGGTACAAAGCTAGAAGAGCTTGAAGTAATCGAACCTGGTTGGAGCAAGAGGTACCGCTACTCTCTTCATGAAAGATGTGTTTAAGAGGCTTGGAATACCTACATCTATTATTCCGATTATAACTCTAGCTGCATTGAAAGGATCAATTGCTCTCCTGAAGCATCACCTATATTCGAAATGAAACCAAGTTCATTAGCATTCTTTACTTTTTTGTAACATTTACCTCTCTAAAATAGGTATATTTCCACTAATCTCAAAATGTATTTGCAGCTATGTATTTGTAGGAGTTCCATTGTCAAAACAAAATTAATGGTTAAATGAACTTGTAAACATTTATATGGTTAAGTACTCTTTGTGCCTTGTGGCAGCTCACGAATAGTGAGAAAATTTCTAAATTAATGTAATGTTTTTAAGCAGAATTACGTGGATAAGCCAATTTGTAATTTTTTCTTGACACTAAATTTATTTAAATTCTTAAAAGATATGGGACAGTAAAAAGCAACAGGAACTCTTCATATATCAGTATTATGTCACACCATTATCTGGATAAAGCAATACAAGTTACGCTCATCCAGTCATGATTGGGAAATAAAGCTCCATTTCCTCGCCTGGAATGGTACTAGACGTCTCTATTAAATATATATATTAAAATATATTTAGTCGAACAAGTTGTCATTCAAGCCATCGCAGAAAACAGGACAAATGGTCATAATGGTAAAAGTCATGCATGAAATCTTGAACATATAGGCTATAACAGATTGATGAGTCTAACGAACTTTCAAGACAACTTTGATCAATTTCACTATGCTCCATCTAGCGAATGCAAAAGAAGTCACGTTATAACCCTAATGGCATTTCATGGAGAAATAACTTGCATCATTACTTCATTTTGGACAGTGGAGATCCTGGTGGTTATTCTCATTTATATGTTTCCATTTCATTACATGGGAATGGCAAATCTGATGTACATAGTGTTAAAAAAGTATCCAATATTTTATGAGGTGATAGTAGGCATCAAAACGAGAAAAAAATGTCTCATAAACATGGGTCCTACAACACATACTTTATGAGATCTGAACATTTGTTCGTAGGAGGTGCTCAATGTGACGTCCATTTATGGCAATGCATTCCTCTGCCCTACAATACAGTAGACTACCAGATAATCATACCGTAGTTAATATTCCTGGCATGTAATACTGATACGTCGCAAGAAATACTGAAAACAAAAGTTTGGTTGTGGATGTGACTGGGGTTCAGCAGAGATGGTGTTGTGAATTTTCGTAATCAGCATGTGTGAGCTGATGAAAATTCCCATGCAGTTGCAGAAATAAGGCATCAGCACCTATTCTCAATCAACGTATGGGCAAGCGTTCTTGGCGATAGATTAAGGGCCATACGTGCTACTACAGAGATTAACTGGGGCTCGTTATCAATACTCTCTTATTAACGTACTGCCTACCTTGCTGGAGTATGTGCCATGTCACGAAAGGCTACAGGTGTAGTTCATGCATGATGGCACACCAGCACATTTTTTCCGCAGTGAGAGTGAACACTTAACGCTGACATTTCAGGACCGCTAGATTGACTGGGGAAACCCCACACCTTAGCCTGCACCTTAACGTAAATCCCCTAGACTTTTGGTTAT
The DNA here is from genome assembly GCF_040183065.1 of Periplaneta americana. Taxonomy (NCBI): domain Eukaryota; kingdom Metazoa; phylum Arthropoda; class Insecta; order Blattodea; family Blattidae; genus Periplaneta; species Periplaneta americana. The sequence goes on from NC_091133.1 coordinate 20,678,849, forward strand.
CAAGAACAATCAAGTCAATTTTAAAGACTGCGTGATTCCTTACGCCGAAGGACAGAGGAATGCACTGTCATGAACGGACGTCACATTGAGCACCTCCTATGAACAAGTGTTCAGTTCTCAGAGAGTATGTGTTGTAGGACCCATGTTTATTAGACATCATGTTCTTGTTTTGATGCATACTAGTACCTCCTAAAATACTGGATACTTTTTTTAACACTCGGTATACGTGATCGGGTCATGAACTCGGTTAACTCCCATATGAATAAGAATTTTAATAGTCAGAAAATTTAATGAACTGAATAAATTCTTAATGTTTTCCTGAATTTCGAAGATACAGGTCGTTAACTGCTGCAGTGAATGATATGAGATGTAATAATTCCTGAAAATCAAAGAAAGTGGATTGGATTGGCAAGCGGCATGGAAATAACAGGTGCTGTTGTCATAATGCTCCCCGTCTTCTCTGCTGCAATGTGCCTCGTGAATTATAGTAGAAACATTACCGAAGCCGTTTCACGATAATTATGCACACCTGGTGCTTGCATCATCAAAATGTCATTAACACATATTCAATGTGATTATCAGTTTGATTCCATAATACATTACACAGTAATAGCTACGTGCTCTCACTTTGAAAGTACAGAGTTCATTAAGAAAATTAGCGCAAAGAAATTATAAATAGTTTAAAATTCTGAACTCGCTTTCATAGTAGTTCTATAATATGTTACTTAATTATATTCTTAAATGGGTGGGTGGATGGATGGATGGATGGATGGATGAATACGCATATAGGTGGATGGGTGTGGATAGTTGACAAAAGAAGAGAGGGCAAGAGAGATAAATAAATACGCTCATGGGAGTCTAATTTCTTAGAGACTTTGCATAAGAGACTGCTGTTTCCATTCTTGTAATTCTATAGTATTCACAACACATATTCCTCTATTCTGAATTTAGAAATCTTCTCACTATTCGTGAGCTGCCATAAGGGACAAAGAGTACTTTACCATAGAAATGTTTACAAGTTCAGTGAACCATTAATTTTGTTTTGACAATGAAACTCCAAGTACATAGCTGCAAATACATTTTGTGATGGTGGAAATATACCTAGTTTTAGAGAGGCAAGTGTTACAAAAAAGTAAAGAATGCTAATGAACTTGGTTTCATTTCGAATATAGGTGATGCTTCAAGAGAGCAATTGATCCTTTCAGAGCAGCTAAAGTTACAATCGGAATAATAGATGTAGGTATTCCAAGCCTCTTAAACACCTCTTTCATGAAGAATTGAAAAGGATTCAACACTTTAAATGTTGCTGTATTAAATGGAAAAAGAATTGTTGTAACCGGATGTGACCGGCTATACTAAAATTAACATTATATTTGAAAACTTTAAAAATATATTATTTTCAATTTTCAGATTAATTATGCAAATCTCCAGCTGTACGAGCATAGCGAGCATAATATTATCAAACAATTATTCAGAAGCATCTGAAATCAGCAACATCGAGATCAGTGGCAGTAACACCTCTTTCAAATTCTCACCTCTGCAGGAATTTTTAGGTTTTCTGATACGTTACACCTAGGTATGCGATTATGACACCGCTCCCCCACCAAGACAAGAGATGCATTCCCAGTAGCTGTGGAAGAGAAGGAAATCTGCACTTTCCTGCTGACAATTTCAACCGGGGTCGTTTGATTTGAATCAGAAATGCCACAGCATGAGAAACAGTGGAATATTTTATGCGCATTCAATATCAGACGTCGTCAGCTGGTCTCGCAAATGAGAAATGTTATAAGCGAAACGAACCTTGCACAACCTTTCCCGTTAGTGACGGAAAGACCATTGTATACTGATGTTCCTTCCCTACTCATGGAAATTGTACTACACGAAAAGCTACTTTGTAAGACATGCTTCAAACTATGTTGATGAAATTCTGCATTACCTAACTTTCTACATATTGGTACCGTATGTGGCTTTGAACTTTCTCATAGCAACAAACGCTTTCTTAATCATTGTTGGTATCAGTGTGGTCTAAGAATAGCAAGTGAGACTTATGCTTCGAAATTACACAAGGGCGTGGGTTTGAATTCCACTTCAGGTGATTGATTTATCGAATTTTGACTAGGTATGGGGAGGTATAACTTGGAGTTGACCGACACATAAAATTTCAACTTCCTCTCGCCGTTACAATAAAGAAAGAACGAAAGGTAAGATAAGGGTAACAAGGGAAAGACAGCGAGAACAATGGAAATACAAGAAAAAAAAAGAAAATACAAATAAAAAAATAAATACAAAGCAAACAAGGGAAGGAACAGGAATTCAAGAAGAAAAAGGGGAATACAAAGAGAATACAAGAAGAACACAGAGTCCACACCTGTGGAGTAACTGGTAGCAGTCAGACACGCTAACTTTAAAACAAGGATTCGACACTTTAAATGTTGCTGTATTAAATGGAAAAAGAACTGTTGTAACCAAATGTGACCGGCTATACTAAAATTAACATTATATTTGAAAACTTAAAAAATATATTATTTTCAATTCTAATATTTAAACCTTACAGTAAGAAGAAAAATACTTCACAAACTTGAAATTTAAGTAAAATGAATAAGAACGTACCTATTTAAACAGATTACATGTCTTACAACACAAAAAATCGCTAACAATTGACTCTTTTTCACCCACATAGTAGGGGGAAGTCTTGCAGCGCCGGTCAGCATACAGTACCGGTCAGTGTCTGTTTTTAAATACCGACAACAATTAGCAGGACGCGAAATGTAGTGTACGTTACTTCTAACAGTCAATAATCACTGGTAAATAGTTCAAACTTAAATCTACATTCATTCGTTAACAAAGTCCGTTGAAAGACTTTTCTGTTTGCTGTGGCGCGAATCGACTAAATCTAAATTGACTGACACCAAGGCAATTCGGTAAGTATCGTTATAAATCTTGTTTCATTCGTTTCAGTCATGATTTATGAATTACTTTTGTGCATGATCCATGTTACATAATATAATGGTGCTATAGAAAAAAATATTATATGTTTCGTTGTGTGTCAGCCAGTACCGGTCATCTCTTGATCTTGCAGTACCGATCATCTCTTGATCTTGCAGTACCGGTCATATTATTCTTTCATGTAAGTTATGTTCGTTTAATATTTTTATAGGACATTCATGATGCCTCCAGTGATAAGTAGACCTTCCAAAGGAAAATGGCATCCAGATTCTATGAAACAAGCTGTAGAGAATATGTTAACTGGCCAACTTTCTATCCGCAAAGCTGGTGAAATATACAATATCCCCAAAAGTACGTTGATTGATCGTGTTTCTGCCGTAAAAAGAGGTAAGGAAATTACATTCACTGCTGCACTTGGCCGTTTTAAACCCACGTTCAATGCCGAATTCGAAGGAGTTCTATTGGATCATGTGAAAGATCTATGTGATAGATTATTACCACTCACAAGGAAAGAGTTTTTGAATCTAGCTTTTCAACTTGCTGAGGCGTTAAAAATTCCTCATCAATTCAACCGTGACAAAAAGACTGCTGTTAAGCAATTTTATTATGATTTCATGAAACGGCACCCGAATTTGTCTCTCCGACCTCCTGAATCGACAAGCCTTAATAGATCAATTGGGTTTAACAAGCCACAAGTCAATCGATTCTTTGACAGTCTTACAAATCTAATGGAAAATATGAATTCACACCCTATAAAATTTATAACTGTGACGAAACTAGTGTCACTACTGTACAAAAACATTTCAAAGTTATTTCGCTGAAACAGAACCGTCAAGTGGGTAAACTGACTTCGGCTGAAAGGGGAAGAAGTGTTTACTGTACTATTCTGTATGAATGCTGGGGGTCAGTATATTCCACCATTTTTCATATTTCCTCGACAACGCATGAATGAAAGACTCCTCATTGATGCTCCCAAAGAGAGCATAGCTGAAGTTCAATCGAACGTGGATCAAACTGAGAGCCCTACAGTTAGGCCTATGCTTCCATCCCCTGACGTGACTTCTGCACCTAAGGCAAGTTCACATCATGAGACTAGTCCTAATAGGCCTACTCCTACTGACAGGCTTAATGATACCACTGTTGTAAAGGAAACAATTCAGCAGCTCAGCCAAATTCCGGATGCCAGTAAGAAGCGAGAAGTTAGTCGAGCCGAAAATCTGAAAGAAGTGAGATTTTGACATCCAGTCCTTACAAGACATATCTAGAAGAAAAAAATAATGAAAAGCTGAAGAGAGAAGTCAAGAGCCTAGTGCATGGGAAACGCCCCCTATCAGGAAATTTCTTCCCAAAAATCTCAAGAAAGACGACTAAGAAAAATGACGAAAAGGAGGAAACTACATGCATTTTTTGCGGGGAATCTCATGACGAAGATTGGACCCAATGTTCTTCATCCCAAATGTGGGCTCACGAAGCCTGTGCCAGCATTCCTGAGATATCTGACACGTATGAATGTGATTTTTGTCAAAAGTAATATGTGACCGGTACTGCCTGCCAATTTTCTGATTGTATCGATTTTATGGACATTTAATTTGTTTATGTTTTTTGTATTAATATTAATTTCTGAATATTTTTTTGTAATTACCATTGAGTTCAATAATATATGTACTTACATTATATCAAAAGAATGTGTAGAAAAGTTGAATGTTTTCTTATTTATAGCCCAAAAACCTTAAGCGGTCGGTACTGCAAGACTTCCCCATATGTCTCTCTTTCTACGACTGAACCGGAGCGAGATGTGTCAGAAAGAACTCATTGTTCGTACCCTTCTAGAAAATATAGCTTGCTGCTGATAAAATAGCAAAAGCTATTCCATATAACATTTTCCAAATGTTAAATAACATGAAATCATATTCATCTATGCCTAACTAAACGAGTCGAAATATGATTTTTGTTTACCTAGATTGGGAAAATTGCATACAGTGCATCGTTCTCAGCCGACTCATATTCATACGATGCGCACTGCACCGACTCCCACCGACTTCCAGCTACTCTCACTAATACCACAGTCTAGTATATACAGTCACGAAGCTCAATACTTACTAAATATGCAAACATAGATAGTTGCTCACCACCAGGATCGCTACTATCGCCTCATCACAGACTCTTTCCCTAGCAGGCGATAAAATGTATTGTACTTTCGATATCGTGTTCTTTTGAAAAAATTAACACCTTCCTTCCACTATTGAAATATGAAATACATAAGGTTTGTATAGTATTTTCATAAAATATATATCATATTCTATAAACTCACCTTCCTGGATCTTTCGGAAGAAGGATAACTCTAACCTATTTTTCTTGCAATTTATAGTACTACAAACGTCTCCTTGTCCCATATTATTATCCAAATTATTGTACTTCAGCCATTTACACTTAATACAACCGATAACGAACATTTCACACTTTAAATAGCTTTTCACAAAAATGCGAAATACGGCACAGTCAATGCCTTTTCGATCTAGACCAGGCCGTAATGTTTGTTCGGGTTTTCTATTTCAGTGTATGGAGCTCAGTGAAATATTATATTATAACTTTATTGCGTATCATTGCTAATCTTTATTTAGTGTAATGTGTCCATAAGTTCCATTTACGTCTTGTTGCATAATATGTTCCAGAGACAATTACAAAACTGTGTTATTTTAATGTGAAGAGAATTTTACATGTGAACATAATCTGTTCGCGTCAACATTTTAAGTTTAGAATGGAAGCTATTTTGAGGTTTAATAAAAAAGAATTTATATTGTGATTTTAATTTAGCACATCTATTCCTTAATTTAGATAAATACAATAATTCAGTACCGGTACTCAATTGTAGTATTAAAATACAAATTGAATGTCGGGGTATCATACATGACATTATGCTTAATTATAATGTATAATTGCGAATTTAGGAATATAAGTTAAATTAGTAAACATAACCTATAATTTTCATATGAATGACAAGGTATTGGAGATTACTAAATTTAGACAGAAAGGGGCAACTGGTACAGTAAACATAACCTATAATTTCAACATATCTAAATATCCGTGCGGTGCAATTGAAAATTATTGAATCGTGCATAAATGAATGTATACGAATTTCCCAATAATTAATCGAAATAAATGCAGGTATTACACGTACGAACAACGTAATTTTCACACCATAAATAATATTACACTAACTCGCAAGTGAATTATGTCTGAAGTGTCTCATAATCATTGTTTTAAATTTTATTAATGGAATTACACTACATTTTAGAGAAACATATGTTACTGTTTATGCATTCCAAATAATTTATATGGTTGAAACGCCGCCTTTCATGATCGGGTTAAGCGAGTTACATGGTCTGCCTTATGGCCTGTATTAGATCACGTTGGCTGTGGCACAGTCTATTGTTCCTAGTACTCACAGCGCTCCAAGCGGCTAGCAACTATCGAGAGAATTGCAAGAAATCATCCCAAACTTCGTGACTGTATACAGTAGACTATGCTAATACAATGGACAATGAAACATCGCTTCCAGCCGAGTAACTGTGGGATTTCTGGCGAAGTCCAGAGTCGAAGGAATGCAACATTTTATGCGAAGGCGTTAGCAGTGACAACACTGGTCCCGTCGACACGGCGATGCTCGATGAGCGATATTCCTGATTATCCCAATTCGAGTCCTCTAAATGGCGATCATTTGGTTTTCTCGGACAATCTGTTTTATCTGGTGACCATTAGGTACCTTCTTGAGTCTTCTATGTTACGTAAAGTTTTCCATTCGTCTCGTCTCTATCTCCAGGAGGTTTCATGCGTAATAGACAGGCAGAACGGTGTTTTAGTACATGTAGAGTAACTTTCATTCGTCCCCTCCGTACACAACACGAGATCACAAGTAGCGAGACTTTCTGTTCAAATGTTTAGCATAACACAAGGCCACTGTTTAAGATAACAGAGAATACATGCAAGACCAAGAACGCAATCAATCGTTATGTAATTATAGGAAATCACCTCGACTTCCTTACCTGCAATCAGATCCGGTCATTCTGTATTTGCTGCTAAACAGTTCTACAGTAATTTTAACTTCTAGGACGAATTAAAAGAAATGTGCTTAAAAATGTGTCAGGCTTACATTTGAACCGGTTTTTGTTAAAACCAAATAAGTCAGTTTTCGGCGATTTTCGTTTTTTTTTTCTTTACCGATTCGTGTACTTAAAGTCAAGGCCTATCGATTGGCATTAACACCGAAAATGTCATGGTACCCGTTATGCTGTATATGATCTCTCCTTATATCCTGATTTGTGTTAAAAGAGAATAAGTCATTGATTTTTTCGTTTTTAACACAAAATAGGCCGGGCGAATGCGTTCTATCTTTCAATGTTGGTAAACTTTTAATGTCATTCCGCCAAGCGTAATTATTAATATTAGATTTCTATTCGTTATTTAGCTGATATTGGTTGTGCTTTCCATCATTGGTTTATTATAGAAAATTCATTTCATCTGAGAAAAACATCAGGAAGCGATAACATAGATACGGAGTGGGCAAAATAAAACTGGCCCGCGGAAAATATATATGAAATATATGAATTTATAAGACTGACGCGAAAATGACCCTGACAATGCAAGATACCATGATTTCGATGCAACAATGGGTTGCTGTCACATGTCCTCACATGCGCATCTTCCGCATGCTCTGTCCCGAGCTTCTCTGTGTCATTACGTTTGAGTGAGTGAGAGGAGCAGATGTGTTTAGTGGCCAGTTGAATGCAACACAAAATGGTGCTCACATTAAAACAACGCGTGTTCATTGTCGAGTGTTATGCGAAGCACAATTCATGGAAAAGATGTGCGGAACTGTTTGCGCAAGAGTTTCAAACTGGACGTGTTTTGGTAAACCTCCAGCAAAGACTGCGATGCAAAACTTAATGGCAAAACGGCGTGAAACGACTGTGTAGCGAATGAAAACCGTGACTATCCGAAAAGAGTTCGAAAACCAGAAAACATTGCTCGAGTGCAGGAAAGCTTGGAACAAAGTCCGAAGAAATCGCAATGCCGTTTATCTGTGCAAGTGAGAATTAAGAGAACGTCATGTCGAAACATTATTAAAAAAGGACCTGCATCTGTATCCTAACAAATGCCCACACCTGTGGAGTAACGGTCAGCGCATCTGGCCGCGAAAGCAGGTGGCCCGGGTTCGAATCCCGGTCGGGGCAAGTTACCTGGTTGAGGTTTTTTCCGGGGTTTTCCCTCAACCCAGTACGAGCAAATGCTGGATAACTTTCGGTGCTGCACCCCGGATTCATTTCACCCGCATTATCACCTTCATTTCATTCAGACCTAAATAACCTGAGATGTTGTTACAGCGTCGTAAAATAACCCAATAAAATAAAAAAATAAAATCCTAACAAATTTACTGTTGTGCATTCGTTAAAACGTCCAGGCGTCCGGGCCAGTTTTATTTTACCCACTCTGTATATTTAGTACATTAGAACTAGCATATCCAACAGTCAAAGTACCTATTGGAAATAAGAAGGTAGAAGATGTGAAAAAAGTAGTGAAATATGTGTCCTCAGAATCCAAAGACTTCTATGATGAAATAACCTTATAGCCTGGCGCTGAAGTGAGAGAATAGTAAATTTTTGTTTTACTTGTTACACAGGATTTTTACGTGGTTTCTGTAAACCTGTGTATAATATTATTTTTGTATGTAGGTATTTTCAGAGAAGTGTGTTACATTTAAGTTACTTTATCAAACATAAAATGTATATTGAAATTAATAATGTTACTATTCTGTTATTTTAATATAATATATATTCATTTTCCCTTGTAATAATTAAATATATTAGTTTTGTTTAAGTAACAATATAAATGTTCTAGTTTCTGCAGATTACCGGGAATCTATGTAATGAGTATAATCTTGACAGAAACTGTTAAAAACTTCAGTAAAATAAATAAGCTTACTTTAAACGAATGTGTGTATTTTTCGGATTTTTTTTGTTAAAACAGAATAAGTCAAGTTTCGAAAATACTTTTAAAATAAAAATCTAGAGTTAAAAGCCAATTTATATGCAGTGGTAACTGAAGTAGGAATGATTTAAAGTATATGTAAGCATAATCATTTCCGTGCGGTTAGTATCATTTGCAATAAGCAGTTTTTTCTTTGCACTGCAAACCTTGATTTGACTTATTTGGTTTTCACAAAAACTGATTCATTTATATTTAAGAAGCATATTTATATTTTTATATTTCCGTTCATAATTCCGGAGCTCGATATCTGGATCTGTAGCATCCGTACGTCGTTAAGCGACACAGTATATGTTAACTTTAAATAACAGAAATGCAGTGCTCGGCCCCTATACCACAATAATCTAAATTGCAGAATCAACACGCACGTGTTAGAAGCGAGTGTTTACTATCACTTAAGAGTCAACAACTCTTGACACACAGTTCTACATCGCGTTGTTTGCCTTGTGTGTTTTCTGGACTGAGTGACTGGGTTTGATTTGTGGACAGCTTTTGGTTTCTATCTGCAGCTTAAAAAGTTGTAGAAGTGCATCTCTTCTTCGTCGGAAGCACTGTATTATATTTTCTTGAGCGTTTTGTTTGTTGGTTGCCCTGTTTATTTATACTGAAGCTAGTGTGTTTATGTTTTCAGGCTAGATAGCATGGTCAGCACTTGCTAAGGGCAACTTGAATCCTTCCATTCAGCTGTGAGGTGAGTGTGATGCCATGCTTGTTTGTTTAAGGATAATTGAGTGACTTACTGCAGCAAGGGAATAAGTCGTCAAGTTTTGTTGATCGCGCCAGTCTGTGATCACAATTCAATAATTATTCTAGACTTTTTAACCCATCATAATATATGAGCAACTATTCTATATGTAGTACATTGGATTAACTTCAAACCACATTGCTATTGAATGGTTGGCAAATACGACGTTGGCACGAAAATAGGCTAGAAATTTGTAGATATAGTATTTGCCTCGGGGGAGGGGAAACATGAAAGGAATATGAGCACGAAAATATACATTAAGTTATCTTATAAATAGGGAGCGTATTCTGTCTCAGGGCGTACTGAGATAAGCTTAGCTCTTCGTTGACTATCTTGGCGGAACGTTATGTTTGGCGCGTTGCACAGGTACTCGAAAGGGAACACTTGCATCTTGTTTGTGATGCAATTGACGTTCTATTCTTTAAGACTGCTGAAAATGCATTCTAGTGATAAAGAATCATACTATGATGGCTTTTCCTACAATTTAAATTTATTTGTTCATTTATTTATTTGATTTATTTTTACTGGTAATTCCAGGCCCCTCTTCCATTCTTCTGTTTTTCCAGACCTTCCCCTGTTTGTCGGTAAAAAAAGGCTGTAATCCTAATAAATTATTGAAACTGTTGCAAAATCAATACAAAATTTGCAATCTATTATCCACACTCTACTTTCAGCTGTTAAAATGTGGATCTTTAGAAAGATATAGAAAACCCCTTAAGAACAAAAAAAAATTGTAAATCGCGACATATTGAGGCAAAAAGAAGACAATCTTGTAACTCATGAGTGGTGGTTGTGTTGATTTCTTGTCAATACTTTTAAAATTATTTTACCTGTTTGTAATGTTTGAGTTTTGGAATGACACGTGTATAACGGGAAAACATGTGAGTTATGTTTTACATGATTTATTTCAATCAGATTAAGTTGCGTTCAAATTTCAATGGAGTAGAATTTACAAATAATACCAAAAGCAAAGCCTACCATAGGCTAAATTCTCTTGTTTAGTTTGTTGTACCTATATTTAGTTACATTATTATAATCAAAAAGGATTCATAAATGGTATGAAATTCTATAACAGGTTTTGATGTTTCATCTCTCTGCTTCAATTTCCTAGACTGTCTGACTCATATTCTATTTCCGAGAGTTCCAAATTGTAAACTGGCAAATCAGTTTCACGTACCTACAGAGTAGCATTGAGTAGCATTGAAAGAGGGGAGCTATTACTGGCATAATCAGTATTCGTTATTGATTAATAAAGCATACATGGAAAATTACTTCAATGTGCATGACTCGTTAAGCATTTCCCCGCCCTAATATTTTAGTGAGCAGTGTACATTGTGTACCTGTTCGATAATGGTAACGATTTTTCTGAGCCCTTGCAGAGAGAGATTAAAATAGTGTGCATTATTAAGATTAGAGTTTCCTTTCTTCAGAGGTCATATTATCGTCTCTGGGTCGCCTGATGTTTTCGTTTTTACCTTCTATGAAGTAAGTAAGTGTTTATTATTCGTCTACTGCTCGGGCGTAAATGTTAGCGCGTTTGACTGTGAAACGAGCGGACCCGGGTTCAAATCCTGGTTGGAAAATTTATTTGGCTGGATTTTTTTGCGGGATTTTCTCTCAATCAATTGAAGCAGAATTGCTGGGTAACTTTCGGCGTTAAACCTCGGATTCATTTCGCCATCATTAATTAACATATCGTCGTCATTAATTCACATATCATCATCATCATCATCATCATCATCATCATCATCAACATCGTCATAGTTTTGGTATATTAAATTACTGTCATTAATATTATATGTATTAAGGGCTATACTGGCATATTTTAAAATGCAAATTGCTGTTTCAAATATTACAATATATATTTCGAAGAATTGTCTCAATAATAACATATTATGTTCATTACTGAATTTATTAAAAAGTTTTTTTAAGTACTTAGTACAAGCACTAAACCAAAATGAAAATTTCAAATGTCATTTCTTCCGAACATGGTTTTCTAGTATACGCCCCTTGTACATATCACTCCTTATACTGGCCATATATTCCCTTTTATAAAGTCTTTAGTATTTGGACGGTTTGACCTAAAACCCCAGCTTGTCTCGTTATCAAAGGAAATGTAATTGAACCTACCATGTTGCTAAAAATGACATAATATTGTTGAGAGAACTGAAAACAATGCTCCAAAACCTGGTCTATACATATGAGTATTCTTCAAAATGATTAGGTCAACAGATGTTTCCAATTAAAATCGAATTTAATTACTAATCAAACGTTAATGAGAAGTTATTAGAAAGGGAGATTCATTTAAATTACCGCAAAAATATATGAGAAAGTGAGATTACTAAATTTAAGTTGCCGCAATAAACAGATGACGTATCCACAACAACAACTATGTCATGCCGAGATTTACATATTTCTTAATTGAACTTCTTCATTATTTTCTTTATTTTATTTAGAAATCTTTCAGAAAATGGAGGGGAATTCTGTGTTTATATTAATTAGGTAGTGCTTTCGTAGAAGAATGTGATAGTGAAAATGCTATAGCGATGTTATTTTATATGCAACTAAAACGAATCCCGTCGGGACAAGTAAACTGGTTGAAGTTCTTTCGGGGTTTTCCCTCAACCCAATATGAGCAAATGCTGGGTAACTATTGGTGCTGGACCCCGAATTCATTTCACCGGCATTATCACCTTCATTTCATTCAGATGCTAAATAACTTGAGATGTTGATACAGCATCGTGAAATAACCTAATAAAAAACTAAAACGTACGTCAAAACTTTGGGAACCATTCCCAACATCAAGGGGATGAAAATATGTTATATGGATATAGGCTAGATCCGGATACGTTTATTTCTTTGTTAGAGCTCTTTTCTACAACTCTGTTTACACATTATAAGCCCACAAGCTAGTTTTTTTTTGTGAGGAATGTTATCACAGCTTACTTACTTACAAATGGCTTTTAAGGAACCCGCAGGTTCATTACCGCCCTCACATAAGCCCGCCATCGGTCCCTATCCTGTGCAAGATTAATCCACTCTCTATCATTATATGCCACCTCCCTCAAATCCATTTTAATATTAGCCTTCCATCTACGTCTCGGCCTCCCGAAAGGTCTTTTTCCCTCCTGTCTCCCAACTAACACTCTATATGCATTTCTAGATTCGCCCATACGTGCTACATACCCTGCCCATCTCAAACGTATGGATTTAATGTTCCTAATTATGTTAGGTGAGGAATACAATGCGTGCAGTTCTGCGTTGTGTAACTATCTCCATTCTCCTGTAACTTCATCCCCCTTAGCCCCAAATATTTTCCTAACAACCTAATTCTGAAACACCTTTAATCTCTGTTCCTCTCTCAAAGTGAGAGTCCAAGTTTCACAACCATACAGAAAAACCGGTAATACAACTGTTTTATAAATTCTAAGTTTCTGATTTTGTGATAGCAGACTAGATGACAAAAGCTTCTCAACCGAATAATAGCATACATTTCCCATATTTGTTCTGCGTTTAATTTCCTCTCGAGTGTCATTTATATTAATTGTTACTGTTGCTCCAAGATATTTGAATTTTTCCACCTCCTTGAAGGATAAATCTCCATTTTTTTATGTTTCCATTTCGTACAATATTCTGGTCACGAGACATAATCATATAATTTGTATTTTCGGGATTTACTTTCAAATCTATTGCTTTACTTGCTTCAAGTAAAATTTCCGTGTTTTCCCTAATCGTTTGTGGATTTTCTCCTAACATATTCACGTCATCTGCATAGACAAGAAGCTGATGTAACTCGTTCAGTTCCAAACCCCCCTCTATTATCCTGAATTTTCCTAATGGCGTATTCTAGAGCAAAGTTAAAAAGTAAAGGTGATCTCCTTGCTTTAGCCCGCAGTGAATAGGAAAAGGATCAGATAGAAATTGGCCTTTACGGACTCTACTGTAAGTTTCATTGAGACACATTTTAATTAATCGAACTACTTTCTTGGGAATACCAAATTCAGTATGAATATTATAAAACTTCTCTATCATATGCATAGTAGCCTGCATTATAGCCTATAACAGAAATCTGAACAACATAATTGTCGAAACGCACAGAAAATATGTACAGTACTTATGAAATATAAGATAGCATACCAAAGAAAAGTCTGTGTATTGTAGTAAATGTTGAAAATATCTTCCGTTAGCACGGATACATGCATCGACCCTTCATCGCATCCGAAAATTTCGGATTGTTTCTCACTCTTTCACAATACGGTCATGAAAACTTCTTACGTCTTGTACAGGCGTTGTATACATAAACAATTTTAAATGCCCCCACAAAGAAAAGTCTAGTCGATTTAGATAAGGGGTGCGTGGAGGTCAAGGGATTGATCCACTTCTACCAATCCAGCAGTCGTGGAACTTTCGATTGAGAACCGACAAACACAGAAACTAAAATAGGCAGGAGTTCCATCATGCATGAAATATATGTTTCGTTGTATCGGTAATAGGCTATTTTCTAATAGAACATGTAAGTTGTTCTTAAAGAACGTTTTATATTCTCTTCTGGCGAGATTGTAGACAGCTCTGAAAATATATTTTTTGGACCTATGTTTACGTGACATATTTTCATTCTCTAGATGTCAGGAATGTTTGTCAAAAGTTTTGACGTACCTTTTTGTTATACTCTATTAAAGGCCTATCGATAACACCTTAAGTTACAGGAACTTATTTCCAGAGAGAATGAGCAGAACACGAATGGTATTGATCCATTTTGAACTAAAACTACTATGATGTCTCCCTTTTGCTCTAAAACATAATGATCTCTCTTTTGGGTCAACAAACTTCTTATTGGAAGACTTCTAATGTGCTTCATAGTTTAAGAAGCGTACCGTGAAGTTATTCTTTGTTCAGATATTAGGCGGCGTGAATAATAAAAATACTTATACACTGACTGTACCAAATGACATCATAAATCATAAGTATTGGAAGTATTAGCGTCATATTAATTAAGTTATTTTCGGGCACACCAAATCGGTTGAACTGCAGCGTTTGCTGCTTTTTCTAGACTGTCAGTAAAATATGTGAAATACTTATATGTAAAGCCTTATGCACGAGTGCAACAGTTTATGGCGCTGTGTAACATTTATGGCGTCAGCGCGTGCTCTTGTTGCGACATGCACAAGTTATTTGTTTGAGTCATAACAAGAAAGGACATGGCGAGTTTTATAGTTAACCGGTCGTAATATAGGCCTACGCAAGGATTAAGAAGCAATTTAGGATTGGAGTATGAAAAAAAAATTCAATCCACAGTCAAAAGATAATACTACATGAAAACACGAAGGAAAATTGGGTACAGAGGGAATGAGAATCCAGTTTCTTACGCTGTTGTGAACTGTTGAGGACCATCAGACGGAAGAAGCCTCCTTTAAATAGTCGAACATAGATGCTGTAAACGAAAAGTTAAGTATAGACTAAACATTTGCTGGTAATACCAATTGAAAGACACTGAAATAATGCTTAAAAATTTTAAAAGCAGCATTTGAGTAGCCTCTTTTTAAGACCCTTGAAACATATGATTCAATATCACATAGGTCTATAGTTCAAATGAAGGGTTCAGAGGCATAGTGGGCCAAGCGCCATTTATTAAAAACGGAGAAATCAAGGGTTAAAGTTAAGTGAATACCATAGTTTAATGAAGATTGACATATCATTTAGTTTGAATGTGTATACTTTATATCACTTGATATATGTTGCCATTGAATTATGGTAATAACTTCATTTTAACCCTTGTTTTCTACGGTTTTAGTAAATGACGCTTGGCCCACTATGGTTCCGAACCCTTCACATATAAATATTGTTTTTTCGCCTTGTTATATATTATACCGAATTACTTGTGATAAGAATGGGAATTTCTCAAAAGTTATCAACTGTATCATAACACACAATAAAATAGATACCGGTCTGATCTAATGAAATTAATAATATTTCTCTATTTCCATCACATTGTTTACCCATGCGAAAATTTTCAAGAGAATTTAGACCAGAAGTCTTGAAAGATTTCCTTGTTAAACGAAAAGTTAATTGTGTATAATTGGACCTGTGGTAAAACATCTATTTATATAATTTGAACTGGTAATGAAAATTACGGGAAAACGGCTGAACGGATTTTAATCAATGACCCCTCATTTTGAAGCTTGGAACCCAAAGTTTTTCGGAAAAATAGTAGTTTTCAGTGAAATGTCAATTTTCCTACATCATTTTCCTTTTTTCCAAAATCCATCTTTCGTCAGTTTTGAGAACTAATTAGTTGCATTCACGGCCCACTTGATGTTCGCTCCCTTAAGCGAAGCGAGCATCAAGTCGGCCGTGTTGTATTTCAGAATAAAACAAAACACACACTACAATAAACAATAGGCTATTACACGGAGGCCATGACCTACAGGATTGCTGACATAGAGTTCAGCCGACTCAGATTCTTTCCCATCATAATGCCAATATGTCGATCTTCATTTGTGCATTTTGATAACGTATAAAAAATAATTTACAGGTCTGATTCTCTGGTCTGTAGTTTTCCGAGTACAGCTGTGTATTGGATATTAAGAACTACAAAACTTTAGAATGTTTGATGACATTACCATTAAAAATGAAATATTATTATAGTTAATGCAACATATAGTGCTATACTGATATATGAAAGTGAAACCTTTTGGGGCTTTATGTAAGTAGAGGCAGAGAAAGAATATTTCATAATAGATCTTCATTTCTATAATTTACTGAGTAACGGCTATAGGCCTATATAAACTTATGTTACTGAAAAGTATAAAACTTACGTAAGGTAACAATATTGTTATTAAAAATGAAATACTTTTACAATTATTAATCAAGTGGTGTGGGTCCTTTTCATATATGTAATGGCAGTGTGATATAGTAGATATTTATATGTCTGATTCTCTAACTTTCCTTGGTAGTAATTGAATCATGCTTCCTATTTTAGCTGCGTCTTTAAAGTACATCAAAATTAATTTTATATTTCTTTGGTTTAATTGATTAGATTTGTGATCGCTGCCAAGCATATTTTGTTGTAGGGAAAATAGCATGCCATTTCACTTGTTGCTACCGTGATGAGTAAGTTTATTTCCCGCAAACAGCAACAAATGAAACACTGAAGCTGCTAACGATTTACGATGGACAATTTTATTTAGGGCGAATATAAGATTTCTACAACTCTGACATATCATTCGCCTCATTTTCCACTTATCAGCAATAAATTCCTCACAACAGCTTATATTACAGAAACTATACGAAATAACATTCATTGTTACACAAATTAATCCAGCAGTATTTGATAGATCAGTATTGTCTGGAAGAAGCGCAAAAAATTACAATGAATAAGAAAAAACCAAAAGGTATTACTTATTGATAAAATAAGAGGCCTAAAAGATTTTGTAGTCTCTTGATCACCTCAGCAAGATCTCTTAGTGGGAAAAAGTGATTCTGCCCTCTACATTTCAGGGTAGTTCACGAAACATGCAGCAGCTATACCAAGATGCTAAGTCTTTTGTTCAAAGCATGACGAACCTTACATTTTCTTAAATTTCACGTACAATCCGCAATAACCCGAAATAGCTACTGCCTTACTCCCACATGAAAAAACCCACTGATGATCCTGACATTGTTATTAGCGATTTCGCATTGAAACTCAAGAACTGACGGATAGGTTCAAGGAAAAGTATTTGGCAAAAAAAAAAAAAAAAAAAAAAAAAAAAACATTCAGAGGGAGTAGGTATGTTTCACTATTATGGAAGCAAATAACTATCAAAATGTCTGGTATTCTTCATTGAAAATAAATCTGAACAATTTTTATTTGAACTTTTTATGGACTTAGTTTGCAGTAATTGCTGCACAAGCCACTAGTTTAATGTAATTCGTTAATTATTTGTATTGAATATGGAATTATCCAAAAGTAAGAACGCCTTTAAAATGGTTAAATCTCTGTTAAGATGATGTTTAAAAAAATCACGCTTAATCATGTCAAATTCGGTTAATATAAAATTACAATATGATTGGTAATTTGTATTTCTTTCATTAATAATCTCCTTTTGTGACATTGTACAGAACTGAGGAGAAACTCTTGGAAAAGTTGCTCATAATGTTGGCATATTCTCTATTGCATTCATAAAAACATTGAATAATACATTCCTGTACCTGCAGAGGCAAAACCAGAACTAATATTTGCATGAATTAAAAAAAGTAATCCAGATACAAGACGTATCCACTTTGTCATTTTCGACACTAAAAATTAAAAAATGGAAATAAAGATACTGCTTAAAACATGAACAGCAGCAACTTGCATACTTAAAATGAAAACTTGTGAAACAACTCTAAGCTTTAATAATGCATTAGAGATGAGTGAATAAATAAAAAAAAAAAATGAAAAGAGTTATTAAAAATTAGAACACTTCTGAAAGTTTGATGATTTCACCCTTGAAATCGGTGAAAGTTTTATTGAAGTAAGATATAATATTAAGAAAACACCATTTCATTTATAAAGGAATTGAGATTATCGTCACGAGATTTATTCTCAATTGTTTCATTTCATTTTATTTGTTAATGTTCATTTTATTTCGATGTGTAACAATTCAAAACTACTGAGGGTTTTCTTGTGGCTTCTTGATTATTTTTTTAACAGGATAGATACGTCTTATATTTAAAAATTCTATGTTCGTTTTCCTGAATAAAATGGAAATATTTCTATGGATGTGGTGTTGCAAATAATATCGGAATAATAGAAAATTTCAAATGAATTTCCCGAGGGAACACTTGCCAAGTCTTCATGAGGGTACACCACTAATTATAAGAAAGCACTGTGGTTTATGATCAATGAAACCCATCCTCTCTTTCCTTTTATTGGATAGATCATATCAGCGAACAATGCTGGAGTGGGGGTGTTGGCATGGCATGACCATCTCATTTGCCATACTTCAACCTAACACTGGACAGTCACTTATAGACCATCGTTTATGCAACACTTGTTAACAACAAATGATTCGTATGAGAACGTAGTCTATAGAGAATTGATATCAAGTGTATATGTATGAATAAAATTTCCAGAAAAAATACTTTAACCTGAAAATTAAACAAACAGTAATTAACTTGAACTTTGTTTCTCATTATTCTTTCAAGGAAATAATTATTGTGATCCCGTGTTAGTTACAACATTACTATTCTTATTTCGTTTATTTAATCAACAGTAGTTGAATTATTATAACATCAATGTAACTCATATGATATACTCGTAAAATAATGAACTCTTCGTCTGTTCTTCTCACATTTACTTCGAAATGCATCCCAAAAGCTTCACTCTTTTATGTTTAATTCTTTTCTTGGCATTCTCTTTTACCTTTAAACTCAACTTATATACTTATGGCCTTTAAGGAACCCGGAGGTTCATTGCCGCCCTCACATAAGCCCTCCATCAGTCCTTATCTTGAACAAAATTAATCCAGTCTCCATCATATCCCACCTCCCTCAAATCAATTTTAATATTATCCTCCCATCTACGTCTCGGTCTCCCCAAAGGTCTTATTCCCTCCGGCCTCCCATCTTTAAACTCAATAGAAAGGAAAACTTTTATGACCTTCCTATGCCTTCCTATACAGCTATCCTCAAGATATTGGGTCTGTAAATGGATGTATCAATCAATAAATAGGGATTCGACCTGTTGTGAAAAGTTTCCCTGTCACACTCATCAGAACTACTCAAAGAGAAAATATGGATCCCACAAACCACCAATAAAATTATCCTCTTCTCAGAACAACTGAGAAAAACACAGAAAACATTTTATAATTACTAGCTCAGGGATTCAAAGACATGACCTCCAGTCCTGAGGTTGTTCTTGACTAGGTCCATCAGTCCTCCGCATGGAATGCGATAGATTTTGGAGAACTCGTCCTTAGGATGAGACAGAGGGAATTTCCGATAGTTACGGAATTTTTCTTTCAGCTCGTGCGGTCGCCGTTAGTGCTTGGTGTACTCCCCACCTCCCTTGTCAGACACTTGTTCAGAGCCCGTGTGCGCGTCATCGGCCCCTCTCTGACGTCACTGTGGAGCAAGTCCACCACGTGGACCGCGGGAGTATGTGCGTCACGAATCGGGGTGCAAGAACACTTTCGATAACACTGAGCATGTGGCCATGTGCACGCTTCTTATCGAGTCCAGACTCGCTCTCTTGTCCTTGATTTATGGGTGACATATGGTGAATTGGAAAATTGCACCTCTTCTTATTACATTCTTCCTGAAGGAAAAAAAAAAAAAAAAAAACAAATGTGAATCGTCATGAACCATTATCACCGCCATTGCCACAACCAATCAATGTCATCATCATCATCATCATCATCATCATCATCATCATCATCATCATCATCATCATCATCATCATCATCATCAACGGTCATTATCATTACCAACAACATGGTTATCGTTTTCATAATTATCATGATCATCATCGTCATTATAATCTTTACATTCTTTACCAATTATTGTCACCATAATCACGTGAATCACAATTTTATTATCATTATAAAGAATCTTCATGGCTGTTACTACAATGTTTCATCATCATCCTTATTATTTCGGTTTAATTATTGTACGACTCTACCGCTGGAATAATTCCTTATTTCCAGAACTGCTTCTACAAGCACATGCATTGTGTAACATCGCTGTGACCCGAAGTGCACTTAGAAAATATTCGCTGTTCACGAGTGCGGCCACTTTTTTTTTTTTTTTTTTTTTTTTTTTTTTTTTTTTTTTTTTAAATAGCTGTACATTAATGAAAGGATTGGCATGTCTTTTAAAAATTTATTGTAGTTTTTCTTAAATCTTTATAGGAACCGGCTATTGAAGGTAATTTAATGAATTTACTTACCTAAGTGAAATACATTGTGGGGTGTAGTTCCTGGGTAGCTCAGTCGGTAGAGCGTTCGTGCGCTAAGCGAAAGGTCTCGGGATCGGTAGCCGGTCCCGGAATAATTTTTCGCTTGAAATTATTCAAGTCCGCTGCACAGGGAGCTATACCCGAAAGCTAGATTTGCATATTATATACGTCAGTGTAGGTACGTTAACAGAAAGCCACAATTCAAGTCACACAAGGTTTCTGTGCACTCAAAATTGGATTTCTGGCGCCTTGTCAGCCCACTTGATTTGTGCGGATCTGGATATAAAGGGAAATTTTGAGACGGTGTCGGGTGTAGTTCTTGGGTAGCTTAGTTGGTAGAGCTTTCGTGCTTCAAGCGAAAGGTCCCGGGATCAGTACCCGGCCCCGGAGAAATTTTTCTCTTGAAGTTATTCATGTCTGCTTCATAGGGAGCTATAGGCCTACCTGAGAGCCAGATTTGCATTTATATGCTGTTAACAAACTTAAAATATTCATAAGAAAACGGGGAAGATTTGGCGGAATTATATTGGAATTTTTAATTGATGAAAAATATGAATGAAACAAAGTAAAATTAAACATTTCAATGTACAATACTTGTAAGATATCGGACCATGGGACTGAAAGCTTCAGAAACGGAATTATAGCATTTAAGTAGAAGAAATCATGAGTAACTTATGACTAGCATAAAGATATAGTGAAATGCATATTCTTCTAATTTTCAAGGTCATATTATCTTTTTTCTTGCTTTCGACTCGCAATAAATGATGTTAATTTTAATACTTATCACATATTATGCCACTTTCATGAAGTATTTTTTATACCACCATTGTAAATAGTTTTTATAGATATATGCCACATTATTGAGCCAGTTGTAATATATTACCATGCTAACTAAAACGTCATAACTTGTACCATAAAGTTAATATTATGAAGCGATTTGCCGTACAATAATACATCATTGTTGCCATAGCAACCTCTTTCTTTATAGACCATGATATCAAACTACCCCTCATTACAAAATTAATATGTTATTTCTTTATTAATTGTTTTAAAGTGCTGTCGTGCAGAAAAAGAGCATATGAAACTTTCAGAGTTCACGCCTGATTGCTGGATTATCTGGTCCAACTGAAAAAAATTGTCCACGTAATTCGCACAGAACTGTAACTTAAGAAATACTCTTTTCTCAAAAAGATGACATAAGGGATTCTTAAGGAAATTTTTCAAGGGATGTACATTGTCAGCCAAATCTTTCTCGGTAAGCACTGTTCGTTGTCTTCTGCATGACTTATCTGTAACACTTTCTATCTAGCGGAGTTTATTCACAAGGCTATGAATCGTTTTACTACTTGAAACTTTATTACCTGGAAATCTTTCCTGAAATCGTTAGGGAAATAAACGGACCAAATTTGTTAACACCTAATTATTGCACACCCACTATACAGTGCTATAGGCCTACCTGCATGCCATTTCATGGTAAAATTTAATAACGATAATATGAGTGCAACTGTATCGACTTACTTCCAACAAAAGACTCAACATAACTCACGTGATCCACACCTGTGGAGTAACGTTATCGCGTCTGGCAGCAAAACCAGGTGGCCCGGGTTCGAATCCCGGTCGGGCAAGTTACCTGGTTGAGGTTTTTTTCCGGGGTTTTCCCTCAACCCAATATGAGCAAATGTTGGGTAACTATCGGTGCTGGCCTCCGGACTCATTTCACCGGCATTATCACCTTCATCTCATTGAGACGCTAAATAACCTGAGATGTTGATACAGCGTCGTAAAATAATCTACTGTTGCTAACTCAAGTGAGTTAACCTTCGGAGCCACTGACGCGTCAGGAGCGATTGCAAGGTCTATGCGTAGCCGGAGTCTAAGAGCGATTCGGCCGAAGGGAAGGTTGCCGCATTACGGTTTTTCTACAACTTATTCATCCAGTACTTCTTCAGAAAAATGTACGTAGGATATAGTTCGAAATTTTTATAAAAACATTTTTCAGGGAACAACTCGCTTTACAGTTCCTTAAGGAATCGTCTCTTAAAAAATCCAAAGGAACCTTACGAAAAAATGAAATATTCGCAATCTATGCATCAATCGATTCAGTATCGAATGCTTAATCAATAGTACGGTATACATACCTAAAAGAACAAAAAATAAATTACTTTGGATAAATTGGTTCCTTCCTAAAAATTTTATTTCGTTCATTAAAAGAAATTAATGGTTTATTCTTTATGTTCTGTATATGTTATTTTACATATAATTTAATATTCTACTGTTTAATACAATCTTTTTACTACTGATTATGATGCTGTAATTTTGGTTTCATTAGCTGATGTTTTTATATTATAGTTATATTTAGTTAGTAGATTACTTTCCATAGTCTCTCTTCTGCGTCATGTATTAAACATCAACTTACTGCAAACAAAGGCACCCAAAATCAATAATAATCAATTGCATGGCGTCATTCATTTTTCTTTTGGAAAATAAACTGCTCAAATTTCACTTTACATTAAATATTTAACCTTTTGAAAGCAATTTGTTTAACGTCTACTATTTTCCATGGTGTCAAACACTACAAAGCATTCGTTCCCATCCGAATACCAGTTAAAGTCAATATTGGGATACAGAACCATTGAGGTGAGCCTCAGTGGGGAGTGAACACAAGAAGCTTAGACGTTGGCACGCGGTGTGGATTTGTTACGGAATGTTTCCGAAGTTTCAGACTCTGACCACAGCACAGAAGCCAAAGATGAAATTATTCTAGGCAAAGCTGCAAACACACCATGTATATAAGCCAGCCCGTCCAAACAGTGCCATTTCACTGTACGTCTCCAAACATGAATAACAGCTCAACTTGAGACTACAACATAATCCAATCTGTAACAACAACAACAGCAATAATAATAATAATAATAATAATAATAATAATAATAATAATGCGAAAATACTTTGAATGTCTCATTATACGAAGTATAAGGAAAATATACAGTATTGCGATGTCCATATTAATTTATTTTATTTATTTATTTATTTAACCTGGTAGAGAATAACACCTCAACTTGAGACTACAACATAATCCAATCTGTAACAACAACAACAACAACAACAATAATAATAATAATAATAATAATAATAATAATAATAATAATAATAATAATAATAATAACAATGCGAAAATACTTTGAATGTCTCATTATACGAAGTATAAGGAAAATATATTGCGATGCTCCATATTCATTTATTTTATTTATTTATTTATTTATTTATTTATTTATTTATTTATTTAACCTGGTAGAGATAAGGCCATCAGGCCTTCTCTTCCCCTCTACCAGGGATTACAACTACAATATTAAGAATACAATTACAATTATAATTACAATTGATATTAAATTTACAAATACAATAAAAATCAAAGTATTAAAAGCTTAACTGATTAATAAAATCTAGACACTTTATTGTAAAAGTTAAAAAGAGAGAAGCATTTCTTTTATTGATTAAGTAAACATTAAACCTACTCTACGCAGTAAGAAAATGCTTAATAAGCTTGCTTTTGAACGCTACTAAATTCCGACAGTCTCTGATGTCACTGGGTAGGATATTCCACAAGCGCGAGAGCGAGATTGTGTATGATGATGAATACGATGATGTGTTATGTGTTGGTGTGGCTAGTATGCGGCTATTTTGCGTGCGTGTGAAGAGATTATGATATGATGACAGGTAACTGAAACGGGAGGCAAGGTAGGTAGGGTAGAAATATGAAGAACTTGAAAAAGGAGAACAAGAGAATAAAAATTTCTACGTTCGTTAAGCCGTAGCCAGTTTAGAGTGTAGCTACGGCGAAATTTTGAAGGTAATGCATGATTTCAGAATCTTTGACATAAAAAAAATAGTTTTTGGCGTATTGTCTATCTGTATTTCAATTTATCCGGCAATGATGCATTTGAAATATAATCTCCTTCAATATTTTAAATCTTATTTGCGGCACTGCAGCCTATCAGGTATAAATCCCCTTCTATGGACCAGTGTGAATGATCTATGCAGGCTGACCAGTCTGTTACACATCTTTAGGAGCAGTAATATATTATGATGATCGACCCCAGCGTGCGTGAAAACGAAAGTAGTAAACGGATGGAGTGACGGCAGAAAAAGATTGGGGATCAGTGGTTTCGAGACTTGGAGGAAATCATTGATGACCTCACCCCAAGGCCTTGCGAGATGAGAGGGGAATGAAGACAACGGCAAGATACAGTGAACATTTCTGCAGATCAAGCAAAGTAAACAAAAACAATATAGGTCACCAGGTGAAGAGTAAAGAGAAGGCCGGGAGAGAAGATAAAATGAAAAGAAGAGATGGGTCGAATAGAAAGGGAAGCAGTGACAATGAGAAGTGAACAGAAAGTGGGAAGCAAATGTGTAATACTAAAGAAAAACCAATCTACAATTTAAGAAAATGTGTGTAAGTGGTGAACAAGTGGCAAAGGATATTGAAAAGAAAAAAGGATGGATTGTAGTGAGGGAGAAAGGTGAGAAGATTTTAATGTTATAAATAATGAAAAGTGTAAGAACATAGTGTGAAGGTAATAAATTAAATAGTGAAGTGATGTAAGAAGTAAAGTGAGCTAGGAGTAGGAATTAGGCATGATATGTATCAATGAGAACTAAGAAATATGAGAGAGTATCAGGTGGGATAGAGAATACAAAAAATATTTTATGTCATATGGGTAAAACAAGGAACAGACAGAAACGGAAATGCATCGTGCAAATTTTTGGGTAATGTGTAGTTTGATTCAAGCCGACTCACTTAATCTAAATGCGGAAAGGAAGCAAATGTCTTTTTCTCAATAACATTCTCTAGATTCGAAGTACTTGATACATAGAGATAATAATTCTAATGAAAATAACTTTGCACAATTTCTTCTTCAGTCTGTTAAAAAAAAGTCAACAAAATATCCAAAGGCGAAATAAAATGGAAAATGAACTACATACTGAAACAGCAAAATACAGTAACGTGGTCATTTCATCTCCCATGAAAATGTGCAACATAGATCCTTGAAGGTGACAAATCTGAAAATACTGTAAATATATGAAGAAGGAATCTTAACATTCGCAGAGAAGGAAAGAACGTTCTTGAGGTCCATTCTGCCATGAAAACTATATTGGGACCTGATCATCAAGGAAACCATCGAAATTCAGCTAGATGGCAATAATTTGAACAGAGACTGGGACCTACAACTGAATACAGCGTGAAAACTTGCCATCAACACGCTTCGACCAACTAGAACACTGGAGACGGTCTGAATTAGGAACCACATGTAACTCCTGATTGGCTTGCAGCAAGACGCCCTACTGACAGCTTATATACAGCTTTCCAGGATTTAATCTGAATTCGGTATAACCTAATTACCTGTTCTCCGGGACTGTAGCGGATCTGTTATCAAAAGTTATCCTCCAGGACTAGTCTTTGATCCATCCCCAAGATTTATTATCCAGAACTAAACTGAATCCGTTACTAAGTCGTATTCTGCAGGATAGGACTTAGTTATGTTATCAAGATCTTTTCTCCAAGATTGAGATACTCCTCCGGGGAGATAGACGGGGATCGACTGGGCTCATGGCTAGCCAGTGTTAAGGATGATGCTATCAGAGACTAATGTAATTAATCATCGCACGAGGGTGCAATCATGCCCCAATCGCTCTCATAGTCATTAGACACCAACTATCCTAAGCTCGGTTTTAATAGCAAATTTTCCCCTTTTAATTAATGACGTTTCTTTTTCAAGAAACTGTTCCTTTTATTAGAGTCACATTTAAGGAGCCAATTGCCTCGGTCTCCTAGATAAGGATCACTAACCCTGTATGTAGTTTTTCCGTGGTTTTCCTAAGGCGTTAAGAAAAATGTCGGGACGAGTTCCGAAAAAAAAATGGGCCACGGACCTATCACCCATTAATTGGCCTTATACATTTCGGATTTTCAAACTCTGTCGTCCACTTATCTTCGACTGGCAATGGAGTATTGACTTTAGCGATGCTTTTTAAATCTCCTGCTGGCTCAGGAGACTTGGCTTTGACGGTGCTTCTTTTCTCCTTCCGCTCGACGACTGACTGGGATGTGGCAATAGTAGTAGTGTTTTTTGCTATTGGGTTGACTATGCGCAGCGTGATTTATTGCCCAGCCATTTAACTTTCTTTCTGGTTTACGGATTTTTCGGCTTTTCTCCCTATTTTTAATTGATTATTTTACGACGCTTTATCAACAGCTATGGTTATCTAGCATCTGAATGAGATGAAGGTAATAATGCCAGCGAAATGAGCCCGTGGTTCAGCGCCGAAAGTTACCCAGAATTTGTTCTTAATGGGTTGAGGGAAAACCTCGGAAAAAAACTCAGTCAGATAACTTGTCCCGACCAGGATTTGCTCATTTCACGGTAAGGCATGCTAACCGTTATTCCACAGCGGTGGACCTTTTCTCCATGTAAAATTTACTAATGTCCGTTAAGTGGGATAGAGTGAACAGAGACAAGTAGCCTTTAGTCTTAAAGTTCACGAGCCTTTTCAAGGACGCGAACTCGTGCATTTTTTTAGCTTACATTTCCTTCTTTCTCCCTCATTGATTCAATGATTTATTCATTCGTTGTGCCTGAATTCGTTACAAGAGCTGTTATCCGGATCTGGATTTCGAAAATAACTTTTGATAATGGATGAGTTACATAGGTTTTCCTTTCCTTATAGTCCCTAGTGGTGTATATCTTTGTATGTTCCTACATTTATGATAGGCCTATGGTGCAAGAGACAAAACATTTCACATTTCGCACTATTCTCTCCGTCTATTCTTTCTTCGCTCAGTTCGTCCATTTCTGTGTGTATCTGTACAACTGTTCTTTCATTCCTTTCACCGTCTGGCCCATCTGTTGAGCTGTCATCTGTCTCACAAGCAGCTCTCTTTAACGGCGTGTGTGCATGCGTGCGCGAGTGTTCTACTCCAATGAATTTTAATACTGGAATCAATAAGCTGCTTGTGCCTTCTTGAATAGCCATTACAGTGTTGCAATGAAATATATTCACGACAGATGGACTGAGTTGCAGATGGACACAAATTGATTGTAATTGTCATGAATGAGCAGTAATGTAATACCGTCATAGTGAAATCCCTCAACGTGCGTTTTGGTCGTTATTATGTGCGTAATGTAATTTTCTTTCTGAGGTTTTAAATATCATAGCGAAATCGAAAGTTCAGTGTAACTATATTGATTTCTTTAGGACTGAATGCAATGTTGGATAAAATTGTGATTTTTTAACTTAGCTTTTGGCAGCCAGATTATTACCAACAAAACAACCAACTATTAAAATTATCTTCTAGATTTGAGGGTTAAAGCATTTTTATTAAAATTTTTCGTTGTGCTTCAAGTGCACGCGGCTACATATAATATAGCAGATCCCAGGTTCAATTCTGGTTAGTGGAGTAGAAACTTATCTCCCTTCTACAGCAACTAGGTGTATGTCTTCTGCTTGTGTTTGATTAGTGTTGTATTAAATGGTGACATTTCATCATGCTCACCATATCGTCACTGACACACTACTTGCGATTGTGAATGGGCCAAGCAGCCCATTTTTCGATGTAGACGACGATGACGATGATGATGACGATGACGATGACGATGATGACGACGACGATGATGATGATGATGATGATGACGACGACGACGACAAACTATGACGATTTTACTCCTAACTACTCTTTAAATTTTATGTTTTTATTTTGGTTATGGTAAAATACTTAAGACTGTTTTATACATACGTGCTATTCATTCCATTAACTCTTGAATATCATCTGCATTCATGGTTCAGACAGTGGTGGCTTGTGAACAAACTCAGGTGTGTGCACATCTAGCTTGAAGTCCAACCAGCCATTTTGAATCGTTTCAGAGGTCCCCTTAGAAACATGATTTTATTCCACGAGTTCCTTTAGTGTACTTTCTTTTAAAGATTAAGGATAGCCAAGAATCCCTTTAGGGCAATGGCCTCCTCCTAGGAAGGGAGACTGTGAGCCACTCAATGGCAGATGTTTTCTTTTGTAACTGATACCATAGAGTAGATATTTTCACTCATTTTCTACTACCTACACAACTAGACACAAACCTAAACACATCACTAGACCGCGGATTTTTACGTCTTAAAAACGTGTTTTAGGAGCCTAGAGAATCTATTTCAGAATCTCATTCAAGTTTTATAAAATATAAAATAGGCTCTATTATAGAATAGAAAACACTATAGATATTTAAAAAAATTAGTACAATGTTAACAAATTAGCAAATTTTTTACAAAGGCAAAGAAATCAACATTATACCTACACATAGAGTTGTAAACTATATGAAATAGTACTTGATTGTCCAAACTGTGTTTATATAGAATATTAAACTTTATCTGGTACAATACCTGTATTGTCACTTAATGTGATATGCATACAACCAAATGCATTTAAAACTCTACAAACATTGTTTCAACTGTTCAAAACGTAGTTGGCTTCGCAAGAAGTTACTAAAACCTTCTCTAAGTGTTCTAGAGAAAAAGTTTGGAGCTTGGTGAAAATCAGTTTACAAGCAGAAAAAGAACGTTCTACATCAGCAGATGTGACGGGAGTATACTTCAATTTCGGCACATGTTCAACTGGAATGTTGCAATCAAGCACACCGGATTTCCCCACAAGAATATCTGCTGCTGCACACAGTTCATTCGGCCCTTTGTTCTTTTGTAAAACGTTTTCCATTTTTGTACGCATCTTTTCTGCCACATCTCCTAGCGCTTGCTTGATTTTTTGTTTGAACTCCTCAGTAAAGCCATAGGTAGATTTCCCTGAGCCTTCCAATTATGAAATTATTGCCACAAGAAACGTGTAGTGGGACCTAATGTAAGCCAATCCACGGGGATGGAGGGATCTTCGAGTAACTGTTTTGTCCAAATGACACAAGCAGCATCACCGGGAAGATTTTTTTTTTATAAATTTCTGGATCTTTTAAGAAATGTTCACTGTAGTATTCTGCTCTCTGCCATGTACCGCATCTGGTAAGAACTGTTTGAAGTGACAGAAGAATATCTGGTAGCTTTCTCTGAAAGCCTGTATCCTTGACGGTGCTTTAACGAAAACTTTTTTCACCGCAGAGATTAATTTAATGATCCTAGATAATTCTACTCTTACTTGTTCTGCTACTCGGTTCTTACCATGAGTAAGACACGTCACATGTAACAAAAGGATAGAACATCCTAAGCAACGCCATTGCAGCAACCATTTATGCCACAACATCTGTGTAGGCGAACAGCACTTTGTTTTCGTCAACATTATTTGGATACAGAACCTTCCGTCCATTGTTGACAAATTCTGCGATTGTTTCCTGGTTTGTTTTAGGAAGTTGTTTTGTGCAAATCAAATAAGCTCGAAATGGCGCATCTGGATTCAAGGTAGGTGGCAATATTTTTCAAGAAATGCTTTGAATGTTGGATTTTCTAGTTTCCGAAATGGAATGTTAGCTGTCACAACTGCATGACAAGTCACTGTAACACTGATTCTTTTCGCTGGATTGTTCAGATGATTGCATCGAAAGAGTTTGTATAAGTTTAGATTTGTCTTATGTAACACTCCTCATGTGTACTAAATTAAATGGGATTTTTTTATCACCAGTATCCTAAATAAATGTTCCTATATGAGTGCAGATAGCAAATTATTTGATAATTATATCCGCGTCGCTGTTATTTTCGGCAGCCAATCACGTTGCAGCTCGGCTACATTTAAACTTGTGCGTCTTGTGACTGACCGCTGATGACGTTATGCACTTCCTCTGCTACCAAATTAGTAAACAGTTGATATACTGTCCTGCTCGGTGGCAAACAGGTACAGTATACTGTATAACAGTGTTGTTTGTACAGTTATATTTTCTAAATAAAACGTTAATTTATGTTACGAAAATATATAATTTAATTTCTTTTCATATGAGAGAACTATTACATATGGACTTTGGAATATATTAAAGTAAAAAAATGAAATATAAACTTCTGAATACATTAAACTAAACAAAAGAAACAAAAACATGTCCAGTTTCTATGTAACAGTCTAGTTTGTACACTTCGATTATTTACACTTTTGAAAAACAATATCTTGTAGCATAACCTTTCGACTTTATTACTGCTTAGCATCTCTTTCTCATTCATTTTACCAAGTTTTTACACTGTTTCTGGTTCGATTTTAGCCCATTTTTCTCTCACTACACGTTTGAAATCCTCTAAGGTTGTACATTTCTGCTTTTTCACACTTCTTTTAAACATTCTCGACAAATATACGATGGAGTTTAAGTCTGGTGATTGAGGAGGTGTTCGCAATTGTTTCCGTACCTCTGAGTTGTTATTTTACAAAACAAGTCATTGTTGTTTTCTAGTATATTACAAGTTATAGTTCACTCTCTTAGAAAAAAATCAAAGTTATGTGGTATATGGGTGTTTTCATTTGAATGTCGAAACAGAACCAGAATGTAAATGTGTCACGTCGAAGTCAGCTGTTAGTCCAGTTAGTCTTGCAACAAGCAGGTGTGAGTGATGATTATGGTTCAGATGATTCCTATGTTCCAGAGAATATGTTCTATCATGTTCTAGTCATGACATAGTCTCCGAAATTGATGAAAATGAGAGTACTTCGAATGTTTAACACGTAACCAAAGAGGAGGAGCTACGTCGGAAATAACAGCGACGCAACTATAATTAAGGTAATTTGAAATTAATACCATTATCTTGAATAGTTGCTTACTTTAACCCTCAAATTTTATTACGTTGTAGGTAACTTACTTATTTACTTTTATACTTCATTATATTATTGAATTTACTTGTTATATATTTGCTTGATAGTTTGCTTGATAGTTTTACTATACTGTAATAAAATAATTTTTAAACATTAAATTAAAATTCTAAAGCAGAAACTACTTGTTACAAAATTCTGAAGCTAGCGTGAAATTCAGTTTAAGATATCTCTCTTTTATAGTGACACTTTAATTTATTTATAATAATAATAATAATAATAATAATAATAATAATAATAATAATAATAATAATAATAATATATTATGTTCATTAATGTCTTTCTTGTTTATAAATTTGAACATTGTAAATAACCCTTCACAACAGCAAAATAAAAATCACAATTTCTTTACACAGTCGTTACACAACTTCTGAGAACATTTTCTCCCAGTACAATCAAAATGAACGTTTGGTAAAATTGTGGAAGTGCGACGTAAGTGCTTTTCAACTAACAGAAATTCAACTTGAGTAGATTATTTCCTACGGAACGAAAATAAGTGAGAATATAAACTCTAGATGGATTTTTTTTAGTAAAATACCGCTAAATTAAAATAAAACTACGAATTATATAAACTTTTTTCTAGTGAACTCACTAGAGTTGTCCGCCATATCTGACGCGGTAGCATATTTTATCAAGCTAAAAATACAATCTACTCAGGGGCGTATACTGGTTAAAGGGTTTGGGCTACCGCTGACCCTATTATTACACAAAATATATCTAACAATTACTTTAATTTTAATTACTATGGTAAAACTAATAATACAAAATTATTACATTATGTTGTATTATAAACTTTTTCTTTTGTAATTTCCTTGGGTTACCGCCGGTAGCCCCGGTAGCCCGCAAAATACGCCCCTGAATCTACCGAGATTAGACTCCTATCACCGAGATAGCTATAGCCTACAAAATTTCCGGCTGCGATTTCGAATCCGATCTCGACTCTGACGACTCCAGTTCGGATTCTAACTCTGACTCCAACTTCGACTCCGACTGTGACGTCGATTCTGACTACAACTTTGATTAGGACTTCGACACCGACTACAACTTTGATTAGCTCTTCGACACCGACTTCTACAGACTCGAACTCAGACTCCAACTTCGACCCGAACTCCTGCTTTACTTCCAACTTCAATCGCGATTCCGAACCTGATCCGACCCCGAGCCACAACCCTGATTCACCCCACCCTTGAGTCCCTCTCCGACTTCGTCCCCTACCTGACCTCTACCTCTACATCTACCCGGACCGCGATTACGACTTCGACCGCGATCCACAACCCTAACCCAGGTCCCCTCTGCGACTTATACTCCGATCCCGATCCCGATTCCGATCCCGATCCCAACTTAAACCTCAATCTCAACCCTAATTCAGATCGCTTCTCGGACCTTGACCAATGACTTCAAGCCTGATCTCCCCTCCAATTTCGACTCCGAACCCTGCCCCGAACCACAACCAAGACTCAGATCCTCTCTCTGATCTCGACCCAGATTTCCTCTCCGACTCCGACTCCGACCCTGACCCTGACTCGTGACTTCTACTCAGACTCTGACTTCGATCCCGATCCCGATCCCGACTTCGACCCCAATCTCAACCCTAATTCAGATCGCTTCTCGGACCTTGACCAATGACTTCAAGCCTGATCTCCCCTCCAATTTCGACTCCGAACTCTGCCCCGAACCACAACCAAGACTCAGGTCCTCGCTCTGATCTCGACCCAGATTCCCTCTCCGACTCCGACCCTGACCATGACTCGTGACTTCGACTCAAACTCTGACTTCGATCCCGATATCGACTTCGACTTTCTTCGACTAGACCCCTGCTTCTTTCTCAAACTCTTTTACAAACGCTCGTTATGTATTAACAATGATTAATGTACAGTACTAGAATGATACAAAGCACCACGAATCATATCGCCATACCACTTGACTCATCAGGTTAACTGCCTGTTACAGCCTGTATTTAAACAAGTCTAATAAATTTTGCAGACTACAACAGAAAACGAGATTACGTTAAAATACATGTCCTATACCCACAGAGGTTAACAATGTAATTAATAGGCCTAACTCTAGAAATGTAAACGCCGATATTCATACTGTAACGAAAGTGTTAAAAATCGGAGTCGATACAATTCTGTCGACTCCACTGCCTTTATATTGCGTTCTACATTTTCTGTCGTTTGTTGTCTTAAGTATCATAGAGGTGCTTACCGGTTGGGACATGGAGCGTCCCTAACAACTTCAGCCGAAATAGGCTTTTTTGTGCATCCGTGATGGAATGAGTGTCATGCCGACTGTGCTGATCGCCTAAGGCGGTCATAATATCCACCACACTACGCATCCTTCTCCAGACTTCAAATCCGTATATCATACCTCTGGTGGTGGTCTGCCGTACTTCAGAGATCATATCCCCATCCGTTGGAGGGAAGAACCTGGGTGGCTTCTGCGCCTCTTATACGAGTTATCATGGATCCACAATCATTGATTTATACAAATCTTCGAACAAATAACGAGGAACACCATGGAGAACGTCCGATTTGGCGTCAAGCAATCACAGGAGATAGATTAACCCTACTTTTCAAGACGGAGATGATAATGAAAGGAAAATGTGGAGAGTGCTGGTGGAATGATGAGGAAGAAAAAGGAAGAATTCTGAGAGCCATCGGAACCTTGGCTTTGCCTACCACAAATACAACTCTGCAATCGCCGAGATTTGAGCTTCAGTCCAAGGTGTCGTAAGCCAACTCTGTTTTTTTAAGTAGATTATTTTACAACGATGTTTCAACGTCTTAGGTTATTTAGTGTCTGAATGAGACGAAGATGATAATGCCGGTGAAATGAGTTCGGGGTCCAGCACCGATAGTTACCCAGCATTTGCTCATATTGGGATGAGGGAAAACCCCGAAAAACCCTCAACCAGGTAACTTACCCCGACCGGGAATCAAACCCGGGCCACCTGGTTTCGCGACCAGACGCGCTAACCGTTACTCCACAGGTATGGATTCCAGTTTTGTTCCGACTGAGATACCAAGGCGATTAGTGTTGTATCATACTAACTTCATGACCAGCTTTTGTATTAATGTCTAATATTCTTTCAATTTCTTTGAAGAGTGATGAGAATGGGTCCAATTCTTGTTGTTGTTGTTGTTGATGATGATTATGTTAACTTTAGGACAAAAGATTGAAACGAAACTCAGGTGTGGCAACACTAAGGGCTTTTCTGCTATCAGATACAGAACATGTATAGTCTATTTCCATTGGCAGTTTGAAGTACTTTTGTTGAGTTAGAATGTTTTCTCTGCACATCGTGTAATGAGAAAGTAAAAACAAAGGTAATGCCGATTTATATAGTTGACTGCACTAAATCCTAGAACATGAATCTATTCATGTCATTTCAAATTGTCCTGATCGAACGCGGTCGATGAGGCAACACTGATTAGATGTAACAAAAGGCTTGGATATTCATACTCCAGGGACAGCGAGCAGCAGCTTTTGATTATCCAACCCTGCCTAACTGGGCAACGGCTTGTCCCGATTTGTTTAATTCATGGGATTCCTTTATAAAGGAGCGCAATTTACATGGATTTCAGGATTGTGTGTGAATGTAAATCGAAATGAAAACTGTTTTATCCACCTCTCCGTGTCGTTTTGTTAACGCACGCTTTCTATAGTATGAATTTTAGTTTAAATATTCATACAATTAGTTACGAAAAACACGTCGCGAAATTTACAATTTACAGTTTCATACAAATTGACTCTTATTCATAACCATTCAATTAAATTATAAATAAAATAGGCTGACCGTGTTGTGCACAATGGCTTTACTGATGTTTGGAGGACACTATACTGGATTCGAGCCCATGTCAGGACACGGATGTTGGCCAGTTGTCAGTGTGAGATATTGTGTTGTCCTAGAGCGATCCCCGATGTTGTGCTGACTCTATGTCACAGGAGCACAGGAGTCTGGGCATGTATGTACGTCTAGCTTTAGCACGTAGGTTGAATGAGAAATTAAGACATTCTGAGTGATTTGGGACTTGAGCAGAGCAGTAAAATTTTTCCAGATAAATTTCCTTTTCATATTTATATAACGGCTAGGGTTATGTTAATTTTTCAAAGTAATTATTGAATTATTGTATATATTTTATAAGATTTCTAGTATGCGATCCAATGAATGTCCTTTCCCTACCAACAATTGTGTGTTGTCGATAAAAGGGTAGGTTAAGCAGAATAAGAAAGTATTTTTGACCCAGTCCCTTCTCACTTCAGTAAAAATTCTGGACCAACATTATAGTCTACATCCACAAGAAGCGAAGTATTAGATTATGTGGTGAACATGGCTTAAAGCTACTGCTGAAAACAATACAGGACTGACTCAAGCAAAACAATTCAGTTATTTGTCTGATGAAATTACAACTAGACTTTTCTTAAGGTATGGGATACACCGACATAGAAGCTAAATTTATGCCTATTTTAAGAATTATGTCAAAATAAAGCAACGAAGAATTCTGTCTTTAATCCACTGTGCGATTCGAAGAAAATAAGTACAGATTGAGCAAAGTGTCGCTATATTGTCATGCCATTTTTTAATGTCATATGGCAGGTTCGTAAAGGAAGAAGTTATCAAAACCTAGTATAGTTACTTACTTACAAATGGCTTTTAAGGAACCCGGAGGTTCATTGCCGCCCTCATATAAGCCCGCCATCGGTTCCTATCCTGAACAAGATTAATCCAGTTTCTACCATCATATCCCACCTCCCTCAAATCCATTTTTATATTATCCTTCCATATACATTTCGGCCTCCCCAAAGGTCTGTTTCCCTCCGGCCTACCAACTAACACTCTATATGCATTTCTGGATTCGCCCATAAGTGCTACATATCCTGCCAATTTCAAACGTTTGAATTTAATGTTCCTAATTATGTCAGGTGAAGAATACAATGCGTGCAGTTTTTCGTTGTGTAACTTTCTCCAGTCTCCTGTAACTTCATCCCTCTTAGTCTCAAATACTTTCATAAGCACCTTATTCTCGAATATCCTTAACGTCTGTTCCTCTCTCAAAGCGAGAGTCCAAGTTTCACAACCATAAAGAACAACTCTGGTAATATAACTGTTTTCTAAATTCTAACTTTTAGTTTTTTGAGAGCAAACTAGATGACAAAAGCTTCTCAACCGAATAATAACAGGCATTTTTCCATATTTATTCTACGTTTAATTTCCTCCCGAGTGTCATTTATATTTGTTACTGTTGCTCCAAGATACTTGCATTTTTAGTCTAGTATTGGTTCATTTTCATTGAGTGAACGAAACATATCAAAGAGTGCTTTTCTTGAAACAGATGATCATGATATAGTTTATTTCAGTGCTATACTACCTTGTAGTACTTTCAACTGTTGACTATCCTAACAATTATTGACCTAAGAAGGGGAGTTCTTGTACATTAGTTTAGAAGTTAAGGAAATAATTTTTCATAGTATAATAGAAAACATAGTGTTATAGCAGAAATGTGGCCAATTACATCTAAGTAAAAATAAAATTCGAACAGTGGAAATGGACATCAGAAGATGCCTACAACTTACAAGGGAAGACAAAGTAAGAAATAATCTAGGACAGAATGGGAGTTACTTCATTAATTACTGAAACTTTAGACAGTAGAGCACTACAATGATATGGACGTCCGAAGAATGCCAGAGTATAGATGAGGAACAACTAATCGAATCGTATTATGTCTACGCCCGGTACAAAGTGAGTTTGATGTGGTTTTCTATAGTTTTCTGCCTCCTCTACAAGTGTGTACTGTCAAAATGCTTCAATTCGGAATATATACCCTTGAAAAACTAGTCACAATAATAGCCTTCACAACGAATTGCGATTTGTCCATCACTGAATATGAATCGAATCACAATATGTCCAAGGTGTTAATACTACCAGGACGAATACTACTGTTTTTCAACTGTTGGTACAATTGGAAATATATGATTATTTTACTCACATCTTATTTTATATTGTCTACTCATTGTTAGCAGACGTGATATTGTGGTCTTGAGAGTTTTAATAAATTGTGTAACTATGAATGAGTTTTAAGATAGTTGGGTTGTGGGTGAGAATTCAGGAAACAGAGGTACCAAGAAGAGAATGAAAAGAAAATCCAAACGGGAACAAGAATAGGAAACCAGTTTACTTGATAAAATTTGATAAAAGTATTGTATTAGTCCAGAATATAACTCTTTGACATGCTTGTAATAAAAGTTATAAGCTTGTAATCTCAGATGTAAGAAATTTAATCACTCTATACTGATACTTAGCGATAGTGTTATAGTATCGCTTACATTAATCACCAGAAGGAAAAAGTCAACAGTAAGAACCGTGTCCACTTTCAAGTTTCTCAGAGTGCAATTTTGCCATACTTTTTCATGCTTGCGTATTCTACATTAGGTTCCAGAGTTTAATAAGAACCAGATTAAGTTAATGAAATATACGTTTTGTTTGTTATTACCCTGAACTCTTCTTTTAATTTTAAAATACTTCCTTCTTTACAAAGGCTGAAGCTTACTGGTAACTGTAAAATCTCATGGAAATATTTTTTTTTATAAAATCAGATCAGAATTCTGGATATCTTTTTCATTTTTTTAATTAAATGACTACGTTCCTATAATTAATTTTCATTCATTTGCAAGGTTTAAAGTCGGTTCGCATTAACACTGAGTACTCATTTAATTATACCAGGCATTAATGTTTTATTTTTGGAGCAGTCGTGTTGCAGATTGTATCATTGTATTAGTAATAATTAATATGATTTGCATAAAAAAACTCATTGTGATGTTTAAAATGAAACAAAGTGTAATATGAACATGAAATTGCTTCAAAACGTAATTTGTCCAACATTAATTATTAATAACTTTGATGTTTTTATAATGGTTTTAATTTTATTGTAATATATATCTCACCAGCATAGCAAACACCAGGATATAATGTATTGTTCATATTTCGTTCTACAAAAGTTTAGAAAATACAGGTTTTTTGCTTTTTCTGAAAATTTTGTTTTGTGTGACATATTACGATTCGATTAGTTGCTTCTCAGATTGTTAAAGAGAATAATGGATTGGTCTCTCGCTAGAAAGAGGGGAAGAAGTAGACCAGCCTTAATATGGGAAAAATATATTCACCAATAATATGGATGAGAAGAGACTACAAATAGGAGTTTGGAACAACCTAAGACTATGGAAACTAAAAAGGCAACCTCCTAAGGGGAAAAAGCCAAAATGTAGAACAATAACGGGAGTTCATGCACGGGAAATGTCGCCTTGGTGGCTCTCGAGACTCTTGTACTAGCAAATCTGTGTTTAATTTCCGGTTCCGGTAAACATTATGTTCTTGGTTATGAAGATTATCTAATTTTAACTCTTCATTATTTCAATATTCCCCTTTTTGGAATATTTATATGAAAATCTATTATAGTACATTATGCAACGAGCCTATAATGATAGTAATTAAGAAGCGAGTATGGATGTTTATGAAACGAGCGCAAGGGAGTTTCATAATTTTCATACGAGCTTCTTAATTACCATTATAGGCAAGTTTCATACGACTTTTTATGCTCGACCACATTTCTAACTTGAAATTATTCAGATGTATACATTTTATTTGTATCTGACAAGATCGGAAGTGACCTTGTTCTAGGTCGTGAATTGTGAGATGTGCGCACACGCGAAAGTATTGATTTTTTCCGAGGAACAATAATGTCATTGACCTTGATGTAATCCCATTAAACTTGGTATAACCTTGGTTATTGAATTCGACATTGAAAAACGAGATGACAAATTGAATTTATTTGAATATTATTTACAATTAACGCTAATTATTATAGTAACAGAACATAACCTTCTGCGACAGTATTGGATTTCCAGCCTCCGTGACTTTTCGCTAATTCTCTTTCGATTGCATATCCGAGAATAATCGATACTTGCGGTTTTATAATGGTACAAAGCTGACTTGTCATTGGCTGAACACCTGTAAGCTGAGTTGTCATTGGCTGAAAACACCTGTACTTTAATGAGTAGGTGTACTTTAATGACATGCATTAAAGGACTGCTACCAGGTGTTTAATTACTACATTTCGGCATGGTCGAGCATAAAATATATTAAAGTTAAAAAATGATCGTAACTTTTTCATCAATCTTTCTTAATAACTTCTAAGCCCTGTACCAATATTCAGATGAAAATCATACAAAATTATCTGAATTTTCTGGGTTTCTGATCACTTCTATTCATTAAAACCTTTCTTTTAGAGGCAATCTCACAGAGTTTCAGCTGTCTTAAGAGAAATCGCTATTGTGTTCTTATTCACAATTTTCTCGATTTTTTTTTAATTTTATAAACTTCTTGTAAAACCATGACAATATTACTATGTTTTACGAATTTTGGCCATACAAGAACTTTTATGGAATCGGTCTCTTTAAATTTTCCAACGATCTTACAGAATGGAGGCAGTTTACAGAATCAACATTTCTAGATCTTATCAGAGCGATGACTGATTCCTTATTGTTTATTTCATATTACACTTGAAGTAACAATGAATAAGACCAATGCATTTCTACTTAAACAAAATCGTTACTTTAAAGAATTAATTTAAGTAAAGAAAAATCACACACAAATTTATATCGTGACATTATACCCAGTTCTTTTACAAAATGTGAAAGTTTTAAAATTTAAGATGCTTAAAAAAAAAAAAAAAAAAAAAAAAAATGCACCTTGAGTTGCCATACGATTCCATTTCGCTATGATTTCTGCCGACGACAACGGTCAACGGTCTACTCAATTAAATGTATTTATATTTTAATATAAATCTAATTTTTAACATTATGCCAATGATTTCAATAATGTTCTTACTTTTAAGTAATCATATGCATTTAAAATATCTTGGAATTGGAATGTGAATAATGTAGCGAAGTAAGTAAAATGATAACAGAGATCTACATTCCGCAGCGGTCATCAAAACACTGCACGCTCGGGCTAGCGTCTTTTATCTGCAGACAAGACACTGTCCCAGCGTGCAATCGTGGCTGCTGGCGGGTATGCTGTCTTTCTATCCCTTGTGCACGACGGAACAGAGTTCCTTACCCTCCATTCACTCTACCCATTTCAGCGAGTGCTGACGACCACTGGGATAGAGGATCAACTAAGGTTAGAATGCAAAAGAAATCCATACGTTCCTTAAAGATTATTCGCTGTTTTCTCTTCTAGCTGTAGTGAAGGAAAGGTGAGGAATGTGGGAAAAACTTGACAATCTTCTTGAATTTAATTCTGAGAATGTGAAGAAAGTAAGTTTTATTTTTGTGTTATAATTATTTCTGGATAGAACATTTTATCACTTTTACTTACGTACATTTTCTGCCTGAAGATATTATGAAATTTCTCGTATTTGGATGTTTATATGATATATCTAGTAGTTTTTCCATCGATATCTTATAAATTTATGTATATACACAGAATTTCTTTGTAAAATGGAAAAAGAAGTTAATACAGTGTGAGTTAACACTTACCTACTCTCAGCAGCCATGATGGTTAGCACATTTTTTTCTGTTTTAATAATATAGGTGGCTTAAAGACGTGAGTGTAACTCCGGCACCCACTCACTGCTCGACAAGAAAAAAACAAAGTTTCATATACCAGACAGAATACTTAATGACAAACCCGTTAGGACAGTTAGTTACCTACTTCATCAAAAGATATGGATTATCAAGTTTTTCCCCCTCCTACATACTCCAATTTAGGTAACATTTTGGTTTTTAATTAACTCGACAACAATTCCACTGTTGTTAGTCGATATTGAAGGGGAACTGCTCCACTAGAATTGAGTTTTTCTCTATGATTCGTACACCTGTTGGCCTTGAGGCGCGATGGGAATTTTCTGTCGTAAGTCTCGCTTACCATATCAAGCGGTCATATTACACTGCCGTCATGTCGGACGACATACTCGTATGCCTCATTGCTCCCAAAAGGTGGAGAAAGTCCTTGGGGAAATTGTATCATGACAGGAGGTAATGCGTGGTAAGTTCAAAAAGGTAATGGGTTTTCCTACCACGACTATGCGAACTTAAATGATAAAACACTCACCTAAGGTACGACAGTCGAAACAGTCGTTAGAACAAGTAGAGGAAACAACGAATGATCTATAAGCAACTAAAATTGTTACCTGTTTTATATCATGCATTTATATCTTGTAGCATAAACAGGCGGCTTTCTTTTGTCTATTTGCTTCTCCATTAACCTGTTAAATAATAATAATTTTTAGAGCTATAAAAGGAGCTGTGAAACGTAGTTTAAATTATATTTTATGGCTTTGAGACTAGGATAAAACAGAGGTGCATGCAACGGGTAATACACGCAGCTTTAACTTTTTATATAAGTCACGTCATGAGTGCGAATGCCTTTGAGGGCTTGAATATTTTTTGTTGTCAATACCATTGAACAAAAGACTTGGAGATTGTACGACTTTAACATTAAACGGTGATTAGTTATCGACCGGAATAAGAATTTTTGACGCTATTAACCATATTACGATTAGTGGTCAAATAGATCGACCTTTTCATTCTCTAGCGATTTATTTCTCCGAGTTTGGGGGTAACAACATTATGGTTAAGTCATTACAGACTACATTTACTATACTTGTTACTCCACGCATAATTATTCAAAATAATGTTCATATATTTGTTATGAATGGCAGCAAATATGTTGATTCTCATGTTCCGTCCCGAGTTCTAAAGACTTTACAGAGTGTTTCAGAAATAAGTAAGCCCTATGTGGTACCTAAGAGGTTACGTTCATTTTCGGTCTTTCCCCTTCAAAATTTTCTAGAGCTCCTTCATTGGAGCAGCGTAACCCG
Source organism: Periplaneta americana (assembly GCF_040183065.1). Lineage (NCBI taxonomy): Eukaryota > Metazoa > Arthropoda > Insecta > Blattodea > Blattidae > Periplaneta > Periplaneta americana. Next base: position 20,721,217 of record NC_091133.1, read on the forward strand.
GAGTGAGACAAGTGGCCAACAGGCTTGGAGCTCACATATTCAGTTTCTTTCAGCCCCGAATCCTTTGCAAGAACGCGTTTTACGTACCTTTTAAATTTCTCCTCCCATTTCTCCTCATTCAACTCAATTCAATTCAATTCAATTCCAGAGAAGCAGTTGTTTCCACTGTCTGGAAGCCCGCTCACATCTCCTTCCCGATGTTAGCCTCTGCTCCCTACCTCTCACCCTTGTAACAGTCCTGACTTCATTTCTCCCATGTTCACCCCGACTTGCTCGACCCATGTCCCTCCTTCGAATCCCTCTGCTGTCGAAGAGTCGCTAAGCCAGGCTAGCTGATCCCTTGACAGAAGAGTTACCACCCGTTTCCCCGCTCCGGGTGTCGGAAAGTCTCGAAGCTAGGCTCGTTGGATCCGTCGACACCCATGGAGATTGTTCTCTCTGTCGAAAAGTCGCTAACCAAAGTTAGTTGATCCCTCGATTGAGAGAACTAACCTCGAACCCAGTTTCATCTCTCTCTGTTTTCCTCCTCCTCCTCATCGTACCCTCCGGGAAAGCCTAACTCTCCTACTCAGGCACTCCTGTTACCCCTATCTCCCTTACACACAAATTGTACCCCATCGTAACTCTTGACGCATCGGCGTCTCAAGACGAATTTCTAAATTATCAATTTCTATCACGACTCTCCCGTTTCCCCTACTCCATAACTAGGGAAAAACATTTTATACTTTTTTGTTATTTTTTAATAAAAAATTGTTAAAACGGTCTTCCTTTCTTCACTATAACAACACATCATTCCTCTTTAAGCTTCGGCCCATCTTGTCCAGTCACTCCCGAGTCCTCTCTCTCCACCTCGACGAAGCGTCAGAGAGGGACGTCAATGGAGACCAGCGCACGGCAACTAATTATAGCACACGTATTATTATTATTATTATTATTATTATTATTATTATTATTATTGTTATTATTATTATTGCTACAACTATGGCTAAAACATTAAATGCAGCTTACATATATTAATGGGTACATAATACAAATACATTATTTACAGAAAGGGATATCTTGAAATAATCATATGAAATAAATGATAAAATATACTTAATCCTTTTTTTAAAATTGGTCATTAATGAATTTTGTTAGTTCAGGTTTGTTTCTAATAAAAGAACTGAATAACTTAGGACAAAACTTGAGCTGTGTATTAAACCAGCAATTGTAAAAGTTAGGTTCAATGAATGGATTTTTGTACAGTTTCTTCTTGCATAATTTTTATCGCCTTCGTAAATTAAAATATTTACAAAGTGAGGAAGACGGATAAAAGAAGAGAATGTAAAAAGTTGGATAAAAGAAGAGAATGTAAAAAGTTGAGCGTGAGAAGGGCTACTGTCACATACGTACAGGCGAAATATTTAAGGTGGATTTATTGCTAAAATACCAAAATTTGGTCTAAATGAATAATGTAGTATAATAAAGTTCGTAAAGACTAAAACAAAAACAAAATAAACAAAAAATAATTTTTATTCTAATTGTAAATTTCGGAAAACATTACGCCTACTTCCAAAATGCACCTTTTCGGGATAATGATTCATTAATGCTTTAAGCGTAGTGTAGCTTGAAACATTTGATAGAGTTCAGTTGTAGACTTACTAGCATAAAGCTTAGTGTAGCTTAAAACATTCGACAGTGTTCAGTGTTGTAGATTCACTAGTATTAATGCTAGTGTAACTTACAACATTCGTTGAAGAGATGTAGATTCACTAGCATTAAGCATGGTGTAGCTTGAAACATTCAATAGGATTCAGTATATATATTTCCACAAAAATTGCATAATATGTTTTCTACATGTTTATCTTTGAATGTTAAGATTACTTATCATAAATGAAAACTATTTGGCTAAACTCAATAATAAAATCTAAAATTTGTGTGTCAGTGTAATGTGCATACGAATATAAGTTTTTGATTGTCGAAGAAGAAAGCATGATGCTTTTTGATACATTATCACTTAAAATATCAAGTTCTCGTAAAATGGAGAGTACTTGACAAGAATAAATAAAAATCTTAATGTTATATGAGAGCATGTATACTCTGAATAGCGTTTTAGATTTTCAAAAAAGGAAATGCATTATGTAGCTGTACATGTAACAAAAAGTTGGTTCTCATAAAAATTAAAAAAAAAATGAAAAGAATTAATGGAATTCTGAAAAAGATGTCAATTTTATTCCACCACAATAGAATCGGTTTAAGTTACGTTTTGTAATTCGTAAAGAATTGTAAGAAATAGACTGAACTTAATAAAAATTGCTACAGAACGTTTTGGAGTTGCATTAAAGCAAATTGTAGGATGTTATAAAAATATTTTGATTCTTGAAAAACTTGAACACAAAATTGTACGACATGCTCTACAATATAAATAAGAATATCAATAGATGAAAACACATGACGTAGGGTATCGCAAAGAGTTTTTAATCGTATAGAATAGCAAAGGCTATTCACAAATGAGGCGTAATTTCGAACTACATCCTGTAGTAGCTTGCCCGGCGCCTTGAAGCTCTGGATGAGTGCTAAAGATGCGTCCAGAGACGGCGCCGGCTGGGTGTTTGTTGTTCGTAGGAATTTGGGGTGATCGTGATGTCAGCAAGTTTAATGTCATTGGAAAACAAACTGGAATGATGAAATCAAACGATGACATTCTTCTTAACGGTTCTATAATGATTATCTCTCAGTATCTCTTTCTATCACTTTAAGTTCAGATATTTCTGTCTGTCCGACTCTTTCATTTGCTACTGAAGAAGCCTGCGCCACGAGTCTCCAACAAAAATAATGTAATAAAATTTAAGTCGTCCTACTTGTATTAAATTTACAGCGCGATATTAAATTCTTGGATTGACGATTCCTTCTCTTAGAGGCACCTGCGTCACATTTGTCCTGACAAATCGTTACGTGCTTCCAGATTGCAGCGTCCCTCCAAATTAAACTCGATGTGAGGTTTAAGCCACATGTATCGCAGACTGTTGACATCTGTCATCTTTTCCCACTAGTCTGAAGTGCTTGTTTTGTTAGTTTCGTAGGAATGTAGACATTACCTTGATGATTTACTGTCTGCGGAGTGAAAATTCTTTTCAGATCAGTGGCGTCGCTGCAATAAGGTCCAGACCATGTTACTTTGTAACGAAACCATCTAAGTACAGTATCTATAATAATCTTTATTAAACACGAATGTGCACAATTTTCAATATTTTTTTTATTTGCTCTACAGTAAAGGCGTGGTTCAGGACCTCGCACAGTGAGGGTGATTGCGATGTATTGGTGGAATGATGATAATGGTGAGGGGAAATGAGAGATTCCCGAAAAAAATACCCTCGCGTCCGCTTTGTCCACCACAAATTCCTTCGTGACCCAGACGGTGATCGAACTCGTGTTGTCACGGTGGAAGGCAGAGAGGATAACCATTCATCCATGGATGGAGAAGATTTACTATTCAAGTATGTGTTCGTATTTCACCATTATATCGGAGAATTCCTTGTCAATACTGCTCATTTCAACAGATTGGTAATCATGAAGAATAAGAAGCTTTGAATAACTGTAACATAATTCCTTGACTCGTGACTAGATACAGGCAGTTCCTATGCAGACCGGTCCCACTACAGCCTCAGTCTAACGAAATCAGTTGACGGGCGGCGAGTGGTCATACGCCGGAGTACGGACAGGTCAGTACACGCTTCCTTACGCAGACTACAGTCGTACGCACACGACTATTTTGACTAGTTGTACGAGGTACGACCGCACTCTATATCGTGCGCAATTTTGTACGATTATTTCACTGAAAGGAAAAATGATTCGGAACTTAGAATGTTGGTTTATAATTAAAATAAAATTGATGGTTAATTCGTCCCTTTTAAATAAGTTTTCGTCATTTAGTATGTCCTGGACTAATATGAAAGAAACAGACTTTTAAGGGGGGAGGGGAAATGCTTTCAAAATCGATCTGGTAACTATGCTTGCCATGCACGTCATAATTTGTCATCTTGAGCTCTAGGTTTTACGCACACGGCGCAGTTATATCAAATTAATACGAGTTTAATTTTTATTAACTTCCTTGTTTGTTCGACAAAGGAATTCTTTTATCAATGAAGTAGTACCACAGTAGCATCAAGAAATTTAAATGCGCCGATATTACAGAGGTGTCGGGTTTGAGTCTACTGCAGATGAATTAATTTGATATAATTTTCAGCCGCCGCATTTATTGATACTAAAATAGGCCTATCTGCCGCCGCGCCGGCCAAAGATCAAATTTCTGCTGACTTTAAATATAACAAATTTGTTTCTAACCAAGCGTCATCGTGCACACTTTACTGCGATGACAGTGTTGATGATGAGGAAATGGGTGGTGATTTGTTTCAGTGTTGAATGTCAGTGTGGATATGAACAATAATTAATAGTATTTTAATTGGAACTAAAATTTACTGGTAGACATATATCTAAAGTTTATTTTGCGATTCTTTATCAACTGCGTAATGATATGGTGATAATGCCAGCGAAATGACTCCGGCACTGAAAGTTAACCAGCAATGGGTTGAGGGAAAACCCGGAAACGTCAACCAGATAACTCGTCTCATCCGGAATTTGAACTCCGGCCCGCTCGTTTCACAGTCAGATTTGCTAACCATTACTACACAGCGGTGGACTAGAAGTATATTAGGAAATTGAGAAATGTACGACAATTTTATGCTGAAGTACGACAATTTTCCTAAGTTAGTACGACGGTTTCGATTTCTTCAACTGGCAACCCTGGACGGGTGCTCCATACAACCTTGAGATGAGCCGATGGAGCATAACAACCTGGGACCGGTCTGCATAGGAACGCTGTGTATGTTTCTATCTCTCTGACACACACAAACACACACACACGCGAGCACGCATGCACGCACGCACACACACACACACACACACTGTATTTCTCTTTGTAGAGCTGGATTTCTTCTGCCGCTGACTCTTTCTCTCGCGAAAAAAAAAAATGTAAAAATAAATAACAATACGCCACACACGATCATGAGATAGCCTAGTTTCACGTGATGTGAACTGTGGATATTTGTCATAAACACACTCAAATGAACACAAATAGATGCATATAATGTCGCGTAAATATAGTTCCATAGTTTCCTTCTGGTAACACTTTCATTTTGCAAATTACATACAACACAGGCATTTGTAATCAGGTTAGCAGATGGCAATCTAATCCGATTTTTACAAACTATTGAAAAGAGTCTCTGCACGGTCAATGTTAGTATTTAGTATCATTGTAAAGTAATATTACAGATAAAATGACATTATAAGCACTTGAGAGTAGATTTGTTCTTTCATTAGAGTAAAATAGTCTAATGTGGGGTACCTCAGAATCTCAGCTGTTTAGCGCTGATATCGCCTAGAAACTTAACAAAACACAATCGCACAGGAAAAAACATTTTCTGTGACTAGACTACCATATTCCTCTGTGAGAAGCCGCCTCAGTGAGTCGAAGAAATAAGTTGGCACCTAGAGAATTTTTGTTCATATTGAGATCTGTGTATAGAAATATAAGATAGCAACTTTTGGTTTTAACAAATTTATGCTCAAATGGTAGTATGAAAATCACGCTATCTGACGCTACTCTGTTCTTGCCCTAATTCCGTTCCAGAGAGTAGTTGGAAGCTTTAGTAGTTCAACATGGCCAGTTCCCTATTATGGGGTAGAGCTCAGGGCCTAATATGGGATACCCCATATTAGGGACTATACATTAGGCCTACTATTTTAGATTTTAGATCTATTAAGTGCAAATGAAGCTTCCATATCTGAAATCTCATCCCATATTGTGAACCTCTATCACCCCATATTAGGCACTACCCCATATTAGGAAACCAAATTTAATATATATTTTTTTAACTGAGTAGCTTAAATAGTATATTTATGTAGATGACTGACAGCCTACAACGTAAGGAAGGATTTGAAGTACCAATTCACATCGTCTATCGATACAAATATTGATATTCTCGATGGTATTGTGACAGCGACGTGAGATTCGAACTCACGACCAGCGTCCCGCAAGAAAGCAGATCGCACAGGCTCCACGGAACATTGAGTGACGTCGCGCGGAGAGAAGAGAGAGGGTGTATTACGTCAACGCGACGAGTCTGCGCGCGCATCTGGTGCTGGTAGAGAGGAGAGGGCTCTGGATTTCTCTGGAGTGCCATCTCTAGAGACGCGTGGAACGACCTTCCCGACTATTCCGACTATTCCAGAAATCCGTCGAAGTGGAAGACTCGCGAATTTTCGAGGCTACGTCGCTGTGGTTATAAATTACGGTCGCGAAGGAACGACAGCAGTTTTAGAGCTTTCAGTTATTCAGTTAGTGAGTAAGCCAGAGCAAGCAAGCCAGTCAAGCCAACCGGAGTTCGACTCGAGTGTGCGTCCGCATCTGCGTCAGCATCCGAAGGCCTGAGTTCGAGTGCAGTGGATCGCAGTTGGAGGGACCTGAGTTCGAGTGCAGTGGACCGCGGTTGGAGGGACCCGAGTTCGAGTACAGTGAACTGTCTCTGAAGGTCTGTGGTTCGAGATACTGTGAACTCGAGTGACTGAGATAGAAGAACTGTGAACTGAGAACTGGTAGTTCTGATTTGTAAATAGTGCTTTGTAAATATTAGTTAAGATTAACAGTTCATTGTTGTGCGTAATAGTCCAAGTAAATTGTCATTGTCGTCGGTGGAGTGCTATAACGAATACTGTGTTGAGTGAAGATCCAGTTGTTGACGAGAGCGTTTAAGGTGAATTGTAGAAAGGAATTATTGTTGTGACGAATAAATTACATTGCTGTAACTAATAAAATTCACAGTATTAAAGAAACAAAAAATGGTACTCCATGTTAGGCTACTTTCCTCTACCTCGATCATTCTCTTAATTATGCTACAACTGACTTGACTCGGTATACAGCATATTCCTTTCTGTTGATCCGTACAAGATCATTGAATATAATGGAACAGTTTCTGTATAAATTTTATATTAATTGAATTATTTTCAGTATGTGTGTGTTTGTGTGTGATGTCATTGTTTTGAGTATGGAGGCTTCTTGTAGAAGAGTGAGAGGATATCGATTGAAAATATTAGTATTCCATAATCTTCTATGTAAATGATACACATTGCTATTCATGTATAAATACACAATTTTGTTGTGGGCATTGAATAAGTTGATTCTAATTGAAAAAAGCTTATAACGATTTGGTATTATGAATCAATAAATCCAATCATTTAGTCACTTAATCAATCAATTAATTAATAGAACAATTTACTCATCGAATCAATCAACCAATCGAATGAAAACCAATCTGTCCAATCAAACCAACCGGCCTAGTCGAACCAACCTAAGAAGCAAATCCAATCAGCCAAACCTATAAAATCAACAAAATAAATGAAGAAGCCAATGAATTGAATCAGAAGAACCACACGAACAAATCAATTAATCAACGAACAAAACAAGAACAAACTAATCGAACTAGTGAAACGAACAACTGAACGAGTCAAATGAACCACCGGAAAAATTAGAAGAGTTGGGGCAAGTTCGGCACGTTAAGCTAAACATTGACATAAATTCAACAAATGTGCAATATATGTTTCAAAATTTTAATGATAAATCCTCTTGGTACATTCATATATATATGTGTGTGTGTGTGTGTGTGTGTGAATTAGAATTTACAAAAAACGAAGCATTGAATTAATACAAAAATAGATAAAAGTTGCTAGCCTACATTTGCTGAAGTTGCCCATACTCTGGGGCAAATTCGTCAGTATTTGTACTCACAACAAAAAACGTATTTCAAAGTTCAGATTTGATTTACAATAAAACAAACTTTCATAGAACTAAATTTAACATCTGCACATTTTATCAGGTGAACAGATTAAATGATTAAAATGAAAACCAAATGAATCACCAGACAGTTAACTAAACGAGCCAAACGAACCGTCAGACAAACAACTGAAAGAGCCAAACGAACCGTCAGAGAAACAACTAAATGAGTCAAACGAACTAACAGGTGAACAAATTAAACGAATTAATAGCAAAATAACTAAACGCGCCAAACGAACCAGCAGGTAAACAACTAGACGAACCAAATTAACCACCAGCCAAACAACTAAACGAGCCGAGAGTAGCACCAGACAAACAACTAAACGAAACAAAGTAACCATCTGCCACACAATTAAACGAACAAAATGAAAGCCAAACCTAAAGGCAAACAAACTAAACGAGCCAAACAAACCACCAGCCTAATGGCTAACAAGGCGAAACACAAACGTAATGAACCAATCACACCAACCAAAATAATCAAGTAAACGAGCTAGCTAACGAATCTACTTCAATAGTTTCCTGTATTTGCCTAGTGTACATATAGGCCTAGAGTAAAACGTTTAAGAATCACAATAAAATCAAATACGTACGTTTAGCGAATTCGTCTAGAGTAAAACATAAAAGTTTTCTCCAAGGCAACAACGTAAATAATCGTTTTGTCTTAATTGGTGTAATTCGAGAATGTTGTATTATATAACGATAACAGGATACACCGGGAGGATGATGTCGAAATCCTTTGAATCTGGGATACAAAACATGCGTGATTTTGTAGACACACATGTTGATATCGTAATGGGGGAGCTCTTTTATAGAAAGCTTTTAACAGATTGGGTTTCACGGAATCAGTTCGCTTTCTCATGTGGCAGAGAAGTGCATTGATCCGCACTTAGTAACGTAACAAGCAGGCGAGGAGAGATCACAGAATACCTTAGCAGATAAGATTGCGGAAAACTTGATGTAACATTTATGAGGTCGAAGCTCTTTTAATATGGACAGGTGAACCTACATCGTGGTGAGTCACTGGGTACGTTAGCCAAGTGTTATAATAACTTTCGTAAGAAAGAGATGCATACAAATGCATCGTCTATCCTGAACCTTGATAAAGTTAGGGAAGCCACGCTCTCTTTTGTAAGAATCTGCTTAATCCTACCCTCCTTCCACTTGTCATTCTTCATTCATCTCCCATACTTATCTCTCCTCTATTCTTCATCTAACTTATTTTGTTCTCTTTCTTATTCTCAAACAATTATTGTTCCGCTTTAACATTATTATTAATTTCTTTTCCATACGAAGTATGGAGAAAGAGGTACCGTAGGACGGATTTTATTCCTATTCAATATTTACAAGTGAATTCATTCGGGACTGATGGTAAGTCAAAAGTTACATCGAAGTTCATACTGTTATAATATTAATTATAGATCTACTAGATTTATTTTAAATGTTATTTTAAGTGATCGTGCTTCATTTAATTTAGGATATTCCCTATTATTATTATTATTATTATTATTATTATTATTATTATTATTATTATTATTATTATTATTATTATCATTATCATTATTATTATAAATTATTGTTAGTATTAATTATTTGTATTAATTATTGGTATTATTATTAAGTGTATTTTTAATTAACAAGTTTATTATTGTCATTATTGAGTGTAATTAGTTACCACTGCCACCGGGTATATACCCATTGCAGTGTGAATAAATACATACTGTACATACAAAATACATAGTATTTGACGCAGAAGAAAATAATAAGAACATTGTATCGAGCAAACAATGGGGTTTGGTTTTTACAAAACTTTGGGAATATGTCCGCCCTTCTCCTCTTCAACAAACACCAATCTATCTGCGACACCATGCACAACATTTTCCAGACAGTGTCTTAGAATATTTAAAATTGAGATAGCATGTTTCAGTTCCTCTAGAGTTGTTGGGTGTGCCACGAAAATTCGTTCTTTGAGGTAACTCCACAACTATAAGTCGCCTGGATTGAGGTCTGGAGATGGTGAAGGCCATATTGTTGGAAAGTTCCTATTGATGATATGGTCGTCAAAGATCCATGTAATTAATTGTTTTGCAGATGTGTGAATGTGGGGCGATGCGTCATCTTGTATGAGGATTGCGTTTTTCTACACTGGTGGCCATAATTCTGGAAACTTTTTGTGTTTGTATTGAATTGTCATAACATCTGTATTTATTCACACATTAATACAATTTAAAATGTTACTCGCGACTAAAAGCATCAAACAAACATTGTCTATTCTATTTTTATAGAAAATACATTACCATACTGTTTATGAGAAAATATGTATTTATACATTAACACTAAGAAACACTCGTGTTATTTTTTCGTTCACTCTAAAAACAGTTAATACTTTGTGGGATAACCTTTATTTTTAAAGACAACATCAATTCTGCGGGGGATTGAGTCCACTAGACGTTGCAGTTCTTCCTTGCTGATGATCCGAAACCAGCTGTGGATAATGGCATTAATGAATTGAGTTTTGCTGCTGGAATTTCTTTTTTAGACACCAAATGTTTTAACCTTGACCACAAGTTTTCAAATGGATTAAGGCCAGGACTATTTCCAGGCCACTTTAACACCGTGATGGTTTTCTGTTGAAACCATTGCAAAACACTCTTGGCAGTGTGGCATGGAGCAGCATCCTGTTGAAATACAAAGTCATCACAATTTGGGTGTAAGTTGGCAATGGATAGTATCAATTTCACTTCCAGAATGTCTTTTTTGTATTTTTCCGCGTTCAAGTTCCCTTAAAAAATCTGAAGGCTTCCTACTCCATTCCTGGACATGCATCCCCAGATCATGAAAGCAACAGGATGTTTCATGGTTGCGATGAGGCACTCAGGATTCAAAGCTTCTCCATTTCTTCCACGTATATATTTGATTCCGACACTTCCAAATATAAAAATTCTTGTTTCATCCCTTCATATGACTTCGGTGCAGTCATCACTGGTCCATAATTGATGATTTTTGCACCAATTTACACGATTTTCTGATTGTCTTCTGTTGAGAAATGGATTTTTTCTGAGTGCTCTTGCTTTCAGTTCATTGTGAAATAACTTCCTTCGAAGAGTTCTCGCAGAAATATTACGTCCACTGCTGAGTAGAACTTCCTGAATCTCTTTAGAATATTTCCTTCGATCTTTCAATGCTAGTCGACAAATCTGCCTCACATCTCACGGACTTACTTTAGGTTTTCTACCACCCCAGGTGCTGTTTTACACGATTTTGTGGATTTGAACCTCTGCCATTTCTTCTGGCCGCCAGACACTGTAGCAGCATTACCAAGCTTCCTTGCAATTTCCTTGAATGTGTAGCCTTCTTCTCGAATTGTGACTGCCCTACTTCGTTTAGAAGGTGTCCAATTCTTTCATGGAGCCATTGTGATAAAATTACGAATAAAGTTTGTGGTAAAGCAACCACATGTTAATCGAACGAAATCTTGTCAGACTAATGATAGAAAAACACTAATAATGCCCATATTTTATGCTAACAATGCTCAACAATGCTCCTAATGATCAAAAATAACCTTAAAAACAACGGTGGACCAATTTTTATTGCAGTAAATAATGGGAAATTACAATGAAATCTGAAATTAATATTTAGATCTCAAACGATAAGAACATAATTTCCCACATAATGACTATTTATTGTTAAAATATTAAGAATTTAATATAATATATAATATAATACCTTTATTATAACTCCATAATTGACGAATCAGTCATTAGCAATATTTTAAATTGTATAAATCTGTGAATAAATACAGACGTTATAATAATTCAGTACAAAAACAAAAAGTTTCCAGAATTATGGCCACCAGTGTAGTCTTGATTCCTCAGTCTAGGAGTGACGAAGTTTTATAGCTCACTGCAGTAACGCTCCCCATTTACTGTGACGGTCTCGATTATTCCATTGTTGTCTTATTGATAGAAGTATGAATCAATGATAAATTGCGAAGTGAAGCTACATTTCAAATCATGATGATCTTGTTGATTTAAAACTTTGGGATCATTTTCAGACCAAATTCCACTATTACGTGTGCTAACTCCAACATTAAGTAAAAAGTGTTCTTAGTTTGTCCAGAAAATTTTATCCAGTCAATGATTATTAAGCTGCATCTCTAGTAGCACAAATAAAGCAAACTCATATATTTCCTGCTTTTCACTTTTTTTGAGTGCGAATAGTAGTTTTAGTTCATATGAGTACAGAATAAGATTTTCTTATTTAGAATTCTCCAAACTATTGTGCTACAATTTATTTGAAGATTCCAGGACACCGTACTAACACTACTATTTTCATAATTATTATTTCTAGTTATTTCCTCAGTTGACTAAAGCATCTCAGCGACAATGATGTCATTGATTACCTTCGGTCTTCCAGGTGTCTTCTTATCAGCAAGAGAACCAGTTTTCTCAAATAGCCTGGTTAAATCCTCGCAATTAAGAAAGTTACATGGGTCTTCTCTTAAATTCGTAAATGTTATAAATTAGGGCCGCCCAAACGACGGCCCGCAATGATCGTTTCAGTGGCCCGCCATGATATGAATATTAATTCGTTAATTTTAAACAACTTTATAAAGTTCAATTTCCAGCAGCATAATATGTTTTGAGCATGACTTGAAGTTTGAAGGCTGTAACCATTACTTCCTGCAAAATGAAGACTATCGCATTCTTTTCATTGCGTAGGCTAAATACCAGAAACTTACCGTATGCGACCCTGTGACTTGTGGTTGGGGTTTAGCAGATGTTGCAAGACCACCCTCATCCCAAGGCAGGCCGGTCAGTCATCATAGGATAGGTCATTCATCATTTCGTTATCCACCAACTCTACAACGTCCATTGTCATTCTTCGTCAGTTCTCCGCTGTTCGTGCGGTAGTGTGTTGTCAGGTTTACTTCAGTAGAAAATGTTTTCTAAACGATGCAAAGTCGGAAGTGAATGTAGAAAGTGTAATGAATCTTGGCTCGGTAATTATTTTGTGACGGAGCATGGAAACAAAGTGATTTGTGTTATTTGCAACGATGTTTTAGCTGTAATGAAGGAATATAATAGCCTATTACCAGACAAAACACTGTAATGATTTTGATAAATTCAAGCGAAACGAACGTGGAAAACCAAGCTCGGTGTTTGATCCCAATATATGTACAGTATGTGAACAAACATTTTCGAAAATGAAAATTCAGAAATGTGATGGAAGTTATTATTATTATTATTATTATTATTATTATTATTATTATTATTATTTACAGGCAAAAATGTGTGTCTTAAAGATAAATATACATGGTATCCTTAGCAGTTACGAATATAGGGTCTGGTTTTATTGTACGACACAACTTTACTTGACAACTCGTTTACTAGACACTAACTGCCGGAAATCACAATTGCTCGACAACAGAATTTCCCGACAACACCTTAAGCCCAACTTCAGGTGCGTCGTGTATTATAATTACCTTACAAAGTAACTGGCATTAATTATTGAAATAACTATGATTACTATTCTTATTAGACTGCACATTATCAAAACTTGAAATTTAAAATGTTAAAACAAATTTACAACTAACAATCCATAGAAAGAATGTAAAATTACAGTTGAAAATTGAGAGCCATTCCTCGCAAGAAATCTAATAAGGGAAGGTTGCCAATTATGGCCCCTTTTTCATTTTTTGCATAGCTATAATGGAAAAATGAAAATTTTGTAAATTTTAAAAATTACTTATTATTTTTGCACATTAATTCCAGTATTATAGAAAAGTAAAATTATATTTGTTAATTGGTGTAAAATAGCAATTAAGCAAGTTTTTGTAATCACTACAATTTCCGGCCGTGTAATGAGTAGCTCCAAATATGGCCCCTTCAATATTATTTATTTTTAATGAAACAAATGCATTTCTTTCAGGGCATTTATTTGAAGAAAAATTATTTTAGTTGAAAAATATAACATATTAAATGAACATACAATCGAAGTTAGTAATTTAGCCCACACAAATTTTGCATATAAATGTTTTTTTTTTCTTGGGAAGTTTCCCAAGAAGTTTTATCAATCCATTTGAAGCAGTTCCTGCATCTAATCCACTTTTCTCCCCTTTTATTTTTGGAATATCGCTTGTGACAAACAGGGTACGTAGCATAAGTATCATCTTCGTCATTGTCGTCGCTCTCTAGAATATCATGACTCTCTTCGTCATCTGTTGAGACGCAGGCATCATAATCCTCCTCTTCATCGGTGCTGATTGTTTGAGAGGAGTTTCGTTTACGTTTAGAGCTTCCTGCATTAATTTGTTTTGTAATAGCTGACACTTCAGATCTCTCCTTCAGGAAATCGGCATCTATAAAAATGTTTTCGTTCAATGGGAATATGCAAGAAAACCACTTATAGTGGTTGTCATTGTTGCAGCTCTCTTGTAACTCCTGCCTATCAGAGACAGGACAAAAACGAGTTTTGATGTGCATTTAGCCACTTATCAACTTCAACATTGTTTACGACGTTAATAGTATCCATCATTTTATTTTTATCTCATGACTTTTTTTTCGACATCTGAAATAAAGGAAACCATAATGTAAAATGAATATTAAGTAATCGAGTCAAAATTTCGCCCAGGGGCCGTATTTGAGTTCATGAAAGGAGCGGTATTTGGCTACTTCTCTATATGGCGGTGCACTGTGTTCACCATGATGGTTTATATTCACTGAAGCTTAGATATGTTGAAGTGCTATAATAAACCGTTACACAGAATAAGTAGTTACTTAAACAATGACTTTTTATAAATATACCTTAGTGCAATTATTATAGTATGATGCATATAAAAACTCACCTCTATCCCGAAAATGTAATGTTTTACTAAGAACGTAAACAGGTTATTAAGACCATTACTACGCAATAACAATAGTCATTGCGCAGTTTATACTGTGGTCATTGTATCCAACTGTAGTAGTCCCAACGGTTACCGTAAGATTGTACCACATATTTGCCCAGATATAAAGAGGCGCTATATTTGGAACCGGGGCATATTTGGAAGTTTACCCTTATAGTTCTATTGCTTCTGTCATTGAAGATGTTAAGTATTCTCTTTTCACAATAGACTTAGACTATTGCCTTTTCGGTGGCGTAGCAGGCATTCCGCGGATGTCTTCGGTTCTCCTTTTCACCTGATTTTATTTTCTAATTTCATTTATCATTTTGTATGCGCCAACAAGAGATTTACCAACCAGGAATTCGAGTCTTGTATGCCAAGCCACAACTTTATTTTGACCAGTCACTGACGAAAACGATGGAGAATATAACGACTGTGATCTTCCGCGTCCACGCTGGCGCGGCGTTTGCCTTTCGCATAATTTTCTTCGAACAGTTGTAAATCGGATAACCATCTTCTGAGACAGTTTCAGCGAGTTCGTCGAATGCGTCTGGAATATCTGAAGTGGGAAGAAAAGCCAATATAATCATTCTAATTTTTACACTGAAATCAACTTCGTCACCGTATTTCTTTCTTCAACAAGTTGCCATCTACAACAAGCTTGGAATGTCCTCGGTTAAATGGAACTAAATCGCGGAAAACATCAATGGATGAGATCTTGAGTACAACGAATTCAATAATAAACACCCAGCAGTCGAAATGCAAACACAGCAGCACATTACATAAAACTGTATACACTGTCGTCGAGTGAATGAATGTCGGGTAAAACCGCCGTACGGCGTTCGTGCTGTCGGCTAGTCGTTGTCGGTCTATCAAACCGATGGAATAAGTGTCCAGCAATCGAGCCGCTCCCGAATATAGTAATAAAATACTCTGTTTTTCAGCAATATACGTGTATTAATTATGCATTTCTACAGAATTATGCCGCTTTTCGCGATATAAAATAAACTGCAGGAGGGATGGCGAATTAACAATTCGTAAAAATGAATAGATGGATAGATATAGATGTACGTCTATGTAAAAATAAGGAAGATGTAGATGAAAATATATCAAATAGATGAAGTAGGGAAAGGTAAGTAGTTAAGTACATCGATAAAAGTATAAATAAGATATGAATGATTAAATATAAATGATAAGGGAAAGTTGATAGCTAGATGAACGGAAGAATGATTGAGAGTGTGGTTGGTTATGTAGGTAGGTCGGTTGACAAATAGGTGTAAGGAGAGAGGTATAGGCAGTGAGGAAAGTGGGAAAAAACCAGAGGCGGTATGCTACCCCAAGATTTTCCTCTGACATACCTCTATATAAAAGGCATATCCCTTCCCTTATCACCATGACATGGCGCATCCTCAGGTTGCAGATCGAGGAGAGACGACCTCCAGGTATGCAGGGTAGCTGTGAATATATTGAACAAGCAGTCGCGGACAGCCGATGAGGGGTGGTCCTCCAGCTTGGGGGTTGGGCGAAGGGCTAACAACCCATCACCGTAAAAAAACAGCTTGTTACGAAACCTTCAAATAAGCCTCGGATGGGACTGATTCTCTGGCACGACCACAGTCTAACAAATATAAATGATACACGGGAGGAAATTATACACAGAATAAATATGGGAAATGCCTCTTATTATTCGGTTGAGTAACTTTTATCATCCAATCTTCTATCAAAAAATCTGAAAGTTAGAATTTATAAAACAGTTATATTACCGGTTGTTCTTTATGGTTGTGAAACTTGGACTCTCACTTTGAAAGAGGAACATAGGTTAAGAGTGTTTGAGAATAAGGTGCTTAGGAAAATATTTGGGGCTAAGAGAGATGAAGTTACAGGAGAATGGAGAAAGTTACACAACACAGAACTGCACGCATTGTATTCTTCACCTGACATAATTAGGAACATTAAATCCAGACGTTTGAGATGGGCAGGGCATGTAGCACGTATGGGCGAATCCAGAAATACATATAGAGTGTTAGTTGGAAGGCCGGAGGGGAAAAAAGCCTTTGGGGAGGCCGAGACGTAGATGGGAAGATAATATTAAAATGGATTTGAGGGAAGTGGGATATTATGATGATAGAGACTGGATTAATCTTGCTCAGGATAGGGACCAATGGCGGACTTATGTGAGGGCGACAATGAACCTCCGGGTTCCTTAAAAGCCAGTAAGTAAGTAAGTAAGTAAGTAAGTAAGTAAGTAAGTAAGTAAGTAAGTAAGTAAGTAAGTAAGTAAGTAAGTATACCCTCTCCCTTATAACAACACATACATGACATATACAATAAATTGTTTCGTGTAGTCAGTAACGCGAATCTTTGAAGCTTACGCAACACATTAAATTCCTTAATAAAAAATTTCAAGTTGCTTGCGACTGAGTAACATTAAAAAATGTCGGAAAATAACTAAGATCTATTTCACTGCCATTTTTCTGGCTTGAAAAAAAGTTTGACAAAGCGCGCGTAGTAAAACTATTTTCATGTAGGCTGGATTTACTGGGCCTATTCCCTTCATTACTAACACAATCATTTTTGTGTCACGTAAGTTTTATCTTTATCCCTAGTATGATAAATGTATCCATTATTATATTACAAACATCACTACAGTAATAACGTACTAACACGTAGGGCCTACTATATTTAAACGTCTATATTAGCCTTACTTAACGATCAGCGTACTGAAACAGTAAAGCTCAAAATTCAAACCCGAACTACACATTGCCAATATTCCTTTACGGAAAATCGCTCAAACGGTGCAAAATTAATTTACTTTCTATAGTGTTAAAACTTTATTTCTATCATTAACGAGTACTTAAACAGTACTGTATGTAACCAAGTAACGATATTTGCCACTGACAAAACATATTTTAAAAGAATAAGATCTCATCAGTCACTAAATTGGCAACAATGGCCACCACAAGCTACAGACCACAGCCTTCTATATTTTAAATGCTACCGTTGTAAATATTCCAGGGATTGACTTATCAAATAAACGTGTCCAAACACACGCTGAATACAGTTCAGTTCCAGAAGGCTGCGGTTTAGATCTACGAAACAAACAGATGAAGAAATGTATGTATAAACAAATTTACTGATCACATTTCTTCAGTGACGGTATGTCATTTTTCACTAATAGTATGTTTTCTGACAGTAGAAACCAGAGGCGGTATTCTATACCAGCGCATACCGGCGTATAGGCCTGTATGCATTAAATACTGATAGAGAGATTAGATAAGTTCTGTGGGTAGTTAGGTACTCCTAAATGAGTTCATAAATAAGAAACAATAGGGAAGTTAGTATTTTGTAGATTTGAAATTCTGCATGCCTATTAAAATTTGGGATTTTTACGTCACATTTAATTCGCAAATTGAAACTTGAAGTAGACGAGAATTGAATGTCTGCAATAACAACACATGAATGCAATAGGCTATAACATAAAATTACCGTGACTTTACTGCAACTAATGTTTTTAGAATACGTAGTAAGCGTCGCGCCATCGAGTCCCGCATTCCTCAGCCTTCCCTTCGTGTGGACTTCATCGCACTTACAAGATGGTCTTAATGTTGATGTGTCTACATCCGAGTATTAAAATCGCAGTTAATTTATTGTCGCGTACTATGTTTTAGTCATTTTGCGTGACACTCTTTCCGTGTTATTCGAGCGAGCCTGTCTATTATGTGCAGTGTCCAAGAAAAGCAAGCACTTCAGCCACTTTGCTCCAGACGTGGCTTCGTAATCTGGTTCCTCGTTAAAAATACGTGCCGCACTACAGTCAAGAGTCTGGATAGCGATTTCTGCTGACGAGTACGAAGCATAAAAAAGTGCTTTCAGGAAGCGGTGTGAGAGGAAATACGCTGATGGAAATCATTACCGGTACTGAATCTGTTTATAATTAAGACAGCTTTTATATATTGTGTTACGTTACGTTATACTATGCTGTGCTACATTTGTATGTACGCATGTATGTATGTATGTATGTATGTATGTATGTATGTATGTATGTATGTATGTATGTATGTATGTATGTATGTATGTATGTATGTATGTATGTATGTATGTATGTGTGTATGTATGTATGTTGTACATATGTATGCATGTATGTATGTTTTTAATTATTTATTTATTTATTTATTTACTTATTACCTGCATGCTCCATTACCTCATGCAGTAATACCACAGTCTACTATATACAGTCGCGAAGCTTGAGGTGATTTTTTGCAAATCTCGTGATAAAGCGCTCCAAGCGGTTAGCAACTAGAAACAATAGACTGTCCACGGTCGACTTTGGACTGTGTCGTATTTCCATCGAGTGCTAGCTCGTTGCGTATTTCACATTGATGCTTGTGAAATGTTCGTTATTGGTTGTAACGAAAATGTTAATGGCTAAAATACAATAATTGGAATAATAATATTTTACTAGAGACGTAGAAAAATTAAGTTTGTTTTAATGAAATTTATTGATCACGTTTTATTTTAAATTCTGGTGGGATTATTATTGCTTAGGCCTACTTTTTTTTTCAAAGGATATGTTTTTAATTATAGCTGTTAATTTTGTTGTTATTTTTATTTGTTTCTTTACTAGAGGCGTAGAAAAAGTCTGTTACAATAAAATTTATTGATCACGTTTTATTTCCAATTCTGGTGTGATTATTATTGCTTAACCTTATCCCACTTTTTTAACTACGTAAGCCTACACTACAAGTACCGGTACACGTAAGTTACTCCATTAATTCATATTTCCATTATTATTGTTGTAAAGGGAAATGCAAATTAATATTTTTTGGTTTCATAGTTAATTATCGCTATAATCTTGAATGAGTGAAGCGATTATAGTAAATTTCAATTCGTTTTGCACAAAAAAAAAAATATTAACCTATTTCTTGCAGGTATCTTCGAGTTTATGATGGAATTTAATATACTTCATTAAAATAATAAATTAACTTTATACATTTAATATTTCAATAATGAAAGGAAGGTGTTAAATTTCCAAAAGAACACAACGAAAGTGTAACATATTTTGTCGTCTACTAGGAGAGAGATCTGCGATGATGAGGCGATAGTAGCGATCCTAGTGGTGGGCAACTACCCATGTTTGCATTTTTAGTAGATATTGAGCTTCGCGACTGTATATAGTAGACTGTGGTAATACTACATGCATTACAATATCTGTTTTACAATTTAGTTTATGCACAAAATAATATGAAATATAAAATAAGATACAAAATATTTGGTGTTTTATAAATAAAACTGAGACACTATTCTATAACTGTTTTACAATTAAAATGTTTTCGGAATATGTATGGTAAGATTTTCCTGTGTTAAATTTCAACGTACCTCGTTTACATGTTTCGACCTATTTATGTAAACGAGGTACGTTGAAATTTAACACAGGAATGTCTTACCATACATATTCCGAAGTGATACAGTGTTAAAAGTTGTGTAATCAAGATGTATAAAATGTGTTCTTAGAATTTATCGAATGGTATGGCATTTATGAATTTATTAAACTCTTTAATGTATTTCTTAATTCGATCCTCTTTTTTCGGTGGCCAGTTCTCATTCCTTAACACTACAGATTTTAGTCTACTCGTTCTACGTTTAATAATGTACATTCTAATAGCAAGTGGTCGACTGTTTGTTCTCCAGTTTTGCAAGAACATGTTGAGTTTTCATAATTTTGAATCAGGTATGCTCTGATATTTCCGTGTCCGTTAACTATTGTAAGAGCAACACACCCTCACCCCTACAACTGACGAATGCAAATGACAGACAAGTGAAAATTTAGAGTGAAGGACGTTCTTACCAGATGAGTTTAAATGAATGTCTAAATTTTCCATAACTTTATTCTGACGTTAAACTAACGCATGGGTAGGTCTCACGATTACTGCAGTCGACTCGACGACCAGCAATAAAACATCCATATATTACTTGGTGGATTTCCAACTCAGTATTACGACTTTCCTGCTAGGTTAAAATTCTTTCTTTAACTGGTGCGTAAATCATTGCCGGAAGGATGCGGCATTACCTTTATGTTGTAAATTCTGCCTAATTTGAAATGTACCGGTAATGCATTAGCACTGTGTTACTGAAGTAGAGTCAGACTTGCGAGCTAACCATGGAGTGTAACATTAGATAAAGAAACGTAATAACTATAAAAGTATATAAAAACCACTGGGACTGATTCCAAGCAAAATGCTTTCTTGCGTTTATAGATTTCAGCGCAGAACTCCTCACTATCTGAGTAATAACTTTTAAAGTGTATCGTAAATCGGCACATAAAGTCTGAGCAAGAACAGTGAACCTTTGCTTCATCTGCACCTTCAGGCTGACACTCGTCATGCTCATAGCCAGTCTTTCGGAAGAAAAGTGTAGTAAACTTATATTTCAGTCGGGATACATACACGTAAGTTTGTGCGTGTATGTATGTATATATACGCGCGAACGTGTTTATGTAACTATATGTGCTTTGCAATCTCTTTTTTTTTGTTTTTAATGAAATTAAAACATGTATATATGTGTCTGTATATATATATATATGTTACAGGCCTATATAGGTTTGTTTCCGATCTCTGATAACTAATTTGAATGACATCATGTGCGTCAGGAGTCACACGACAGCTGAACTGTGGCGCGAGGTGACAGACCAGTAATGAGTGATCTCATAGTCAGAGTGCACGGCGACTCACAGCAGAAATTCCCAAGAAAATCGACCCTTTTTGGGAGGGGTACATAACAACCCTTTCCGATGCCAAGTACAGTGAAGTGAAAATAAACAAGCCTGCAATAAACGAGGTTTCGTTATTTCCAAGAAATGCATCTTCTGTGTACTTAATAAGATTGGTAAAGCTCGAATGGAATTTGTATCATCTCGTGGGGTGCGGCGACTTGTGACGGGGGGTTGATTTGCTTGCTTTTTCCACTCTGGAATTAATCACATCCGAGCTATGCCAGTCTTATTAGGTACACACTAGATGCCTTTCTAGGAAATGACGAAACCACGTGTTTTGCAGGCTCCTATGATTTTCACGTAACTGTGCTTGGCATCGGAAAGAGTTGTTATGTACCCCTTCCAAAATTCTTGGGCATTGCTACTGTGATACACCGTGCACTCTGATTATGAAATCACTCACTATTGGTCTGTCACCTCTTGCCGCAATTCAGCTGTTCGGTGTGATTCCTGACTCACACGACGTCATTCAAATTCGTTATCAGAGATCGGAAACAACCCTGTATGCATATATCTTGTGAAAATTGAAGTCAATTTTTGCAATAACTGAGTATTTTTCCATTGTATCACAAAAAAAGAGTAAAACTGAAAAACTACAGAGACTGATTACAAACGAAGTATGATGTTACGTCTGTAGAGATTAAAATGTAAAGAATAAGTATTGTAGCAAGCTTAAGTAGTAGGGAAATAAGGAAAATGGGATAAGAAGATGAAGAAAATGAAGTAGAAGTTAAGGAGATGAAAAAATGAAGAACTAGTAAGATCAAAAAGAAGAAAAAGAGGGAGATGAGAGAGAGAGCGAAAAGTGAAAATAAAAATAAACGAGGAAGGTTGGGAAGAGCAGAACGACGAAGAGAACAAATAGAAAACAGAAAGAATGTGATAAAGGGGTTAACAATAGAGAGCAGAAAAATTGGAAGAGGAAAAATTAACAGATTGTGTAGGAGAATGGAAAATAGATGAGAAAACAAGCAGACAAGTGGAAATAACAAAGGGGAAATAGGAAAAGTAGAACGGAAGAAAAATATAGGACGAAGTATAAACATAGGAGAAAGAAGGTAAAAGGAAACGAAGCAAACACGGAAGAAGAGTAATAAATAGGGAAGGAGACGGAATATATGAGAAAGAGGAATGAGGGGAAAAAGAGAGAAAAAAGGAAGACAGAGGAGGAAAGAGGAGAGGAAACGGATATGGAAGAAGAGAAATAGATATGGAAGATGAAGGAACATATTGAAAAGAATAATAGAGGAAAAAGAGAGAAAAGGGAAGACAGAGAAAGAAGGAGGGGAAACAGATATGGAAACGAAGAAATAGATATTGAAGAAGGAGGAACATATGAAAAAGAAGAACGAGAGGCAAAAAAAAGAGAAAGGGGAAAACAGAGAAAGAAAATGGAGGAAAAACAGACATGGAAGCGAAGGAATAGATATTGAAGATGGAGAAACATATGAAAAATAAGAGAGGCAAAAAAGAGAAAGGGGTAGACAGAGGAAGAAGAAGAAAAAAGAATATGGAAGACGTGGAATTGGAGGAAGATGGAGAAACTTGTGAAGAAGAAGAAATGAAGAAAAAGGAAAAATAAAGGAAGCAGAGGAAGAAGCAATGTGAAAAGTGGAATAAGTGTGTAAGAAGGGAAATTAGAAGGATAAAGGGAAATCGAAATGAAGAAAACATATTTGGAAGAGAGAAAAGTATAGGTGAAGGGAGAAGTGGAGACACAGGAGAAGGAAGAAGAAAAGGAAACAGAGGGAGATGATGTTTTTTTCATTTTATTTATTGTATTACATAGTTCTTACATCAGCATTAAAGCTTTAATATGTGAAACATGTAAAATATTTATAAGATTACAATTTTCCAATTTTTTGGAGATATGAATTCAGGTGAGGCCGAAGACTCGTCATAGACCACCTGGCATCCGCCCCATGGCTGGGGAAAACCTCGGAAAAAATCAACCAGGCAATCAGGCCAAACAAGCCCGAGCGTAATTCTGGATCAGCAAACCAGCGAGTTTGCCGACTGAGCTACGTCGGTGACTCTACAAAAATATACAGTACATAGCAATCAGTTTATTAAATTTACAAACCTAAACAATTATTCATCAGTTGAGCTATAAAATATAATAGGTCCTACATAGCAAGTAAGTGATTTAGATTTAAAAGCATAAACAATTCAATCAGTTGAGATATACAAAAATGGAAGAAAGTAGACACAAAAGAGAAGAAAACAAGGAGGTACAAAATTTAGAAATGGAAAACGGAGAAAATATTAGGGATATAAAAAATGACCACGAGAAACAAGGACAACAAAGGAAATGCGGACAAAAAAAGAAAATATTTGGAAGGTGAAAAAGTGAAATAATAAATGAGGAAGGAGGTAAACGAGAAACTGGGAAAGAAGAAGCAATGGAAGACCGAGCTCAAATATTGAAAGCATGAGAAGTAAAGTGAGAGAAAAGCGAGTTAAAAAGGGAATTTAGAAGCAGAAAGTAGAAGAGTAAAAGAAGAGAATGAGAGATAAATTTGGGAATAAGAGATAAAATATTGAGGGAAGAAATCCTGAACTGGGGGAAGCAGCGGTAGGCGTAGTATTAAGAGAAGTATTTTACAGTAATATATTATGTGATTGAAGTCATTTATGAGGAGCTTGCAACTCACTAATTCATCTACCTGCGGTGACAAGCTATAGGTTTCTTTTTTATGGATAGATTTGCAGTGAACTTCTTCAATAGGCCTACTGATCTGAAACTACAGGGACATCACTTTATTTTTACCAACATTTTTAACATTAACCTGGCTATACTCGGAAACTCTGTTGCCCCCTTCCATTACAGGAGTTTGATGTTACTAGTGCAATATGTAAACAAATCAGTTTACTAGGTATAGGAGGAGAGAAAAGTAGTTTATCCATTTATGTTGTAGGGAAATACGATACTACGATTTTCAGTTTGATTATCATTTTTACGGAATTTATCAAAATACAGTAGAGTAGTAACATTTTTTTTTCAAAAACTCAACTTTTCAGGCGGCTATGTTCGTTATGTAATGTCTACTTTACTTAGCATATTAATTATTGATGTTAACATACAATATAGAGAGTGCATTTAAATTGAGGGGGTCATAAGTAAAGGGCTGTAAGTGCACTTAAGTTATTTTTGAGAAAATGGGGTTTAAATATTTAAGCTTTCGTAAAATCGGTGAAATTTTTATTTAAATTTTAATGTGTGATGCGATTAAAATATCCCTTTGCCACTAAAATTTTAGATACTTTAGCTTACACTGGATGCACTTAACTCATGTTATTACAAATGCCACTAGCATTTCTTTGCTTCTAGCCACCTCAATTCAAAATAAGCTAATCTGAATTTTTAAATAAATTGCTGAAAATGGTTGCCGTTCATTACAATGCAGGCTTCAATTCTTTTATGCATATTATTAAAAACATTTTGAAGCATATTCTCTGAAATTGAATTTATCGTTTCTTGAATATAATTTTTAGTACGATATTATTAATATAGGTTCTTTCTTCTATAGAAAACGCAACCATATTTCTGAAACACACTACACACTGCAGTGTTTACTTCAGTGCTTGAAGACTTCGAATGCAACAGCGGCAGTAAGTTTGTGTGTCTGACGGGAGCAAGGACATTAGTGAAGGGGTGGGAGTGAAGTACATTCAGAAATGCAGGTACAATAAAAATGCAAGTAAAAATAAAATGATGTCCCTGTACAAAGGCTATCCACGAGCTGTGAGGACTGAACCCAGTATCTCCGGTACAGCGACTCATTTCGGAGGAAACAACTTTCACTTTTTTTATAAAAATACAATCAGAAACTACACGGGGCTTGCGAATCGTGACAAAGTTGCATAGGATGCCGTGCTTCACGCTGAGCGACACTTCGGAATTGGTTTTCGAGTTTGGCAAGATGGATAATAATAAACCTTGGGAACGTCGACACCTTTCCGATAAGGAAGAGGGGCGGTCATGTGCCAGCCAGCTCCTTACTTCTCGTGTCAGGTGGCTTTCACAGCGGGCGCGATATTGAGCGCGAGATCTGGATCCGAGCTGATACATCACACGCTGTGTGCATCTCATTTAACATGCAGACAGACATGACATGTGCGTGGCTCTCCACCCGGTTGAGTCCGTTGCTTTTCACCTGTAGTGTGAATCTGTGCTATGCGTTGTGTGACATCTTAAATGGATTCATAGGTAAAAACCAATAATAATAATAATAATAATAATAATAATAATAATAATAATAATAATAATAATAATACTTACTTGCAAATGGCTTTTAAGGAACCAGAAGTTCATTCCCGCCCTCACACAAGCCTGCAATCGGTCCCTATCCTGAGTAAGATTAATCCAGTCCCTACCAACATACTTCACCTCCCTCAAATACATTTCAGTATTATCCTTCCATCTACTTCTCGGCCTCCCCAGAGTTATTTTTCTCTCAGTTCTTTCAACTAATATTATAACTTACTTGCTACATACCCTGCCCATCTCAAACGTTTGGATCTAATGTTCCTCATTATAACAGATATCAAAATCTGATTAATTATTATTCAGTCAATATGGCTTAAGCATTACATTACATATGAAAGAAAAACACATGAGAAAATATTGATGTGTTACATCCTATGTAATCTTGATACAAACGTTTTCGCCCCTAATGGGGCATCTTCAGGTATAAATATAAGTCTCTTCTTCTTCTTCTTCTGCGTCATGAAATTAGGCCTTTTGACCTGTTTTCACATCAAGCGAAATTTAATGAGTCCTCCCATCTAGTGATTGGGCGTCCAACACTTCTACGTCCTCTTGGTTTGTATTGTAGTAACTGTTGGGGAATTCTGTCTGTAGGCATTCTTCGAACGTGCTCATACCAGCCATTTCTCATGCTTTCGATTCTATTTGTTAAATTAAAAATATTTAAGTCTTTTCTAATATCTTCATTTCGTTTCCTGTCTAATATTGTCACACCTGCTATTGAACGCAAGAACTTCATTTCTGCAGTTTTTATTTTTCTTCTGTCTGGACGATTAAGAGTCCAGTTCTCACTTGCATATATTAAGGTAGGTACCGCCATCACTTTATAAAATTTTAATTGTGTACTCTGTAATGTTTTATTTTTCAGTGTTCTTTTTATAGTGCCGCACATTCTGAAAAATTTATTTAATTTAATATTAATATCTTCTTTCTGGCAGTATGATACGTTGCATCCCAAATAATTAAAATTGTTCATCTGTTCTATTATGCTGTCATTAATGCTGATTTTACATTTCATATGATCTTTTCCGTTGAATGCCATTACTTTCGATTTGCTTTCAGAGATTGTCATATTCAATTTCTTTGCTATTTCATTTAGTTTGTAAACTGCTAATTGTAAATCATTTTCAGAGCCGCTAAAAATTGTCTGATCATCTGCGAACAGTATAGTGTTTAAAATTTTATTGTTAATTTTAAAATCCGTAGTTAGTACTGATTGCCATTGTACAATTACTTCGTCAATGTATATGCTAAAAAGTGCAGGAGATAACGGGCAGCCCTGTCTGACTCCTTGATTGATTTCTAATATATTGTCGCTTATTGGGTCTCCTTTGTCAATAATTATGTTTGATTTGAAATATAAGCTTTGTACAACTTTGATGATATGTTCTGGGAATCTTTTATCATACATTATTTCCCAGAGTTTATTTCTTGACAATCTGTCGAATGCTTTTTCGTAATCGATGAAAAGTACGAGTATGCAAGTTGGTAAGTTGAACCCTCTTCTCTTCTGGATAAGTTGTTCTATTGTAAATATGGCATCTGAGCATGATCTTCCTTTTCGAAAGCCACATTGTTCTTCTCTTAGCATATGCTCATTGATTATATTTAGTCGTCTAGTAATAATCTTAGCATATATCTTGTAAGCTATACTTAGTAAGCAAATTCCTCTGTAACTTGTACACTCGTGTCTATTTCCTTTCTTAAATATAGGGCATATAAGTCCTTTTTTCCATTCATCCGGAATTATGCACATTCTCCAACATACATTTATTATATCTAAGAATCTCTCTTTAACTTCTTTTGGAGCATATTTTAGAAGTTCAATATTTAAACAATCTATGCCTGGAGTTTTCTTATTTTTGAATGTTGTAAGAGCGTTCTCTAATTCTTCTATTTCAATAAGGTCTATATTCGCCAGTTCCTTTAATGTGGGGTCAGTGTTTACTTCGGACGTAATAAATATAAGTATCATATAAAATCAATTACAATACAAGCTTACATTAAAAACTGCCTTGACTAGAATGAAGTATGACATAATGACTATATTATCTATATCAACATTAATTGTCCTTTCAAAATTAAAAACGAATTTATTTTAAAACAATGTGAATGTGCTTAGCCATGCTAAGTAGATCCCTGGTATGGTATCTCAGATGTATTGTGTTGTCAATAAGATCATTAAAATACTAAAACTACACAAATTAAAATCTAACATTATCAAATGTGGAGTCATAAAGCATGTATAGCTAATTTCGTGGAGCAATTGGAATTCTCGTAAAATGTTCAGTGCCCTCGTATCTGAAAACAAACATATATCTGTGATAGGTGAAATAGAGATTATTATGAAAAGTCATGTGAAGGTATGATATTACTTACAACATCATGCGAGTCTAATCATCATACGCGAGTTGTTGAACAGAAGGGATGTGTTTTTGCCCGTATTCGGTCTAGTGGAATAAGCTGCAATCCGATGACAAGTTGTTTGTATTCATATTAATCTGTAACATATGTTTTTAAAATATAAAATGAAAGATTTGAAAAGGAGGGTCAAAAGAATGTCTAAAAAAATTATTACTTACGTGCAGAGCAATAGAACCGTGTGTAGCTATGGCTTGGGTGTTTTCTTACAACTGATCAGGTGTAACGTATTATGATGGTTCGTGTATCCGCGGAGTAATCTGTATGAAATGAAAGAGGGAACTATGTTTTAAAGGGTGTACACAGGGTTGTGATTGTGAATTAGATTTTCATTGATTATAGTGCCTTGTTGTAATTTTTGTTTGGTAATATAAAATTCCTCCGCACTATTTATTAATTTAACGTCAGAGCATGTATTTAAGATTTTGAAGGCGTCTTTTCTAAACCCTAATTCGTGTCCCGTATCCATTAAGTGAACGACATATTTAGATTTTCTACTGTTATTCTTAAAGTCTGACACATGCTCACTGTACCTAATTTTGAAATTCCTTCGGGTTTGACGTATATATTTATTTTTGCACGTTATGCATTCCAAGCTATAGATGCCATTATTAAGTAATTTATTATGTTTTTGGATATCATTGGCTAAATTATTTTTAAGTTTATTGTTGGGTTTGTGGGCTATATTAATGTTCTCTTTTGCAAAAAAATTACTTAATATACTAGAAATGTATTTGTTATATGTGAGTGTTGCATATGTTTTGTGGGTTTTTTCGTTAATAGTTGTATGGGTTGTTAATTTTCTTTGTTTTATTTGTCTCTGTTTTTTCTGAATTAGTTTTTTTTATTGTTTTTGTGTTATATTCATTCTCATTTGCTATTTTTATAATCTTATTACATTCCTTTTTGTAATTTTCTTTACTTAGTAGTATGTACATAAGTCTATCAATCAGAAAATTAAACATACTGAGCTTATGTGTCATGGGATGTACAAAATTAATTGAAATACAATGGTTTGTATGTCGTGGTTTTCTGTAAACATTGAAGGTTATTTTTGATTTCTGTTTCATCAGCGTAATATCTAGAAAATTTTATAGAATTGTTCATTTCATTCTCTTGGGTAAACTTTAAATTACTGTGCAAGCTATTGAAAGAATCTGAGATTCGAGTGTAATTTATATCTGTTACTCTTGCACCGAGGTACTTGAATGTTTCTACTTGTTCAAAGGAGAAATTCCCATTTTTTATATATATCCATTTTGTACTATGTTCTGGCCACGAGACATAATCAATCGTATACCTACTTTGTTTTTTCAGGGTTTACTTCAAAATCTATCTCCTCACTTTCTTCAAGTAAAAATCCCCGTGATATAACCCGTTCAATTCCAAACCCTATCTGTTTTCCTGGACTTTCCTAATGGCATATTCTAGAGCTACAGTGGTGGTGGTGGTGGTGGTGGTGGTGGTGGCGGCGGCGGCGGTGGTGGCGGCGGCGGCGGCATGAAAAATTCACAATAAATTTAGTTTTGAAACCATCATTAGTTCAGAGGAATACAAGAACCAAATTAAAAAAAAAAAAAACTCTTGCCCGACCATTTTTATCTTACGGATGCGAGGCTCGGACCATAATAACACCTGAGTCCACAAAAATAACCGCTGCCGAGATGAAATTAAAAGTTAGTAGGTGTTCCGTTGGAATAATATACAATTACAGTACGTCATGTATATGATTGACAAATACGATTATTAATTAATAATTAATATTGACGTTTATATTAATTTACATTTACTTCGCGTTCGAAAAAATTGAAAGTTGTATTTTTCTGTTCTACGTATAAAATAATGTAGCCTACAGGGTGAACAATTAGTATGAAATATTGCTAATAGTTTCTTAAATTTTAATTTAACAAAAATTAAAAAAAATATATATATATATAATATATATATATATATATATACAAAAGATGTTGGAAATCATACAATATGATACCAGTGTTCAAAAAACTTTATTCAGACATATAGGGTGTGACAGTAAACTTTATTTTTTAAATGATACCTTGTATTACAATTTACATATTCCGAATCTCCATTAAATTTTACGTATGAATGCATACAAGTTTTACACATTAATCCGTTTCGTATCTTTTAACTAAGTTATTTGTAACGTAGACTTCAAATTTTAGATAAATAAGTGTGTAATATCATGTTAAGTAGGCCATAAAACTAAAAAAACACTATCACTAATCATACTTTACAACAGATGCTCAAAATGAGAAGTATTCACAGCTTCACTGAGTTCCAATCTATCACGAAAACAGTCTGATACATATTAAAAAATTGAAGCTAATTAGGCTAAGAAAATTCATTTCCTATAAGTTAATAGGACTGAGAAGTGTTGAAACGTCAAAGCAACGTTGGAGTAACTATAACTTTAAATGTGAAACCTGAATGAATGCTAGTAGTATATCATCTGTAGATCATTTTAAGTTGTCCTGCAGAGTTGCATGGTTGATGATTATAATAGTGATGATTAGATGTTCAGCAACATTTTATGTCAGTCTTAAACAGTAGACTGTAATGATTATGATGGTGATAATGATAATGATGAAGCACAGACGTGGACAAATTATTAGACTAAATTAATTATATGTGCAACGAAGTTGTAATTTATCGGTAGAAATAATGAATAAAAATATATTTTGCACAGATATAATGAACAGAAAATTGAGTCTTGAGGTTACTAATATTTTGTGAACATTCCCTTATTCTTTACTAACACGTTGATTTTGTCAAGGATGCTGGAAACCAAAATTTGACACTTTCTTTGAATATCAGCATCATTTAGCCAGATATTAGACAGTGCTTAAATGTGTCCATGTTTTATTGTAAGCCTCTTTTTGTTCACTTTCTTCTTCAGTATAGATCACAGATTTTCAATTTCGTTCATGTCCGGTCTTCTTGCAGACCATGGGAGAATATCTTCTGCAGTATATAATTAAAACACCAGTAGTACCAACATAGCCAGAAAAATATAGCTACTTAACCATTGGAAAAATATACCAGAAGTTGTAAACAATCATATTTACAACAATGGAGACTCTGTGAATTATACTGATTGTTGATATGACGAATTAGGCTATATTATGTTTCCAAGAAAAAGTTTTAGTTTAATAATTTGTCCACGTCTGTACATTTTATATCATCCTGAAAGCCTAGATGAATAGTATTATGAAAAGGATGATGATGATGATGGTATTAATAATTAAAAAGGGTAAGTATTCTGCTAGGGTCAAATATGGATAAAAGACCAGATAATAACCTAAGGCAAGTACCTTCAAACACTCTAAGCACCACTGAAGCAGTAATAAATAAACTTTATAGTTGACGATTGCACAGCAGGTGAATCTCTACGATACGTGTGTCAAGTCACGTCGATAACTGATTGCAAGCCAAGTGTGTGCAACATTAATTAACGTCAAACCCGCGACTTGGGTGTCATGTCACGCCCAACGGCGAATATTCGAGAGATGTGTCGCGAATGCTTATATGGCGGTCAGTGTACTGCGTCTGACGTTGAATTTTTCATAAGCTTAGTGCTAGAGTTGTGGTGCAATTATTTCTCTTGCATTTCAACCGTGTTTTAAAATGGAAATATTCCAATATTTCGGATATTCTTCAGTGAATATATTTTGAAGAACATAAAATTATGTGATAGAAACACATATGAAGAGTACAAGGGAAAACAAAGTCACAATTCTCTTAAGGATGACGTCATCATCTAATTCAGTATATTACTGCAAAGTTTATTGCTGTTCATAATGAAAAAGTAGGAAAGGACGACAGTATCCGTGGAGATAATTCTCCTTTACCAGTTTCTGTAAGAAAACCACTAAAGTTTGCAGTAATATACTGAATTAGATGATGACATCACCCTTATGAGAATTGTGTGTGTGTGTGTATGTGGTGTGTCCAATGCCTACCCACTTCACTTGCGTGATTCGGGTTCCGCATATTGCGGATAGATGGCAGAACTGTGACCCATTTTCTAGTTGTACACCACTTCGTCGGGTCACACTGTACTGATGTGTATCTGTGGAGAGTTATGTCGTGTACTAGGGTGAGTGTATTTGTAAGTGTTCGTGTAAGTGTAGTGTCTGGAATGAGTGATGATGATATAGATGAGGAAGGGGGAAGGGGAAACCCGATGGCGGCACGTAGCACCAAGGGGGCCGCCAGGCTTAACGTCCCCATTCGACGGACGAATCACTATCAACAGTGACATATGCCTTCTCTTCATATGCACTGCGGAGAGATTTGGGATTTAACCCAGGCATATTGGTGCACAATCTAGTGATTAGAAGTTGTGCACCGCCATCTCTCCTACTCCCGAGAATTGTGACTTTGATTGTTTTTCCCGTGTACTCTTCATGTACAGCTGTCAAAAGAAAAAGTGGCCGCTCTCCTGTATCAAAGTTCCCTTCGGGTATCTTCGCTACAATTCGGAGACAGGCGATGTTACATGTTGTTGGACCACGTTGCCTGATATCTACAGTTATAATTGAAGTGTACTGTGTGTTATTCGATAGCATAATGGTAGCGTTCAGGCGTTTTATTCATGAGGTCCTGCGTTCGACTACAACCTCGTGCTTTTTATGTCCTTTTTTGTTCTGTTTTTGAGAGAGACAAACTATACATAATGGCTCCTTTCTCTTTTATGATTATTTTAGTAATTAACATCAGGTTCATTAATATATTATGCCATGACTTTATCATTATGATATTGTGGCTGCAAATGGAAAGAAAAAAGATTTTATTCTCAATAAAATATCTTTCGTGGCATAAACATAACAAATTTACTGGCGTCGGCCTTAAAACATTCTAACAATTAATCGTTCAAAAAACAAAACAAAAGGCCACAATTCAATATTTAGTCTATCTTCCTCTTATCTCGATCATCTTGCAGTCGAGTGGGCATGGAATTGACTAGTCTTTGCAAATAGCGACTGTTCTTAGACACGATATTCCAGGCATTCTGAACATACACACATAAATGTTCTGTCCATGGGCAGGTCTTACATTGCAAACCCAGCAATCTCCAATCTTTCCTATTTTCTGCCTTCCTCTTAGTCTCCGCATATGATCCACATATCCTAATGTCGTCTATTATTCTTTTCAACCAGAGACCCAACCAATTCCTTTTTCTCTTTCTAATCAGTTTCAGCATCATTCTTTCTTCACTCACTTTTTCAAACACAATTTTATTTCTTATTCTGCCTGTCCACTTTACACGCACCGTTCTTCTCCACATCCACATTTCAAATGCTTCAATTCGTTTCTCTTCATTTCGTCGTAATGTCCATGTTCTTTCCCCATACAATGCCACACTCCACACAAAGCACTTCACTAGTCTCTTCCTCAGTTCTTTTTCCAGAGGTCCGCAGAAGATCCTTCTTCTTCTATTAAAAGCTTCCTTTGTTCATGTTTGCAGTTTTCTTAGGAAGGATAGGCCTAAATGCGGTAACATCCCGTTGCTTTCCGCACACCACAATCTCTTTCGCATTTTATTAAATTCCAAGGGGCCCAAGCGTGGAGATGAGGAGAGTGGATTTGACTAATTGGGTCCTCCGGACTTCACCGAAAGTCACGGCAAGGGTTAAATATTAATTCTATCAGGATGTTTGACCCGGTCAGAGACCGGGAAATCTCAATTAGCCTTTGCCCCCCGCATCCTGGACTAGCTTCTACGAATCATCAGAAGATCTTAGAGTGTGATTGGGCCAATTTTTCCAAAAATGTTTCCACACTTTTGCTCTCGTAGCTCAGCGGACGAACGTCGGAATTTAGATGTCAACGTCACAGGTTCAATTCCTCGTTACTCCTTTTCATTTTATTGTGGTTCAAGATAGTATAATGTAATAATACAAAAAGAAAAACTAATACCAGTATTATGCAACTGGATTTTTCCGAACCTAATATTAAATTTATGTTATTTATATCGCTAAAGAACGATTACAATATAAATAACTTGAATATTATTTATACAGTCTCACTAAAGAACGATAACAAAATATAAATGATAAATATCGGTTTGTTTAATTAATATATTGCGAAAGAACAATAACAATATAAATAACTTGAATATTGTTTTATAATGCTAATGAAGGAAAACAGAATATAAATGATAACTTGAATATTATTTAAATCGCTAAAGAACGATAACAATATAAAAAACGTGAATATTATTCATATCGGAATTTCACAGATTTATTACAGATCTATTTAAGAAATTGTAGAAGAATAGTAATTAGTAACAGTGTCCTATTTATTCTTCTTGGAGCCAAATTTGTAACTTTTAAAAGTGTGGTTACTATGTTGAAGTGTATGTGTTGTAACGGATGCTTGATTTGTTATGTATGTGAGTCAGTTATGTGATGCTTGATGTCGTCGCAATGTCGTAATTATGGTTTGATTGTGTTTGTGTGACTATTGTGTATTAATTTATGATGTATGGTACGGAAAGCTGCATATTTGTGTTATGGAAGTGTTACGTATGTGTGTTGTTAATGTTTTTGTATGTTACAAATTGATACCTGATATTTGTTTTGCAATCGCAATGCCTAATTTACGGATTGTTTATGTTTTGTTTACATCGCGTAAGCTAATTTAATTTTCTTTTCCATTTCTCTTTATGCTTATCTTTTTTGTGTATGAAACTATAGCCCTAACATACATATGTAAAATACGGCTAACCCCCATTGGAAATACAATAATAATTATTATTCATATCGTTATAATACGATAACAGAATACAAATGATGACCTGAATTTTATTCATATCTCTAAAGAACGATAACAAAATATAAATAACGTGATATCCATAAAGAACGATAACTGGATATAAATGATAATTTTAATATCATTTACATCGCTAAAGAAAGATTAAAAAATAAAATGAAAACTTGAAGAAGGCCCGAACCCACGACCTTTGAATCATTAAACAAGCACTCTACCGCTGGTCTACGAGGCGTAGATATGGAACACTTTCATAGTTCCGGAACTGCTTGTACAAGCACATGCATCGTGTAACATCGCCGCGACCCGAAGTGGACTTTGAAAATATTCGCTGTTCACGAGTGCGGCCACTTTTTTTTTTTTTGACAGCTGTACGTAAATAAATTTAAATCGTCACTATTACACAATGTATCCGATATACCAAGCTGTCTTCAATGGTATAATGATTACCATTTGGACCAGGCATATTAGTACACAATCTAGTGATTAGAAATTGTGCACCAACATCTCTCCTAGTCTCGAGGCAGAAATGTTACATGAAAATTTCTGAATCCGCCGGGAATCGAATCCCGGTCGACTAGTCTGGAGGCAGACATGATACCAAGAGCTAACTCGGTGGACTCACATACGATTGTTAATGTATAAAGAATGAAATTCGTACAGCAATTATTATAAAATTATACCATAGACAGATCGAGAATGATAAGTTTGCTTGATTATGTTTCAATTAAATTTTTAATATTGAAATGAATAAAACAGTAGTAAAATATCCATTCCACATGCTTATTTATTTAATGGAAGATTTTTTCCTATTTTGAGGCTGGCACGACGGAGTAGTTTTATAGTACAACTAATAGTTAGTTTTCTCATGTTGAAACAGCCCTAGCGATAAAATCAAGTGTTACGTAAAATCGTAAAAAAAAAAAAAAACATAATCAAAGCCTAGCCACCAGAGCTAAAACCCATGACTGTAAATCTAGAAGCACATGAACAGTTTCACACGTGCGAGGAGTTCAGATATGGGGATTAAGGAAGTATATGCTCAGAAACTTTTAACTTCCTCATGTGCTTGAAAAAGCAGTATGATCTTAGAACTGGTCAATGAATGAAATAACAAGTAATTTCCTCTCTAATATAGAAATCTGTAAAATGTATATTCCTAGCAGACAATAACTTACCCCATAGAGCTTTTGTTGCTTCTATTTACTTCCAACACATATGATTCTTCCACATTGTAACAATAAACATTGTCATTTGTAAATTATCTAATTTTCTTGTCGTTACAGTGTTTATAGAATCCTTACAGTAATCTCTATTATAAAATTTGCAATTTTACCTTCTATTTTGGCTATAATTTAAAAAATATTTTGCAATTTGATTTTCTTTTATCTATTTACTCAATGTACTCGTAAGTAACTATTCCTATTTATTGTTTTTGCATCAGTTTTGTCTTTAAATTGCGCCGACGGAACTACTGTAGCGCCGAATGGTATTCCTCTTGACCAGTGGTTTCCAAACTTTCTGAAGCCACGACCCATTTTTGAGCGAGACTTTCTTTCGCGAACCCTCCCCCCCTCCCACTCTCGTACCGGTACTTAACTTAATTCAAGAAATACAAATTCTCATAAAATCCAAAATAACGACAATAGGCCTATAGAAGCATATATAGTGCAATAAAAACACGATATATTAAGTAAACATCAATTCTGATTGACTACTTGAAACTATTACCACCATGACGCTGCGGTAATAGTTCAATATAAAGTGGTAAATTCCATCAAAGCCAGAGCGTTGCAAACTTGTATTTTTAGGATAATTTGTGAATGCATGGGTTCGTTATAAGAATATATCCTTTACACGGTTGTAAGATGACATTCGTTGGGTAATGTGTTGAAAAGAGTTTTACACTTAAGAGCAGAACTTTTAATGTACCGGGAGATATCGGAATATGCAAACCTATTTCCATATTATCTTTCGTTTCTTAGATTGACTTTACTTGCTATAATTTTGGAACACTTAAACACTTTGAATAGTAGTTTGCAAGGCAAAGAAGTTAACTTAATAACAGCCAGGGATAAAAACAACAGATTTATAAAGAAACTTGATTGCTGGTCAACATTATTAGACAAAAATAAATTTTATTCATTCTAGTGTGTTAAATAACTCCAGGAAAATTTAACTATGTGTGTTAGTTTGTTTTTGTGGGCATGCAATTACATTTTCTCAATTTTAAACAACAGTTTTTTTAATATTTTCCGGAATAAACTCAAACAATTACGACAGTCGTAAATGGATAGTGAAACCGCTTTTAGACAGTTACGTTGTATTATGTTAGAGTTTTTTTTAAACAATATTCGGTTATATTTTGTAAATCATCTCGCTACCTCCCTCAGTTGCTTACATGACTCCCCTGGGGGTCGCGACCACCACATTGGAAACCAATGCTGTAGACGATTAAGTGATAAAAATAAAGTCCAGTATTCATTTGCAGCTACGAGTATATCAAAATTAGCTTCAGCTTTTAAATCTTGAGTTAGTATTTACTGGATACCTAACAAGCAATGTTCACCAGACCTCATCAAATAGACATTCAAAGGAATTGACGTCATCATTTAAAGTGGAACAAATCGGGTGCAACTGACCACACAAAAACTAACTCAGTCTTAGCTTTCATATAATATCTTATACTGTATTATAATCTTTTGTTATCTACCGCCGTAAGTCAACAATGAGAGTATATAAACTCTTTATAGTCTTTTTGATACACCTACATAGAAACTGCTGTTTTTCAGAACACATTACTAGTTAGAAAGTTCTTCTTTGCTGTACGCGTACGGCAAAAACATAGTTACGATTCACTTTTCCGTACAAATACCGCAAAGTTGTCATAGTAATAAACAAATATGACGAAACATTATAAAAACTATCACGTCACAATATCAAC
The DNA here is from genome assembly GCF_040183065.1 of Periplaneta americana. Lineage (NCBI taxonomy): Eukaryota > Metazoa > Arthropoda > Insecta > Blattodea > Blattidae > Periplaneta > Periplaneta americana. Next base: position 20,759,163 of record NC_091133.1, read on the forward strand.
ACATCGCCAACTATGAACACAGAACTTGAAGTCAATGATAACAGATCATAGTACATTACGATACAGTTCGTGCATTTTGTCAAGACACTCGCGATGTGCAGTAAGGAAACAACGTTTCTGTCGAGGGGTAGGAGTAGAAGGGAAGGTCGGGCGTGTGTCTACCGAGTTCAAGGCAAAAACTAACCCGTTCCCCTATAATTCGTAAGTAGACTCATCCGATCTCGTGCGCAGCTCTGTAGGAAGAGTGGGGGAGTGTCTTAACAAAATGCATGAGCTGTTCAAGATTGGGAAGTGCTTTTACAAAATCGAGGAAAAGTTTGAGAAACTCGCTCTTTCGTTTTTCAATTTCCAAGATTTTGTAATGCACTTCCCAAACATGTATTGTACAACATTTGTTGCACGATCATATTTTTAAAATTGCAAATACAACATATTTTGCATTAAAAATTTAGAAAATATTATTCCAAAGCCTTCGCAAAACTATATTTTAATATACCCAAGTAACAATAAGTGTACTGTAATGAGTCTATTTGAGCGTAGTTTTATGTTATGAAGAATGGTTTCTCTAACAAGTGTCTGTGTGGGAATTCTAACTTTCAAGGCCTAACAACAATAGCTGTAAATACAACAAAAACACGATCGAGCTAACATTAATTTTATTTAGCTTTAGTTAAAGAAACAGAAACAATATACAAACAACTTCATGACGTTGTAACTAACCTACTATAAAGGCGATACTATAACTACACAACGATCATGACGTTGTCACTAGGCCTACTATAAAGAGAATGTAGTATTAATAGGCCGTGACTCCTAGCCTACAAAAATCTCAATTGTCTGTGATGTATTATTAAACACTAATATATACAACTTTCAAGTAATTTTTTATTTAATCTGGAGGCGTGTCTCGGGACCTTGCAGGGTGACTGTGATTGTGGAATATTGGTGGAATTTTGATGACATTGATAACAATGATGAGAGAAAACAGGAGAACTATGAGAAAAACTCCTCGCACCTGCTTTGTCAACCATAAATTCTTTCATAACCCAGATGGAGATCGAAACCCGGTCGCCATGATTAAAGGCAGAGAGGTTAACCACTCGGCCACGGAATGAGAAAGTATTGTCATCTTTATGATTGTTCATTCTTCATTCTCTTATTGGATAGATTTTCTTGTGGGTCTAGGTATGTCGCAATATCACATAGTATTTTCAGTAACATTTATCATTCTTCTCTCTTTTATTAGAAAGATTTTCTTGTAGACATATCGCTTCAACAAATTCACGAACATTCTCAGATTCTATATTTACTAGAAACTATTTCTGAAACAATGAAAATTGCTATGCACAAATAGCAGCACAAAGAATAATTAAATTTTGAGCAGAGTACGCATCAGGCTACAATATCTAAGAGACTCGGATTACATTGTATGATATAATATGTCTTGTAATATTCCTAAAATTCTTCGTTGAGATAATAAATATTTCAATAAAATATATTTCTAATTCAATTGTGTCTGATATTAGAATTGTAAGAAGTAGATCTACTTAATAAACCATTAGAAATAATTAATATGGAGTTCGACATAAAAAATTAATAATTTAACTTGTTATACAGGATAAACATTGATCATGTGAAATAAGTTTCTAAAAACACAATTTTTAATATACCGTTAACTTTGTAAATTATAATCATACAAAGAAAGTAGCTATATAATTTATACTACAATACAATACTTTATATATGTAATCTTTGAGAAGTGTTTGGTATGTTGGTAGAACTGTATTAATTTCATTTAAGTCCATTGATTGTGAGTACCTTTTGTCTTAGTGATAACATTTTCGGTCAATTGGGTATTAGTAGATTTTATTTTACTGTAGTTATGGACAAAAAACACTTACATTGAACTTTGTTGCGTACAGCTTTTACTAATATTGTACTTGACAAGGTCTATAACACCATTTATAGTGTTCAAAGACTGTTATATAAATAAAATAAATCAAAATGAATAAGTAACTGTAATAAATTTCTTATCTTATTGCAAAAAAGATACATGAAAATATGCAAATATATAGCTTATAAAATACTTGGGAGCTTCTGCGTGTGTGAGCGCAAGGTTATATTTCATTTGTTACACATACAGCTCCGAATTATCATCTTGTGACCTTCATTTGTTCCATGTCTTATGAAAAGTCGCCTGGGATCAGTTTTTTTCCTCAGCTATTTAATAAAACTTTCTACATTCATGTCGTCATGATAATCACCTGATTTTGTCTTCGACTTTAATATAAGAAGAGCATTAGGACAAATCCAGTCTCTCCTTCCGCATGAACAATCACAAGTTGAGGTCCTTTTGAAACTGGAGCACAAAAACCCTTACCTGATTTACCTGCCCAAGGTAGTGGCCATGCGTGGTCATTGTTAATATATGTTTCATCTATGTATATTATCCGTCTGTTTTCTTGTCCGTATTGCATTATCTATTTCAAAAACTTTGTCATTTTAAATCTAATGTCTTCTCCTTCTGTAGGCCTAAGGACAGTCCTATTGCCTTTAGTTCTTTATGACTTAAAGACTAAATTTCGCAAATTCCGGCGCAAAGAGATTTTACTGCCTTCGTAATCAATGTCTTCAACTAGACGAACATGGAGTTTATTAATTGTAGGCACTTCATTTTCACGTGTAGTATATTCGTAAACAGTCCTCAAATTCATCCATTTTCGACATAGGCGCTGGCTTTTCCATTTCTTTCCCTGGGGTGGAAAACGAAGTTGAGGGTCCTTCTGTGTGCTGATATCCATTTCATTTATGGAAGAGCAAAAGGACATGCGAGGAAAGTTGCAAGGTTTAATGAGTCAAAATATAATTTACGATGCCAACTAGCTTATCATATGTTTATGACAAATCACCAACGTTTGCAAGAACAAGTCCTCTACAACCGAACTTCAAAATAATTTTTTTAGTAGGTTATTTTACTACGCTTTATCAACATCTCTGGTTATTTAGCGTCTGAATGAGAAGAAGGTGATAATTCCGATGAAATGAATTCGGGGTCTAGCACTGAAAGTTACCCAGCATTTGCTCATATTGGGTTGAGGGAAAACCACGGAAAAAACCTCAATCAGGTAACTTGCCCCGACCGGGAATCGAACCCGGGCCACCAGGTTTCGCGGCCAGATGCTACCGTTACTCCACAGGTGTGGACAACTTCAAAAGAATGGCGTTGGGTTCGATTCTAGCTGGTTACACGGACTAACATATCTAGGCTTGTAACTAACAAGTCAAACGTTTCCGGATATAGGTTCCTATATGAAAGTTGTTCATAATTGCCTCCTCTATCATCCCTAAGAGCTTGTAACATAGTCATTGAATCACCCTGTATAAGAAGAGCGGCTACATACTGCAGCCTTGTCGAAATCCTAAGTTATTTTTTCACTTTACCTGAATTTTCCCTCTGTACACCTTGATTCTGCAGTTTATACACATTTTAACGACTTCAATTACATGTAATGGGATATTTCTTTTTTCCATAATGTTCCACAGCAAGGATATTTTTTTTTACAAAACGTTTTATTGTTATCTTTAAATAGAATATGGGTTTCTCGATTGAATTCCCTATGTTTTTCGATTATTAAAGTAAGAAATATTGTCTCTACAAGATCTCCCCGTTCTAAAATCTGTCTACTCTTCCAGTAATAGACTACCATTTCCAATATTGGTTTTAATCTTTGTGTTAATATTTTGGAATACACCTTACATGCAGTATTCAGCAGACACATGCCTCGAGAGTTTTCATATTTTGAGCAGTCTCCTTTTTCAAATATTTTTTTAACGGCTAAAATTCTCCATTTCTCGCGCATATTTTTATTTTTCCAACACACATTTAAAGAGATCTGAGATTCGTATAGCCTAATAATAAAATAATCTGTATAATTTTTTTGGCTTCGAGATTATTAGAACCCTAACATTCCGAACTTTGTACCTACAGTACGCTATTTCGGTGTATCTCGTTTGTGATTACGACGATAGTATAGTTATGGAGTATATAAATTGAGTTGCATTATTCAATCTGCCTCGCATAAGAAACAAATAAAATTATATCTGCTAACAAAAAAGATAAAATATAATTAGATTAATGTTAATTTAATTTAATAAGAATTAATATGAATACAGCCTGCAATCCACTTGAAACTAAAGAGATCGGTCAGGACCAATAAGATAATCATGGAATGACTGTTGTGAGAGAAGACCTGTACCATAGCTGCTTTGTCTCACAGAACATGCCAGAGATCAAACCACGTTCCCTCACTGTCAGTGGCCGGCAGCTACCCGACTACAGTCATGGTTGGACCACAGTCTAGTATATACAGTTACGAAGCTCAATACGTAGTAAATATGCATCCACAGATAGTTGCTAACCACTAGGATCGCTAATATCGCCTCATTACAGACAATGCGAAATAGTATCGGCACAGTCTATTGTTCCTAGCACCCTCATAACTTAAGCTTCGTGACTGCATATGGGCTATTCTATCTCAAATCGACCGAAATATAGAGAAAATTGACCTTGCAATTTTTAAATACAATGAAACTTTTTTCTGTCCGTTGACAACTGTGATACAATGCTTTGTGCAAAGTTTGAAGCATCAGAACTTCAGTGTTTAAATTAAAAATATTTAAATTTATCGTATTTTTATAAAATTAGCAACTTTAAACTGTCGTGGCTCTGAAACCCTTTCACCCAATGATCAAAATCATGCTTTATTTTGATGCTGAGAAATTAAAGTTTATATTGACATGTAAACAGTTTTTCTTACTTTTTATGGAAATGAAGAAATTTAGATTTTTCTTCATTAAGACGCCTTTGCCCACGAAAAAAATATTTTAAAAATATATGGTTAGATTCCGCATTGAAAGTACAAATAAACACATATTTTTACTGGTGCACCGTTGACAAGAAAGTATTGAAAAATCAAATAAAAAAAATAAATAGTATGCGCGGGAACTAACCAGCTGACACTAGGTAGTCGAGACAAGCAAGGCCAGGAGACAAACACATGATGTGTCGTCTAGCAGTTATGGCTGGGCTAGCTTTATCACAAGTTTTCATAAACACAGGAGTAAAATGACGCCCAATGCTCGCTTATCTTCATCTCTCGGCCAGTGCGAACGGTACTGCGCCGTTCAAGTCCAGGCGTATGAAAATAATTTATTTAATACCCTCGAAACGTATTGCCATGACACTAAGCAAACAATGCCGAATCCCTCTTAATAATGCAAGGTTTTTCTCAATATTTTTTACATTTATATAAATGGGCAAAAAGCCTAAAAGTAAGTAAAATAAGATTATCTGTCTCTCTGTATATAATAAAAATAAATATTACTTCTTGTCATAGCCTACTAAATGTCAGCTTCAAAATGAGCTCTCGTTCAATGTTCTGCAGTAAATGATTCCAGAGTTCTGAGCGCTGAAAGAGGCTTGTTTTCATAAAATACGCTAAATTTGTCGCTCAATAGTACGAAAACCGTTTGACTTTCGATAGTATATTTTTGAAAATGCACTCTCCTCAGCACCTTGTACAAATAGGGAAAAAAATAGAGTATTAAAAAATGCGAGGTTTTTTACTGATCGATTTCATATGGAATAGCCCATATACTAGACTGTGGTTGGACTTCCGTCAAGCACACAAATGAACGAACACATACAGCAAGCGTTGTGTGTTCGTTACAACTTGTCGACACAACTCTGGAGTGTTTTTACAAATCAAGGTAAACGTTTGACTCTCAGAGGTTCGCGTTTTCGTTTTCTGTCGATTACAGAGCAAAGCTCTCACGAACAGGCAGGCTGTCTGTGCTCACTCCAACGCCGTCTGCGTCACCGCGGGGGTTATTTCGAGCATTTGGGTAAGGCCATCATCACAGCTGCGAATGTTACATATCCGCCATAATGTACCTGCTCTATATACGTGTCGTCTTCACCTTATTCACGTCATACTGCGTGCAGCCGCAGTTTTGTACCAGGGGTGTCGAGCATGTGGTTGTTCGAGGATCGGATTTGCTCACCTTGCTGGTGAGAAAATTAGGATGAACTGTACCTCCCCTTTAGATGAAATGTCAGGGTGATTATTGATTGGATCATTCGCTCATTACAAATGTTTAAATCCACATATTGACTGCTAGTGGGAAGAAAAGACCACTTCCTTTTTGTATGTGTTAGTTTGGATAGTTTGAGTCCGTGTTTAGTTGGTATAGTTCATGTATTTAGTTAGTATAATTTTTGTGTTTAATTGTATGGTTTTTGTGTGTTTAGATTAGATAGTTTGTGTGTTTAGACTATAATTTATGTGAGCAGTTTGTATAGCTCTTCTGTGTTAAGACTATAATTTATGTGTTCAATTTGCATAGGTTTTGTGTCTTTAGTTTGTGTGTGAGTTAAGACTGTATAATTGTCAAATTTGTTGTGTGTTTAGTGTGGATAGTTTGTGTGTTTAGACTATAATTTATGTGTGCAGTTTGTATAGCTCTTCTGTGTTAAGACTATAATTTATGTGTTCAATTTGCATAGGTTTTGTGTCTTTAGTTTGTGTGTGAGTTAAGACTGTATAATTGTCAAATTTGTTGTGTGTTTAGTGTGGATAGTTTGTGTGTTTAGACTATAATTTATGTGTGCAGTTTGTATAGCTCTTCTGTGTTAAGACTATAATTTATGTGTTCAATTTGTATACGTTTTGTGTCTTTAGTTTGTGTGTGAGTTAAGACTGTATACAAATTTGTTGTGTGTTTAGTGTGGATAGTTGTGTGTTCACACTATAATTTATGTGTGCAGTTTGTATAGCTTTTCTGTGTTAAGACTATAATTTATGTGTTCAATTTGCATAGGTTTTGTGTCTTTAGTTTGTGTGTGAGTTAAGACTGTATAATTGTCAAATTTGTTGTGTGTTTAGTGTGGATAGTTGTGTGTTCACACTATAATTTATGTGTGCAGTTTGTATAGTTTTTGTGGGTGTTTGGTTTGTTTAATTTATGTGTTTAGTCTGTATAGTTTTTTGTGTTTAGCTTATATAGTTTGTTTATGTGTTCAGTTTGTATAGTTTTTTTGTGGGTGTTTAGTTTGTTTAATTTATGTGTTTAGTTTGTATAGTTTTTGTGTTTAGCTTATATAGTTTGTTTATGTGTTTAGTTTGTAAGTATAGTGTAAGCTCTCTTGGACTGGCTCCCCAAGTGTAGTAGACGTTCAGCTCACCCTACACTCCTGTAGGAGGCAGTTGCCCTTATGGGATTACAGGTTTTTCATATTCATATTCATATTTCATATTAACAACAAATGAATAAAAATTTAAAAAGAGTTTTTGAAGACATTTACTCGAAAAAAGAACAAAATAAAAAGTAAAACTGAAATAATATATTGAAGATAAACGTTAGAATATCATGTACGTTAAAAATGTTCAAAATGAAGTTAAAATGAATAGGATAAACACACTATGTTGGGGGTTGATGGAAAAAACAAAATACAGAATTTGCTGCCATGCAGCTAACAGAGAAAAAAATAATCAATAGAGGACGAGATTACTCAACTATATGTTTTTCTGAAATTTAATAGATTCGTCGTTGATAAGGTTTAGCAAACATAGGGAAGGTTTAAATTAATGAAGTCACCTGTGTAGGCCATGTGTTCAGTTTCTTTGTGTCTTCTATGAGTATGAGATGATTCTATTTTGCAGACGAACTTTTGCCAGTTTATTGTGTCAAACTATCAAAGAGTAGTTCTTGGATAAAATGGCAACGAAATTACTAAAGTAGTGGAGAAAATAATTCAAGTACGAAAATTGTATTGTACAAATATGAAATTAAAAAATGGGCCGAGTTTTGGTAGCAGTCCTCCTCTATATAGGCAACAAGCTGCGCAAGTCCACAAGTAGCATAAATTTACTATACATGTGCAATGCGTTGTATCTGGAAGTAAAATTAGTTGGCCCAAATTTTGTTTCTGGATCTGTACTATTTTGGATTCATCAAGGAGGCACTGTTTATATTGTACCGAATGGTCAGATTGCCTCACATAAGCATACCTGCCCACGCATGCAAATCCATATTTTTACTGGCTAGCTGGACGTCGTGCAAAAGTACTTGTATACATGTTTTGAACGTCTGTGATAACGAATGTGCAAAGTTAATCGTACATATTTTGAGACGTTCTTGCATGTAATAGACTATTGTACCTGTATTGTAGCATATTTTCATGGGATGTTGTTGCACAAATTCCAAAATTTATATATTTTGTAAAAATAAAAATAAGACTCTGGGTTGTTTGGTTGCCAACACAACACTTTTTGGTAGAATTATTTGATGGCTGAAAATTCCTTGCATATGAAAGGTAGCTATGGAGAAATCAATACAATCACTCTCTGCTTTTGTTACATTGAAATACTATACAATAAGTCTGTAGGGGAAGATCGAATCCCAGTGAAATATTGCGCTTCCTCCCAACTATGCTCAGGTTTCGAATCAGGCAACCTCAATCGTCCCTAGAACACCTCCCACCGCTGTGGCTAGCCTGTGATAAGAGAATACTGTGAAATCATAATGGAATGATCAGTAGGGTCCGTATTCCAGCTGTCTATAAACTGGAATGAAGTTGCCTGATTCGAAGTATATATGACGTCAGAGCGCAGGTAAAGGTGCGTACGAGCTATTCCATCTCAAATCGACCGAAATATAGAGAAAATTGACCTTGCAATTTTTAAGTACAATGAAACTTTTTCTATCCGTAGACAACTGTGATACAATGCTTTGTGCAAAGTTTGAGGCATCAGAACTTCACAGTATTTAAATTAAAAATATTTAAATTTATCGTATTTTCATAAAATTAGCAACTTCAAACTGTTGTAACTCCGAAACCCTTTCATCCAATGATCAAAATCATGATTTATTTTGATGCTGAGAAATGAAAGTTTATATTGACATATAAATAGATTTTCTTACTTATTATGGAAATGGAAAAATTTAGATTTTTCCTCATTAAGACGCCTTTGCCAACGAAAAAAAATTTAAAATATATGATTAGATTCAGCATTGAAAGTACAATTAAACACATATTTCTTACTGGTGGTACGTTGATAAGAAAGTACTGAAAATATCAAATAAAGAAAATAAATAGTACGCGCGTGAACTAACCAGCTGACTGTGAGGCGGGAGCTAGCCGAGGCAAGCAAGGCCAGGAGACATAAACATGAGAAGTGTCGTCTAGCAGCGCATGGCTATGCTAGCTTTATCACACGTTTTCATAAACACAGGATGAGTAGAATGACAAAAGAAAGAAGACTGCATCCAAACATTTACTAATCAAATGTTGCTATTTCTTGCAGAGAACTTCTACGCCCCCTTCTGCAGAAGAATATGTTTTAGTTTAGTTTGGGGATACTTTTTCTGATATATTTTCTTCTTTTTTCACGCCAATCACAGTGAGTGTCTCGTTTAAAGTAGTGAGGGTTGCCTTGTCAACACATTCCGTTTCACTCTTACCCGATTCTTCATTATTACTGTTGCTGTTATTACCACTACTCTCAACTTGAACACTACAAGTTGGCTAAACATTTTCTTCTATGACTTCTCTTGATTGAACTGCGTTATCTAAAGAATGTGATTTATTTATTTTCAATCTGCAATGTGTACATAATCGAATTATGTTTTGGTACTATTCAGGTACGCCAAATTTTTCTGCAAACGAACAGGATATTTTCCGAAGCCCTTTAACATTGACCCTTCTGTGACGCGTAAGTTGAAGGGGATTGAAGCAGCGGCCACCTGAGTAAGATTTGTTCTCCATTTTAAACAACCTGTGAAATAAATTTTGTTACAATATAGAAAATGTTTATATTACGGAAGCGCTCACAAAAGACACGCATCTAATTCAATAATTTAATCGATATTGTTTTGAAATACTTTATCTTACCATAATGGTTTCACAAATATGCCTTAACGAATAACTTATAATAATGAATATAAACTTGAAAAATAGTGGGTCACAACACTTGCACTTATAAAATGCACACGCAGCTTGGCTACTTTTGCTCGCATACTGGAGACTAAACATGTCACACCGTTGTCTCAGAGGATGGCATGACTCCTCCTCCCAACGCTCGCTTATTATCATCTCTCGGCCAGTGCGTGCGGTACTGCACCGTTCAAGTCTAAGCGTGTGAAAATAATTTATTTAATATCCTCGAAACTTATTGCCATGCCGTACCACTAAGCAAACAATGCCGAATCCCTCTTAATAATGCAAGGGTTTTTCTCAATATTTTTTTTTTTTTTTGCAATTTACAAATTGGCAAAAAGCCTAAAAGTAAGTAAAATCAGATTATCTGTCTCTCTGTATACAATAAAAATAAGGCTTACTTCTTCACATAACCTACCAAATGTCAGCTTCAAAATCAGCTCCCGTTCAATGTTCCGAAGTAAATGGTTCCAGAGTTCTGAGCGCTGAAAGAGGCTTGTTTTTGTAAAATACGCTAAATTTGTCGCTCAACATTACGAAAACTGTTTCACTTTCGACAGTATATTTTTGCAAATGCCCTCTCCACAGCACCTTGTATAAATAGGGAAAAAGTTAGAGTATAAAAATGCGAGGTTTTTTACTGATCTATTTCATATGGAAAAGCCCGTACGTATACAAAATAGTTACGCATCCTCTGCCCTCTTCCTCTAGAAAGGCAAAATCGGAACTCAGTAATAGTGAGTAGGGCTAGTCTTATCGATTATTGCTCTTACTAGTCGTATTATTTAAATAACTACATCTTTATGGCTGATTGAAGGTTCATTGCAGAGGTAAAATGCCTTAGGTAACACGCTCAAGCGTGCAATATTGCAGGGCACAGTTGAAGATATTTGGACTAATATTTTCACAGTTAATATAAACAACATAGCATATACACTGTGTAAAATAAACATAAAAGTGACAGAAACAATACACTGAAAGACACTGCAATACCAAAAGCCACAGAAAGTGTGTTGAACGTAATCCAAAAGAATCAGTACAACAAAAGCTGAAAATTATGAAGATATCAACTCGACGTTTAGCATTGATTTGTGTAGCCTACCATGATGTTCAGTGCCAACATCCCAATTAATAAATTAAATAATCTACATTTTCGGGAATTTCTAGAAAAGTACATAGAAAATTAGTGGGTTTTATAGTGATTAGCCACATATGCAATAACTCAATGAAACACGAAAAAATATCAGACAATAGAAACATCATGCACCAATAATTTCATATGCTATTGAAAGAATTTCTTGTAATATAAAATCATTTCTAGTGACATCCGCATATGTTCAAGTTCCGTAACTTACGAATGCTCGTTATTATTCACTGCAAAGATCACGACGAAAATGAACGTCACGACTCAAGCATGTGTTTACTAGTATAGCTTCAGAATGTCGGGAGTTGACTGTAGGCCACTCTAAGAACACGCAGCGAGACGCGTTTGTTTATATCCTTATCCGTTGCATTACCTGTGTTCGGCGTACTATATGCCTACTGTATCTTTAACTTAAGTCTTTAGGTAGCTGGAATACGGAGCCTAGTGATCAGATTAAGTGATGCTGTTACCTAAAGCCCGTTACACAGTCATCCGTATGCTACGCGCTACGGACTACGGATCCGTAACAAAATACCTTACATATATGGGAGCTTACACAGTTCTGCGTACTGTACGCATCCGTAGGATCCATACGGACGTCCCGCTACGCGCTACGGACTACGGAGGAGAGATGAATACCTTGAACAAGTGTGGCCTTACACAGTCATGCGACTACGCATAGCGTAGCGGCATAATAAGCAGTAAAATTCATGTTTGAAAGCATTATGATTTTGGATGCGCAGCTGTTATCAGTCAATTAGATAGGAGACAATGTTTCTGGGATCCGTTTTGTGAATAATAAAAAAATAGAGCCATCAGGTAGAAGTTGTGGCGTGATATGTGTGACAATATACTGAAAAATTTTGCACAAATGGACAATAACACACAATAAAATGTAGGTGAGTGATGAAGATGAGAGAAGACGTGGCAGAAGTGCCAGAAAAAAAAACTTCCGTTGAGGATAATTTAGTTAGCTGTTAGGACATTTTTCAGAAGTAGAAACTACATTATTGTATGGAAACATAGTCTTGCGAATACAAAACATGAACCATCCCCTTTTATTCCGTCCTTCCCATTCACATCACTTGCTTACTCTGTTCATTTGCCATTTTTCGGTGGGCTAATATTCAGAAAAATCGTACATCAGAATACACAAATATGAGTTCACATTGCCACACTGGAAACATTTCCCAAACAGAACAATAGTCTTCCTTGCTGTCAATTCTCCAATCTCCATCAACCTTCAAAGATACTGTTTCACTCACAGGAATTTACCTATTATGGGCAACACACTACTGCATAATTATAATATAAAAAAAACCTCTTATCTATAAAATAAGTTAAGGAATATTTAATTAAGAGTACCTAGTGAATATAAATATTTCCTCAGTGTATTTAAAACAGATTAAATCTAAATCAGTGATTCTCAACCGGGAAGCGGGGCTGCAGCCCTGAGGGTGACCGACCAACTGGTAGTGGGGTGCAATGGAAAAAAATAATGGTAATAATAATAATAATAATAATAATAATAATAATAATAATAATAATATAACAGTTTAAAAGTTGTTCTTTGAAAATTTTATTATCTGACAATTTTACATTAAATTAAAACAAGCTAATTAAGTTTTTTCTCTTTGAATTGATACAAAATTTCATATTACTACTTTGTATGTTCTACATTCTATTTTACACCTCAGGCCAGGGGGCTGCACTAAAGTAATGTGAGGAAAAAAGGAGCCTCAAAATCAAAAAGGTTGAGTAACACTACAGTAGTCCACCGCTGTGGAGTAATGGTCAGCACGTCTGGCTATGAAACGAGCGGGCTCGGGTTCAAATTCTGGTTGGAACAAGTTATCTGGTTGAGGTTTTTCCGGGGTTTTCCCCCAACTAATTAAAGCAGAATTGCTAGGTAACTTTCAGCGTTGGACTTCGGACTCATTTCGCCATTATTAATTCACATATCATCGTTATAATCCATACACGGTGCAGCGTGCTGTACTTGTACAAGAGCGCGGCAGTTCGGCTACTCAATCATTCACAAGAATAGGGTGGCAAGCACAATAAGCCTAAGGCTGCAGTGTAAACCTTCGGGTCCCTCCCCCATACAAGAGAAAGGAAAAACATTACAGTACATTCTACACAATCTACACCTTAGACTTAGAGGCCCGCACTAAAATAAAGTGAGGAAATGAGAAAAGATGAGAAACTCTGATCTATATAGATTATAACAAAAATAATTGATGGTTTTGTAATTTGTTATAATGAACACGAAATAATAAAATGTCGATTATAAATAATTTATTCATCTGAGTAATTTTTATCACCTTATGTTAACAGCAAACCGCTCGGTAGGACATAATTATGTAGATCTAGTTCAAGCTGCATTTATTGTAATTTTTCCAATTGTTCATCAAACGATTGAATAAACATGCGAAATTAGTTAAAGGAACTTTCTTTCGGTCTCGCGGAAGTCACTATGTATATTTATAAAAGCTTCCTTCAGGATTTTTAGAATTAGTAGCGGGTGAACACAATATTGTCTATTATGCACTCGTTTTAATACAAATAATGTGCAGCCAAATGCTTTCCTTGAAGCACGCTCATTTTGAAATAAAGAAGTCGACTGTTATAATTAATCTGCTACGGATTTGCTACGCGTGACTGTGAAAGCAAACTGCCTACGGATCCGTAGTGCGTACTGCGTAGCATACGGATGACTGTGTAACGGGCCTAACGTGTGGAAACGGAAGAACTTCGAGGAAAAGTCTAACTCCGAACTTTTCCGCCACAAATATCACCATGAAAACATTTACAATGAAAAATCCCAGGAGTAACTCGGATACGAACACGTTGCTATAGCAGGGAAATATTTAATGTTGTTTCGTAATGCTTGCAGCAGTGAGAATTGAATGGAACCAAGGATCAAGTTATTGAGAGAGAGAGAGAGAGAGAGAGAGAGAGAGAGAGAGAGAGAGAGAGAGAGAGAGAGATGATGATGATGATGATGAGTGATGACAACAAATTACTTACGAACATACGATTAGCTAGATTCATTACCCCTATACGAATATACTAATTCCATTGTTAGAAAATAAATTTCCAGTTGTCGGATTTGTTCCAGTGGAAACACTTTACGCTTTCAGAATCTCGGGGGGAAATTTATTCGTCTGAGTACTTTTGTCTGACAGGTGCAACGCCTTATTTGTGTTAAACGCTTAAGGTGGCATCATATGCAAATGCAAATGGAAAAGTAATTGGCGGCGATACTGTAAACCTCTCTGCCTGAAAGATGGCCTTGCATTAACGTCCACAAAAACTTAAACCGCACATTGAGAACACTTACCCGATTAATCAATCTTTATTCTTGTACATTAACAAAGTGCCGCATTAACACGCTTCGGTAATTTATCAAAGTAACAGCCTAATGCAGCGAGATTTAACGTTCTGAGCTTCTTTTCGATAAGCTGTTACTTTTTTCCTCTACTTACTCCTTCATTATTTTCAATTTGTTTGTTATTTTCTTTCCATTACATTTTCTTGTTTTCCTTTTTATTTTCTTCTTTCCTTCTATTTTCTTTCTACCTTCTGGCTATCTTTCTTTCTTCGTTCTTCTCTTACATTCTTCCTCTTTTTCTTCCAGTATCGCTTAATTTTGTATCTTTTTCTCTTCTCTTTACTTTTCTTTTTTGTTTCTTTCTATTCTTCTTTTACTTTTAACATCTGTGCTTTCTTTCCTTATCTTTATTTGTTCCGTATTTTTCCTGCATTAGCCTTCTTATTTTTTCGTTCAGTCTTTCTTTCTTGCTTCCTTATTTTCTTTGTTCCTTTGTTCATGACTTTCTCAATTTCTTTACTTGTTCACTTGAATTTTTTTTTGTTTGCTTGTTTCTCTATAATACGTCTCTTTCTTCCAGTCTTTGTCACCTACGTTCTTCCTTCTTTTGTCTACATTGTTCTAATATTTCTTTTGTCTTTTTTCTTTCGATCTTACTTCTTTTCCTTTTTGGTGTATATCTTTTTTCTTTTCTTACCCTCGTTTCTTTCTTTCTTTCCTTCCTGTCCTGTTTTCTTTCTTTATTTTTACCTTTTCACTTTCTGTCCAAATTATTTCTCCTTATTCTTCACATTTACATTCTTTCCTTTCTCATATTGTTCCTTTCTTTCTTTTTTTACCTTTCTTCTTTCCTTTAATTTTTCCTCAGCTCACTTCAGCTTTTACTTCATTTTTATTTCTTCTGTAATTCTTTCAATCGGTTATTTTGTGTTTCTTTCTTTTGTTTGCTTTTCGACCTAATAAGCCTACTGATTTAATCTCGCCAATGCCGAGAGGTACAGATAGTGAGAGAGATTCTGCTCTCAGGCTGGAGTCGGACGTGGGTTCGAATTTCTTGGGCTGACTACTAGAGATGAACAATACTAACTGCCTGCTCGCTGTGTTCGTTGGATTTGTCTTCCGAGTCTCGTCTCGTCTCGTCTCGTCATTCTCGTGCGCTTCGAGTCTCGCTCATCATTCTCGAAATAGCATTTCATCGGCGTGGAAAGATTTCGTAACTTTGAATAACATACATCATTGAGATAAATAATATTACAAATGTTTAAATGAGACAAAAATACAAAACAGAACAGCATCTTAGTTATCAAAATGTTCTGGTTCTGTTATATGATATTACCTATGGTTACATAAATAGAAAAAAAAAACAAGTCTCAAATAAATTTGCATTTCTAAGAAACATAAAACATAACGTTAATATCTTTTTACTTGAGATTTCACACTTGATCTCAAACATACGAAAAGAAATTCCTAGCCTTTTAATAAGGGCCTAGTAATTAAATATCGGGGACCGGATTATTATACACTGAAAGGCAGAGATGATGTTTCAAATAGGCTACTTGATTGTTTATACATATACAACAGTTGTCAAAGTAGATAAAAGTTCAGTCAGGTATAAACAACTGTGGCGATTCAAGGCTGCTTGAAGTTCGGGACTTCGGGAGTTATCAATCTCGGCGTCTCGAAACACTCACACGCAGTATAGACGTATAGAACATTTCATGCGGGTTTTCAGCTTTGCGGGCGCTGTTAGTCTTGCTTTCTCGATCGTTGTTCATCTCTACTGACTACCTAGTTGGATTTTTTCGTAAGTTTACTCGAATTGTAAAAGGTGTTCGAAGTAATCCTATAGCTAATATTTGAACCATCTCGCAAAAATATCACCCATCAACAATAATATCGACACTAGATAACTACGCAGTTCTTAGAGCGTCGCTAAATAATACTGTCTTTAAACAAATCTATTTTAGTGAGCATACTGGCTTGCGTCGCAAGTCAGAAAGATATTTCAAAAGTCAGTAATAGCCTTAGCTTGTTTACAATATTCCACGACAGGAACTCTAGTTCCAATATTGAATTTTAACTTGCAAAAATATCTTCAAGATAAAACACTATGATTACATACATGTATGTCAGCAAATCCATTGTCTATGTAAGACGTATCGCCTCAAGTGACAACCCCTTACAATCCTGACGAAGTGATTCAGCCGCTTTCATGCCTGTCTGGTTCTAACACTGACGTCATTTGAAATAAATCAGTGTTCTAAATCATATTTACGCGTACAGCGCTTCCATAGAATATTCAGTCTTTGCTTTAGAATCCTATTTCCAACTATGGAGACTTCTGAAAAGTTGTCCCTTCCTCCTCAAGGAAGCCATGTTAAGGATTTTATCACACTTTAAAATCCATCGCTTTCGGCCAGGTATGGACACGTAAACCTCAGACACGACTAGTAGGTAACCATTGTACCATCACGAACGAGTTGTTTCTGTGTGTTACTCCCGTCAATATTATATATGATGCATTTTACCAATTTTGGTTCACGTATAGTGACATTTAATTGCACCTAACGTCATATTTTTTTCGTTTAATTTATTGTATTCCATAGATCTTACATCAGTATTTTGTACATCAGCTTTAAGAGGTGGAACAAGTCAAGAGTTACACAATTTCTTGACGAGGTGATAAAATATAATAATGAACTCATAAGAAATTATAAACTTTGGCAATATCTTTTATATATCTTTAGGATGATATTTGTTAGTTATTTTTATTCAAATTTTCTTGACCAAAGCTTAAAAAACAACTATGAGTGTTATGCTACACATGAAGACAATGTACACGGAAATAATTTCTATCCAATGCATTTTCAGGGAGAAACTGTCATTTATTTTTATGAAGTGAGTTAATCCACTGTTGCTATCTGATGTGTGGATATTGATTTTATGTTGCTTAGATTCTATTTAATTTGTGTAGGCATTACTTGCAGCTATGTTTTCGAATTTAATTTTAATATACCAATGCCTAATAGCTATTTTGTTTACTGAAAATGGATACTTAAATAAACATTTATAATAAATTTTTTTGAAAGAATATCGCCAGGATAAATAATGTTATATCGTAGCCTGAATGTAAGAACTCGGTAACTCGAAATTTGCGTTTTTTAGTTACCTCTTTTATAGCATAGCAAAAATCGCACAAAATGTAATCCAGGATCTAGGTAACTGAGCGAACGATACCAGCGACATCTATTTTCCAATATAACAAATAGGTAAAAGAAAACGAGACATATTCCTTAGTGCAATAAATAGGCAATGTCACAAAATATGAAAAATCAAGTTACTTAGTTCTTGCATTCAGGCGACGATATATCATGTCAAACATTATAATTCAGTAAGTACTTAGTACAAGGTTGGTAGTAACAACACAAAAATGAATGTAAAATTTAGGAAATAAACGCCATTAATTACAGTTTGTAAAATGAAAGCCAGATTTGCATAAATATATGAGATGAAGATATATTCTGGGAGTTACAGAAAATTGAGTAATAGACTAAAAATATCTATAACTGCAGAACACATTTAACGTAGCATGTACACTGAATGGACAACATAATTGGGGCATCTATAAGAACTTACATCGCAAACGATAGAAGAAAATATATATCCATCAAAAAGATTCGTCGAAAATTTTAATTACTACTGGACCCAAATCAACAAGATGAAATATTATTATTATTATTATTATTATTATTATTATTATTATTATTATTATTATTATTATTATTATTATTATCTGTATATAATGTAAATATCCAGCATGAAATTAAGATTTTTTACATCAACATTATATTCCTTAACACAGTTTAATATCTGACCTTTGTGTGGGACATCTTCAATCTGAATACAGTTTCCTTTCTATTTGAATATAATACTTCGGGTCACATTAATATGTTCTTTCTGAAGGCCTACCCATGGGATCACCCATCTCCAGCATCCTAGAAGAAATTTTCATACAAAGCATAGAACAGATACACATTCTAAACAAAGACAACGGCAAACACGCAGACAACATCATTTACCGGCACAGATACGTAGGCGACATACTAACATACAAAAGACGGATTCAAAATCTACACAAACACATAAACAAAATAACATTCAAAACTACTCTACACACTTGAAACAGAAAACAACAAACCATAAATTTCTTAGACATCACAATAACAAAAACAAACAACAAACATATGTTCAAAATATACAGGAAAACCATTACCTCGGTAACACACATACACAACACCTTCAATCACCTCTCACAACACAAACACGCAGCATTCCGACCCATGATACACAGACTCATCAACATTCCTATGAACCAACAAGAAAGAAATAGGTACACACTATCAGATACATAATACAGGAAAATGAATACAGCCCCAACATTATAGATCAGTGATGTCAACTGATGCCCATAGGAGCAAGCGCGCGCTTTAGAGCCCAGGAGAGCCTGAGCGCTTTACAGCGGAAAGGAAAGAGACAGACGAAAGAGGTAGTATATGCCTCTTGGTCGAGCTATATACAGAGATGACCAGCACTGATTCAATGGATAAAGGGAAGATAACTTATTAAAACTATATCCATGTTAATTTTTAGATTTGTCTGAGAAATATAAGTGCATTTTAATGTTAATTTTTCACAAGTTTGCTTTTTTATTCAAAAGGAATATTTTCTCAACTTTCTTTACAGAAATGTGAAATTTTCAAATATGTTTGTTTAGTAGCCTTACAGGTACTAAAACAATGTTCTCGTAAATCTAATATATCGGTAATACATATTACTGAAGATAGTATATTAAAATGTTTGAAAATATTCTCATGGAAAATGTTTGTAAGGAAATGAATTAACAAAGCAAATACCGTTACATCACAAACAAAAGATATGTGCCTATGTGTTGGTAAAATGTCAGCTCTATAGGTTCAGCAGATTTCGAGATAATTTAATATTCTGATAACAGAAAGTTGCGCACCAGTATCACCTAAAAGCATAATGCGATAAGAGTTTTATTATGTAATATTAGTTACAGTTAAAACATATACCTAGACAACTTTGCTTTGTACTGTAATATTGTTTTGATTACTTTTATAAGGCTAAAGATATCATCAATATCAATTCCAACTTATCATGTCATATTCAGTGTCTTTCTTTTGGATAACACTTACTTTATGTTTATTTCACTTTGTATAGTATAGTTGTAGTTATTATGGAATTTGTGTGAATATTCCTTCTTTACTCTTTATTATGTTATTAACGTTTAAAACACAACTGCAACAACAACAAGAAATAGGTGTTAGTACTTTTGTTTTACAGACAATATAGAAAATAACAAACAGAAAGAAGCCACATAAAAATAACGACATAACATTTCACGTTCCGTTTGAAGTTTGCGTACCACTGTTTTCTTAATCCAACAGGTTGCTTATTCCTCCTAGCATGCCTAGCGCTTAATGCCCGCGCACGACGTCAAGGTCAGAAAAATGCGCTTGCTTTGACATCACTGTTATAGATAACATCATAAGAAAGACTAAACGCAAACAAGAAAACGCAACACAAACACAAGAACAAAACAAATACATCACAGAAAATAACATACGAAAGTTAAAGTTAAACAAGAACACTTAAAAGATTGCATCATCTTTCAAGAAACTAAAGTACAACATTGCATACAGAACACAGAACACACTACAAAAACATCTTAATACACAGACAAGACATACAAATAAAACAACTTAACAGGAGTACGTATACAAATTATCATGCAATAGTTGCAACGACTTCAACATTGAGCAGTCTGAAAGATCATGTCAAACACGTTACAAGGGATATGTCACAGCCATAACCGAACTATACAACAATTTAATCTACGCAGAACAAATCCAAGCTCCAATCACAACTACAGCAACATAGACACTGACATGAAAATAGTACACATCCAGTTAAAAAAAAAAAAACTGAAAATTGACACTCTACAACAATAAGAAATTTACAAACATACAGAAACACATCCCTACACATTCTGAACACACAAGTCAATTTCAAAACACACAATCTCTTCGACACAATCACAGGAAACCAAAATATAGCGCGGGACCTTCTCTAGGCTTCGGAAAATGAAGAATACCACTTCGAATCTAGTCAGCCAGGTATTTTCCTAAGTTAACACAGTAATGAAGTTATAAATTTAATCTTTCTCTCATTTTATATTCAACTCTTCATGGGAAGTTATCATTGTATCTACGTACATAAAACTGCTTTGTTGAATGATTTTTATCATTGATTACTAATTTACATAATTTGTAAGACTTAATTTATGGACATACATTTGATTATACTGACATATACTGCCAATTTATATATCATGCTCCTACTATTTTAACAAAAGTATCGAACATTCTTTGCATGCTGTGTTTTGAATCACTTATCAGAACTTCACCATTAGTATTGAAACCATTGAAACATATTATGCTCTTGACATTCGACAAATCTGACAAATCTCACACTTTTTATTGTAACGGTTAGATAATTATTTACATTAGTCCTTGGATGACTCCATTGAAGATCTCTTTGAAAAGTTTGAGGCAGACATTATTACTCTTGAAAACTGGTTTAGATGCAAATAAACTTTCTTTGAATGTGAACGAAACTGTATATATTATTTTTACTAGACCTTCTTTTTATTTTATTATTCCGAAATAGTTAAAGTTTAATGATCCTATAATAGAAATCAGTTAAATTTTTAGGTTTGTTTATTGATAAACATTTAAAATGGGATGATATTTTGGCTGTCTGTAACAAAATTGCCCAAATTTCTGGTATATTGAAAAAAAAGTAGTTTATTTAACGACGCTCGCAACTGCATGGTATATTGAAAAGGCTTATATCTTGTTTTTTGAATGTATAGTATGCTTTTATGCATTCTCATTTAATGTATATGTCACTTGATTGGGGACATAGTAAGAAAACTACTTTGAGATATTCACAAATTATTCAAAATAGAACTTTAAGAAATCTATTAGGTTTTTATTATTTTAGTCCAGTGAAATACATTTATCAGTTTTCTTTGGTTCTACCACTTGAATTAATTACCAAATTAAGTGCTGCTATTTTCATGTATAAAATAATTAACAATTTAATATAGAGCAATATTTGTATTTCAGTTTTAAAGTCATACATACTTATTGTACAAGACAAAAAAAAATCAGAATGGATCAGTAACACATTGTACGAAAGGGACTAAGCATTTTTTAATAACTTGTAATTAACTTACATTAGAATAGAAAGATTTACGAAATTGCCGGTGTTTTAAGAAATGTTTAAAAGACGTTTTTAGTAAGATTATTTATTTTAATTCTCGGTAGGTTTATGTATTTGGTGGTTTCAAACTTGTCTTCTTTCTCCCTAACACTTTAATGGTATCTTGCTCTTCTTACTTATTTTATCTCTTTAATTCTTGTCATGTTGTATGTTTTCCACAAACTGTACTTTTATGAATTGTTATACTGTATTACGTTGCACAACATATCTTCACTGATTTTATGAAACCTCGTATGTGGCAGGAAACAATATAATTTTTCAGGAGGAAGAAACAACTAAGTGAAAATTAATGGGCCAATATAAGAATATGAAATAATTCAGTAGAAAACGTTGGTGAATATGGTGAATATAAATGACATCATCGAGGATCATTGTAGATGTATTAACATTTAGCCTAATTAATATTTTCTTCGTCCTGAAATTTTTTTTTCTGTACTGACATAGAAGGTTTCATAAAATCAACGACGATATGCATCTGTTCTTTTATATTATGTGTTTAAAACAAAGGATTTTCGGCCGAGCGAGATGGCTCAGGCGATAACGTTTGAGACTCGCATTCGAGAAGTCCCAGGTTCAAACCTCATGGCCGACCAATCTAACTGGGGTTTTTCATAGCTTTCCTCATTCAAAATACCAAATACGTACCATGATTCATTGCCATCTCAATCACCAATATCATAAACATTAATAAAAATCTAACTCAGTTACATGAACACAAGCCATATACAACACACAGTATAAATAGAAACTCAACAATAGTAAAAATGGCCTGCTGATATACCCACAGATCCCAAACACGTGACATGACCACATATGTTAAAATGTGTATAAATAAACGTAAAATAAAAAAATAGTTTCGAATCTAACCAGCCATGATAAAATATAACATGTAACATTATAGTGAATTCATTATTATTCGTACACAAATGGGGACGATTGATAAGTGCGGGTACTACGAAGACAGAAATAATAAATTTTACTTAGTCTAATTCTAAGCGCTTAACTGTGTTGTTAATTTCAAAATGAATCCAATTTTCTGTAATGACAATTATTTATTATTGAAACAACTCATTGACGTTATAGTTCGACTAACAATTGCTTTGTTATCTCGAGACAAGGTCTTATGGAATGAGGAAGCAATTATGAAGTATTTAACGAGAAGGTTGGGCTTTGTTAAATTTGAATGCGGGGAGTATAAAGACAGAAGTGAAAAGAAATATCGGCATTTTATTTTAAATACCAAACATCCTCACAATCCAAGTCATGCTCACAATAACTACCATGGACACAATAAACTTTTCACGAAATTATAGGAATCCTATGAGTCCCTGTGAGTTTGTCCTCAATTATATACTTTTTGTGATCTAACTTCTTCAGTACACTATCTTGTCCGTCAACTGCCCAAATACAGGTTGGAACATCGTGACACCAATAAGGCATCACTCATGAGGAAACTAAGCCAGGAGATAATGCGGTAGGGTGGCTAGTTTCTTTTCCCATTCCATTGCAACATCGCTGACCAGTAGCATATTTCACTAATCAGACTTTAGATGCATACAAACAATTGTTCTTCCTCTGACACATCGTCAAATGAGATGTACTGCGTGACAATAGATGTAGGTCTATGTATCAGCCAAAACCTCAATCAGAGAGTTGTTGTTTAGTCAACTTCCGAAGACAGGTTTGAACCTCATAAGTAACACCAATAAGGCAGCACTCATGAGGGAACTAGGCCAGGAGATAATGAGTTGACATTGCTTCTATGGCTAAGCTGAGCAATAACAAGAACAATTTTTTAAGTCGACTATTTTAAATATTTTAGCTTTTTTCCCCCCGATTCATTTAGAAACCAACGAAAAACATTGCTTCGTAAAACTTATGAGCAGGCATATTTCTAACTCACAATTAGAAATACATAGAAATTATGGTTTATTTAACGACGTTCACAACGCCGATGTTATATCAGCGTCGTCTGTGTACTGGAATTTTGTTCCGCAGTAGTTCTTTCACATGCCAGTAAATCTACTGACATGAGCCTGTCGCATTTAAGCACACTTAAATGCCATCGACCTGGGTCGGGATCGAGCCCGCAACCTCGAGCACAGAAGGCCAGCGCTATACCGACTACGCTACCCAGGCCGACATTAGAAATACATAACTAATTGTAAGTAATAGAAGAATAAACATTCTGTTGTAACTAAATTTTTCGAGCTAATTGAAGAAATTAATGAATCTTTGTATAATATGTAGTGATTGACGGTCAGACTTCTTCCCTTCCCCAACACGACGGTTCCTGTATCTGGTTTCTTGCAGTTCGATCGATATTTCTAGCGGCTGTACGGAACATTTCCCGTCCGGCGCCGCCTTAATTGTATTAATTAATGTAGCAATCGTTTCTGTGAACTCTCTTCCCACTCCTCCCCCTCTTCTTCCGCCTTGTCCTGCTTTAGAACTAAAACCTCGACTTCACAGATGCTTCATCAATTTTCACGCAGTCTATTTTTGGACTTTAGATGAGAAATTTAGCCCGAGGAAAATATTCCACACTCTGCTTTACCCATTATATTACTGGAAGTTAGAATGAGCTTAAAATTGCATTGAATTAACTTTTGAGATGATTAAATTGGATATTTGTATGAAATTTTATAAAGGAGGTAGCAAACGGCATTATGTTGTTTAGATTTAGATAATTTGTTGCGTATAAAAACTAACATTACTTATGTCATGTCATAAAATATATCTGACTTTATTGGACGTATTCAAGTACGAAAGAGGCACCTCGTCTCCAAAACCATCGTCAACTAACTAAAAATATCACTTCAACGTATTAGGTAAAATTGCTCAATTATCAATAACAAGTGGACGGATCTTCTATTATTTCACTAAAATAACAGAAAATAATACATAATAACAAAATATATAATTTATACTAGATCGTACAACAAGTCCAGACCTGTGGAGTAACGGTTAGCGCTTCTGGCCGCGAAACCAGGTGGCCCGGGTTCGATTCCCGTTCGAGGCAAATTACCAAGTTGAGGTTTTTCCGGGGATTTTCCCTCAACCCAATATGAGCAATTGCTGGATAATTTTCGGTGCTGGATCCCAGACTCATTTCACCGGCATTATCACCTTCAACTCATTCAGACGCTAAATAACCTAAGATGTTGATAAAGCGTCGTAAAATAACCTACTGAAATAAAAATCATGCAACAATAAAGAAAATTAAATAAATTTTCTCCTAGACCTATATGTTGGCGCAGGAATGTTGAAATAATGGCAATTGTACAAAAACTTAATGAATGATTGAAATAAAATTAAATATAATAGTTATTTATGCAACAATTGGATAATTTTGATGATTATGGCATGAGTGATTTTCACGAGTGTCATAATAAGATTATCCACGAGTTGGATATAACACTTTATGGCATCTTAGCATTATAAATTGTAGGAAATCGATTATGAAATAATTCGGCATCATCGGCATCCATAGCTGACAAAGTCTTCATATGTTCGTATCGATTAGTTGCGCCTGACATTGGCATCGAATAAAGAGATATGGATGACTTTGCAGGTATTAGAAACTCTAGTTATATCTGAAGTATCAAATTTTATGTTACAAATGTTCCTTCATTTTGTTAATATAGTTTCTCTGAACCACAGAACTGTTTTATGTGATATTACAAAAGTCACACAAAATTATTAAAGATTGGAAATAAATGATACGTTACCTTCTGTCCTGCACTTCATTTCTTGTTACGTGGCGCGTAGAAGTAGTAAGCAAGATAGCCAGACGAGTTGAATGCATCCCCACCCAAGCGTTCCGGTATTACGTCATAGCGAATACGTCATTGCTATCATTGGAACGCATGCACAACTTGTTTATAATGCTAGGATGACATGAAGAATATAACATTGAGATATTAACCAAAAATAAGAATTAATTGTTTTCTGTGGTCAAGAAAGTAAAAGCCAAAATAATAAAAGAAAATAATCAGCCTTTATGAGCTCGTACTCTTTTCTTTTCCAGTTAGTTTATGTTTATGTATTCGACTGTTCCTATTTATTGTTATTATTATTATTATTATTATTATTATTATTATTATTATTATTATTATTATTATTATTATTATTATCATATTCAATTTTGGAATGTCTTTATTACGTTTATATTTGTTTAAGAGCACACTTTTCAAAGATATGAAGTACATTCTTCTTACCTCGTGAGTGGTGTCATTCCTATTTTAAGGTGTACAGAAAGGGGAACCAAATCATAATTTTTTAAAATATTTTACAAAAACATCCTTTCTAAGTTGTTTTCATTAAAGTTCCTCATAACTGCAGTTAACTCTGGAAGTTTAAATTACACAATACGTCACTATATTCATTAATTTTTTATTTAATTTTGTTTATTATTTCATTCAAAACAATTCTTTTCTTTCTCTTTCCAATTTTATCTCTTTGTCTGTCTCACGGTTTTCTTCCTTTATCCCTTTGTTTCTTAAACATTGAAATATCGAGATTTGTTTATTTCACTGAATTTTATATGCGAGGAAATAACAAGAGTTAAGCATGGCATTGGACATTAAACAAATTTAATATTGACCTATTACATCGGGTCTCCTACGATTAAGTCGATAGGAAACAGCCGTCACTGGTCAAACTGTGTTCCCAGCATAGTCAAGGTCGGCCGCGAGTCATGCTAACTGATAAACGGTTTTGTGTGCAATTGAGTTGTGAGTGTGGTGCTAGCTTGATATGATTCATTCTCTGTTTGTGGTTAATTGTACAATCTTATGTAATATAGTGAGAATTCGATATAATTTATAACAAAGAATATCCATTTATTTCAGTTATGTGAAAAAAAAGCACTGTTATAAATTCTGAAAGAGCAATTTTCGTCGTAACTCTCTCGGTGTACATGTTACATCATCACAATGATGTGTAAGTTAGAGAAAAAGTGCGAACACATGGCATTTTTAAAGTCGAATAGTATATAAGGCAGGCCAAATTCTGTTTTTTGACAGAGGGAAAACGTCGCGCAGTTCCCTGCAATCTATTCAACAAAGTTTAGAGAAGAGAATGACCACTTCGATCGCCTAATGTAATGGTGAGTAGGCCTACCATTAATAGTAATTAATGCCAGGTAAGCTATGGCGAATCCTCCACCTCATGTCGCCAAATACCATCTCGCTATCACCAATTTCATCGACGCTAAATAACCTCGTAGTCGATACAGCGTCGTTAAATAACCAACTTAAAAAAATAGAAATAAGTAATTAAATTAAGTACGGCAATAAAGTAAACGTTGGGCATTGTAGTCCACCGGTTATTTCTCACTGAAATAAGCTATAGAGAGAGAGAGAAAGTCAAATTTCTAGTCACCTATGAAAAACCTGATGCCTGATGTCTTCATTTTCCATGTAAAAGTTCAATAGTTTTAACAACAATTATAGTCCTAACACCGGATTGCTTTAGTAACTCTGTTCCCAACACATTGATTACAGTAAGTTTCACTAACGATGTAGACAGCAACAAAGTGAACTACACCACGTAACCAAATTCTTACAAATGTTATTTAATGAGCCGAATCCTAATGTGATATCTATTCGAAGCGTAAGACTAGGGCTATCCCCATGAATGAAAAGGAAGAATAAAATGTGCTGAAATTTTTAAATATAAATATTTTTAATTTTTTTGAATGAAGGAGAAAACAGTGATGAATTGTTTGAGAAGTTGGGTAACTTGGACTTTTCTCAATAATAGTAATGAATACAGGAATTCGCGACTTTTCGTAGGTTAGAGTTACCTTCGTTTTAAAGTGAACATAAAGAGGAGCTTAGGCAGACTACCTGGTTGGGTTTCTTACTAATTTACCCCAACTGTAAGGCGAATGTCAGGTAATCACAAGGCGAATCCTCTGCCTCATCTCACCTAATAGGTACTATCTCGCTATTACCAATTCCATCGCCACTAATTAGTATGTAGTAGTTGATACAGAGTCGTTAAATAACAGATTAAAGGAGAATGGATGAGAAAACTTTTCTACTCCTTGAGGTAGGAAGGGTGAAGAAAAAAGGAATGAGAAAGTTGTAAACATAAGAGGAATGGATGAAAAGGGTTTCCTATCCCGAGTGGAAACTATTCTCACCCATCTCTTTTTTGTTCACTTAAAGACAAAATTAGAGCCAAGCTTCGAAACGTCGTTGATTCCTACATTAATTACTATTAATAACAGTAGTCCAAGCTACACCTTTTCTTGTTCTTTGTCGAAATTATAATATTGTACAACGTACTATAGCTTGTCTTTACTCTTCGAGAAGAATTATTTTCGGTTATATAGGATAAATGGAACATGACACAGCAGGGTGTAAACAGAACGTACGAATGCGTGGGTTATGTTTATGACGTAGAATGAGAACAGCATGTTTCAATTATTGGGAAATATTGTGTTGAATCATTAACTACTGTAGTGCTGAAGTTAACGAAGTGACGTACGTCTCACTGGAGTGCGTTGGCTGGCGACCAAGTGGCGTTCCTTGGGAGAGACAGTCTTGCAGCTCTTATGGTTTCATCGCACGTGGCACAGTTACGTGTAGAGCTTTAATGAATTCCTCACGGATTATTCGACAAAACCATTTGATTCCACGCTAAAAATAATTTTTCAAAATAACGGACGTTAACAAGAGTAATGGAGTACGCGAGAACTCCATCGGATGCCTCACAATCAGGCTGAGATAAAAACATGCGGCTGCCATGTGAGAAAGTCTTGTTCAGAAGTAACGGGCACTTAATTATCTGCACGGCCGATTTTTTTTTTTTTTTTTTGCTATTAGCGATAAACGCGAAATGTGATGGCAGATGCAGCAAGAAGTATATGCACGATTTATGTCAAATGTGACTGATTTATGGCTGTAATTTTGTTGTCAATTTTCGCAAAAATTGTCCGTTTCTGCGAAAATCTTCATTTTTGCGACAAAACAAAAAAATTACATTTTTTTTAACAATTATTTTTAAGAAATGTATTATTTTGAAGATGTTGGCTATAAAGGAATGCTACATCTTTTGGAAAGGTACATTCACTCGAAATTATATAATTCTCTTTTATGACTTGCAGGACCATCGATGACTAGGTTTCCCTGACCCTTTGGAACATACCGTTTATATAGAAATACATTAGTTTTTAAATTATTATTCATCAGCTGAACCTTTTAATAAATAAATTTATAAAATTATTCATTATGTGCTATATAATATTAACAAAATGTGTGTATTTTTTACCTTTTATTTCTGTCAACTATATTCATGTTTTTCTGCCTGATTATCAATTTGTATTAAATGTTTTTTTTATCTCTTTTGTCTTTCTTCTTTTTTGCTCTTGTGTGTTTTTTATCAGTTTGAATTAAGTTCATTACTGTATTTAGTAAACTGTCTTTGTAAATTTTATGTTGTATTATTGGCTAAGATCACACCGTACACGAGCCTGCTCTTATGGTAGTGGCTGCAAACATTTTTGTTTTATAATTTTAATTTGTACTCACTTTGCCTACTAGCTAGCTAGCTAAAATAAAATAAAATTAAGAATTAATTAAGAGTAACGGGAGGCATTACCACATGAACTTCTAGGATTCTCTTGAGTTTCCCCTTCGCCTCCACGACTCCACGACTATTGTTACCACTGGTTTTCCAGTTTCCAGTGTCCAGGTCGACAATGTTAACACAATTCAGATAAGGTGGGGTAGGGTAAAGCAAAAATAAATGTGAGATTAAATAAAATTTTCAAAAAAAACTAAAGGAGTGTATTCCTCCATTTTTGAGAAGTTGAGAACTACTTCAGGTAAATGATGGTACTTGATGGGAAATATCATTTTATCTCGAGGTAACGAATTCAAGAAATATGGTTTCGTGGCAAGTGGTACCAATATATTAGTGTGTAAACCTATTATTGGAGAAAACTTCGTTCCGGCACCAGGAATCGAACTTCGGACCTCTCAGCTTTACGCGCTGAGCGCTCTTTCCATCTGAGCTATGCCGAGACCTGATTTACGGTGCCGGCCGAACTCTCCTGCTTTGTATCATCAGTGGCCTACTACCTGCATTTTAGACATATGTGTCATGTGTGCAGGAGCGCATTGGCCTATTTAATTTCGTTATTTTAGTCTGGTAACCAAAATAATTTGGTAGGTATGGTTACCAGTAACATTATTAGATCTTATAGGCCTAAGAAAAGGTAATAAAATTGAAATGTTTCGCTTTTTTGTGCCAGTCGGTTTATTTTACTTATAAATATTTGTAACTCAGAAGATCTTTATTAAACACTGTCTATAACAACCATACCTCACTTAATTCACATGAAATATTCACAAACGTCTTGTCATCTGTATGTGCTTTGGTTTATTGTCAATGAAGGATCTTCTTCTGTATGTTATTTTCGTGAACATTTATTATTGTTTCTCTTTGATTTCCTGCATTGTTCTTGATTTTAAATTGAGATGTCTGTGTTTATAACTGATAGTTTTTACTTTTCTGCTGAACAGAATAATCCTATTGCTGAATAGAGTTGAACAAAGAAAATAAATGTCTGGGAATTGTTATCCATCACTGTCACATGGAATCGGATAAATAGCAAGAGAAGGATGGCTGCTGTTGAACATAGTCTTCATTGTCATTTAAGACTGAAGTCTTTGTGCACTGCTAGTCTGCAGCATCTTCGTTGTAGTACGAGGAGAATTTTATTATGATGATCATTATACTCAAATTATTTTATAGAATTGCGTTTTACTAATGTTGACTTTTATATTAAATTACAGTCGCTTATTTGATGTTCATTTATGAATTACAGAAAATTTGCAGGGAAAATTAAATAAGATGGCAATAATGGAGTAAATGTGGTGGAATAATGGTCCGTCGATATAGGAGAAAAGCAATATCTACCTACTTAGATATAACATGCTGAGCAAGTCCCTTGCAATCAGCAAGCATCATGGTTAGGTACAACATAAAAATCCAAGAATATTATGGACATTAAAAATCGATCATACGAGAATGAGTATTTAAGAGTTGTTAATTCATAAAAAAATAAGTGAATCTAATACAGTTTTACTCGTAATACAAATTAATTTTATTTCCTAGGATATATCTATTTATGAAATACAATAATAAATAAGTAAATAAGTATAAAGATAGATAAATAAATAATTAAATAAGTAAATAAATAAAGAAATAAGTGAATAAATAAATAAGTAAATAAAGGAAAAAGTAAATACAGTTGCTCTCAAAAGAATTTTGTAGATAGCATATGTCATAATTACATAAAATGTAATACTGAATAGAAAAAAATACCAGTGGATAACTGAAAGTATGTATTTCTAATCCATTTAGTTTAAACAGTTATCTTGCGTAAAAGATATAACTGAAAATTCTTCTGGATCAAAAGTAATTTGTAATTCCATGTATGTAATAATAAAACAAAAATATTCTCGACTCTGATAAAAAAAAAATCAGTATTTCGTTGCATACCCCCGAGCTTCGATCATAGCAGCACATCTATCTGGCATTGAATCCACAAGATTTTGCAATTACTCGTTTGGAAATTGTGACCATTCTTCCAATAAGGCAGCAAAGAACTGATCCTTATTTGAGTAACTTCTACGACGAACACCTCCATCCATTTTATCCCAGAGATGTTCAATAAGATTAGATCCGAACTCTGACTTGCCCAATCCAAAAGTTTGATTGTTTTATCTGGAAATAATTTTTTTAATGGCTAGAATTGTGTTTTGGATCATTGTCCTGCTAAAAAATCCATTTACGTGGCATATTCTTCCCCCAATGTGGAACAATATTCCTTTCTAAAATGTCACTATACATGAAGCGATCCATATTTCCTTCTATTTGAGCTAGAGGACCAACTCAACTTCTAGAAAAACATCCCCACACCATGATGCTACCATGCCTCTTTGGTTTTTTGGTCGAAGTACAGTACATACTGCACACCAACAGAAGAAAATAAATTAAATTTACTCTCATCACTCCATAACACCTTATACCAGTCTGTAGTGTTCCATGTTTGATACTTTTTTGCAAAGTCTTACCTAGACTTCCTATTCTTTGGATTTATGAGTGGTTTTCATGATGGTCTTTACCATTTAATTCACCAGATACTAGGCTACATTTCACAGTAGAGAACATGTAGGTTCAGTCCATGGTGCTGCTCTAGATCATCCCTAATTTGTCGAGCCGATTTTTGTGGATCAGCAACAGACTGCTTACAAACGATTCTGCCATCCCTCACTGTTGTTTTCCGAGGACGACCAGACGTTGGCTTATTATCTACTGACCCTTCTTGTTTCTTCCGTCGATTCCACACACTTATGAATTGTTGTGATATACCAAAATATTTAGCAATACTAGACTGCGATTTTCCGTCTTCGAAGTATTTAAAACAGGTTGTCTCACATCCACAGGTATACCTTTTATTTAGGCAAGCTTACAATGGTCTGTACAAATAAACAAGCACTGTCTAAATACCTAAACACCGATATTTAATATATACCATGCCACCAAATCAAACCACAAAATACTTATGAGCTAATGGAATAAACATTTATAGGGTAAACTAGGGTCTGTTGGACAGTCGGGCATGTTGGACACTCCGTACTTTAACGTGTTACCACGCCACTTGTGGGCATCACATTCAGCTAGAAGTCAATGACGGAAGTACCCACGAGTGGGGCTACTTCCGTCATTGACTTCTAGCAGAATGTGATGCCCACAAGTGGCGTGGTAACACGTTAAAGTACGGAGTGTCCAACATGCCCGACTGTCCAACAGACCCTAGTTTACCCTATTGTTATTCTATGAACTTGCCTGTTTCCTATATACGTAACCACAGCAACGTGATGCTACTCATAGAATGACACAGCTCTGTGCTTTGCGTTGTTGAAACTGCATACAAACAGTACTGACAACATAAAATCTTAACTACAAAATACTTTTGAGCGCTACTGTAAGTAAATAAATAATAAATAAGTAAATAGTCCACACCTGTGGAGTAACGGTTAGCTTGTCTGGCCGCGAAACCAGGTGGCCCGGGTTCGATTCCCGGTAGGGGCAAGTTACCTGATTGAGGTTTTTTCCGGGTTTTCCCTCAACCCAATATGAGCAAATGCTGGGTAACTTTCGGTGCTGGAACCTGGACTCATTTCACCGGCATTATCACCTTCATCTCATTCAAAAGCTAAATAATCTAAGCTGTTGATAAAGCGTCGTAAAATAACCTACTAAAAATAAGTAAATAAATAAAGAAATAAAGAAAGAAGGAAAGGAAGATAGAAAGAAATAAAGAAGAATGAAAGAGAAAAGGAAGAAAAATAAATAAATAAATAAATAAATAAATAAATAAATAAATAAATAAATAAATAAATAAATAAATAAATAAATAAATAAATATTGTTTTAAACTCTTCAGCAATATCATTAATATTTGCGCCGTTTTTAAGGCGTTGAATAATATTTACTTTGTCAGAAATAGTCAGGTGTGATCGTGTTTGTGACTTGATGCCTTACCCGTGTGCGGGGGCTTGGATTCTCGTCACAACAGACCAGTTGTACTGTTTTGCTGCTTTCTTTAGACTCAAACGTATTCTACTAAATCGATGGAGCAGTTTATTCGAACAGCATTAGTCCCACAGTCACTTTCTCCCGCTAAAAATCATACAGAATTTGTCTTGAATCGAACTTCAGTTTCTTTAGTATAAGTCGTATATCATTTCATTTTCTCTGATCTAAGTAGCCATAGCTGTAGCTATAATATTATTTTTACCTCGACTATACGCATTCAAATAATGGTAAACTTACAACAAGGTAAAAAGCCGCTCTGCCGCTTTTACTTTATTATTATATGAAGTACGAAAACTGCTATACTGCTGTACAAAGTCCCCATGTTTGTATTTTCACAGAAATTCGAGTTTTTAGCATAACTGATACCGAAAAAGTGGTTTCGTAAATGTCATCTATCTGTCTTTATGCGTACTACGTTTTCTCCTAAGCTATTGGTCAGATTTTGTTCATATTCAGTATTTACTGGTAAATTTATCCTGGAAATAGGTACATGAAATATAATAACTTTTAGTGAAAATTATTAGATTCCTATTTAAATTAAGAACAAAAAAATCGCCATGAACTCTAAATATACACAAGTGATATACGATGGTATGCTGAACAGTAATGCCTCCTATTTTTTTGTCGCTGTGATGGGTAGTTAAAAATATTAGTGATAGTACATTGTATTCAGTGAACTTTCTGCTTTCAGTGACATAAGTTTCTTATCTGCCAGTAAAGAGCTCTGAGCTATAGCCTGAAACATGGCGGCGTGTACCAACACTATGTTGGTGAAAAAGAAGTAGCATGCTGTGATCGAGTTTTTAACAGCAGAAAATGTGCCCCCGATAGAGGTTAATCGGAGATTGAAAGCTGTTTATCGTCATCAGTGTATCAAGATTAGTAGACTACTGTGCGACGTTGGTCTGCTCGTGCTCGTAATGAACCTGGTGCAACTCTCAACTTGTGTGACAAAGGACGCGGTGGGAGACCACGTACTGCAACTGATGAAGCTCCTCGGAATCGCGTCAATGAACTCATTACAGCGAATCGTCGCATAACGCAGGAACACCAGTCAATCAGTGTGGCATATCGAGGGAGAGTGTGCAGACGATAATTGCAGAACTGGGATTCTGGAAAATTTGCGCACGATGGGTGCCTCGAAAGTTCCTTCCTCACATGAAACAGAATAGATTTGACATTTTCCAACAATTGCTTCTGCGCTACGAACAGAAAAGTTATGGATTTTTGTCACAAGTGACTAAAGCTGGGTACACTACTTCGATTCCGAAAACAAGAGATAATCAATGCAGTTCCGCCACAAAGGATCACCTGCACCAAAAAAGTTCAAGGCTGTGCCATCAGCAGGCAAACACATGTTTCAGCCTTTTGGGATATTCAAGGTGTGGTGCATAAGGAATTCATGCGTAATTCTGTAGGGTATTGTGAAACCCTAAAAAGACTGAAAGCATGAATTCGAAGGGTTCATCCAGATATGGAGCAGAGTCTCCTACAACGCGACAACGCTCGTCCGCAAACCAGTGCAATGACAACAGAACACATTCAGCATCTTGGTTTCGCTGTTGTTGATCATCCTCCATATAGTCCCGAACTGGCGCCATCAGATTTTTATAAGTTTCCAAAACTTAAGGAACACCTCTGAACTGCAACCAAACACGAGAGCTGCTCATTCGGTCCTCAAATTTTATTAATATTATTGTATCGTCTGTTTTTATATTTATGTATTATTTTATTTCTATTTTTATTGTTGTACTTATATTCTGTAGTATTTTTTATATTCTATATTCTATATGAAAAATTACATTCTTTATTCTATATTAACAATTAAAGATAAGAATAAAACCTGAGAGGACATCTCTTTGATTTTGACGTTGCAGTGCAGACAGAAGTGAGGCTGTGGTTTCGTCATCAGAGTGAAACATTCTACAGTGTCCGTATAAAGAAACTGGTCACCCGTTTGGAGAAGTATAATCATTGCCAGGGCGATTATCTGGAAAAATAATACTACAGGTATCAAAGTAAGATTGTAGCAGTTTTCGGTTTTGTTTCACTCAACTATAAAACTTTTCACATAAAAAACTAGAAGGCATTATTTTTCAGCACGCCCTCGTATATTTCTAAATTATTTTCTATTTAGTTCCTTTTACATGCTTTAATATCTATGGTCACATTGCGTATGTGTGATCTTTGGGTATGTCAGTAGTAGAAGTGGAGAAAAAATAACATAACGGTTATTTTGGAACAGTTCTTTACTTGGAAATGTTCTAAAAAGTAACAGCACATTGGAATATTAGGTTCCAAAATAACAGTGTTGTTCTGAGCTATTACGAAATAATTTTTCTTACAAAATACTCGTTTTACTTTTGAACTACATTATGACAACGCCTGTTACACATAACGGAATATTTTT
Source organism: Periplaneta americana (assembly GCF_040183065.1). Lineage (NCBI taxonomy): Eukaryota > Metazoa > Arthropoda > Insecta > Blattodea > Blattidae > Periplaneta > Periplaneta americana. Next base: position 20,795,037 of record NC_091133.1, read on the forward strand.
GGCACTATTGGGAACAGAAGTGGGAATCCTTTCGTCACACTGAACGAAATGTTAAGAAACTAAAGTAAAAGATTAATAGTAAAGCTATGAAAAATTTCTTTAAAAAAACATACAAATTATCTTGAAACTGATGTTGCTGAGTATAGGATTCCATCAAACAATTATTAGCATAACGTCTGTATTACAGTATAGTAACTGTACCTGTTGTAAATTTTATCAAGGGAGATGAAATATATATAAATTAAGACTTATTTACAAATGTCTTCCAATTTTAGTTTCATTACCAATTCTTGAAATGAAACTAAATTCTGTTAAAACATGACTGTATCGTAACCTTAGTGAGACAGCAGAGAATGTTGAAGATTTTTTATTTACAAAAACAGTAAGGTTGTAAATTTTCTTGTTTCATTACAATGAGATTATTGCTCTTCATGACGGTATTATGATTTTAGCACGGCTGAAATGATTATAGCTTTTATTTACTATTTTTGGAGAAATTGAAGACAATTGTGAACTTGAGCTGGGTAGAAGAGGAAGAATAGGTTAGGTTTTATTTATCATTGGTATCCACTTCCATTTCGTGACCAATTTACAAATAATTTAAAATTAATTAAATTTCATGCTTCGAACAAATCTGATCTACGAATTCAGTTTGGTATTAGAAAACATTTCTTTCCCACGAATTCACATCTCGGTTAATTATGACATCATACTGCATCACATGGCATACACTGTAGTATGTGGTCATTTATCGTCCAAAATACCACTGTTATATTACATACTAGTCGTACGTGAGTGTTCCAAAACACCACTGTTCTATTAGATACCGATGTACGTATAATATGTTCTAATGCTACGTTTACACGGTGACAGTTTAGAGAAGAGAGCTAGAGATTATAGCTGAGTATCACCGTGTAAACGGTTGTGAGAGCAGGTATCTCGTTGACTCTAATATCTAAATAGAGAGTCTAAATAGAGCGGACTTGAAAACTGCTCTCGCCGTGTAAACACCCTGAACAGAGAACTCACATATACTGTCAGCTCTCATTATAGCTACTCTAAATTAGTCAGCTAAGTTGAAATTTTTCATTAACTCTCGTGACTGTTGCGTACGAGATTATACAAGCTTGCGCATAACTCTTGAAATTCATTTCTAAAGTAATAATCATGCTACTTTTGCACGGCGACAGTTCAGAGCGAAGTTCCGTCCTTCGTACAATTATAGTATTCTATACGAATAAATAAATAATGACTCATCCAACAATATTAGTAACGGAAGTGCTATTGCGCGGTCGGGTTACACAACTGCTGACACACTGCTCAGAAGTTAGATGGGTGATGATGTCATAAAAACGCACTGACCAGCCTATTCTTCTCTAAATGCTCTCTCGCAACACTTTTTCTCACTCTAAACTGTCTGCACCATGTAAACGGTCTGGAGAGTAACATTAAAGTTTAGAATTATATAAATCTCATGAGAGCTCGCTAATGGGTTTAGAGAAGCTATGTTCTGTCAGCGTGTAAACACTCCTTTAGAGAACTCTCCTGATACTTTAGATCTTCTCTCGCTCTAAACTGTCGCCGTGTAAACCTAGCATAAGATACCACTGTCTACTTTTTTGTTCGAAGACTATGCACCTGTGGTACTGTTATTTGGAACCTAGTATTTTCAAGGAAATGGAACAGTTGGATCTGTTACGAGAAAATAACTTTTCCCATCTCTAATCAGTAGGCCGTTTTTGCTAATATTGAGTTCCTTTATCTATTATTTTGTGTGTTGTTCCTATTTCTATCGATTCTATGGTTTGTGTTCATGTAACTGAATTGAGGAAGAATAGGATCCGTCTATGCTATCTATGTAGATAAGCATAGACGGATCCTGTTCTTCCTCAATTCAAAGTACTAGCTTATCGGTTATCATCATGTCACTTAAATTCATGTAACTGGTTTAGATTTTGTTCTAATGATTATGATATTGGTGATTAAGGCGGCCATGAATCATGGCCTGTAAATTTCCAATCCGTCATTTGCCTTTGTGACAGGGAAACCACAGTCTAGTATATATAGTCGCGAACCTCAATACGTAGTAAATATGCAAACATTAGATAGTTGCTCACCACTAGGATAAATAATATCGCCTCATTACAGGCAATGCAAAATAGTACCGTCACAGTCTATTGTTTCTAGCACCCTCAAAACTCAAGCTTCGTGACTGTATATAGTAGACTGTGGGGAAATCATGAAAAACCTCTATGAGATTGGCCGGCCACGGGGTTTGTTCCAGAGGAACTCCCAAATGCGAGTCTCAAACGGTATCGTCTCAGATAAAGGAAATCAGGGACCAGTATGTCTCTAGCAGCCTAATTAATTTTTATATTCATTTGTCTTTCGGTGTCGACTCAAGTCCAGATATCCTCCAGACTACGTGAGTTAGCCGCTACACCTAGTGAAGAGAGCCTCATTGCATCTTTCTATCATTCTATCCCTTTTCATAAACAAATTGAGTGAAACAAAGGATATTTTTATTTAGTTTTACAATGACGTCATTTTTAAATACTGATTTTTCTAAATATTAACCTTATATTGGAAATCATTACAATATGTTTTAAGAGCATTTATGAAACATTAATTACAATATATCTACTTAAACAATGCAATTTATTACTCAAGTTTAATAACACCCATTTATATACTTAATGTACAGGGTGTTTCAGGACCTCTCCGACAAACTCTGAGGATCTATAGGTAGCGATGAGGATCATTTTTCGACATTGTGAATTCCTTATTCACCAGCAGCAATGAAATGAATCCAATCTATACAACATTGATTTCTCTCTTTTTGAGGGAAGATTCGTGTATGTTAGTAGTATACGGCCATACAAAAATTGAGAAGGCAATAATAATAATAATAATAATAATAATAATAATAATAATAATAATAATAATAATAATAATAATAAAGTATAAGTAAATCCATGGCGCTACAGCCCATAAAGGGCCAAGACAGACCAGCCGGCTGCTGGCCTCACATCCATATGCCGAAGCAGAGGTGAACGATCATCCAACCAGTATGGAGGTATCGTGTGATTAGCATGATGATCCCCCCAGCCATTATAGCTGGTTTGCGAAACCGGATTCTCGCTACCTATCGTAGCTCTTCAAGTGCATCACGATGCGGGTGGGCACCAGTCCCATACACTAGCCGAAATTTCATGAGAAAATTTCTTCCCCCATGAGGATTCGAACCAGCGCGCATTCCGTAACGCGAGTCCTAGGCAGGATGCCTTAGACCGCGACGCCACGGCGCGGGACAATAATAATAATAATAATAATAATAATAATAATAATAATAATAATAATAATAATAATCATAATCATAATCATCATCATCATCCTTCACGAATTAGGCCTCTGTAGACCTGTTTCGGCCCCATCTAGCAGTCTTCTTAAAGGTCTTCCTGGTCGACGATGTCCTCTAGGTTTATATTGCATCATAATTTTTGGGATTCTTGAATTTTCCATTCTTCTTACATGATCTAGCCAATTGAATTTGTATCTGCTGATTTTTTCTTCTACTGACTCTACTTCTAATTGTTCTAAAATTTCTTCATTCCTTTTTCGGTCTAAAAGAGTATATCCTGCTGTCCTCCTCAAAAATTTCATTTCCGTTGCTTTGATTCTATTCATGTCTTTTTTCTTTAATGACCAAATCTCGCTTCCGTTTAAAAGGGTGGGTAATGCTAGTGTATTATATATTTTTATTCTTGTAGATTTTTGTACTAATTTAGCTTTTAATGCATTGTTTATTATTCCTAGAATTTGTGTAAATTTGGTAATTTTCTTGTTCACATCTTTTTCATTTTGGTAAGATATTTCGCAACCCAGATAATTGAAATTTTGCACTTGTTCGAGGCATTGGTTATTGTGTTAATAATAATAATAATAATAATAATAATAATAATAATAATAATAATAATAATAATAATAATAATAATAATTTGTGCGGAGACAAATAGGAAGGCGAAAAATAGAAAAGATTATAAAATGTTGGGTTTACAGGAAAGACCTGCCCTTGGGCAGAAAACTATAAATTAATAATAATAATAATAATAATAATAATAATAATAATAATTAATACAATTTTTAAATCGTTGACTTAATGTATATTTGAAGGAAAGGCAAGTAGATAAGAGCCTGCAGCACGATGAGTTCCAAAACTACTACATGGCTAACAACACTGTTCTGTTAATGACCTTGTTGATAGCGTTTGTTAGCCCTATGCGAGGACGATCCGCTTCAAATGTCTCCAACAAAAGGAATTTGCTCGTAATTTTAGTCTGTCCTGTGACTCAACCTTTCCGGACAGCAGTGGTTTATTATCTCTAACTTCCGATGCGTATTTCTCATGCGTACGACAACACAATCAGTGCGCCCTACAAGACAGCTCTTCTTCTATGAACAATAGCTTTTCACAGGGTGGAAGGCAATTGAGTTCGGTGTTTTCTACTGATAATGGAAGCTCATAGAGTCAGCAAGTAGGCATAAATAATCGTTTTAGTACTTTCTGTACTGTGTCAAGTGATTGAACATCCAACTATAAAACCAACAAATTTTGGTGTGCTACTTGATCTGTATGTGCTACACATTGCCTTAAAATATGATTGTTCAGCCGGAGTCAGTAAAACGTCAATGTGACTTCGATGTAATATATTTTAAGGAAAAACTTTTAACACTATCGCATTAGCCGTTGACGCCTTCATTACAGAGATTCCTTGACATTTCAAGCCACATGGAGTGGAAATAGAGATTTATAAGTTGTCTCCGGTACATTTCGAACCTACTTCTAATGCAGCCATTAGAATTGTACTTATATATTATAAGGTTGTCCTCCGTGTTCTAGTGTTTATCGTGCTGTCTGTTGGGTTATTCAAACCGGAATGAGGATGATGGATTTTAAATCCTTAGCATGGCTTCCTCCGCAATACTATTAGAGCTGTTGCTTTCATGTCGTACATTTACCCTACGTCCACGATAGAAGACTTAAGGAAAAATTACTCGGCCATTGCTCACCCATATTGAATTTTGACCTAAATAATCCATGAAGTTGAAAGCGTCGTTAAATCAAATAGTAATTTATTATAGTATTACTAATACTATTACTGCATTATACATGTAAACAGTAGCTTGATTATTTATTTATTTATTTATTTATTTATTTATTTATTTATTTATTTATTTATTTATTTATTTATTTATTTATTCTGTTGGAGTTAAGAACATCAGGCCTTCTATTCCACACCACCATAAATGCAATACAACTACAAGAAAAATTATTCATCGTGATACAATTAATCTAATATAATAATGTGTGACAAGAAATATTACATTAAAAATAACAAAAGATACAAATAGAAATTGAAAGTAATAAAAATTAGTCTAACATATTAAGCAAAAAAAGAAAAAAAAACAAAAAGTAAAAATATATACAACAAAAACAGACAATATAACAGTGACACTCAGCGTCATTATTATTAACTAAGGAAAAATAAGCTGTTCTATTATCCTGACGCAAAGACAAGAGAATGGGTTAATCTAATGTTATTATACTTTATAATTTATTGCCTTAATCTATTCTTCAAATGACGAAATTATTAATAGTTTTTATGAAACATTTCGTTCTGTCTGTTATTTAATTGTCTATTTTTAATTAATTGATGAGTGCCAATTAGAGAACTAACGAGCAATAATTTCTGCTCGGAATGGCAAGACGAATATTTCATTACTGAAGTTAAAAACTGTCATTTATTGTATCATGCAAGTTGAACTATAGGAAAGAAAGAAGATGGTGAATGAATTTTATTTTATTTTTACATTGTAGGCGAACAAAAGGTTCTCTAGCATTATGACTATACAGTCTCTCGGCCTCTTCACAACTTCCTACTACAGCTGCAGTCCTAGAGATACTACAGATTCTGCTGTGGCAGATTCGTAAGAGTAAATAGATCCAGGCAATCTTGAAAAAGAAGAATATCACCATAGGCATTTCTAACGTTATTAAAAATACTCCCTCAGAAAGTGACAAAAATTTATTTGCATATACTCCAGTAAGAGGATATAGATCCAGAAAATTGTATATAAATTTTTAACGAAGAATATACGGTATCTTATAACTGGGAATCCAATTTCATTTTCTTTTCGTTTACGAGGTATGCTTCTGAATATTTTTACAGCTTATTACATTGGCGAATAAACTAAATGATATACGTGTAACTCATCTCCAAATTTTAAATTTTAAAAGTAGCTGCAACATTTAACGAATTTGAGAAGACATAACTTGATATAGTGTGGTCACAGCTTAATTCTAAAAGCTTGAAATTATGTTCATTCTACGAAGGTACAAAGGAGTTTCCTCAGCTTTTAACACTGACTCCTATACAGTTACTTGTTTCGATTACATCTTTTTCTTTTTCACCTTAACTTAGATGTAGAAACAAACAATCAGAGCTAAGTATCTCCAGGACTCTTAAATTTTTACAATCTACAGGAGAGGTCCCGTTACCATGCCTTTCCTTTTACTGCTATAGCACTTTGCAAAAACTACAACAAATGAATGTCACGAAGATGACACAAACTTTCTTATACTTTTACACATTCCGTAACAATTTATTAGGTGCGCATGGTATTACCGTTATATTTCATTTCCTTGAACTGTTATTTCAAGACATACAAATGACATACTTAATATGCAAATAACATTTTTATTTTGTGAATTACACACAAAATGAATTTTCTGTAATCATGAAAGTTAGATGCTTTATTTATGGGATAAAATTCGCAGCTTAAAATAGATATATTTCATTATTTCGCAGAAATTTATATGAAATATCTACACACATATTGCAATCATTTTAATTATAATTTTTGTAATTACGAAAATCGAAAAAATTCATGTGAATGCTGAAATATAATTAATTCTTAACGAAGCTCACCATACAGAATCCTGTTCTCTTACTATAGAGTCTGGTATTTAACGTTCCTCATTTAAGTTGGTAATCATGCATGCATCATTTAAGGGAGGGTGGCTTTGATCATTGTGATTGGGCCTAGCATGGCCTTAGATTTAGTTAGACATGGAATGTTGGCCTTTGCAGCAGCGTATTTTCTGCGTAGAACATTATTTATCAAGCAAGTCATTGTGACTGTACAGCGCGAGTTTTGGAGGAACTTTCGATATTGGGCTCCTCAAAATCCATGCGAAATCCACGATCGCCCACTTCACAATCCTAAGATTGTTGTGTGATGTGACATTGCAGCGCATGGAATTATCGGCTCTCTACAATCATCGAGGACAATAATGGTGCTGAGGTGACCGTCAACTCCGAACGTAAAAACCACATGCTGACAATATTCTTCCTGTCTGATTTGGCACGTCTTTATTGAAACATTGAGATCCTATGGTAGCGGTCATCAGCACAGTGCACCCTCGGGATAGCGTCTGTTACCCGTTACCCATTTCAGCGAGTTCTGACGACCACTGCCCTATTGTTTCAACAGGACGGAGCCACAGCACATACGGCACATCTTTCAATGAACACATTGCGTGCTGCTTTCCCCGGGCGACTTCTCTCCAGGTTCGGTGACAGTCAATGGACCTCCATATCCCCAGACCTCACTGCACCAGACTTCTTTTTGTGGGGTTACCTGAAGGCTAAGGTCTACGCTCGTAAGCTTCCTGATATCAACAGCCTCAAAAATTCAATTTGTGAGGAAGTTGTCGGTGTCACGCCAGACACTTTACAGAGAGTAATGACTAGTGTACAAAGAAGATTATAACAATCTATTGACGCTAGTGATGGGCACCTTAAGAATGTAATTTTAATAATAATAAGGTAATAATCTGTAAATCCAATACTATAACTTGCCTAACAGTGTCCATGATTTGTAATTGAGACAGGGAAATCAAAAACTCCCTAACTCCAATAAACCAAATTTTACAGGAGAGAGAAAAAACGTATTATTTCTCTTACTAACTTTAAATATTATACAGTTATCTATTAATATTGTGTAAAATTACATTCTTTATTAATTAAATACTTCAAAATCTAAATTTTTACATTTGCTTACGCTACAATTTGAAATAAACACTGCTGGATTTAGAGGTTTTCTGACTTCCATAGTGTATGAATTAAGAAAAGTGAATAAATATGAGCCATGTGAAGAAAAAAAGATAAGTATATCATAATTCCCTTATGAAACATTGGAATATACGAGCAAATGGAAGTTTATTATTAAGATTAACATTGCTACATTTTTTTTTTAATTTCAAATATATGAGACAGAAAATCACAAATTACCATAAAGCACATCAAAATACACTAATAAAACCACAAACAATAATAAAATGTTAACACAGTCTCATTCATGTTACAGATTCTGTTTTTTTCTCTCACTCTCATGTTCTTGCTGTGCATCTAGATTCTAGATTATTACTGTCCGCAAACAGAGTTTGGTAATTCATCCTACTTTCCTCAGAAATAAACAGCATTAAATTTTGCAAGTCCTTTCGGTTTCTTCTTACAATGGCAATGCTGAATTGTAGTTCAGTTAATTGAGGAATGATGCATATGTATTGGGTTTCTGGAAGTTAATCGACTCGATATTGTGCCTTTAATAGTCTTACTTACATGGATTTCATAAATTTTTGTGATATTCTGAATACCGTATCGTATCACTTTACTCAGCTGGTTGAGCGATAGTGTTGCCACCTACCGGGAAATTAAGCTTGGAATGCAAAAACTCTCTTATTCCATGGAGTAAGTGGAGTTCTTTCACGAGTTTTAAAACAGCCCCCAGAATGCAGATGAATATCGATATTAGTGTATTCTTGCCTTCCACGCGTGCGGGACAAACTAAAAAGCATCATCCAGACCATAACTCAATTTTGTCAAAAATTGGAGTTAGTGGGTTTTTGATCTCCCTGTCTCAATTATTTCCTTAAACAAAAAATCAGTTATGGTATTTTGAAAATGGTAAATGTTAATTGCCGGATCCTGTACTTTGCTTTAGACAACATTTTCTTAAGAGCGATTATTGTACTTTATCTTGCTGATAAGTGAACCTTGTTGGAATTATATCGCTAGTAGTATAAGTAATACAGGCGTTTTGACATCCCTGATTAAAGACCTGCGCAGACCAAGACGAATGCGAATGCGAAAGCGAGCGCGAACTCAGACACTATCTATTCTACACTCGGATGGAAATACAGTGATACAGACCAATATGCGACCAGTTCGCACGGACAGGTGGCCAGCGCGATCAGCTGGATGATCAGGTGAACAGATCGCAGATGTAGGGGTGATCGCTTAGTTCGCCTCATCTTCCTTCAGCTGATGGTACAAATTCTTAAACTCTCCTTTCATCTCTATTGACATGTTAATTTCATGCACCCATATTCTACGGCGTTTCTTCCGATTAGGAAAAAATTTTCAGGGGCGTGCTAGAATTTTGTTAATTTACAATTTATTTATATTGTATTTCTTGACAATAAACAATAAACAATTACCATTATTACCAGATCATTAACACCACCACTACCACTACAACTACAACTCACATCGTCGCCATTCTTCTTTATGAATCCAGATCTATTCGGTCTCTTTCGGTCTTCAAATGAAATTTGTATGCCAATCTCTTCAGAGATTTACTCGTATCAGTTACTGTTTTTATTTTTATTTACAGTATGAAATTTTGTTGGGACGTTTTCCTGATTCATTACTGAATCATGTTACTGCCAGTTTCTGTTATATTTATTAATTTTCTAAAGTTCCTTATGATTTGATCGTATTTTTAAAATCCAGGAAAACGTGTTCCAAGGAGTTTTATCCTTGCACTTGTCTTCATAAAAATATATAGATAATACAAAAAGTAAAAAGTGACATACCTTTGTCTAATTCGTAAGTATTAAATTAAAGTTTGTATTACCTGTCTGTTACTAATGAATCTTTCTAATGCATAGTTGGAGATCCATTTGGTTTTCATTTGAGTTAATCTATAAATAACACGGATCTTTAAAATCTATAGTCTACCTACACAAAGAAGATTACTTGCTTCTAGAAACATTTGTACGTTTCACTCACGGACAGTAAATATTAATGCATCTTCTTGAGCACGGAAATATCTTTACTTCCAGTGTTCAATATTTCATAGGCGAAGGCCATATACACTTAATGTGGGCCACGATATGGGGCATTCAGTTGACTGCAATGTTTTAATAATGAGTAGCGACTAATTTTACTACTTTTCTCCGTCGGCCATATAATCAGTCAATAGGATAATGGACGCATTCAGAAGAGATATTTTGTGTGTGAAATTTAACTTGATATTTTATTTGTTTCCAGAGAGAAAACGCACATGTGTATCCGATGTTGTTCAGAAGTTTAAACGGAAATTTCTTTTTTCTTTCTAGCTACTCAATTTCTGAAGTCTAAAAATTTTTTAAAAGGACATTTATCCCGTTGACATAGTTTTTAACAATGTATAAATTGTACTTTCGTATTATTTTTCAAATCATTAATATATAAAAATGTACTGTAGAGTTGTCAAAAGAAAAAGTAGCAGCTCTCTAGAAACAAAGTACCCTTCGGGTACCTTCGCTACAATACGGAGATAGGCGATGTTAAATGTTGTTGGACCACATTGCCTGATATCTACAGTTATAATTAAAATATTCTGTGTGTTCCTTTATAGCATAATGGCAGCGTTCCGGCCTGGTATTAGTGAAGTCCTGCGTTCGAATACAACCTCGTGCTTTTTATGTCTTTTTATTTTGTTTTGTTTTTAAGAGGGAGAGAGAAAATATGCATAATTGCTACTTTCTTCATTATGATTATTTTAGAATTAACATCAGGTTCATGAATGTATTATGCCATGACTTTATCATTATTTATTATGGCATTATGGCTGCAAATGGAAAGAAAAAAAATATTTTATTCTCAACAAAAATATCTTTCGTGGCATAAACAAAACAAACTTACTGGTGTCTGCCTTACAAGGGAAGCATCACACCCTGCATGCCGATACTTGCCTCGAAACTTTAGTGAAATAACCGATGTGCTTCGAGAAGATCACGTGCAAAATATTAGCTGCCTGTTTTCACTGCAAAGCCCCGAAATCGAAGCTGGAATCCTTCCGTGGTCAGACGATAACGCAACGCAGCTGGACATCCCTGACTCACTGGCGAGCGGAGTGGAGTGTGCGCATGAAATGGAATAAACTATCTCGCGTCCCACGGTGTCAATGAAGCATAAACAAGAGATAGAAGTGACTCATATTGATTGAATTTGAAAACACTATTCTTTTCGGCACCATGCACAACGAAAAAACACTTCATTTTGACACTGTTCTTCACATTGTTTTTTCATCGTTTCAAGACAATATTTGACGGGTACTATAAATTCAAAAAGTCGTTCTGTGGCGTATCTGCTTGCAAACCAAGAATACCTTCTCATATCCCGGAATCGTGGAGATGAAAATTAAAAATGGATAAATGATTGCAATTTAAGTATGGTGTCCCTATGAAAAACTTCGGCGTGAATATCTTTGCCCGCCGCTATTTTTTCTGATAAGCGGCGGTAAAGGGCTTTCCACTGCCGGAAGAAGAACTTATCAAGAGGTTGGGTTTTTCCCATAGTACCAAGAGGAATCTGGAGCAATTTGATGGTCTTCTAGCAAGTTCAAAACGAGCAAATAATTTCTCAGACATAAGTTTTTTATGTTCTATAGGATGTGTCGTTATATTTTTCACCTGTTTCTTCCATAAATATAGTTGTCGCTCTGATGTAACGCGACGGAAGTTCCTGCGAACGTATGATAATGAATGACGCTTTTTACCACCCTCATTCAGCCAGAATTTCACAGCGTTCCTCTTGTAGTCCATGCTCACATCTACATTTACATTTTTTTTTTACAGGGATTGCGACATAGCTTTAACTGGACGATTTGCAGGGAGACTGACTGGGGATTCACTGTCTGACTCGAATAGCGAACTTGGGGCTGCAACATTACCTGTGGCAGGAGCAAGGGTCTTGCTATCGGCATCACTATCACTTGAATCACAATCACTTCCTTCACGTACATTGAGAGTTGTCTCCTCATACCGGTCCATTCCTGTACAACTATTTACAAATATTATTAAATATGAAAAAATTTTGGCGTTAATTGCATTCTGCATATCATGAATCGAAAAAATTCTTGTTCCTATACTGCTAGCAGCAATGGTTTAGGATATGAAACGTCGTATTTCGCTTGTCTGTACTGACCATAGTATTATGTTGTTGAGTTCTTAAACTATTATTTATCTTGTATACTAGATTTTCAAGTCGGTCATTTAACGGCACTGTATTAACCGCGAGGTGGAATCGGTGATAGCGAGATGTTATTGAGAAGGGTCCGAGTGTTTGCTATAGAATTACCTGATATTCGTCTTAAAGTTATGGAACATCTCGAAAAAATCCTCCTAGGGGATTCGGACCCTTGCCGCAGCGCGTTCTCGGATCACGAGTCCAACTGGCTAACATCTCAGTTACACCGGTGGCGTTTGTACTTTTGTTTGTTATTTGTTACAATAGACTTAATAGAGCTTTAATCTCCTTTAAGGTTTTTATTTGTTTGACATGGAATTTACCAATAAAAAGCAAAACTAGCAAAACCAAGGTTTCCTAATTCCGATACAAAAAAATTGATCGACTCCAAAGACTACTCACCGACCGACCCACGGATCAATCGGTTGGCCCAACCATTTATCATCTGACCGAAAACCAGTCAACTAACTGATTAACTGATCAACCAACCGACCGACCGATCGATAGACCAATCAACCAACCAATCAATCAATCAATCAACCGGCCGACATACTGACGATCAACCGGCCGGCCAACCAATCGACCGACCGACCGATCGACCGACTTGTTGACAAATCAAACAATCAACAGATCTATCGACAGATCGACTGGCAAATAGGCCGATCCACTAATCCAGTGATTGAATGATCGACTACACAACGCATCAATCTTTACAAGTACCCACCTAATTTACTTTGTCATTCTCATTATATGAAATACAAAGAGAAAACAGTCTGTTAGATACTGAAAATAAATCCAATTTAATCTTTTAGCACACACGTTTTCAGCATCCCTGACCCTGAAAATGTGGTTTTGTGTACTTTGTCTTTCTTTGTACAGGTATTTCTCCTGAACTATTATTTGGATATTATGCATAACTGGTAGGTGGGATTGAATTTATCCAGAAATGTTGCATAGGAAATATAATAGTTTTGTTGAAAAGAATAAGTCTTTACTTGAAATCGAAAGCACAAAATATACCTCCTATTTGTGTGTATATAGTTCGGATAGTTTGTTTGCGTCTTTAGCTGGTATAATTTATGTGTTTAGTCGTATAGTTTTTGTGTTTAGTTTGGATAGTTTGTTTGTGTGTTTAGTTGGTACAATTTATGTGTTTAATTTGTATAGTTTTATGTGTCTAGTTTGGATAGTACGTTTGTGTGTTTAGTTGGTACAATTTATGTGTTTAGTTGGTATAATTTATGTGCTTGTATAGTTTTTTGGTGTGTTTAGTTTGGTTAGTTTGTTTGTGTGTTTAGCTTGTATAATTTATGTGTTCAGTTTGTATAGTTTTTGTGTTTAGTTTATATAGTTTGTTTATCCGTTTAGATTGTAAGTGTAGTTATAGTGTAAGCTCTCATGAACTGGCTCCCCAAGTGTAGTAGAACTTCAGCTCACCCTACATTATTGTAGGAGGCCGTTGCCCTTATGGGATTTCAGGCTTTACATATTTCATATTTGATTGCGATTTATTTCACACGATCCGGTTCGCTCCATTGTCGAATAATTGATGGTTAGAGTGTCTACTCTACCTAATGTGGTATTTATTTCGTCTTTTAATTCATTCTTACGTAACCTAAAAATTACATACAAAGAATAAAGATGTTTTATGCACTCCATAGGATATCACAAATCCCTGTTACTTTTTTTTTATAAGTTGGTTATTTTTAGTATATTCACCATTTTATAAATAGGAAATCTGTCATTTGTTTGTAAAGTTTTGTTAAGTTTTCTTATTAGTTTGTTTCAATCTTAGGGATATTAAATAAAGATTTAGAATCTTTCATTATTTTGCTGTCTTCGCTACTTAAGTACCGCAATTGACGTAGTCTCTTTAAATAGCCAGCACGCTGCAGATGCTGTATTTAAGTCCCGATGATTTGTTTGGACACGCCGGTTTTTCAATCAAGTGCTGTGATGCATTGATGCCTGCCCGCTTCACTGCGGTCGTATATCACATAAGGATATGAAGCTCATGAGCCGTGGTGAAGCGAGCGCACCGATCTGATTGTGATCTGGCTTATCGGCAAGGGTAATATTTCATACTGCGATAGCTTTCCACTCAGAGTCTGACTGCCTAGTTATTTAGCCTCAACATTTTAATCCGTGGTCATTCAGCTTTTATCACTCCTGGACGAAGGTCGAAAAATGATCTATACGAGTACATAATATTATAGTATACATATCTATACACATAATTTTAGGCCTTACTAATTATTTTTACATTGTGCCTGCCTCCAGTAATTCATATTATAGTCATCATCATCATGATCATAATCATAATCATCATCATCATCATTATCATCATCATCAACATCAACATCACCACCACCACTTATTCTCAATTGATCAACCCAGTCCTAAGGAGAACGGGGTTTATCTTAAATTTCCTATAAAAGAACCTTCCAAAATTTTAAGGTAGCGGAAACTGTTGTACCTTTGAACATTTTTTGTTTTTTAATTTTTGCTGCTACCTAGAGGACTCAAACTGAAGTAGACTGTAGAGAAAGTCGCTAAGTAGCTCCGGTCGTAGTTTCAGTTTGATTTACTGCAAAGTGTGAGTTCTGTGAACAAAAGAAGTTTTTTAGTACCAAAAGTAAACATTTCGTGCACAGATATTAGTTTTCTAACACAAAATCAGATTGTATTTGTTAATATATTTCAAGTACAATGTGTTCCCTATCATGTGGGAAGTAATAACATATTTTAATTTCCATGATTTATTCGGATCTCTAGTTTTGGGAGTCATATTTGTTTAAAAGTGCACCTCTTGTACCTATGAACACAAAACATGTTGTACCATGGAACATATTCCAAGGTACATGATACTACAAGTTTTTGATTTTCCTTTATTTTAAATCATGTCACAAAGTAAGTCTGGAGTTAAAGAGGCCCCCATTTGTTACGGATGTCTTGAAGAAAGCTGTTGAAGCAGTTACTGCTCCTCCAGGAAATAAAAGCTCAATCAGAGAAGCGTGCTCTGGTTTATGATGACAAATACATTTTAAATATGATTGTCAGTTTTTACAGCTTATATTCCCACGTATATTTCATGTGTTCCAATTTAAAAGAGGATATGTTCCAAGGTACATGAACCTGTTGTACCTTTGAACACATTACATATCCCTTCATGTTATTTTTTCCATCCTTAATAGATCTGTAAAATAGGAAAATACATACAGGAAGTTGTAAAGGAATCTTCAATAATTATTTCAAGAATTTTTTCATTTAAAAATTTTTATTTCCCAAAATTAAAAAAATAAATAAATAAATAAAACGTGAAAAGTGTTTAAAGGTACAACAGTCTTCCCTACTCGTACGGTGAAGGAAAGCTTAACTATAAAAAATAGCTATAATTACATACTGTAATACACAAAGTTCAACTTAAAGTTTGCATCTTAGATACCGCTATGTTATGGAAATGTTTGTAGCCCATAGCTAGAAATGAAATAACAGCATTTTTAAACTTGTAAATAGAACTAAGTAGTGGGATTCTTCGTGTCCATTGAATCGTCTTCATGGCTGCTCACTTTCCTCCGGATGAAGTCTGTGGGAGAGCATGGTGCCTGAAACGGACATAGGAAGTGTCTCACAAAATTTCGGTTTATTTTTCTTTTCTCTGTTATTTTATTGCGCACACCGCAGGCTATTAAACACTTGGAAACAACCATTAATATCGCATCCTTTCATCTGCACTCAGTGTTTATTCCTGCATGATATACGGAGCCAAAAAGTGATCGTAACATGCGAGCAAGAATTTAGAGTGTTCATCATACAACTTTCCTTGCAAAGTCGCCCTAAGAAATTCGCTCATAGTAAGCACAAATCTGTCGCCACTGCTAATGCTAAGTGGTAACCAAGAATGGTACAAACATATTCCTACTGTTTCTTGATTTCATCGTATTGCAAACCGAAGTGATGATGAAGGCAATAAGGTAATTTGTAATTATTTATACTTATAACTTAACACTGATGCCATGTTGCAGCGGTTAAGGTGCAGCTTCAAAGCCGAGAAGAATCCATGGAACGGATAACGAAAGGGAGAAAGGAAGCAAGAAAAAGGAAGAAATATAAAGAAGTGAACAAAAGAATGAAGTAGAGAAAAGAAAATGGAGTAAAGAGAAAGGAAACAAACATGTAAGGAAAACAAGTGAAGAAAGGAAGTAAAGGGATGATGAGAAAAACCAAAGAACAATGCCAGAAAAGCAAAGAACAAATAAAGAAAAGCAAAAACAAATGAAGGAAAGCAAAGAACAAATGAGTCCACAGGTGTGGACTCCATAGCTGTGGAGTAACGGTTAGCGCGTCTAGTCACGAAACCAGTTCGCCGGGGTTCGATTCCCGGTCGGGACAAGTTACCTGGTTGAAATTTTTTCCGGGTTTTTCGCTCAACCCAATATCAGCAAATGCTGGGTAACTTTCGGTGCTGGACTCCGGACTCATTTCACCGGCATTATCACCTTCATCTCATTCAGACGCTAAATAACCTAAGATGTTGATGAAACGCCGTAAAATAGCCCACTAAAAGAACAAATGAAGAAAAGCAAAGAACAAATGGAGGAAAGCAGGGAAGTAAATGTGTATATAAAGGAGAATAGAGCAAAAGGAAAGACATGCAGATACGAAGGAATTAAGGGAAGACATAAAGGAAGAAATGAAAAAATAAAGAAAGACATTATTGATAGTAGTGTTGTGGGATTTCATCGAATAATCGATCAATTTTTGTTGTAAGATTAATCGATTAAAAATATTTAATCGAATAGTCGAGTCGGTTAAAATTATCATTTTGATAATTATTAATTGATATTAATTATGATTTTGTTAATACAAACTCATACTAAAAATTCCTACAATATTCCTCTCTTGGAAACTACTTGCTTAAAAGCACAATAGTACTGTTATTTTCTAACTGCAAACCAGGTAGCGTAGGGAAAATATATGCACATACACTTCAGAAAGAGATGGAGATATGAGGACAGTGACCTATTATACGTCTATTGAAAGTTGGAACACAATGCGAAACCGTTGTTAAGTTTTATGGTTTTCCAAGAAAACTTCCACCTTGTTGTGAGCTCTTCTCCCTAGCATATGAAATACATACATTTCTGGGATTCGTCCACCTCATCCCTTATAAAATAGCCATGTCTTCACTGTGTGCAAGTGAGAGTTTAACTATCTTCTTCTTTTTCTAAAATCTGGTAATTCGATTACAATAGGGGCCAGTCTTCTGTTTCGACCGCTGTACTTTTGCAGTTGCAGTTTATGTACTGAGTTTGTATATGAAGGTGTGTGTTTAGTTTGATTTAAACAAGTCAATGTTCTATGGTCTGTGAAAAGTGTAACCTCCATTATGTCATATGAGAATTTGAGAGGTAAACTCGGTGAAATGTTTGGATTTAAATTAAACGATCGTGAAGAAGTTCTTGACAGATTTTTTTTTTTTGTGTTTAGTGATGCAGGAAACAATGTTTCTAAACGTAGAGCGGCACTTAATTCGGAGCATGTGAATGCACTCACATGTTTAAAATCATGGATGAAGCAGTATTAACTAGGTAAGTCTTCACACTTTTTGTTATTTAGCCTTTGTTTGTCTCAAAAATTCCCGGAGAAATTGACACAATAAGTTATAAACATCATAATAAATATGTTAGTAAATAATTAAAATAATTCTTTTGTAATATAACGATACAATATATAAAGATATACAACATTTAATACTTATGCTTATCACCGAACACAAGTTAAATTTAACAATAATTGTATATTACAGTGTATTAAAACATTTTTTTTCAAATTTGATTAATCGATTAAACTCAAATAGTTAATGTTTTAGTTTTTCAACCCTAACTTCTGAGATTGCAATCGTGGAGTTTATGAATATACACCAATGAAAAGAGGAAATTTTGACCTTTCTATTGGTAGCACTGTCACTATTTCGTTCCTACCTTCTTGTATGTTTACATGGTGTGAGTTGTGAGTTGTACGTGAGTGTTTCAATGATAAAAGCAAGAAAATGGACAGAGCAACGAGTTAGAAAGAGAAAGATATAGAGTGGTCATTGCGCCGCCATGTTTGAAGAAAATTGAACGATCGTCGGTAATGAACTTATGCGCCCAAAACAAAGTGGGCGTGGTGATAACTGACATCAGAATCGTCAGCTGTCTTAATTTCGTTTGCATAAATTAGTTAAACTGAAGTGGAAAAACCTAGTATTTCGTCAAATACGTGCTAGGAACTTAATCTAAACTTATGTACGCTAAATTTAAAACACTTGAGCTATTCCTAGAAGGAATGCTTAAAAGAATAACCTAAGCAAAATTGTCATGTAGTATGACAAGAAGTCCTAGCAAATATACCGAAGAAAATGTTAATCTTCCTAGGTTCTTTTAAATGCGACCTACAAGATTGCCTATAAAATGAACGAGTATGATTCGGATGATTTTATTAAATTGTTTTCCCAGTCTCTACACGTTGCAGAACTATTTACTATACCATAAGATATAGAATGAACGTAGGCTCTATCTGTAGTAAACAATCTTTACCTCCAAGCTTGTAACGTGGGTGAAACATGACAAAACACGCTTTCAGTTTTTTTTTTGTTACAGTAAAGTATAATTATTATCGAAATGTGAACGTGAGGCCAACAGCCGGCTGGTCTGTCTGAGCCTTTCAAGGGCTGTGGCACCACAGATAATTATTAGTGTATAATTGAGCACCCACGTACAATAATGGGGTAAGTAGTTACGAAATATATTCATACTTACCCCATTATTGCACGTGGGTGCTCAATTATTTTCTTTCATGTCCTTCCAGTCAAAATACTTACAACAATACGACCTACCCCAGAGTACTGCGTTATTTTGGATGCGAGTGTCGAAATACAATTTTAATATTTGATTGCTATTACTAGGTTTGAAACGGAATTGTAGCGGTTTTATCCGTATTTAGTTTAACTTTATTACTAGTGAACCATTTATTTGATTAATCGTTTGTCTTCGAAATGGGCCTACTTCTTATAAGCTACAGCTCATCGTCTTCTTGTCTAAGCAGTAAGGAGAAGGAGCAGAAATAAAGGATGCCGGTGTCGAAATACAGTTTTAATATTGTATTGCTATTTGTTTTTCACTGAGTCTGAAACGGAATTGTATTGGTTTTATCCGTATTTAGTTTAAGTACATTACCAGAGAACCATTTATTTTGTTTATGCCGGGCGTTGTTACACATTTATGAATGAAAAAAAATGCTGCTAATTAACAAAACTATGGACTTAACTTCATAAAATTTACATGAAATATGATATATCAGTTGTCTTTTTCCTTTTGACATTGCAGTTATATGCAGCACACACAACAGGCATGTTTTTTCTTCGTTTTTTTGTATTTCTTACCTCCGTTATATAATATTGTAAGCAGACGAATTTTTACAAAGGTGGGCGCTTAGCTCAGACCCGTCGTGTTTTGCGGTGGCACCGCAAAGAGCGCTGTACAGGACAACATGGCCACTCTATAGTCTTCTCTTTCTAACTCGTTGGGACAGAGGACAGACCAAAAAGTTTGGACAACGTAAATTTCATGGCAATCAATATAAAAATTGTAAAACATCACAAACTAAAATATATATGAAAATTGTGTTGTTGAAGGAGAAAGTGTTTCTGTGAGTGTTCAAAGTGATGTTAGTGTGGAAAAAAGACTTACTAAATAACCGCTAGACCGCTCACTGGCGCTAGTGTTATGTTCCCAAATTGAACAGCCGACGGGCGGCCATTTGTTTGGTAGACCTGAGTAAGTATGATTCGTTCGTGTGCTGCTTTTAACTGCAGCAATGCACACGGATGTAAATATAAAGAAGGAAGGATGTTACATTTCACTGGTTAGTTAATCCTTAATTTCTATGATGATTTTTTCTCCGTATTATGTTACAGAAGATAAACTATTGCACTTACCATGTGACTGTTTATGCTTCAGGTTTCCTCTGAGTAAATATTCCCATATCCCGACAATGGATAGACGCAATCCCCAGAGAGAATTTCTACCTTACAATGAACCGTTGTGTTTAACTCATTTCGAAGATAGTCGTTACCTTTAAAACTCGTTATTATACATTCTTATTGTCCTTCATCCACTTCATATCCTTCATTTTCTGCAAACAGCTGTTTTTCCAGTGCATACATGAACAATATTCACCAAATTTAAAGATATGAAACTGTATAAATTATAGAAAGCTAATTTTTAATAAGACAGATTGAAAGAAACTCTTGTCTTAGTTATGGACTACTACTACTACTACTACTACTACTACTACTACTACTACTACTACTACTACTACTACTACTACCACTACTACTACCACTACTACTACCACTACTACTACTACCACCACCATTAATATAATGATAATAATAATAATAATAATAATAATAATAATAATGCTTTTTGACTTCATACAGCGGTTTAACCTATACAGATTAAATTAAAAAGTTGACATATTAATTCTCTTATTAAGCGTGGTTATGAATATTCACATTCAGCAGAGTTCCTATGAAAATGATGCAAGTCTGACAAGTAGGGTTGCCGGGTATCCCAATTTAGACGGCATTCTCCCAATTTCCTGGTTGAATCCCGATTAATGCAAGTCGGGATTGATCAAAATCCGATTTTACAGATATTAGCCTGAACATATTTAAACAAATTTTTCTCTATTTCCTATTAGCCGATATTTTTATTTATATATTGACTCAAATGGTAGCATTGTAAACATAGAGGTAGCCCGCGGATATTTAGTAAGTCTATGAGGTAGCCCAGCTGATTGCCGTAAGGCAAATCTGCTCGCAAGATAATATTTTCCCCAGTTCTACCGTATTGGTGATTAATCCGTTTCGGTAGCTAGTCGCAGCTTCCGCAATTAATAAACAATGTGTAATTATTTAGGTGCGTTCAGTGGCAAAAAAGATAGCGTTTTGAAATCGTATTTTACACTAAATAACAGACACATAAAATTCCTCCGTTGTATAGTTTAGTGAACAATGTTTAAACATGGATTCATCGTCAGATAATGAAACTGTTGCAGTGCCGGTTCCGAGAAAGAAAAGTTGCAATCACCAGCTTATCCTATAAAATTCAATGCCATTAACAAGACATTACTTGGAGCTTTGGAAATTGTTGCTGAGAATTTCATGAAGGCAGCTGCTGAAGAAGGTGTAGGAGAAAATGAAGGCAGTAATGACAGAGTATGTTGTAGTGGACGATAGCTAGTAGAAGAGGGGACACTCATCGCTAAATGGTGTAGTAACGGCAGCTAGTGTAGATAGACCTACTGGTAAGGTGTTAGATGTACAATGTTCGAGTAAGTACTTAATGGAGTGTAAAAGGAGTGAGAAAGAGAACAATCATGTGGACTGTGACTCTAGATCATATATATCCAGATTGCTCGGCCTTACAGGTTTTGACGGTACCAACTTTTGTCAGGTATACTATGCTGCCATCTAATTGTTACATAAGGAGTCACGTCATAAGTCCCATTTGAATTGCATTAGCGACTGTACTGCCATCTCGTGTTAGTTTACGGTGGACGGGTGGCTATCCTGGCGGTTGTTCTCTTCAAAGTGCTACCGATTTTAACATAGGGATGAGCAATCTGTTATATATGTGATCTAGGTTGTGACACAACCCTCTAAGGTACTAGTGGTGGCATGGAAGCTAAAGGTGCTGTAAGAATATTTGAGAGGTCAGTGCAAAGCAGAGGGGTAAAATATACAAAGTATTTGTGGGATGCGATAGTAGAGGTTTTAATAAGGTAGTAGCAGCAAAACCTTATGGTGAAACTACAAAAATAATACAACTGGTGTGTTGTGGGACACGTACACAAAAGAATGGGTTCACATCTTCGGAAACTTGTACAGGACAAGAAAGGAAAGAAATTAAAAGATGGGAAATGTATTGAAGGAATAAATAAATTATCGGGGAGGGAAATAGATAAATTCCAAGATTATTATGGGAAAGCTATTAGAGAAAATACCCATAATTTTTCAGAGATGCAAAAGGCAATATAGCAAAATAAATTTTGAAAGACGTTGGAAATTATCAATAAACATTAAAACAGCTTATCAACATTTAAACATCTGACAAACGATGTCTAACTTACTAGTTAACAATGTCTCCATTACGTTAAGGAGATGCTTAGCATACTATTAATGCATGACCTGCAATTAACAATGTTGGTGAATAAATAACACGAAATTACTCGAGTAAAATATATTTATAAGCGTAAATATTGAACGATTGTCTAAAGCATAATGTACGATCTATGTTTTCAAAAAGTTTTATTTTGTTCGCAGGATTGCTACATTCGATATGCTGCCCCGTTTTGCAAAACATCCGGTAGAATCCGAGATGGAGTTGCTGTTTTTCCGATCAATATGTTGGATGACGTAAGAGGCTTATATGACGTCACGTATATGTACACACAATATTGCAAGTACAAAAAATTGTTTTCATAAAATTTTGACAATTTAACGTACCTCAGTGTTGTTGTTCTGTATTGGTGTAAGTTCTGGGTGTTAATGGTGTTTGTCTATAGCCCGGGTATGCTTTTTTAATGTTGTTTATGAAGTTGAGGAACATTTGATCAGCTTGTTTTGTACACCCATTAACCAAAAGTAAACTAATGCTAAATTTCGAAAGATGCTGATTTTACAGTTTTCGTACCACGTGTTTGTCGTTACTGTACACTCTGTTTTACATTGCTTACATTATGGAAAAATGTTATATTTAGATTTTACTTGCCACACTACTTTTTCTGCAGCACCACAATTAATAGAAGTTTTTGGTGTTTTATCTGGAATTAATCCTTGTTCGATGCACCAATTTACACTACTTTCGTTATCTGTGTCGATGGTTTTGCATAATTCGCGGACGTTTATGATTTTCTGTGATGTGTCACGTATATACATGTATATTTGATGCACTGACCATGGTAAGATTAATAGAATACTAAAGGGAGTAGTCAAAAGTGAATCTATTTAATACACGTACAATAAGACAATTGATAGTGGATAAGTGGAGTAACGTCATCTTTCGGATATTTATGGTATGACTTTTTTATATAATACAAGTTAAATAGTTTGTGATCTATTTGTTATATTTTAATGTAAGAAAGTTAGTAGCAAACTAATGAATTCAGTTTCATTATATAATAATGGATTGTATATTTAATGCGTTTGGAAGTATTTTATGTTAATTGTGTCTAAGAATAATTTTTAAGGGATTGTTTATCAACAAATCCGTAGCATAACGACTATGATGTTGGTTATACACGAAAGATCCTATCCTAGGATCGAATCCTGGCGTATTCGAAGGTAAGTTGTGTATTTCAATTTAATATGAAGTGGTTTGTAGAATAAAGTAGATAGATGGTGAAAGAAAGAAGTATAAAAAAAATATGAGAAAGAGGAGGGTAGTGAAATGGTGTAGGGTGGGAGAAGGAGAAGAGGGAGTAGTGAGGGTGTCGATTTGCTTCATATTTTCAAGTATTAGCATCCTGCGTGACGTCATATATTGCGTTATCGTTTTCCAATTGATCCAAGAAAATAGCGACTAGATCTTGGATTTTACCAAACATCCTTACTTCCAGATAAAATGCATTTTTAATATTTGTATTTAAAATAACTATTTTTCATGGTGGTCCGTCTACAATTACATCAATAACCTAGATTTCTTGGTTTTCTTTCAAAGTCTGTCATTTGTATAGCTTTAATTCGATACCATATTTTTAAATCTCGACCTTCCCTTATTAGTCCACCGTATGCGAGAGTGTTAGCAATCAACTAACATCTTCATATTTATAAATTTACATTGACGCAAGAAAACGTTTATTTGCTCACTTCAATTTTAACGAGCTTTATGTACACATACCATCTAAACTGTTTAATACAATCCTAGAACATGTATTACATCGGAGTGATTTAATTGGCAAATCGTTTTAATGTAATATTCAAACCTAAATGATGCTACGTCCACCGCCGAGGTTGGTTATCAACAAACGGCACGTGTTAGGTTCTGGGAATCAATCAAGCAGTAGGAAGATTGCTCGCCCTCACTATTGCTCCCCGAGTTAACCAACTTGTTTATCTTGCAGCCAATGAATAATTTACTGGGCTACCTAATGCCTTGCAGCTTGCTCCGACGTCATTGCACGACTTATATTAAGCGATGCCGAGACGACAAATAGGATTTAACAATCTCGTGATTCTAACCAGAATGAAAACTAGTCAAGTCCAGTTGCCATAATGAGAACGGCAATTATTCAGTCAGATCTAATGAAATAGCTGAACTCACGAGACCGAAATAGAAAATGCAATACAATGGCATTGGAGAGGCCCACATGAACAACGCCTCCTCTTCAAAAGGAACTGAGTTCGAGTCAGGGTCAATGCTAGTAGGCCTATACAGGCCTGATACTAAATGCTGCCTAAAAAAACAAGAACATGAATGGGCATATAGGAATTGAAAGGTTCAGAGCCATAGCGGGCCAAGCGACATTTATTAAAAATGGAGAAAGCAAGGGTTAAAGTTAAGTAAGTACCATAATTTAATGAAGATGACATATCATTTAATTTTAATGTGCATACTTTATCTTACTTGCTATATGTTTCGTTAAATTATGGTAATCACTTAATTTTAACTCTTGTTTTCTCCGTTTTTAATAAATGGCGCTTGGCCCACTATGGTTCTGACCCCTTCAATTGTGATATTAGGGTGATAAACTGTTACGCCATTGTACATAGTAGCTACTGTATGTGATATTTAGGTGAATATCTAGCAGGCGAATGATATAACAGGAGTACATTGATCCAAACACGGTGTAGTTATTGGAGTTTAGGTTCAAAACGATTGTCTGAATTGTTTAAGTCAGTATGTTTTGAGGTATGTTAGTGTTAAGGAAGTGGCGGCTTAGTGGTCTAATTCTTCGGCCTGTCATGCAGGCGGTCCGAGTTCGAGTTCCGATTAGGACTGGGAATTTTTCATTAAAAGTGCATAATGACAACTGTGGAGGACAAAGTCGCAGTTGGAATTTTTCTTGAGGTTTTCCTGCTTCCTCATATTATAGACATGATTCCGTTCGATCTCCAAGAAATCGGTCGGTGTGGATTGAACATGCACGTAGGTGCAGGCAGAGTAATGTTTTTTAAAGATGGACTTACCGCCAGTGTTCGCCTTCTCCTTCTGGATAATAATAAGGGTTTAGGAACTAAGACAAACGTATGGTAAAAAAAGCACATTTATTTGTTTTTTTTTTGTATACTAGAATGAATAGTAGTACCAATGCTACCAAAACTTCTCAGAGAGAAAATTATATTTGATAAAACCACTGTCCGGTGAAAGGTTAGTAACTACATCATGTATATTGTTTAATGACTTTTAACTTTGATTTTAATATTATTTGTTTGTAGAAATGTATTTAAACAATATTCAACACAAGAACAAAAGACTGCATTTTTTTTAAATAATATTAAACAGGAAAAAAACGATCATTAGTGTGCCGCGACATTTCATGGCGATGCAGTATAATTAAAAATTTTACGGCAATGATTACGATAGATCACAACGTTAAAAAATTGTCGGAATAAAAGGCACGCACAGGCGTGGAGAGGAACTTCGAAAGAAAATAGAATATGAATTTATAGTAGCCTATAAATTGCAAGCGGGAAGTCGCAGATTCATATTCTGAATATCATGGGAGGTAAAGTAAATATATTTAAATTTACCAATGTGTTACACTTAATGACTAGACCTAAAATTTACACTGTTATATCGACATTGAATATTATTTTTTTCTCTTTAGTGAGCATTATCTGTACCTACCTACAGGCTTATCGTGAGCAGCAAATTGAACTGAGAGTTATCATAGGCATTTCAAACGTTAATTTTGTCACAATAATCCTTCAGTACATGTTCTGTGTGAATCTTTAGTTGAATTTCAAGCAAGTAGGCCTACTAGTGTCAAAATGGATGGTGTGTCGCGGCGGAGAAAACTAAAGGAAAGAGTGAAGTCATCATACTTGCCTATTTCAATTTTTATGAAGAAGTTGCACTCCCTTAATAAGAGTAAATCAAAATGGCGTCTTTACTGTATCTTCTGAAATATATTTTATACGACATTGCCACAAAATATGATATTAAAATATTTGTGTAGTTCTCAAGTTAGCTTATATTGCGATTTTGTCCTATGTTTTTTTGCGAATTTAGCCACTAATTAGCAAGCGTTTTGCGATTATCAGCTACAGCCGTTATGACTAGAGAAAACTGATTAGGATGTATCTTTATTTATATGACCGAATGTTTACAATGAAATATTGTTGAACTACAGAGCGTTCACCAGTAATCAGCTTTCGCTCAGGTAAATGCCGTCGGCATTTTACTGTTATAGATTGAAAGTGACTGCCGAGGAAACAGTGTGTACATTTCCCTTGAATCGAGCTTGGTAAGGTTTTGTGTTGCGTAGTATGAAGAGCTAACGAAGACTGAAGGAACCATAAGGTTATAATTTACTACGTTTTCATGGAATATTCAAATCGATCTGAATACAGTTATTACCGTATTGAAACTTCCATAAAAGGGGAAAACGGGATTAAAAACGACCTGAGTCTCATCTAAAACCTTGGTTTTTCTGGACTGACGCATGCGAGTCGCGAGGTGCGAGGCCCGCATCGCAAAAATCCGTAATACACGAGAGATAGTGAGTGGTTTTTATAACTGCGAGGTACGCAGACCTCGCACCTCGCAGTTATAGAAACCACTCACTATCTTTCGTGTAGTCCGGATTTGTGCGATGCGGGCCTCGTACCTCGCAACTCGCATGCGTCGGTTCAGAAAAACCAAAGCTTTAAAATGTGGGATCGGATCTACAGGATCGTATTCAAAACGATCTCAATACGCTAAGCGCATGATCGATCGTCATTTGTTTAATATGTCAGCTGTTTTACGAACAGCGAGCTACGTATGTTGAAAAGGAGTATTGCAACACATAATATTTTGTATTTTCCTGAAAGTCATTATTACCTTTCTTAATTAACAGTCAGAATATTAAGTTTTCATGCGCGGTATTAAGAAAACTCAACAATGTATATAGCTAAGCCTACAGAGTGACCAACATGTTGATGACATGTTAACCAACATAACTTATGTCGAAACTTCAATACGTATTGAAAATTGCATGAAAACAGGAATCGAGAAGATTCAGCACGGAAAATATATTCAAATCTATTTGAATACTCCATGAAAAGGTAGTAAGTATTAGAGTTCAGTTCATGGCAGTGCAGTACACATTATAACAGTGAATTTCCATTTATGATAAGTGTATATGACGAAGAAATCGTACAAAATGTCGTACTATATTGTCAGTAGTCGACAGTTCAAGTATAAGCAAGTCGCGAGATTTTGCTGCCGAAAGCTGACGCACCAAATCACCGCTAAGCGGACTGTTACTTATCCATGTCACTTTTCAAACGGTACCGTACTGAACGAAACTTGTTTCCAGCCGTACACTTAGCGCAATGGAATATCGAGAGAATAGGTATAAACAGTGACGCAAGGTCATATGTTCTTTACCTCCCCGTGTGTTTGGCCCGTAGGGGAAGGGAATAGGCTACGGCTTTTTACATTCTCCAGATATCCATTGCGCTGTCTGTACATCCGTTACTTTTCATGAAGTCTTTCGCGGTGTCTTTGGTTGCTTGCCAAACAAGTGATGTACCGAAGATCTCATTATGGGTCTTTAGTTTCTTTTAATATACCGATTTTCATTAATAGAAGCAATACGAGTAACTTCATTATTTAATACAAATTGATTAAATCTTTGTAAACAGTGGAACTTGTAAATTAAGTCACATACAGTAGAACCTCGAATATCCGTCATCCTATTCACCGATCGGCGGATTATCCGACTGTTCTTATATCTGGCGTTTTAATTTTTTCTGCAGAAAATAATATAAAGTACAATACTGTACATTATGTTGTAGATTTTTTTTTTCTAGAGACAGTTATTACGAACCTTTACCATTACAACATATGTAAAAGGAATGCTTCCGCTGCCGACAACAGAAAGTTACTTGTGGGAGGAATGTTTTACCCAGCTCGTACAGTAGTGGAAAAAAAAAAACCGGACCGACGAAATAATCGAAGTCCCCGAAATGAGCCACTGCGCATGCCATGCCCACATTCACAAGATAGCGAGTAATCTATTGAAATTGTTGTAGTTTCGACTGCTAACGTAGCCCATTTCGAAAGCCATTAGAAAATAAGCTGGTAACATTCATGTTCTGGGAATAATAAGTTAATTAAGTAGTAAAATATCGCTGCAATCGAAAAGTATTGGGAATAAATTTGAATAAGGAACAAAAAAAAGTTTCCTTCCCAGGCAGGATTCGAACCACGAAAGTTTTAGTTACCAGTCTATCGTGCTGTCACTGTGAACAAAGCTCTGAAATCAGCTACAAGGGTCGGTCCGATTTTTTTTGCCACTACTGTACAATAGTCACTATCTGCTTTCAAAGAAATGACACCAAGAACTTCCACAAAATTACAAACCCGTGCTCCATTCTGTATTGTTCTACTGTTTGAGTGACCGTACTGTACAACTTCTATGCAAAGTATTCTCCACGAATAGCCTATCTAAAGAAAACTTTTTATGCTCAGTATCGAAAAGCAAAGTGCAAAGAATTGAGCAGTTAGGGGAATGAGAACCTGTGGCTCCCCTCGCACAGTTGTAGCTTCAATGTCGTATTCTGACGAGATTGACAGAAGAGACCTCTACTATCCTACCTTTCCTCAGATAGCCATCACAAGAAGTTTTTTTCCCCCTTAAAAACCCGTCGTTGACAATCTGGCTTAAATTAATGGACTTCTGACTCACTAGCTAGCATGTTAAACACAACACCACGGAGAAATTTACGAAACTGTAGCGTAAGTCTTATGGACTTAATTTGTGAAAATCTTTTATGGTACGAATTATCCGATTTTTCGATTAACCTTTCAGTCCATCCCCTTTATTACCACTGATACTAGAAGTTCTACTGTATTTTACATTAAGGATTATAAATGAAATGAAAGTAATTAAAAATGTTCAACACGAATTTTGTATCATAAAGATTTGCCTGGGTGAAAAATCTTATCTCTTCTTATGCCTTAAATAATTGCTTTTTTCGAAATACAGAAAACTGAAATTGATCATATTTCTGTGCACATTAAATTATTATTTGTGTGGTTGTATGAATGATAATTCAAGAAAAAAGACAAATGGAATTATTAAAGTTACCAGTTACAATCTGCTATATGTACAGACTTGTAGGCCTCTGATATGTAAGAAACAGGAGTATTTATTGTTGATGAACAGAAATTATATAATAGTATTATAGCTGTCTTAATTATTATAGTAAAGTATTTAATACACTTGCAATACCAGTTATAACATATGGCCGCAAAATCTGGATATTTAGAAAACAAGATAAAAAAGATTGGTTGCAATAGAAATGAAATTTTTAAGAAAAACTTCGGGATATGGGGCTACTTCGATGGATCACTATAGTGCTTTCAGAGTTAAGAAAATATCATTGGGTATATGGGCGTCTTTTTAGCGGAAATCCCCCTCTTTTAATATACTGTAAATAACAAAATTATTTACGTAACTTTAACATAATATATAAAATAACTGAAGTAAATCCATTCCATTTATTCGGTTATTGGAAATACAACATATAACACTATTAATCAATATAAAGCGTTAAAATTTTAAGCAGTGCCTAGTTACAATATTCATACTTACTTCTGTTATTTTATATAGTTAGAAAATACGCAAATAACTTATTTTAGTTATATTACAAGGAGCTGGGATGTCCGCTAAGAAGAACCCTATACAGATTGAACCGTAAGTAATGTCATCAATTTTAGGTCTCCTACGTGGCGAACCTCAGCCGGAGTGCGATATGTGCCATGTTCCACTTATGGTGGAACACTTTTTATTGCGTTGCAGGAAATATGAGCATGCACGGAGGCAATATGGAATTCGGCCGACATTACGTGACGCTCTTGGAAATGATTTTAATTGTGCAAATGCAGTTCTGAGATTTTTATCAAATACAGGTTTGGATAAGGCGATTTAGTTTTTTATTGATCCGTTTTACTCATCCTCCGGACCCTTTACATCCGGAGGTTACATTTGTTGTTTTATATTTGATTTTACATTGTTGACATTTCGGACTTTATACATCCGAATATTTTATAAAATTTTATGGTTTTAAAATATGATTGACAAGTTATCTCTGGTGGCCTTAGTTTTATTGTTTTATTTGTTCGTCATGACTACCACCTAGTGTGGTAGAATTGCTCACTTTTATGATTCTGTAGAAATCACCTTATGTATACTGCATTTGTGTGCCTCGTTTTATCGTGACAACGCTTTTTAGTTCTTTTAGCACTCTGATTATTATATAATTTATGTATTTGTTACATTAAGAATTTTAGATAAGGGCGCAAATAGCCATAGTAGCTGACGCGCCCTTCTTAAACCCTACTACTACTACTCAATTTTAGGGAGTTATTCTTTAAGACATTTGAAACAAAAAATTTTAATACAATTTAGCTCGTTTTGCTTCCTTTTCGAGACAGAAATTTGTTTTATATGAAATATTTCATAAGTAGCGTGTTTTGGAAAAGCCATTGATTTAATTCCCAATATGCACAGCCAGTTTAAGAGAGCAGTGTATTACGATAATAAATTATTGAAATAATTTTAGTTTTATCCTTTAAATGTTAATGAATTTGATCCGCACAAATATAACATTTAAAATTCCTTTCCAGAACGAAAAGTTACATTTGTTCAGATAAAAATTTCTGCACATTTAAAGGACAAAACTAATATTCTTTCAATCATTGATTATCATAATACACTGCTCTCCTAAATGAATTGAGCAATTTGAGAATTAAATCAATGAATTTCCCAAAACAAGCTCTGAAATATTTATTATAAAATAATTTTTATCTCGGAAAGGAAGCAAATATGAAAAAAAATTGTATTAAAGTTTATTGTTTGAAATATCTCAAGGAATAACCTCCTGAAATTAATGATATTACTTACGGTTCACTCTATATACGCAATGGTATTTCTTGAAATCCGAACGCTTTATAGAGTAATGAAGATAGTTTGAAACATAAATATTAGAAAATATTCAGAATTATATAAATAATTCGAAACAAAATAATTACCATATGAAATAAAACAACTACTCGAAAATGACGCGTTAGTACCATCCTAAACGAAAAAGTAGATTAGGCAGTCCTCTTGAAAGATTAGCAGACAACTTTCAACTGAATGTCGAAACAGACCACTAAAGGTCTAAATTCATGAACCAGAATGATGATGGTGATGATGATGATGATCATGATGATGATTTTTATTTATTTATTTCTATAAAAGAGCAAAGCCCCAATTACAATAGACAGTACAAATATTTGATGATGATGATGATGATGATGATCTTAATTTAAGTGTGTCGAGTATAAATTATGTCTTAAGAGACGTTAATATAATGCACTGCAGCTTTTCTTTTCGCTATTTACAGTCATAATAAATTGAAGTTTTAGCTGATTATACATTTCCCATTTCGTTTGAAACATAGTCAAACAGTAAAAGAATGGTCACAGTTCTATTTGACGCTTGTGAAACGTAACGTAATACTTTTATTTAGGGAAGATATATCAGATGTTGAAAGTTACAAAACACGTGTACAGGACATTTAATCTGAAGTCTGTAATAAATTGCATTCCATATCGTATTTATTGACGTATATATAACCGCAGTTTGTGCTTTCACAAAAAAAAAAAAAAAAAAAAAAGAACATATTAATTACAGTTGTAAAATGAAAAATGTTGCATGTTTTTGAAATCGTTTTCGCCAGGTACAACCTTCATAATACGAAACCTTTGACGTTTTAATCCTGCAAAGTTAACATATGGAATCGAATAGAACTCCGTTCTGATCCTCAGCGTTTATACATGGAGGGTGTAGAGCGTTTTGACAACTGGATACATTTTGGTTACCACAAATTTGTACGTTCGTTTTTTAAATTGTTTTATTTGACTCCAGGTTATCGGTTTATCAACTAATTAAATCATCTGAATTGTATTCGAATGTAATCAGAATTTCAGTAACACGATTTACTATCATGCAATCCACCGATGGACATCCGTATATGTATATCTTATTCTTAAGAAGCTACAACACCATCTTTGGACCAACACTAGATTTTCACACATGACGAGCCTCCCTGACTATATGGTCAGCACGATGCAGAGTTACCGCGGGAACTTCATAGGACGAGTAAAAGAGAAGGAACAAACATTCAGTCGCGAGCAATGGAAATAAATCTCCAGCCCCATGGCAGAAATCAAACAATGGATCGCTTGATTGCGAAGTGCACGCGCTGTACGCTGAGCTACAGTAGCGAACCATGTATATATATATATATATATATATATATATATATATATATATATATATAATATCCATTCATCCAGTGGTTCTACAGCCCATGTTTGAGCCTTGACTTGCCGAATTTTTTGCCTCCATAAATCTCTATTTTGCGCTGCCAGTTTTCAATTTCTGCAATGTAGTGGATTAGCCGCATCGTCCCTGATATTATATCATTCTCTGTATTGCAGCTATCGATTTCATGTATTTTTGTAATTGTTGTTGTAGAGATTTTAAACTGCCAGTCTTGAACAACGTTCTCATATTCCATGTTTCAATTTGCAAATCCTTTGTCTTAAGCCATTGTCGTCGTCGTTGAAAGCTACCATTCCGAGGCTTATTCGGTTTCTCAACAATTTAAAATTTTACGGGGTGGGGATGTCAGCCCCAATCCCAATCCCCTACCAGGAGGACCAGGAACTCTTCTGTTGGGGTTATCATACCCTAGCCGAGATGTCCTGTTTTTTTGGCGCCAGGAGCTCGCCCGCACCCATCCCCTTTGCTGGGGTAGAATTTGCTGGCATCGCAGGTGATACCGCCTGCTATAGCTTTTCTCAGCATTTATAGCAACACCTACTCGACATCAGTGAGCCACTGAGGTCAAGAAACCAGCCATTCACCCTCCCCCTTTATCCGGGCTTGGGACCGGCACTAGAGGGTAATACCACAGTCTAATATATACAGTCGCGCAACTCATACGTATAAAATATGCCAACATTTGACAGCTGGCGCGACAGTAGCCCTCTAGCGGCAGGCAAGTTAAAAGTGTGCACACGACATGATAACACATCAGAAAACGGGTTTTGCGTAATTTATTTTATATTTTTATGCTATACAGTAAGTGTATATGGTTCTTATTAATTTTACTTTAGAATCCTAGAAGAATTTCACACGCAGTTAATCTACAAGTTTCAGAAGCTGGGAATAAACGTAATTCTTTCTGCTCCTTACAACTGAATCATGGCCCTGATCACGTATCATGGTTTGAAATAATATAATTGTTTGTACGTAGACGGTTAATTCAATTAATTCCTAAATATATTTATGAACCATTGGAACTCTATATTTCCTGTGAGAAGAGTCAAAATTGTAGGGCATATCTCGCAGGGTACATCGCGTGGTGAACTCCTCTTCCTATTTCCTGAGAAATTAACTATTTTCCATACCGCAAATTGGGGTAAACTCGGCCGCTGAGGTAAACTTAAAAATAGAAAAGGGGAAGATTTAAACCTTAATTTGACAGACACTGATTTATGAAGTTCATTATTTTTCCAGTTTTTTATTATTATTTTGAGTCGAAAAATAGTGCTGATATTATGGTTTAAATTTTTATGGAACGTTTACCGCATTTTACATTACATTTCCAGTTTTCACACATAAGCTTAATTTTAACTTACCCTACATATATAATACGTAATTTACATGCACTTACTGTTATTATGACGTAGGTGAGAACAAATAAATGAACACACAATTTTGTTGGAAAAATTGCAACTTCAATTAACTCAGAAAATGTAGGCCTAATTTTATTTTCAGAGCAGAAGTGGTGTAAGTCAAAAATGAGTAATGAGGGTTAAAGTAAACATTCTGTAAAATACAGCGCAAAGTAGCAGTTAATATTGAATTTATTTAAACTATTACTAGTCAATGAATAGCACGAATGATATTTTAATTGCTATTTTGCGCTGTATTTTACAGAATTTTTACTTTAAACCTCATTACCTAATTTTGACTTATACCACTTCTGCTCTGAACGGCTCAAATAATCACTGGTAATGTAAAATCAACACCAATAACAGTCATGCAAATTATTACAGAAAAGATTGCTTTTTATATTAAATTTAAAAAGGCTCTTTTATTTCTTGAGAACCTAATACGTCTGCCACATGAATCTACACCAACAGATCAGAAATTTATCGATACAGTCTGGATTTATTCAAGAAGTGAATATTTTGCAAAAGGATTATAATACGCCATGAATTCTTGAAAAATTAACACCATAATCCCTACTTGAAGCAATATAACATTCAACTTTTGAAAAATATAAAGAAAAAAACACGAATACAAAAATTATGGAATTACTTGCATTAAAAACTGTAAATATATTATCCAAAATCGGAATGGTTACACATTTACACATAATGATCTCTGCAAAAAAATAATATACTGTAACAGGTATTTACTTTGTTTTTATTTAAACTCTCCTTCCTGACATACAAATAGGTAACTGATAACTAATAAATGTTTTATAGAACACAATACGTAGGCTACGTACAGCGTGGATTATAGGTTATGACTGAGTTATGATTTTCTCTTGGTCTTTAGGGAATCCGAAGAACGACAAATTCGGAGATTTAAACTTTTTACTGCAATTTTCGTCATTGCACACATTGCCTTTATTCCGACGCATGATTAAAACGTTATAACATCTCACATACCTTTAAAGCACGTGCTGGCTGTATTAACCCTATGACCAGTGCCTTGCCTGCCGCTTGAGCGCTAGTGTCGTGAATGTTGGCAAAAAAAAGTGTTGAAGTTGCGCGACTGTATATATTAGACTGTGGTAATACCCTCCAGAGACTGAGTTGTGTGTCTAATATATGAATAAGCCACAGGATTATCGAACTTAAATACTTAATTTGTCATCTAGTTTAAGCAGGTATTTAAGTTCGATAATCCTCTGGTCATGCATTTTTTTCTGTTTCGATTTCGTCTTAGGTATACCTACATAATTTTCTTCATGTAATTCATGTATTTTCTTTTCACCCTCTGGTTGAGTGGAAGGAAGGCCTCATGGCCTTAACTCTGCCAGAATAAATAAAACACTATTATTATTGTTATACAGAGTGTTAAAAAAAAGTATCCAATATTTTAGGAGATGATAATATGCATCAAAACAAGAAAATAATGTCTAATAATCATGGGTCCTACAACACATACTTTCTGAGATCTGAACACTTGTTCATAGGAGATGCTCAATGTGACGTCCGTTCATGGCAATGCATTTATCAGCCCTACAAAACAGCAGACTACCAGATAATCATACCGCAGTTGACACCCCAGGCATGGAATAATGATATGTCGCAAGGAATACTGAAAACAGAAAGTCTGGTTGCGGATATGACCGGGGTTCAGTAGAGATTGTGTTGTGAATTTTCGTAATTAGCATGTGTGGGCTGATGAAAATCCCCATGCAGTTGAAGAAACAAGGCATCAGCACCGATTCTGAATCAACTTATGGGCAGGCATTCTTGGTGATAGATTAATAGGGCCATACATGCTACTACAGAGATTAACTCAGGGTCGTTATCAGGACTTTCTTATTAATGTATTAACAACAAATTTCAAAGAGTGTTGATTTCTTACGCTGAGGGGCAGAGGAATGCAATGCCATGAATGGACG
Organism: Periplaneta americana; assembly: GCF_040183065.1. Lineage (NCBI taxonomy): Eukaryota > Metazoa > Arthropoda > Insecta > Blattodea > Blattidae > Periplaneta > Periplaneta americana. The sequence continues at coordinate 20,831,358 of NC_091133.1, forward strand.
TCACATTGAGCACCTCCTATGAACAAGGGTTCAGATCTCAGAAAGTAGCCTATGTGTTGTAGGACCTACGTTTATTAGACATTATTTTCCTGTTTTGATGCATACTAGCACCTCCTAAAATATTGGATACTTTTTTTAAATACCTGTATATGTATTATTATATTGCTTATTTTACGACACTTTTCCAACTGCTATGTATAGCGTCTGAATGAGATGAAGGTGAAAATACCAGCGAAATGAGTTCAGGGTCCAAAGCCGAAAGTTACCCAGCATTTGCTCTTATTGAGTTGAGGAAAAACCCCGGAAAAAACCTCAATCAGGTATCTTGTCCCAACCAGGATTTGAACCAGGGCACGCTAGTTTCACGGTCAGACATGCTAACGTTACTCCACAGCTGTGGACTATATATATTGTTCAGTCATTTTCCGATATCCAGTGGAAGTCTATAAAAAGTGACTATTTTATGGGCAGAGAATGACAGTAGATGCTTACATTTTATTCTAGTATATGCTTACATTTTATTCTAGTATATCCTATTATATTTATGCATAAATACAAGTACTTAGGATATGTCTATCAGTGTACATGAAACTGTTGTCTCTGTATTCACAGAGTGTTTGATAACATGTGGGTTCTGTTTTAGGAAAGAGTTCTTTCTTCATTCTTCGTATTTTATTTACATCCTCTGTTGAACCTACCGAGTTATAAGTACTATATTTCGGTGTAGGGGAAACAGTAGACATGCACTCATTGTGGTCTTCCCTTGTCGTGTGGTTAGCACAGCAATGAGCCACCGCTGAGGCAACTCAGAATAGCGCATGAAAAATAGGTAAACACTCAGTTCCATGGACGAAATATGAATGTTTTCCATTGCTTACTCCGATAATCGAACTGTAGATTTTTTTAAATGGGAAGCTCGTACACTATCCACAGAGCCAATGTAGCGGATCAGGAACTAATTCAGAACCTTAAAAAACCATATAAACTGATGCCCGAATAGCTATGATTGTAATTTACAGTTTTGTGATCGAACAATAAGCTTTTATTTTTAAAGATAGTGTTCAAAATAACTTCGCGCAACTCGATATAAACTCTGCGACCATTAAAGAAGACCACCTTTTCGTTTAAGATTAATTCCAAATGTCTGACCTATGTATTTGTTACCAACCATGATCAACACGTTGTTTTATTCTTTAGTCGGCTACTAGGTTATTTAGCATCGATGGAAATATGATAGCGAGATGGTGAGATAAGGATTCACCCTGAATTACCTGTCATTCGTCTTACAGTCGGTGAAAAACTCGAAAAAAAAACCGACTAGATAATTAACTTTAACGGGAATCGAACCCAGGCCTGAACTCAGCTCCAGATTAACTAACGAGGATTCAGAATCCTCCAGAGGACGATTGAATTTTGAAGGACGATAAAATCTTTAGCATGACTTCCTCAAGAAGGGAAGTAAAGCTAGATGTCCCGTGTTGTATACTCGTATTTACGGTAAATTAAGAGAATTCTATCCCATAAAAATACTTAGGAAAAATTTGTCGATCATTTTTCGTCCATATTCAATTTCGATGCTAAACCTCAACTGGAGTTATTAAATAAATAAAATACAATTGCTAACTCCAGTAGGCGTGCAGACAGACAGTCTGTCCTGGACGACTAACTCTGTTATTTAGGAACCATTTATCCAATAATTTCCTGTAATTCGATTGGAATAAGGCAGAACACCACCTTACGTAAATCACGTGCAAATACTCGTACATACACCAAATAATGATATTTTCTCAAGCGACTCTTTCAGATTTTCCATTAAAAATTTCAGTGTAATTCTTCTATTAATCTCCGAGTCAGAGTAACATGCCGATCAAGTTATTACTTATATTATTTTTCCCCATAAGTGAATAATGAATTCTTGTTGATGTCTTGAATTATAATGAATTATAATATGTAGGGGTTGACTCTAGGCACCAGAATCTCGCTTAAGCACTTCTTTTAGGCTATGTATACACAGGCGACAGATTATTGAACGAAATTTTTGTCGTAAATCTTTCTGGCTGGCAACTGCACGGCAGCAGTGAAAGACAAAACTGTCGCGTCGTTGGCGTGTGTGTTCAGCGGACACAGTTTTGCTGCCAGCGTCTTCATGGATGTAGTAGAAGTAGCTGCTATTCATTTTGGGTCTTGTAGACTGGAATTGAAAACAACGTGTACGTCAATATTGGGTGCATCCTATTTACAGTGAAATACTGTCACTTGGGAAGTTTTATACAAGTTCTGACAAGTTTTGTACTATGAGTTATAGGCTGAGAATTTTCATTTGTGAAGAACTTTTAGCTCTGATTGGATTCTCAATTGCTCGGCAGGACAACAATTGGAGAAGAAATGTATCAGAGCTCGTCGTGTGGTAGAAGCCACCTTTGAAATATTAGCTACTCCTGGTATTGGCCCACAAACCACTCACAATTAACATTTTCATTTTGAAACCTCATGCCATTTACCTCTTGTATGTCAGCCGTTGGACTTCTCGGCCTTCCTTCAAGTCGTCGTGACCTTCCTTCAGACCATAATGGTCTGGAAATACTGGTACCGGTACTCAAAATGAGACAACTCACAAAAACTCAAATTTGAACTATTTAAGCCAAATTGTTAAGAGTATTTACCGATAGCAATTATTATTCACTTTCGATTATAACAGTTCGCCATAATTGCAAAAAGAAATACATTCAATGGCGAAAAATTAAGTTTTTTAAATTAATTTTTACAGGTTGTAGAGTTTTTCTATGAATTGCATTAAGAGAATTGCACTATGCATTAGTATTGAACATTTTCATACATTATATGGAGACATTTTTAAAAAGAACTAAGAGACGACATTCGGTTTCGTGAACGTTCATGAGCTAAGCATTTGTTAGAATTTCTTCTAATATAAGGCCGACAAAAGTTGCGAACACGTAGAGCTTCGAACACTATCAGTTTTATTACTTAAACAAGAATTAAATTAGCAAAGCAAGTCAGTTCAAGAAATTCTGTGAACTGTTCAAAAATTACTGTCTTAATATATTGTAGACCTACTTTAATTTTATTTGTTCGTGTTCAAATGCGCTACATCCAATGCAACTTTTGTTGGCCTTAGAAATTCTATACAAATGCCTAGCTTATGAATGTTTATGAAACCGAATGTATTCTTTCGCGAAAAATAAAAGTAAATTTCGTAAAGTTTACAGCTTGTAGAGTTATTTGGAAAATTGCACTTAGAATTCAATATTGAACATTTTGATACAAACATTATCCGCATTTTTTAGGATTGCGTTATATACTTATCATTATGAAGAGTTGTTGAATAAAACGTTATAAACGATAAGGGATTTGAGTAGTGCCTCCCGGAGGCACAGCTAAGTTTTCTCATCCCCTCTCACAAAGAAAATAGAAACAAAGAAAAAAACTATAGAAAAATAACTAGAGATCGTGAGTCTGTCGACATAACTGTTGCCGGCGTACATGGTCCCATCTGATTACATTAGGCGCATCCTAGTCGTCGGACATACAAGTCGTCGCACTGTTTTAGACCCTCCACAACTCTTTCAACAGCTCAGACACAGTTTTGTCGCGTCGTTGGCTGTGTACACACACTCATTCTAACTTATTGAACACACCGTAACGATAAATTGTTGAAATTATCGTTACTGGGAAGCTTCAGTATTTTGCAGGGAAGGAGTCATTTCAGCACTTCGTTTGGATCATTTTTTCCATTGCCTTCGTGGTAAATGAAGAGAGTTTTTAGGTTATGGATTCAGAATACTGGGACAGTAAGCTGTCGAAAGTAGAAGACGTCTTGTACAAAAGTACGTGGTAGCTGTACATTTTGTATATAATCAAAACAGAAGACCAAAGCCTCTTTGTTTCCTTGGGAATTTTTGGGCCTCCTTTAATGCATTATAGAATTTTTTGGCATGGGTAATTAATTCTGCCAGAGCAGCTCTATTGACTGCTTCATTTAAGATCTTAGATTTTATCTTCAAATTTAACTGTTAACACGAAAAGCAACTGTCAATTTGTGGCCTTCGAAATCTACGATTGTAATTTTCTTTGTATATTTTATTGTAATATTCGTATTTGATCATGGATATAGGATATTTTGCCTTTAATAATTTGTACATTAATCGAACATTAAGTTCATGGTGTACGGTAAGTAATACACATTTCAACTCGCATAAGAAACAATCACCGCCATCTGAATTATACAGAGTGAACCAGCCGGAGCTAGACTGTTAACCGCACTTACGGCGGCTGATTCATACGTAACGACGCTACCATATAGGGAGGATTCGTTCCACGCTTTTGCGGTTAGTATTGCGTCATGATGTAGCCTATTTACCGAATTCACAATTCATGTTCGAAAAGACGCCCTTGTGGTATCTGGCAGGCTGAAGACATGTCCAGCAACTCGCCGCAGTTCGTTCTCCGAAATGGCTCGAATTTCGTGCCGGATATTTTTAATTTTAAAGGCATGTTGGGTCCGATAAGTATAATATAAGTATCAAATATGTGTAGGTTTATTGATAAGTAATTTGACTGTAATAAACCTACACGTATTTGATACGGATATTTTTAGTTCCTCACGTGAATGAGGGTTATTCGCATAAACTTGAAATAACTGTACAACTTTTCGTCCTCACTCAGCTCATTAAAGAATGGACGATGTAAGAACTGTGTATATCTATGTGCGTTGACTGTTTCCAATCAGTCCTCGTCCGCTCATTGCACATCATACCCTTATTCTTATGTCATGTAGCGGTTGTTCGTGAAAACAGTGTGAATTTTCACTGTCCCAGTAACTACTGTGTTGAGTGTTCACGTAAACACTGAGGTGGAATCATGCTTCGTCACTATAAAAAATTAAGGTGGGGTTAAGTAGTCCATCATACACTGACTATTGGAACCACATGCTAAACCTTAGTGTACTCTGATAAATAATAATCGGGTCCCGCTGACATCTGAACTAACGAATTTTGTAAGGTTTTAATTTTAATTGTCTCGTATCTGAAGCATTCCATGACAAAGTGAGTCTGACCCCAATATTTTCAAATATCCTTTATCACATCGAATTTTGAAGATGATGCAAGAGGAAACATCGAAGTTATCTGTGAAAGAAGAAATATGGATATCAGTTCATCATTTAACAAGAAATGACAGTTTAAAGAGAGTAGTGAAACTTACAGGCCTGAACTGGATTTTGTACTGTAAGTTAGCATTACTGTATAAAGCACCCCATTCCAGTTGTTAGCCATTTTATTGTGCTGAATGAAAGAAGATAGTCCATTGTTGCAGCCGCAATAGTATTTTGTTGTGAAATTTAGACACATTTTCTAAAATTAGTACATGTTGTGGTGCTTGTTTCAAAGACCCGCCTGTGACAAAATAACTTAAAATGTTTATTTCTATAAAAAACAAAGTTGGAGGTGAAAGTTGAAGTTATGTATAAGTAGGCCTAAATTTGTCCTCATTATCATTATGAATCTAGTGTTTCATATTGACACACAAAGAGATTTTCGAGATTAATCGTAATTATTTTATCTCCCACCTGTGACAGATTTTATGGAGACTTCTCTTTCCACACATGGATAACATGATATCAGCTGGCAGGATGCAGAACTTGCTCAAAGAAGATAAAAGGAAATAAGGAAGCCATAAAGAACAATGCAAGACTGACCTGACTGTAGTCGAAGCTTCATTTCAAGGGCTATGATTCTGGTAACTTAATTATTTGTTTTATATATCTGTCAGAACTAGTGAAGGTATTTAAGCCCCATCCTGACTCCGATAGAAACAGTGAATGTGTAAATGATTGTAGAGAACTACAAGAACAACAGCATCAGCAACTCATGAAATTAACCCAGAAAATTTTTGTGCTAGTGGAATTTAATAGTAAGACTAGAAAAACTGTATAATTATTAAATCAGTGCAGCCATCTGCCAAAGTAATGTAGATGAGGATGGTGTTATGAAAACAATGTGAATGCTAACAGTTGGTGAATCAGGGAAGGTTTTCAGAACTGATGAATCTGATGTGTTACATATAGACATGAACAAATTGTGTGTGTCCTTACCCAATCAGTAATGAAATACTCGTAGTTGTGTGAAAAATTGCATTTTCTATGATTTCAGTGAGCCTCTGAACATATATGAGAGAGTATAAATATAATAATTCACATCATGGCCAAGTACAACTCCTCTTCTATCAGTCTGAAAGTGTTTTGAATTTCTTTTCCCAAGCACTTCACAGAATTTTAATAAAACTTCATACAGCGTCAAGCTTGATGTCCATTTTTGGTCCCACCTGTGACAAAATGTCAAAACTGAATAGTATTAAAACTGAGGCAAAGATTTCTTTAAAATTCACAAATGATGGAATATTGTAATGTCAAAAGTAGGCTACATATCGTATAGTGGTTTTTCATTCTTGTTCGTATTGAATTAAATTTGTCGTATGAGCAGAAGAAATGCAATGCAAATGTCCCACCCGTGACAATGGAATGGTTCACCTCTTATCACTGAAAACTGTGACCCCCTACCTGCTGAGCTACACGGCGGGATGATGTCTAGGACTTCTCTCTAGTCGGTGGCCAGTTTCATCTAACATCTCCTCAGTGAGAACACGCTTCACACATGTTCGTTTCTTATCCAATATTGATCCAGTTATACGAAATTTCTTCACTAAATTGAAAATAATTGCTTTAGAAGGCTCTGGCGAATAAGGAAATGACTGAAGGAAGTTTATTATAACTGTTCTCCAAAATTCGTATTTCACAAAGTTTTCGTAAATAAACACTCGTTGTTCAAGGCTATATTTCATAATGGACAAACTATTTCACTCTAAATGTACAGTATACAGCTGCACCCTCACTGTGTGAACGTGTTTACTTAACTAAACACGAAACGTACGCGAGCAAGAGGTCAGATCACTGCGATGGCGTAGCAGTTACTACGCATACGACTTTCCGCTGACGCCGGTCTAGCCCTGGCTCACACACTCTGTATAATAAAAATCAATCCATACTACATGCACGCATTGGTACCTGCAACACACTAGCTTGAAAATAAGTTGAGTATCGTGTTTAATCGCATACTATCCGGAACCTTCGGGTGTTTTTGATCTCAACACCTGTGTCTACCTCTGTAAAATAAGAAACCGAAAAAAAACGAAAATAGCAAAAATGGCGTATACGTTGTTTTTGAAATCAGCTATTGAAAGTAAATGTAACACTGGTGCCATTGCGATCAGAAGAAACCAAATGATAGACAACTCATAATACAGCGAAAGAGCTGTGCAGTTACAGTAAACGCAAATGCAACACTAGCGCCACTGTGATCAGAACAAATGAAATAATAGACAACTTATAGTAAAGCGAAAGAGCCATTCCTTCACACATAACAACTTTGAAGTAAATGAGGCACAGTGCCAACATTTCAAATTCTTTGTAGGGTTGCATTTAAGTGTCGCAGAGTATACGACTAATGCAAATTTATGCTGCGCTGCTCAGTTGATTGTGTGAGATTTAGAAACCTGAAGCGTGAATTCAGATTTGAATGCATTAGGAAGCCAAACTAAGGAAGCTTGTGGCTTTCATTTCGTAGATAAGGTTTCTTACCGTAGATTCTGTAGAAATAATCGTTTATTATTATGGTAAATTTCTATTATTGAATTTGATATCATTTGAACTTACTTCGCACTCGTCTTGTAAGACTTCATCGTTGCTCTTTTCCTTAAGTTACATCTTAGATGACTGTGACGTAGGTCGTGGTTTCCAATCCCGTATTGGACATCTATCTTTCAGTTACCTAGAGAGGAGAGGCACGGTCTGAGGACTGCCCTCGCACGTTGACCGCTTGGGTGGACCCGTTTTATTACATGTAATGGAAATCGAATGGTGTGCATACCTTAAGGCCAACCGTGCTACAGATTCGCTTGCGAGCCACCTCCTGCGAGCCTACCAGGGACAGCCTACGATACATAGCACTACCATCAGCAACTAATGACCTCGTGCCACGGGGCCAAAATTCACACTGGTAATATGTCTTACATGAATAAAAATTCCATATTAGTTCTAGATGGACCATGTCTATAAGTACTTAGGGATGTAACACTGATTGATATGTCTTACTATAACAGAGGATTCCATATTGGTTCTAGTCAGTGTAAACAGAACATGCCTTTAGCTACTACAGTATGTCGTTTAATCAATTGTCCGAAGACAGGTTAGAACCTCATAAGTAACACCAATAAGGCATCACTCATAAAGCTACTAAGCCAGGAGATAATGGGGTAGGTGGCCAATTTCTTTCCCCCTTCATTGCATACATCGCTGACTAGTAACATATTCCACTAATCAGACTTAAGATGTATACAAACAATTATTGTTCTTCATTTGACAATATCATCAAGTGAGATGTACAGCCAGAACCTCGATCAGAGGTAGGCTATTCAGGGATATAACACTGGTTATATGCCTTACGAAGATTTCATATTGGTTCTAGGCGGAATATGCCTGCAGCTACTTCAGGGATTAACAGCGGTTAATAAACCTTAGAAGAATAAAGGAATCCATAACGGTTCTATACGAAATGTGTCTGTATTTACTTCAGGGCTATAACAACTATTTAATATGTCTCAAGAAGGTTAGAGAATTCCGCGTTGTTAATATGTCTTATGAAGATTAGAGGTTTCCATATTGGTTCTATACGAAAAGTGACTGTATTTACTACAGAGATATAACACTGGTTGAAATGTCTTACTAGATTACAAGATTCCATATTAGTTCTAGACGGAACATGCTTATAGCTATATCAGAGATATAACACTGGTTGATATGTCTTTCTAAACTAGAGGATTCCATATTGATTTTAGACGGAACATGCCTGCACAAGAAGAAAAGAAGAAGAGGGAAGAAATGAGGACTTCCTATGGGAAACTAGATGGAGGAAATTAAATTGATAATAATGGCGAATGAATGGAGGAGGAAGAAAAAGAAGGGAGGGGGAAGTAAAAGAAGACGAATAAGAACAGGGTATGAGGATATCTGTTAGGGAACGTAAAAGGAGAAAACGAAGACGATAAAAAGAAGTTAGAATGAGGCGGATGAATATATCGAAGAAGAAGAGGACAAGGAATATATATATGGAGAAAGAAGGAAAGGTGGAAGATGAAGGAATGGCGAATTAAGGTGATGAAGAGAGGGAAGAAAACAAAAATACGAAGGAAAAATTGAGAAAGCGATAAAACGAAGAAGAAGCATAGGTCGAGAAAAGAAAAGAGATTATGCTTAAAATATAACGAAGAATAGGAGAAAGAGAATGAAGAGAATGGGAAGAGAGAAAAGGCGAAGACGAGAAGCAATAAAGAATTCAATATAAATAGAAAACAGATGGAGTAAAACTAGCACGAGAATGAAGAGGAAGCTTAAAAATACGTTTCTAGCCTCTTGTAATTTCTTTTCTACAATATGTAATGTAATTATTGAAGGATCAGCATATTAATTAATCTGGGTACTGGCACTCCCTGCCCGAATCTTATCTGCTCAGTCACTGTAATTCGACGCCATGTTGTATGTCTCTAGGTATGTTTTGTCCTCCTATTACTCCGGGTGTCGAATATCGTTTGCGGCGAATTGTGTGCTAGTCCTTCAGTTACAGGCAATCGCCGTCATAGGGTGTTTCACCTTCTTGTTCACTACTTTTTTTTTTCAAACTTATAAAATTGTTCAAGGATCGTTTTCTTGTGTTTCATTAAAAAATTTCATAAAATACGTTATACCAGGAAAAGTAATGCATTAATATGTGAATAGAAGGGCATGCTAGCAGTGAGTACATGTTAATTTCTTGTGTAGACTTCTGAATAAACATTGAATGAAGATCAATGGAGTTTCTTTCTGCTAATCAGTCAATTTGTAAGTAAGAACGGCAAGCAATTTAGTCAGTCAGTCAGTCACTCAGTTAGTCAGACAGACACTCAATGATTTGGATATATTCATTCAAGTTTATTCCAGTCAGCCATTTACTCATTCAGTTCAGTACTGAATCACTTACTGCAGTCATTAAGTACAGTCAGTCAGCCAGTCATTCTTGTCAGCCAGACACTTAGTTCAGTTAGCCAATCGCACCAATTAGTCAATGATTCAATCTAGTCACGCAGCTCAATTAGTTACTCATGTTAGTCAGCCATTTAGTGAGTCAGTCTGTAAGACAATTTAGCAATTTAATCACTCCACTAAGTCAGTGAAACAATACATTCAATCATCCCAGTTAACTCTTGTCAACCAGTCACTCTGTCTAATGAACCAATCAGTGCAGTCAGCCAGAAAACCAATCCAGTCAGCTTGTCACTCAGTTCAGTCAGTGAACTGCATGCCTGCTGACGTAAGTTAGAGCTTTGTTGAAAAACATTGGTCACATACCTGCACTCCATGGATGACCACATCACAGTTTTCCACTCATTGATTCACTCCAGTAAGTTAGTGAAACAAACTAGTCAATCATTCCAGTCAGTACTGTCAAGCAGTCACTCAATCCAGTTAGTCAATCATTGCAGTCGTTACTGTCAGCCAGTAACTCAGTCCAGTCAGTCAATCATCTAGTAAGTTAGTGAAACAATCTAGTCAATCATTCAAGTCAGTACTGTCAGCTGGTCACTCAGTACAGTCAGTCAATCATTCCAGTAAGTTAGTGAAACAATCTAGTCAATCATTCAAGTCAATACTGTCAGCCAGTCACTCAGTTCAGTCAGTCAATCATTTCAGTAAGTTAGTGAAGCAATCTAGTCAATCATTCAAGTCAGTACTCTCAGCCAGTCACTTAGTCCAGTCAGTCAGTCATTTCAGTAAGTTAGTGAAACAATCTAGTCAATCATCTAAGTCAGTACTGTCAGCCAGTCACTCAGGCCAGTCAGTAAATCATTCCAGTAAGTTAGTGAAACAATCTAGTCACTCACTCCAGTCAGTAAGTAAATCAATCCATTCAGTCAATCATTTAAGTTAGCCTGTCACTTGGTTTAGTCTAACACTCCAGTCAGTCAGTGAATAAGGATGGTCATTCAATAATTCCAGTCAGTCCAGTCAATCAGTTCAGTATGCAGCCAGTTAGTCTCAGTCAATTTAGTTCGTCGGTCAACTGTCAATCCTGACGCAGATTTCGTCCTAGTAATTTGTTCCCCTACTACTGTAGTTGTAACACTGCCCCTTTATCGTGATATCATAGCGTCACTAATCCTGAATAACATGTCGTTAAATTAATACAAACTACAAAAGTAAAGAAAGAAAAAGAGTGGCACGAACTAATAGCTCGTATGATATTGTGCTTTGAGAAAAGTACATTTAAAAAAATAAGCTTTTTCATAAGCTACGCCCTTTTAAGATAATTTGTTAATATTCGTAAAAACTTTCAGTCCACACTTGTTTGTTTGTCTATGGACAGAGGGAAAAGTAATCTAGCGCATAAATATGTTCGTCCTTTCTCCATGCTGACCATACGATTGGTTTGAGATAACAACCTAGCTCTGCATACAGATTATTCAAAGAGAAGGAACTTCATCTTTTTGTATGCATGTTCGCATTAAGCACAGCAGAGTTATTTGTAGTTAAATATGGCTTTCAAAGGAAAGAAGCGTATTATTGCTCTCAACAGTGGACTACAACCTCCGAACCGAGAGCTGCGTGCTACCCTCACATTTGTTATGTTGCTCTCGTAATACAGTATGTATCGGTGCATGTGCTTAACATAATCATAATACGTAATCTTCTGTGCTTAATAACTATATTGTTTTAACAGCTAGTTAAATAATTAAGAAAAACGAAATTAATTATTTAAGTCAGATGTCTTTTAAATTTTGTTTAGTATTTACTTCGTCCGTCGCAGCGGTTCTGAAGTAGCGTGCGAGGTAGCTGCCCATCCAAACCATCCATGGTTCGAGTCCCAGTGTAGACAGTGAAAGCAATTTGTCGAAAATGAATTTTTTTTGTAACGAACGCTAGGTGAAAATACTTCTGCAAGCTATTACTCCATGCACTTCCATCAGGATTATAACGTGACTTCTTTTGCAGTCGCTAGATGGCAGCATAGTGAAAATGATCAAAATTGTCTTGTAAGTCCATTAGCCTGATCAATCTGTTATAATTGTATCTGCAGGGTTTCAAGGTGGAGGCTGTACCTAATTTTTGTGCACAGTGGGGTGCCAAATGGATGTACTCAGCATATTTTTATTTATATAATAAATTTAGTGTCTAGCAAGTACATATAATTGTATGTTTATTCGAGTCCTATTCAGTGTTGCCACAACCTACTCACAAAAATCAGGAGAAAATCATAGAAAAAAACAGGAGATTACAGTAGATTAATTAAACATGAATTTCCTATTTGTATTACTGTATATTAATTACAAAACAGTGTTCTGTAAGAAAGATGATTCTGTTGTATTACTATATAGCACATCCCTAACCAATGAAATGGAACAATTTTGCTAAATATAATTCCTGTCATTTCTACTCAGCGTACGTAACTAAGTATTCAATTTTGTTTTTACACAGTAATGTCTTATTGACAATGTTTCGCATTAAAATGTATAAATCAGGAATTTTTTGTGTATTTACAAAAGATTTTCGATACGACGAGATTTATTTTAAAGGTGGTATTAATACAGTACTGCATTAGCCGCGACTATAACAGACGAAAAATTATCCCCTTTCCTGCTTTTGCATAACTATCCTTTAAATTGTTCATCATTTTCCCACTCTCATTTATAATATTCTGGGAGTATTTACTTTTCTTTCTTGCAGGGACACTTTCACTCATTTTAAAATATCACTGTGCAAGATATGTAACACAAAAATGCCATTACCTACACTTCACTCCCTCATTGTTTCACGTGCACACAATCAGAAACAAACTTCACTACTGAATAAGCTTCGTTCCTCCTCTGTTCCCCGGGTCCCCAAAACAATAATGAAGTAACTTAATTCTGTCGTCGATTTGCAAAAGGGGATACGTCCAAAATAACAAAGTGCTGGAAAATCGCAACTAAAAAATCATAACAGACTTAAAATATTAAAACGTTCATGGATCCTGAATGTATGTATCCATAGTGATCTAATTAGAAGAAAATATATATGAACATTTTAATTTAACTTATAGTTTTTGCGATTTTCCAACACTTTGTTATTTTCGATATGTCTCATTTTGCAAATTGACGATAGTTATCACATGCTTGATTATATACTTGTGTTTGTGTGTGTGCGTGCGTGCATCCTTTCGTGGTAAGGATTCAAACATTCGTTCTCTATCATTCTGTAATATTATGGAGAGACACACAACTCTGAACCATGTGTATAGAACATGGTCTTTATCTGCTGTGTGCTGCTGTCATAATCCGCCGCTGGAGTCCAGGCGAGAGGCGACTCCTTGATTCTTGTAAGCATCATTGTGGCGACACATTATGAGCAGGGAGACGAAAACATTGACTTGTGTATAAGATGCAAAAATAAGACATGATGACAATATATGTGTACTAAAGTAATGAGTTGAAAATCCGGGCGTAGAACTAGGTGACTGCAGCATGCCAAAAAGGCAGGAGAAATTCGGACTTTTGACAAAAAAATCAGTAGAGCAGTAGATTCAATGAAAAACAGGAAATCTCCTGCTAAATCAGTAGGTATGGCAACACTGGTCCTATTCTGTCCAATACTTATAATTTTTGGTCCATTGTAATAATTCGTGTCATTGCTTCTGTCTACATTGCATTCTTCATTTCCATCAGTCTTCTGTGCAGATTTCGGGTAAAAAGTACTATGCAATTAGTCTTTGTAATCTTCATCATTAATATTTTTTGTTTTCTTCGGTTTCCAAAGTCATTCGTCCTGTTCTTGAAGTTGTTTTTCGATTTAGACTACATTTCCCTTTCCTATGGGATTGTAACTCTTCATGCCTTTTATTTTACAATTTGTATATTATCTTACTGAAGGCTCTCGTTACGTGTGTTCGCAATGCTGCAGAAATGTGGGATCTTCTTATTTTTTCCTTAGAATTAGATCAATAACTTTCCCCATTCCCCCTTTGTAGAAGGGAAGAGAAGGCCTGATGGCCTTATCTCTACTAGGTTAAATAAATAAATAAATAAGTAAATAAATAAATAAATAAATGGAATGAATGAATGAATGAATGGATAAATGAATAAATAAATAAATAAGTAAATGAGTAAATAAATAAATAAATAAATAAATAAATAAATAAATAAATAAATAAAGAGGGCAGTTTATAATAAAATTGGAATGCCATACACATTTTATAAAATGTAAATTTCTTTACATTAATGTAATTTCAAAATAGTGAAACCAATGCTTACCTTTGTAAACTGGCTATAGGCAATGAACAACTAATATTATGGATTTATTAATTTGTTCTACAAAATAATCTCTGTAGTGTTGACAATTAATATTTGAGGAGAAAAATTCGCTCCGGCGCCGGGATCGAACTCGGGTCCTTGATTCTACGTACCAAGCGCTCTGACTACTGAGCTACGCCGGTGCTGTGGATTGAATTCGGCGTAGCTCAGTGGTCAGAGCGCTTGGTACGTAGAACCAAGGACCCGGGTTCGATCCCGGCGCCGGAGCGAATTTTTCTCCTCAAATATTTAATGAACAACTAAGTTCTCGCAGCAAAAAGCAAGACTGGAGTGAGGTTCCACAGAAATCGAAATAAATAGTATACCAACAATGCACCATAACATTTCATTGTTGCAAAATCAACAAATAACACTCCATACTTTCTCAATACTAGAACAATATACCCAAACAAACATTTTTTCTTTAACATCAAATACAGTGCGGTCGCGTCACGCCTCATCCGAAGAACGCGGAAAGGTCACAACCGCTGATTGCTTCATGCTTCAGTGCTGTGCGGGCCTGTATGTTACGGGTTGTTGTCACAGCTTAGTATAGTCTGCGATGTTAGTAATATAAGACGTGTGTACTTGTGTAATTCTTTTAAATACGTTTGAAGTGTGTGTGTGCTGTGCATTAAATTATTTGTTTAGATAACCTAATTGAATTGCCGGCTGAAAATTTTACTCTACAACAGTGAATATTTATGTACGGAACTTAGCCAAAACAGATTCATGCCGACAAGTGTGTAGGAAAATTGTAGAGAAATTCCCCTATATTCAGCTTTCAAGTAGAGGTAGAATTCGAAACCTTGTCATTAGATTAAGGAAAACGGAACCGTTGAATTCTAAAATTCGTAGGCTAAAATGAAGGGTTCTAATATAAGCAAAATTTGATGTTATTGGTGCATCACTTGAACGTTATCCTAATAAATCTTTATTTCGTCTTGCACAAGAATTAGGCATATCAAAAACTTCAGCCCATACGCTACTAAACTTTTTTAAATTGAAACCATAAGCTTTCAGAGTTATTGTAATCCAAGAATTACGGCCGCATGACAACGATAGTCGAGTGAATTTCTGTAATTGTGTTGTACAAAACACTGTGGACGGTACTGTTGATCCACATTTAATCATTTTCTGTGATGAGGCCTGATTTCATTTACGTGGTTATGTATGTTCACAGAACAATAGATTCTGGTGCACAGAAAATTAGCGATTAATTCAAGAAGTTACCCTCCATGATGAAAATATTGGCGTGTGGTGTGTCGTAACAGCAAATCGATATTTTTTGAAGATACTGTAAATTCAGAGAGGTATCGTACACAAATACTCGCACAGTTTTTTTGAACAATTATAGGATAATGAGAGACAACATGCATATTTTCAACAAGATTCTGCCACATACTGCAGGTGCTTCTTTGGAAGCTATAAGGGAGATCTTACAGCGTACTATTATTATTTGTGGGAACCCTAAAAATTAGAGTTTATAAAATTAACCCACACGCCATCAGTGAACTGAAAGGCAATATAAAAACATAAATTAAAAGGCTAACGAAAGAATAACGTTTGTGTGTGAATTCAAATTTCATCAAAAGATGTCGGGTATGTCTGAATGCTAATGGACACCACTTTCAGCAACTACTGTAACAAAGCTTAGTGAAATAAAATGATGATTCTGTACATTCCGTTAATTAATGAGAGTTATATGAATGCAATACGTCGGAGATTACGGATCTACGAGTAAAATGCCTCATGCGCTATAGATTTTCTACCGCCCACGTTTTTCGGATCATGCGTGACGAAACCGCACTGTAGAAAAGAGAAATCATACATCCTATATCAGTGATCGCCAAAAGCTGTGTCGCGACACATGCCCCTGCCTCCACTCAAGCGTAACTATGGCATCATACTCTCACCCTCTGTTTACAGCCATCACTTCGATATAAGTAAAGACATTTATCAGCAGCGGACGTACGCATGTAATGTTACAAGTGTGTAGGATAATATGTTTCGATGTCTTTTTGAAAACAGATAGTAAGTAAGAACTTAATTTTAAGAAGTATTTATTTTGTGCAGATGGCAAAAATAAGAGATGCTTAATTTGTTGTAAAATTTTAAATGGCGTATAAAAGAACAATGTACGTTGTTATTATCTTCTACCACACCCTTGCCTGTAACTTGAATATTTCATTAATAAACGAACAATAAAAAGTACCGGCTTCTATGTCGTAATCGGGTAAAATGCTTCGACTTTTTTCGACGTATGTAGTGTAATTTGAATATTTCATTAATAAATAAACAATAAAAAGTATTGACTTCTATATCTTAATCGGTGTAAAATACTTCTACGTTTTTTCGACGTATGTAGTGTAATTTGAATATTTAATTAATAAATAAACAATAAAAAGTATCGGCTTCTATATCTTAATCGGAGTATAATACTTCGATTTTTTTAAGTATGTAGTATAATTTACAACTTCGTGTCCAGCCTGGTACATTTTTATAATTTCAATTATCTGCTGATGTAAAGTACACGTTCTTTTTATGGTAAATAAGAAAATAAATTTATTTTATTTTATTAATAATACAAAAATAATAAATAGGAGGATAAAAAATTAACGTGGAAAAAAGTGTGTATAGTTAATAAGTAGAAGAATAGGCCTATTATATTGCTTTTGTTTTTTGGTCACAGTCCGTCTCTGCACTGTCATTCACTGCATTACCTTATTAGCATTTCACTCCAATCTTACTGATTTAAACTATCACTGACTACATTGTTACTTCATTCTTTAGACATCATCCTGATAGTGCTGTATTTTCAAAATTGTCTCATAATAATCTCTTTCTATTATCTAATATTATTTGAAATATATTAACATTCTATGTATTTTAGCTTAATTCTGCTACACAGTTTATTTCAGTGTCTAATTAATAGTTCATAGTATTTTGTTGTTTAATTCGTATATAACTCTTGTATACATGTAACTCTCACTTAATCAAATTGTTGAATTTTTTGTAAGTTCATGCATATGTATATACACTTTTTGCTGGTTGAGTGGAAGAGAAGGCCTTAGGGCCTTAAATCTGCCAGCTAAAATAAATAATAATAATTCTTATTATTATATCCGAGATCGTGGACGCCCGAAGAAGCGATGGAGAGACCAGCTTTTCACCTGAGACGGAACAGGACAAATGGCCTAAACCCTGATAGCTATTGATGATGATGATGATGATGATGATTATTATTATTATTATTATTATTATTATTATTATTATTATTATTACCTGAGAAGATACCCACTCCACCCCTCTCCCTGTGTTGTAGTGTGCGGGTTGCATTTCTATTACGTCACAATTTCGTGGTGTTTGGCAATCACTGCATTATATGCTGAATATACACCGGGTCTCGCTTAGAAGATTTGAGAAATAAGTATTAATTTAAAGTATAAATAATGGTTTTATAACATAACTTTTTGTATAACTTGATGTAAAAACTCTCAGAGTTTCGGAGAATGGTCAGTGCAACTCGATGTGTGCGCCTCGAGCTACCCTGAAGTTATCTAAAATGTACTCACCTTCTGCCAAGTGTTTCAAAACATTTTTGAGATGATTAGCGCAGCTGCATTTATAATGCGTTGTTTCAGTTTTTCCAAAGTGTCAACTATATCACGTTGATACACAACACTTGTCACAAAGCCCCAGAGGAAGGTCAATGGGCGTCAAGTCGGTTGACCTAGGTGGCGAGGCAAGGGTTCTCTTCTTCCGATCAACCTAATGGGAAAGTTTGCATTCAAGAAACCACGCATTATTCATAGTAATGGGGTGGAGCCCCATGTTGCTGAAAAACCGATTCTGGAAGGAGTTTATCAACAACAAAAGTTCTACAACATGTCCAGATACACATTCCCTGTGACTGTTGCCTCGCTGAAGAAGAATGGTCCAATGGCGAAATGTTCTATTGAATGGCCCCAGGCTTGTTTCCACGATAAACGTTTGTGCGCATGCGCATGAACATGCAACTGTTTTTAAACCGTTGGTGCATAAACTTGGACAGTTTCTGGCATCTTGTCAGATGTAAATCACAAAGAGATATCTTCATCTGATTTTAAATGGTGAGCATTTATTTCTCGATCCCTCTAAGCGGGACACAGTGTATTGATTTGGCACCCCGCTGTACTTTATCGAGAAGTATTTCACGCATAAAAGTTTCAGTTATAGTTTTCAAGTAAAATTATAACAAATTTAAGCTGAAAACTAATACAGTAATGTACTTGCCCATAAATGAAATTATTACATACTTCCCTAAAAATAGAAGATGAATACAACTACGGACATTTTTATTATATACAAAATTCTGATTTTCTATCAATTTTACATTTTACGAACAAATTGTTTTCGGGGCACAACATTAACGTCCCTCAAGTAATCTGATGAATGCTCTGTTTCTGCTCCAATAGGGGAAATGCGCCTCGATAAAATAAAGTTGTCGAACAGGAACACACTAAAATAGGAGAAGGGGATGAAGGTGATGGCGAAAGTACGGCTTAGATCACAAAAAGTGAAACATTATGGAACATTAATTTCGAATCAAAAACATTCAACTATTCATCCACAATACAGACGGCCAGAACAATTCAGTCATTTATTTAGACACGCGTTTGCTCTTGTGTTTGAGTATTGGCTACGTTACCTTGAAAAGCTGGTTGTGCTATAGAGAAAAGCATGATATAGAATGTGATTCTATGTCCACTCGCAATCCGTGACAGCTCACTGGGAGAGTAGAATGCATGTCAAAACCAGAAAGCCTGCATCTAAACTCTTCTCTTCAATCTAAATGTAATATAAAAATAGTTCGTTTTACTTTCAAAAAGAAATGGACAGAAGGTTCGTTGGTTTGGTAAAAGAATTATTGTCTTTGTGTTAAAATTGTAGATTGTTTGACGTCACTCCCAGCAAAAGGCTTCGTCCCGCATTTCTGCTCTTCAGCACTTAAAGCAGCCGTCGGCAAATTTGTACTCACGACTAACATCACTGAATGCAAGCCGCAATACATAAGATGTAATATCAATCGAGGAGTATAGAGCACTCCGTTCGGATCCCAATGGCGGACTCTCAACACAAGCATCTGACTTAGACTACACAATATTGATTTATAGATGGACAGAGCTACCAGCGTGGCTCAGTCAGTTAAGGCGCTTGCCTTCCGGTCTGAAGTTGCGCTCGGGCGAGGGTTCGATCCTCGCTTGGGTTGATTACCTGGTTAAGTTTTTTCCGAGCTTTTCCCAAACCGTAAGGTGAATGCCAGGTAATCTATGGCGAATTCTTGGCCTCATCTCACCAATAATGTTAAAATGGTATGTTGAGAAAAAAGGAGTCAAAGTTTTGATAGTGTCTGAGACTACAGCAACATATGAATATACTAAAAAAAATGTATTTATTAGTAAGAGAATACAAATTGTCAACATTCTGAAGTACCATCTCATCAAATTAAACCATTTTCACAGAAATATGGACTTTTGAAATAATACAATTAACGCTGTTCTTGCACAGAAGGCATAATGCCAAAATTTTATGTGAAAGTTTTACATTTTTCTTGTTTACTGAATTATTTGAACATTGTTTACAACTCAGATTCTGACTCAAGTTTTGAATTATCACTTCGGTCGATGCTATTCACAAATTCCATGTTTAACACACTTAACCCAATCAGAATTTTCTGGTTTCAAAAATGTACACAAAGGCAACACATGTTTCTTTGTAGCAGGATTAACCTTGGTAAGGTGTTGGTAACTTTGAAAAGGAGAACTGTGATTCTATTGGCTTATATTTCTTGGCTGGTATTTCCTTTCCGGTATGTACACCACAATTTCGATGTTGTTTCGCAACTATTCCTTTTCCATAATTCTAGATTTCTTTTTTTTCTTCCCTTTATATTTATTCTCAACACAGTCAATACTTTCTTCTTCCGAGTTAATGGTTTGTTCATTAACCCCGGCCATCTTGCTTGGTATATAATGCTGTGCTTGACGCTGTAAGACAGTGGTCGTCAGCACTCGCTGAAATGGGTAAAGGGTAAGCGGAGCAACTTGATTTGCCCCGTCGCGCAGCAGGAAGAGGTAGAGAGCATACCCGCCAGCAGCCACGAATGCATGCTGGTGCTGTAAGAGATCTGCGGGTAAGAGACGCTAGCCCGAGAGTGCACTGAGTTGACGACCGCTGCTGTAAGACGAGGATGCAAGAATAGAGTAGCGCTTGACTTCTTTTTAGGGATCTCCTGCCGTCTAGCGATGAGGTAGTGAAATAATGTTTATGGAGTTGATAGCTGATAGTTTGAAGAGTGCAATGCGTGCATTTATACAGTAACAGCGTTAGATGCCAAACGCTCTTGTTGCACCCAGTTATTCAATTGTCCCTATTCAGAATATTAGCTGACCCCCAGAATGAGCTTCGGGGACACCCGGGAGTCCGCGGACCCCACTTTGAAAACCACTGTAGGTACTAGTATATTTATTCGGAAATGATGCACATGGAATTTAATAATTTGTAGAAGAAAATGAAATACAGTAACTTATCAGTCTTTATTTGTAATAGAAAATACAAAATACGATTTAACTCCAAATATAAGTTATTGTCACAATTTTTATGTTCGCTTTTTGCATAAGATGAAGTGGGTTACTCAGCAAGGCCCAAAATTCTTAAATTTTGAACTTACTTACTTATGGCTTTTAGAGAACACGGAGGTTCATTGCCGCCCACACATAAGCTCGCCATCTGTTCCTATCCTGTGCAAGCTCAATCCAGTCTCTACCACTATACCCCACCTCCCTCAAATCCATTTTAATATTATCCCCCATCTACGTATCGGCCTCCCCAAAGGTATTTTTCTCTAGGTCCTCCCAGCTAACACTCTATATGCATTTCTGAATTCGCTCGTACGTGCTACATGTCTTGCCCATTTCAAACGTCTCAATTTAATGTTCCTAATTATATCGGGTGAAGAATACAATGCATGCAGTTCTGCTTTGTGTCACTTTCTCCATTATCCTGTAACTTCGTCCCTCTTAGTCCTAAATATTTTCCTAAGCACCTTATTCTGAAACACCCTTAACGTATGTTGCTCTCTGAAAGTGAGAGTCCAAGTTTCACAACCATACAGAATGACCGGTAATACAACTGTTTTATAAATTCTAACTTTCAGATTTTTTGACAGCAAATTGGATGACAAAAGCTTTTCAACTGAATAATAACAAGCATTAAATTTTCCCATATTTATTTTCCGTTTAATTTCCTCCCGAGTGCCATTTATATTTGCGACTGTTGCCCCAAAATATTTGAATTTTTCCACTTCTTCAAAGGATGAATTTCCAATTTTTATTTTTCCGTTTCGTATAATGTTCTGCTCACGAGACATAATCATATACTTTGTAAAATACAAATTAGTTATTATGCTCAGAATTAATCACTTCTTATTTCTGTTTCAAATTTTTCAATTCGCATACGTTCCCACGCCACCTAGATATTCACTAAATTTAATGAAGAGCGTTTCATTGTTATACTATTAGCTGTCTCTTTCATAACTTAATTGTTACGCAAGAACCAAAAGAAAATGTAGGCCTAACATTTAATCATTCATGCCAACTTCAATGCCGATCTTGCGTGTATAAAAGTATTAGAAATATCCATCCGTCAATTTTATATAAATTTATGAAACATCAATTAAGCATAAATATAGGATAACAGTAGGCTACTTAAACCATGCAATTTATAATTAAGTAAAATGTACTCCCTCTGTTCCAAAATATGGTATAGAAAAATGTCATTTATTCCATTTCAAAATATGGTATACATTTGTTAAAGTTTCCAGTAATATAATGTAACTTTAATACATCTTCTAGATACTTATATGTTTGATAAATTAATTAACATAAGAAATGAAATACATAAATTAAATATAATTCTTTGCGATGTAAAATTAATACCGTAAATGAAAAAACAAACACTGTTTTGAGAGAGAGAGACAAATTAACATAAAAACTGCAAGACATTACAACCCGTTTTTATACGACTGTTGTGCCTTAGACGTTTTATTCTAATTGACTGGGTTGGTGTTCCATTTTGTGCAACAGGCACACCACAGCAGGTGCCCATTTGATTTCTGTGCATAATGAACTATTTAAATATTATGGTTTGATGCACTACAGAAGACTAGAAACATTTACAACTGCACTGTCTGATAGTCGCTTTACTACTGAATAGAATACCACACCGCAAAACATTTCGTGCGCGCATTCGTAATGAGCAAACTTATTTTGTTTGTTACTATATCATATTTTGGAACAGATTAGCATTATATCGTTGGTGTTCGTGCAAAATGTCTTATGTCAAAATTACCAACTTCTCAGGAAAGGGAAAAAACTGAATATTTTTGTTGGTTTCAGATCAATTACTGTGAAACTATAAATATTATCATAAAAACACATATTTTAAAAGGTATTATCATTTTGTAACTGGTAACTGCCTCATGTTTCTATTTTTGTGAACTTATAACAATTTGCATTTCATTTAAGCACCGATTTTCACTTATGACATTTTAGAAACGAAAATAGTTGGTAATAATAATTACTTTATTGAACTTTCTACCGATCCCTAAAATGAAATGAAATGATAAAATGTAATTATTAGGTAAATGTGATTAAAAGGAGGGGAAGAATGAGTCATTATTCAGAGGTTTTTCTTTTTTCAAATGTTTCTGGAGCCGTGAAGATTCTTTTTTTCTTCTGGTTAGCCTGGTACTCCTCAGATGAAACAGTACCTAGATTGTATGTTATGCATAATTTACACTGATATTTTCAGGGTGATAAATACCAATGTTGAATTTGTACATTAATCTACGAAACACTGACCAACTTGCTTTTTATTTATTGTTCTTAGAGCAGAAATAAAAAAATTCACTGAAAAGTTTTGCCTTATTTTTCCACATAGGTTCGAGATGAACATGCTAATGAATTAGTTCTCACTGCAGTCCATTTGCATTAATAACGTAGCTTTAGTAGATTTCTCAACTAATTTACAGTATATTTGCCATCTACTATCTTTAAACCTTTGTATTTTCCTCCCTCTCATTTCTCAGCTCTCTGGATTTGACAACTCTTTCCTGCTCCTCTTCCTCTTAGTCTCTGTTTCTTATGGTATTCCTTCAGGTTGGTTCTCTTGTCTATCAGCTCCAATGGTTCCTTGTACTTCACATGCCTCCACTTCTGTTTGTAGTTCCTCTCTTCGGTTAGGTTTCTTTTCTTCTTGTTTTTTCTATGTTTTTTTATTCATTGATTCATCACTTGAATCACCTGGAGCATTTTGCGGTTCATAATCATCTGAAGATTCTAGTAACTGTTGGAATACTGTACTTTTCTCCTCATCACTTAGACATTCATGATGTTGATATTTTCTTTCAGTACCATTTTTTATTCTTTGTGCTTAGTTTTCTATTTCATAATTAACTGAATCAAAATTTTGGATTATTGGCCTCTCTTCATCACTTAAAATATATTGGGACTGAGCCCTTAGATTATTTCTTCCTGATATTGTTTGTAGTGGGTTTCTTCTATACCAGATTTTTTTAACGTCCTCAATGCCTCAACCTTCAACAAGAGTTCATCGCTATCATTATCAATTTATTAACATATGGTTGCAATAGGGAACGAAATAATGGCAAGATACACATAACTTAATGAAGAAATTCACTCACAATTAAAGAATACATTAAGTTATACTTATGAACCCAACCTATTGTAAAATAATAATAACACTTATTACCAGTCAGTTATAATTAAAGAAAATATATTTTACTCGTCAAAAGATCTGAGAAATCGTTGCTAGCACATGATGAGATGATGATTTAATATGAGACAATTTGCAGGAACTACTAAACAAAGAACATATGACGTTTTGTAAATGCTGAATTACTCGGTTATTAGTCAGAAACTTGTGATATTTTCCAATTACATGCGAGCACCAAAATAATGCATGTCTAGAAGGAAAAAAAAAATTTCAATTTTTTGGCATATGACGTTTTGCACGAACACCAACGATATAGAGAGTGTCTTGTATGTAACCTACAGACACAGGAGTTCTTCTCTTTATACAAGTGCACATTAAGTTATTTGTGTGTGTCGCTTGAATTACAGCTAAAGAAAATAAACTATAAACAGTAATATCATTCGAATTGAAGAACGCCCTAAATTTTAAGAGGACTCTTCGTTGTGAAGAGGCTTCGGAGGAATGCAGTGTATTACTTTTCTGAGGAGGACTGTACCGCCCGCGTCCATTGGATGTCATGTCTTGAAGGCGCCTGCCCACACTCTGGGAGACATATCAATCTCTCAGCCATCTCCCACTTGTACAACTCTGGCGCTTGGAAGCCATCTTCTCCCTCTGATACTTGATTGATATCGTGATTGATTTTGCTTTGAATAGCAGCAAGGCATGAATATCGGGCCTCGTAATAAATAAGCCTCTTATGTCAGAGCGTGAACGAGCTTTCAAGTGTAAATGAGAACTAATTATGAGTTTGACAGAAAATGATTACGTTGCGAAATTTTGCCTAGCCACTTCCTCCTCTGTTTGAATATTCTTGCTAATGGCAAGTGCAACATTTACAAGGACTATATAGGTATTGCAGTCTGGCCTCTCCGGTGACTCAATGCTAAAACGCTTGCTTATCATGCTGTGGACTCGGATTCGATTCCCAGCATGGTCTGGAGTGACACTTATGGTGTACAAAATCAAAAGATCAATGTCTTGACGTAGAACTACGTCTTGGGAATAGACCGTCACATAAAATTGCAATCCCTCTCGTTCTCCTTGTATTCCCCTTGTCCCCGTGTTCCCTTTGTTCACTTTCTATTCCCCACGTTCTCCTTGCATTTTCCATGTTCTGCCTATCTTTCCCTAGCTGGCGATACATTCCGCGCGTTGTTCAGCAACGCCTTCTACGAAAAAAAAAAATGCATCATAGCAGAGCTATGCATCTGTCGACAAGTGGTCACA